>NC_087581.1:15516952-16141952 GCF_036250125.1 Pseudopipra pipra | reverse complement strand
ATGGAAATCTTACAGTATGCTACTGATCAAGTAATGTAGAAAACAACTTCCATGCTTTTTCTCAAACATCTTTCTGCAAAGTTTCAAACATACCTTAGAAGTCAAACTTGCTTAAGCTGCCTTTCATACTTACAGAAATAACGGGCTATTGTATGTTGAACTTACAAACAATATTCCTAATTAAATACCAGAGCCATGTGTGTCAGGAAAAGTCCGAAAGCAAAAGAACTCTCAAGTTTACTTAGTGTAAGGGGCAGGTCACACCTGCAATATGGCACCAGCATTCTCTGCCATGATTTCAGAAAGACTGTATAGTACTCTTCAAATTCAGACAACTTCCCCTACACACGTACACTCACCCTAGCTTCTCGGGCTGTTGTGAACAGCAAATGTAAATTACTAGCCATGAAATAGGAGTTAAAGAAAATTTATTTAGAAAGCAGACTGTTCAGGTTCAGTCAAGGATTAAAAGGTCTTCAACCTATAAACCAGAAATGTCTCTTTTTTCCTCTACTCATTCAGCAACACATAACTTTTATTTATTAATGTGCCAAATAGCCTCAGAAGTCTTACCAACTGCAAAAGCAAAGAGTATGATCATTATTTAGTAACACTCTTTCAACAACAAAATCCCCAAATGGGGCATAAAACAGCATTATCCACAGCAGGACACAATCATGCAATTCAGTGAATTCTGCATTTGTAAGAAACCATACTTCAGAGTCCAGAATCAAGACCGTCATCATTTCCTTCCCACTCACAGTGTTGTCTGCTTTCAGAAATTTTAGAATGCTCAGCAAGAAATTGCTAAGAACACATATCCTAGTAAACACGCATTCAGCTGTTACATCATATGCCTGAAGAATGCATCTCATACTATCAAGAAAAATACATAAAAATATTAAATTTTTATAAATAAAAATTTTAATATATAGGGGATAATAGCTTCTTCTAAGCATGATTCAGCAGCTGAGTATGATTTGCCACATTATTTCAAAATTCTGAATCTCAGGACGGTATTTCCCAGTATCTTTTTAATCTTAAATCAAAATATTTGTCTATTTCTTGAACACATGAACAACACTACCCCCATTACCCATCTCAGGGTGCTCAGCCCCCAAAAGCGTAATAAAAAGATGCAGACCTATCTTAACTCACACAAAAAATACGTAAGTTGTACAGTCCCATTACAACAAATTTTATTTTGCCTGAAATAGGATCAGGGTCAGAGAAGTCAATCTTACTTTTATGAAATGTGCACTGGCACTGTTTGTTTTTTTTCATATCTTGGAATCCTATTAAACATTCCTCAAAACCACTCATTTATCTAGCTGATTTGTATTTTATGATTTGGGGGGTTTTTAATAAAAGATTTTCAACCACTCATTTACAGCAAACATGCTTATAATCACCTCTGTCATGCTTTAAGAGTCTCAAAATCCAATTCTCGAGTCCAAGCCCCCCTCCCACATCTCAGCCCAGTGTGAGATGGGTTTTCCAGACAACATACAAGACTCAAAATGGGGTGAAAGGATTATATTACAATGACTTTTCACATAAATATTACAATACATTACATACACAATCTCAACTATCTCTACCATGATAAAGCAGTATTTACAATGGATCACATCTCTTCTTTCTCCAAGTAAAAGTCTAGGAGGGAAGAAGGAAGAGATCCTTTCCACTCTCAGAGCAGCAGTGTCTCTAGGGCATCAGTCTCTCTCTCTCTCTCTCTCTCTCTCTCTCTCTTCTATGCAGCAGCTGTAGCTGGATCACATTTTCCAAATACCCATGAGGGGGATCTCCAAGACCCTCTCGGCCCTTCGACTCCAAGAGAGGGTCTTTTTCTTCCGTGGGCTGCATTTACCAGGACAAAGGTCACTTCACCACGTCATATCAACAAAGTGCAGAAGCCTTCGTGATGGTCCTTATCTTCAAGGGATTCAAATTCCCTTACAGAGCTCCTGTGCTCTGATTTTCAGAGCAGCAGGGGGGCAAAGCCCGACTCTGCATTCCTTTGGCCGTCCCAGTCCAGCTCCAGGAAGCCTGAGCTTCTCAGCTCCTCTCTGCAGTGCTGTAGCACTCCAAGACTCTTCTCAAGTAAGAGTCCATCATCCTCCTCCTCTCTAGGAGGTCTCAGAGGGGTTTGAGGAGTTTGTTTCAGTTCTTACCCAAACTCTCTCTCTCTTCAGACAACTCTCCGTCTCTCTGATTAGCTGCATGCTTGGTTTGCTGCTTCTTCAGTTCTTATCTCTTTCTGGCTCTCTACCCCCGTTTCTCCGTGCACTGCTCCTGCTGCTGCTCATGGTGGAGAAGAAAAACTCCTAGCTTCTCAGCTACAGATACTTAGTCCAGTCTAACACTGCTCCAAGTCCCCCTAGCCCCCCAGCTGGGGGCTGGGGGGGGGCAGAGCCCCCATCAGGCTCCTGCCCCTTCTCCTTGTGGCTCTACAACATGGCTACTCTCCAACAACAACTACAACTACAACTACAACTCTTCTTTTCTGGTCTGGGTGATATGTTTATATTTTGCAAGTGCTCATTGGCTCAACCCCACGGGAAACCACCCCCTGGGTGGTTTTATAACTTCATTTTATAACTATCATTTTATAACTTCAGGGGGAAAACTTTTTCCCCCACCACAACCTCATTCTGAATAATAAAATATTTATCTTCACTTGGACTAATGATAACTTGTTGGTGGCTAGTAACATTGACACAAATATTCTCTGGTGTCAGTCAAGCACTCCATCAATCAATTCAGATTGAAAGAAGCCTGATGAATATTATATGCAGAGATTACAGGCCTCCTTCCCACTTAGGAAGTAAAAACTGGTGCTTTATTTATGCATATATTGGGCTATTGCTCCTATGATGAGGAGCAAGAATAGAGAACTTCTGGCTCTCTAAACACTAATTAGAAAGGAAATGGTTTGAGAAGCACAACCAAGTTTTTTCTGTTTTGCAGGGTAACTAACATCCAAGGTATGAAACACTGTCCTCCACAAGTCTATGGGGCCAGATGGGATCCACACAAGAGTACTGAGGTAGCTGGCAGAAGTGCTCACTGAGCTACTTTCACTTATCACCAGTCCCAGATAACCAGAGGTGCCAGCTGACTGGAGGCTGGAAAACATGACACCTATCTGCAAGAAGGGTTTGGAAGGAGATTCTGGGGAACCATGGGTCTGTCACTCTGACCTTGGTACCAGGGAAGGTCATGGAGCAGATCAGTGTGAGTGTTGTCATGTGGCACACACAGGACAACCAGAGGACAAAGCCCAGTCAGCGTTGTCCTACTTGACCAACCTGATACTCTCCTATGACCAGGTGTCTTGCTTAGTGGATGAAGAAGAGACTGTGGATGTTGTCTGCTTGGATTTTAATAAAGCTTTTGACATGGTTTCCCACAGCATTCTCCTAGAGAAGCTGGCAGTCCACAGCTTGGGAGAGGTGCACTCTTGTCTTGGTGGCCAGGCCCAGAGAGTGGAGGTGCATGGAGTTACACCCAGCCAGCAGCCAGTCACCAGTAGGGTTCTCCAGCGCTCAGTCTTGGGGCCAGTCCTGTTTAAAGTCTTTAGTAAGGACCTGGACAAAGGAACTGAGTGCACTGTCAGTTTGCAGATGACATCAAGTTGGGTGGGAGTATCAATCTGCTGAAGCGTAGGAAGGTTCTGCAGAGGGATCTGAACAGGCTGGGTTGATGGGCCAAGGCCAATGGTACAAGGTTCAACAAGGCCAAGTGTCAAGTCCAGACCTTGGGTCACAACAACCTCAGGCAGTGGGGCAGAATGGCTGGAAAACTACCCAGTGAAAAAGGACCTGGGGGCGCTGGTCAACAGTGGCTGAACATGATCCAGCAGCGTGACCAGGTGGCCAAGAAGGCCAACAGCATCCTGGCTTGGATCAGCAATAGTGTGGCCAGCAGGATCAGGGCAGTGATTGTCCCCCTGACTGGCCACTGGTGAGGCCACACCTCGAGTCCTGTATCCAGTTCTGGGGCCCTCACTATAAGAAAGACATTGAGGTGCTGGAGCAAGTCTAGAGAAGGGAAGCAGAGCTGGGGAAGGGCCAGAGCACAAGTCTTATAAGGAGTGGTTGAGGGAGCTGGAGTTGTTTATCCTGGAGAAAAGAAGGTTCAGAAGTGACCTTATCACTCTACAACTACCTGAAGGGAGATTGTGGCAAGGCCAAAGTCAGCCTCTTTTTCCAAGTAATGCACAATAGAACAAGAGGAAATGGCCTGAAGTTGTGTGGCTTCTGTGTCAACAGAGGTTCAGGTTGGGCATGAGGAAGAATTTTTTTCACAGGAAGGGTTGTCAAACATTGGAACTGGCTGCCCAGGGAAGTGGATGAGTCACCATCCCTGGACATATTTAAAAGACATATAAATGTGGCACTTGGGGACATGGTGTACTGGTGGACTTGGCAGAGCTGGGTTAATGGTTGCACTCAATGATCTTAGAAGTCTTTTTCAACATAAATGAATCTATGATTAGGTTAGTTTGCTAAGCTTAATTTATTCTTTTTATTGTTGCTAAAGACACACACAAAGACACACACAAAGACACACGCAAGTACGTAAGTCATTAACATGCATTAACAGTTACTGCAGAAAGATAAAATGAAACTACTAAGCAGCACTGGAGGAAGATTAAATCCATCAAAATATAATTCCCTTCCCCCATTTACAGATCCAAGACCACAACTTAGGAGCTGCTTACAACAAAATCAAAAGTAGTTGATGATTCGTCTGAAAACTACTATGGCTGGATCTACAATAGGCCTAACAAAACTACCTTCTGCACATCATGATTCTCATCTTCACGTTCCTCTTTCATTCTATCTCGTTTCAATGCCTTCAGAAATTCACTCTTCTTATCACTTCGCATTCTCGTCAATTTTGTTAAACGAGGCTGACCAGATTTGTCAATAGGGGATGAAGAATTTGACCGATTACACTAATGTAGGAAGTCAGAAAAAGAAAGAATGTTAGAATTTATTCATTTAGAAAACTTTTAGAACGAAAAACAAAGGCACCTGTAGTTTCAGGTTTCACATATATTCACAGTCAAAAGCAGAAGGGAGATTTGTATTTTGGTATACATAGTTTGTACATGTAAACCTCGAGATGCAAGTTTATGAAGCACTGCTAATGAACAGTGGACCTTCTGACCATGTAATATCATGCAGTTTTGAAATTTAAACCTAGCAGATTATACTTCCTAAGGCAGGGGGGTTATTCCAAATTAAAACCACAAAGGAAACTGTGCAGTACTTAAAGGCCAGTGATGTGTCTTCCATCTTTCTCACACATTAACTTTCAAAAAAACATATTTAATATAATTCTGCATAAAACTTACTGACCACCCTAATATAGCCAAATTAAATGTTTTATAGATTTGATGAGAACTAAAGATATTGCTTTACCTCTTTCACTGAATTTTGTGTTACAGCAAATGCCTTGAGAGTTGATTTGAAAGGACTGAAACTGCCAACACCATATGCAGATTCCGGAGGAAACGCATTCCCAAGTTTATTTTCTTTTGCTTGGCTTTTCCACTGTGTGGGCTAAACAGAAATATAAACAGAAATTTAAAGACTCATTCACCACAAAAGAATTCTTTTCAGGAATCTTCAGAAACATGATTAAGCACAAATCATAACTACAACCTAAATATAGTGCAAACATCTGTTTTCTTCTGCAAAAGAGGGTTTTATGAGCAATTCATCTGCTCACAAATACTGTTTACATAAAGACTAAAATTTCAAAACAATTAAGATCTTCACATCTGAGGTATTAAAAATGAAAATATAAGTCTTCAACAGCTGAAAGTATTCCTTTTAAATCCAGAATGTTAGATATAAGAACTAGTCCATCATATGCTCTTAAGAGCACAGAAAAATTCCTGAAACAAAAAATTATAGATGAACATGGAAATTTGCAATTGGAAAGAGACCAGAATGACACTGATAGGTTACCACATCATCTCTCCTGTAACTGAGATAAATTCTGAAGGTATTACTATGCTGACTATACCTCTCCACTAGGTATCTCTTTTTTTTTCTGTTACAATCATATATACAAAAGGCACTGTTATTCTGTTAGTTAAAAACATCATTTTAACTCTCACTTGTACAGCTCCTGCACTTCTCAAAAAGGGTGAGAAAAAAAAGAGGGATCCAATTACAGTATAGTTTAAAAAGGAGAAAAAGTTGTTTCTATTCACTTTCAGAGTGTGCTGCACTTAGCAAGAATTGAAAGCATGATAATCTAGGAACAGAGAAGAAAAGTAAGCATATTCAGACTTACAGCATGATTTTTCTCAGCATGTTTTTAATGCCACCAGTATCCAATACTCACCTTTGCAGGTGGAGTGACAGGCTTGGGGACTAATCCTTTATAAACACTTGTGCCACTTCCATTCCTCACTAGCTGTGAATGAAGAGTTCCCACTGCTGGGAATCCAGATATACGCAGTTCTTTCGTATTACCCTTTTTAATGACCAGCATTCTCTGAGACCTAGATTTAGGATTCAAAGGATACTCTGGAAAAAAGGAAAAAAGACGTGTGTGTGTGTATGTGCATGTGTATACAGTCTTTCTAGTTTCTAGTTCATAAGGTACTGGACAGCCCTATGGTTCAGAGCAAACAGGCATAAATCAGAAACTTAATTCAGTATTAGTTCCAAAAAGAATACATTGTACAAACCTGGACAAACACAGGTTCTGTTCCATTTTCTACAACCATTATTTGTAAAATATTACATTTGGCAATGCAGGAACTGCACTTTTCGAAAGTCAAGATATTCTTCAAAGAAGCCAGATACACAGTTCTACACAGAATCCTACACAGCAATTCTAAAACCAAGTTGTTGATACTTACCCAAACTTCAAAAGAGATTCTGGCTTTCGTATTCCCCCTAAGGTTTCTAAAAGAATAACTACTTATATATTTATTAACAGGTCAGTTTAGAGCCAAATGCTCCACATGGAGGCTCTCTAAAACATGAGACAAGATGGGCACTACTCCAGACCATGTCAATGACTAGTTTCTCTAGCTTCATGCCTTAGATGGGTGTAACAGCACATCTGAAGGTTACAACATTTCCATGTTTAATGGAGCACTAATTAAGGGACATACAGTCAGCTGTCATACTAGAGAAACTGACATTTAGCATTTTTCAGGAACACCCATTAAAAAGAGTTCTAAAGTTTTCAAAAAGTGAAAAAAAAGCAATTAGGTATTTATATTGAGGGGTTGGCCTACATCTAATGTTACTTAACAGTGCAAAACATACTGGGAAAGTATGATAACAAGAATCAGCAAGTTAAAATACCATTTAAAATCTCAGTATTAGCAACAGTTTAAGGAATAGCCTTTATGTGTAATCAAAAGTATTTTTTTAAATAAAGAGAAGTGTTTTTATTTTAAGTACATTTATTACTTTAAAACCCCTGCAATCTAAACACCTTCTTAAGGGTAAACAACTGACTACATAGAGCCCATAGAACTGTAAAGTGATAGACAAATGTGCTCAGAGATGAGAAAACAATTCTAGACTACAGTTCTGTCCAGTGCCTATCCTCAGGACTGGATTTGTTACAAATAATTCATAAACACAACCAACAACATTTGCTTCCAGAAAGAGACCTTAAATCTCGGCAAGCTAATCTACCCTTCAAGCCTTCCCAGGTTTCTCTCCAAACTCTTCCAACACGTCCAATCATGCAGAAGCATTCTTTTACAAAGCCTTCAACTAACAATCACATCACTAGTTTAGGTGACCCACCTTCACTGCATTTCTTCTTGAAAATAAAGATAAATGTCCATATGAATTCTTAACATCTTTACAAAAAGATGTATATTTGTTCTAGGAAAGAATCCTAGTTGTGGCTGCCTCTACAGACCAACTGACTGATACTCAACTAGAAGTGTTACCTCTTTCACAAAAAGACACCTACACTGTAAAAATATTAGTTTTCTCAATTTCAAACGCTACCTCTATAATTCTAAAAAAAGGCCTGTGTTTCAAATAAAACTGCTCCAGATCTCCACTACCTTTTTGCACTTAAAAACATCAAAAATACTCACCCCACACACCTGCAGCTAAAGATTTAATCTGGTTTGGTTCCTTCTCATATTCAGGGTTTAAAGATGGCTGAAAGAAAGTTTTATCATTGTTAAAAAAATAAGTCTTGAATTCTGGGATGAATGAAGTACAGAATCAGGGTAACACCGGCAGTATGACCTCTGCTGACAAAGATGTTTAAATGGAGACAGACTAGACACATCACTCTGTGATCCAAACAGGTCAGTGCTCGCTCATTTCTCTTCTCCAACCAAACACCTCAAGCAGCAGCCAATACCATTACACGAACTGCCCAGAGAAAGCAAAAACCAATGTATGTTTCTTCAAAGAGAAAGAGCACCCCCTCCCTTACATCCTACATTCTAGGTTGAAGCATGGGATCCCAAAAGGCCATTGGCATAAAGATCACTTTGTTACTACTTCAGATTTCCAGTAAGGTAACTGTGTAGGATTTAATACATACACATACCACAGTAAACTGGAATTCAACTGTAGTCTCACGTAAATACACAAGTAATAATAATGATAAAAACTGGATACAAAATGAGAAACATGTTAGTGGAAAAATGACTAACACCCTCTTACCAGGGAAAGGGTGATCTCTTATAGGATGATCTGAAATCAGTTATATCTCATGATGTAGATTGTAATGGGCAAAATGGTAATTGCAGAGAAAATGTAACCTTGTTTATCATAATTACAATTAACTTACAAAATCCTCAGCCTCAAACTGGTTGGGTACTTCTTTGTCTTCCTTTTTGCGGGTTTCATTATCAGGTACACCGATATTGTCATGCAGTCCTTGCCCTTTTCCACAATGGAAAGCGCTGGTACGAGTACAGGAACTTCCGCCATGGTATCCCCCACGATGGTTTATATTTTCTGGACCATTTCTGACTTGGGAACGCCAATCACTCCTCTCTTTTCTCCCAAAATGCCCTTAGATATTTAAATTTTAAAGACATGTAATTACAAACAATTTTATATAAGAACTTTCTACTTTTGCATAATTGTTAAAGAAGCTAAGTCAGCAGCTCTATATTCTGGGATATGATAGCATAATAAACAAGTTTTCATTGACATAAACAGCAGGGAAGAATTTACAAAACAGTACCAGAGAAAGAGGATAGTCAGCCAACATTAAGACAAGTCAACCTCCTTTTTTGGCTGCTCATTTAAATGCTGTTGGCTAGTGTACTAACTTAAAGTTCTTACTCTTCTCAAGAGCGAGATACACCTGGAGTCACATTACTGTAACCAACCCTTAGTGCTCACATCCTCTCCCAGAAGATCTGTTTTTCCGTTAGCGCTATTTTAGCGCAGAAAAAGAATTTAGCATAGATGAGCTAGCATTATCAGACTTCTTTTCTGACTGGAGTGCTACAAAGCAGTGACAAACGTATTCACAACATTCCGCAAATTATACCTCCATTAGGCTGCCCAATGTTAGGATCAAACCCCTCCGAAGAGTTGTGTCTTCTGCGATTTGCCTCATAACGATTCTCAGTCCATGAAAAATTTTCGGAATGTTTCTCAAAATTCAGCGATGACTGTAAAGGAGCACAAGTGGCAGACTTGAGATCTGCTTAATAGCATAACTGAATCATCAGAGCTGGAACATGCACATTGTTCACAGTATATACAATCAATTTTTTGAGGAACTTTGAATGACAAACAATGTAGCAGTCTTTGAGTACGCACATGTTCAGAGATACGTTGCCATCTCTCATGCTGGCAAAGTGGAAGCTGTATCTTCTGCCCCAGGACACTGAAACAGCACTGAGGACTACGCTTGTGACAGAAGGTAAAAACCCTAAGTCTCTATTTTGTTTTGGCAGCAGAACAAAGCACAAATGACGTGTGTTGTAGCAGAGGAAAAAAATAAGAGAAAAGGTAAAAAATGACAAAGGATCACAGTTTGAAAGGCGTGAAAAGTCTGGCATCTCAGTTTGGATTTTCAGAGACCACACATGTGCATTCCATAGAAAGCAAGGCGTCACTTCCACCAGAAGCAGCTGTATCCAAAAGAAGCCAAATTAATTAGTCTTGTCATTATAACTTAATATGGCAAACACAGCCAGTTATGAAGTACAAATAAAACCTAGAGGGAAAAGTGTACAAATTCACAAAGATACTCAAAATTTTCAGCTTATAAATAGGCATATAAGAAATTTTTTAAAAATTAATCTTTAATGTATCAGTAGGAAGACTTTATAAACTAAAACCTTATTTTGAGGAATGGCACTCAGAAATCAAACCACATCCAAACTAGAATTCATAACTAAAGAGATTAAACAAAAAAACATCTTGTCTTACACAACCTATTTTTCTTATAACTTCTGTCTGGGTGTACATTTTTAACACTCCACCATTTCTTTCGCTGCTACATGTTGAAAATTCAAAACTAACTTCATTCTGCAGAAGTAATGCTGATCCCTACTGCTTTCCACAGATATTCACCAGTGACAGACAGCAGAGGGCTGTGCTACACAGCACCTCCCTCACGCATAGCCACCTTTGATGCAGAGGAACTAAAGCCCTCTTCCCTCCCAGCAGACTTACTGTGCTGCACACATACAAGAGATCCAGCACCTCCCAGGGCCACAAGAGGTACAAATATATAAAAGCACTGCTGGGTGGAAATATGCTTATTGACAAAAAACAAGAGTTGGCAGTGTGCACTCACAGCCCAGAAAACCAATGAAATCCTGGGCTGCATCAAAAGCAGCATGGCCAGCAGGTCAAGGGAGGTGATTCAACCCCTCTACTCTGTTCTCATGAGGCCCCACCCTGGAGTACTACATCCAGCTCTGGGGTCCCCAGCATGCTAAGGACATGGAACTGTTGGAGTGAGTCCAGAGGAGGTCCACAAAGTTGATAAGGGGACTGGAGCACCTCCCTTATGAAGACAGGCTGAGAAGTTGGGGCTGTTCAGCCTGGAGAAGAGAAGGTTGTGTGAAGACCTCATTGCACCTTGCAGTATCTGAAGAGGACCTACAGGGAAGCTGGAGACGGACTCTTCGACAGGAACTGTAGTGATAGGACAAGGGAGAATGGCTTCAAACTGAAAAAGAGTAGGTTTAGATTAAGTATTAGGAAGAAATTCTTTGCTATGAGGATAGTGAGGGACCGAACAAGGTTGTCCAGAGAAGCTGTGGACACCCCACCCCTGACAGCATTCAAGGTCAGGTTGGATGGGGCTTTGAGCAACCTGGTCTAGTGGAAGGTGTCCCTGCCCCTGGCAGAGGGCTTGAACTAGATGATCTTTAAGGTCCCTTCCAACCCAACTCACTCTATGATTCCAGGGAGTATCGACTTTGCCACACCCAAAGTACCAACTCCGCTGCCTGAAGCTCACTCCCTCTCCTCAGCAACATTCAGGAGAAAAGGTACAACAGTAATGGTGAAAATGAAAGCTCCAAGTTTATTTCAACAGTTATTACCCAGTAACATCTAATCAAGCTATATTAGTATTAAAAGTACTCCACTGATCAAAGTGAGTAGGAAAAAAAAAACAAACAAAAAAGGAAATCACAGTAATAGGCTTCACCACTTTGGAAAACATTGAAGAAAATTATTTCCTTCTTCCCATCTCTCCCACAGAGACAATCATACACAAAAAAAAGCATATCCAAATTCTACTGACAATGCCCCTGCAGAGCTCAAGGTGTTGTTCAAAATTCACTTAAAATTTAAACTCAAATAAGCAGATATGTTGAAAACTCAAAGCATGTATTTCCAAATGGAACAGAATTCAAATGTAAAGGGACTGCCCGCTCAATTTGAGAACTGAGAAGTGAATTACTTGACAAACTTGGAGAGAGAAAGAACAGAAAACTGCAAAAAACTATCAAAATATTTAAGTACTTCAAAAATTATCAAATTAATCTAAATATTTAAGTAAAAAATAAACAGATTTTGAATAAGCTGCCAAAAATTTCAGAAAGTTCCAGATCTGCCAATCATAGGTGAAATTTTAGAAGAGAGCTTCATGTGTACATTTACATAAAACAACAATCTAATATTGCCTTTGGAGTTTAATTTTCGTTTTTTCATAGTACCTTCAAGGAACAATCAACATTTTCACAAAGTATAACTGATAGCATTTTATATACAGTGTTCAAGTTGTACATGATACAATAAATCTGAAGCCTCTAAAATGTGTGCAAAGATCATGCAGTTTCCGTTTTCCCCACACGATGGAGGTACCAGGCTAGGAAGCCTCTTGTGGCAGAGATAACAGTAAGCTTTGTAATCAAAAGAAATCTGATGGCAATTTCTGGAAGTTGAGAAACTGTCTGACTTGGTTCAGCCAGCCAAGAAAAAGAAGGAGCACAGATTTTTAGAAGCATAAAAAGTCTTACTGCTTAACAAGAAGTAAAAGTGAACTTGCAAAAATGGAGTTTATTTGTCTGCAATCTCCTCATACACTCTTTAGAGCAATACTTTCTTCAAAGTTTTGTCCATATCCCAAAATGGCTTCACTCTTCACAATACCTTCCAATTTTCACCTGCCCATCTGCAATAGTGCACTGACACAAATACAGTAGTTCTACACCCAAACAAAACCTGCTGAGTGAGGGGTACCCACCTATCTAGGTGGCTTTTGCTCTGTCAGCAAAGAGATGACAGAAAAGCTTGCTGTTAAGAGGCAATCAGCAGCAATACATAGGATGGATTTCAGTCAAGCTGTAATCTGTATTGTCACATTAGAAAGCTCCTTCACAATCACAGCTTCCTGGCATTGGGTTTTTATAAGCTAGCCTTAAGCTATGTAAGGAAAAAAGTCTCAGGTACCAAGGATTGAGGAGGGAAACCAAGCTTCTGTAGGTGCAATTCCTGAAAGTGCTTCTTCAGGAAAATAAAAATTGACTGAGAAGAGTTCACTTTCTCCTTCTCAAGTTTAAATGTCGTTGATATCATAGGCTTGCCCCAGCTCTATTCTGCATGCAATATGAGACACCTTGCCTTCCTCAACCCATCCTTCCTCTTTATCTCCTTTCTTCTTATCTGCTCTTCTCTTCTGCTTTATTGACATAGAAAATAAATCTATTTTAGGAAATGGAGCAGACAGGGGGCCACAACATTTGAGACCTGTCTTGTAGAGAGCAATGACAAGTCTTATTCTGTAAACTAAGAACTACTACATAGAAGAACAAACTTAATTGTCAAGTGCTTATTATCCAAATGTGCTGTATATCATAGAATGTTGACCACTGAGGAGGGAGTTAATGCAGGGAAATAAGGTGCATTCCCAACAATGACACACAAATACTACAACTGAGTAAGCATACAGTATGGAGTTTTTGGAACAGAAGGAAGTTCAACTAAACTCCTTTAGGCAAAGAATCACGAAAGAGAACAGGATCCACAACATATACTTGTAATGTAATTTCACACAATTCAGGAGTGAGGTGACAAATATAACCAATAACTCGGATATATGCTAGTGGTACTGGAGTAGTTCTGAACATTACTTTTATCCTGCGATATTGACACATATCAACATTTACAACACATTAAATTGAAAAAATCATATCAAAAGAGTTGAAAGCATCAGAAATTATGTAGAATGAAAACAGACTCCATGAACCACCATGGAAGAGATATGCCTGATGTTCCCAGAAAAGCAACTGAGTTACTAATAGATTATCCTAAACTAAGCATCTAGCCAGGTCAGAGTAGAAGCCCATAAAGAGAGCAAAAGAAATAAGGACATTAAACAACTTGATTAAAAAAAATGCACGGGTGTTAAGTGTGTGTAGACATACATAAGCAAAGCATTAGGAACACAGCTAATGCTGACAGCTATCTGTGAATTTAACAACACCATAAGTCTATTGCCATAAATTTTTCAAGCCTAAGCACTTTTCATGGACATGAAAGACTGCATGAAACTTCATATAAATACACTAAAGAAAGGCAAACCCATTCTCATAGCTGAAGATATAGATATTGCATTCAAGAGATTATAATGAAGACAGGTCTACAACTAGGGAAACAGATGACGAGTTTTAATACCCAGTGCTGACTCTGCTTCTGCATTTGCACGAATTAAAAAAGAGTAGAAAGACAGGCCAGGAAAAAAGAAACATTCCCAGGACAGACATACTCAAGATTTCCTAGAATATATACAAATCCTAGCAATTCAGAGGTTGTTATTTCCTGTTTCCAAATTAACTGTCCCATTATATAAAGTAATAGTAGTTCAGATGAAACAACCAGAGTGAAGATGCATAACAGTTTGAAAGGGCCACACTCCATCAGTAGCAACAAGCATCCCACCATGCAGAGCCACTTCAGATAATATAAAAAAACATTTTTTTTAATCACTTGGATGACAGAATAACAGTTCTGCAAAATTTATAGGACACACAGAAAAGTCAGAAGCAAGAATATCAAGTACATGCCTCTGCCTTGGTACTTCTAGCAAAGAATACAGTAATTCACTTTAAACTCCTGATGAAGGCAATCTTAAGCCAACCACAGCTCTGACAAGGCCAGGCATGCGCTTCTATCCACAAACTCAGCTGCTCAAGCAAAGAACTCTATGATACAACTACTTAAATCACGACAATAAAACTTGCCAGATATCGTCTATCACCACCCTTTTCATGAAGAGGTTTTTACTGTGAATGAGGTTATGACATTTACTTCCCAAATAATGGGAGTGCCTGTTCAAAAGAAACATACCTTTGTTGACGATGGTGGAGTAGGAAAATTAAGCCAGGCTGGAGCAAAGTCATGCTGCGCCATTTAGGTCCAGTCTCATTGAATCAATGGAAAAAGGCTTAGCACCTCATGGCAAGTCCCTGCAAACAGAAGAACAAGAAATGGAGTACTTCCAGATGTTACAAGAGGAGTAAACTTCTTGTGCTTTGATCTGTATTTCCCTTCTGTTTTCCAGTATTATTTTCTCACACAGATACGGTTTAGAATCTAACTACCCTCGTCTCGTTTATAGTATCACATTTGTGCTTTTATTACTAAAGTGTCACACAAATCAAATATATCGCAGGAATCAGGAAAATACAAATGTAACATTCCTTTCTTTATTTCCTCTTATAAATTGGATGAAGTTTCTTGTGTAAGGTCTGACCCAGAACGCTATGGCAAAATTAGCTTGTTACAATACTTCCTGGTAATATCTAGAATGGCTTTCAGGAGCTATTTCTTCAGCTTCCTAGAAGCTGATTTTTTAATTAGTCCCTAAAAGTTAGTTTCAGAGGCCATATTAAAGTTCCTTATGAAAAAACTAGATGCTTGGGACAACCACAAACCCCTCATTGTCTCTAGATTCAATGGAAACAGAGTCTACATATGCAAAGTGTCAAAATCCAGTAAAATTCTCCAGTTTGAAAATGGGCAAGAGAAAGTAATGGCTTAAGATTAAAACTCAAGAATACTTTTTCTACCCTACGCTCTTCCTACAGATAAGAAAACATTTCTTAATAAGCAAGAGAATGTAAGGTAATATGAACTCTATTACCCAAAGCTGAACGATAGCACAGACAGGAAAGAAGTGGATGAAACACTGCCTGAATTATGTGAGGGTAACTGAATAATGCTCTGCAGCTAGTCATTGAAAAATGATCAATGATTCAAAAATACTTTAAGTATGATACACACTATTAGAACTTCATATGAATTTGTGAAAACATAGTAAGTACCCACACACATTTCACATGAAGATCTAAATAAATGTGAGTGCAAATCTATTAGTCAGAAAGCACAGATGTAGTTCACTTTAATCTACGGCTGCTGTAATGTGAGTAAGAGCTGTGGAATCTGGTATACAGTAACCCATAATTATTGTTGTAATTATGGCCTGAACCAGGCTATTGCAGATTTCCAGTGACAGACAAGAATGTTCCAGCTTCTAACAGATTTGTTAGACTTTACTTAATGTTAAACTGCACTTATTTGAGCATCTTTTCAATGACACGAGCTCATACTTAGGTTTTTAGGTACCTCCAATACCAGAGTTAAACTTTAAGGTAAGATAGACCATTACTGTCATTAAATAGAGAAGACAAGGTTATAAAGGTATGTCTCATCCAAATAACTCACTATAAATTACTCTGCTGAAGTCATCTAACACTCACTTCAAAACTAATCTCACCAAAAAATCCAGAGAAATTTTCTAAATATTCCAGTTACGTCGAACTAGTGAAAAACAAATGAAGAAAGTTCTGGAATCAATGAACCATCACAGAAGTGGCTCCTCTTTCTCACAGGAATCACGTTCACTTTTACTGATATATCCTACTCAGCAATAGTATAGAAAACAGATGAAGCAATTAACAAATCTGAGCAAATGCCAGGAAGAAAAAATTTCTTCTCCTTCCCTGAGATACAGTTCTTATCCTCCAAGTACAAGAATCAGGAAATCTTTAGAGAGGATCAAGACGGGCATCAATACTGAAAGATCAGCACAAAAACAACGAAATCTTCAGACCAAGGCACTTACAGTCCAAAAAGCAATGAGTAAGATTAGATTTATACCAAGTAAAAACATAACAAAGATTCCACAAAGTACTACCAAGTTACTGGTGCCTCAGCTACAAGGTACAGGACAACAAATGCCCTAACAATCTGATTTCTTAACAGACTGATCTTACAGACTGATCTTACTCTTTTTAGAAAACTAGTCAAGCTTCCTAACACTATTTATGCAACTGTCATGAGAAACATTCGTTATTAACTCACAAACATCCCTACCTTTTACCCTTTGCACAAAAAAACAAGGATTCAGGAAAGATTTGGTGATCGCCAAGCATCCAAGGACTGGAAAGGTGTTTTTAGACGAGCTTTTCCCACAGCTCACTGACACTGGGTGTCTCTGTCTTCATGCAACAATTATTCTAGAAGCAGATTGAAGTCTTCCTCACATTTTCAGCTAAAAAAGCTCTAGAAAAGTTTTTGATAGTGCTGCTCTGTCAGAGAAGTCAATCCTTTTCCTAAAAAGTAGTATAATGAAATGGTAAGGACAGAGGCCTGGGCCAAAACTCACACTCAGAGCACAAAGTCAGCAGCAGAATATCTGCAAATTTCAATAAGCCCATGGAAGAAAAACTCTCCTAGAACTAATTCTTCCAAATAGTTTTAATAAAAGAACCTCAAGAACAAAAGCACAAATGTTCTTCTAGAACATTACCTGACCAAATTAACAGATTATAGTTAAAGACTAACAAGAAAAACAACTCCTGTGAATACTAACCTCCACACCAAAGTCAAGAAAACACTTTCTTTCACCTAATTGTACATATGATTGGTCTGGCAATTAGACATGGGAACACAGAGTACTTTCATTATTAAATGTTTTTAACTCTAAAAAGGCACAAACACCCCAGGAGCTAATTAAATACCAAACAGCAGGTCAGGAATAGTTATTTTCTTACAACTTCTCTAGAGTACATAGCCTACACAGCTTAAAGTTGACAGTTCCATGTTTTAAGCTTCATTAACAACTCTTACAGATGTCTTCTGATGTTGTTAACAAGTTCATCCTAGAATGTCTTTTAATAAAAAACAGTTTCATTACAAGCATGATCTCTGTTTAGATGATCAGACACATCTCTGATAGCTCTTGGATACTTTTCCTTCTAAGGAAGGAATTTTTGATAAATGGTAAACAGATCACCAACTGTTAAGAATTGGAAGTCAGTAAGGTAGCTCTGCTCCCACATACAGGATTTACTATGCTTAAACCCCTCATGATCAGCTTAGTTGCCCACACTAGTGTGTTCCTTGCTTGCTTTCCAACTTAAGTTGGACCAACAACCGAGTCTAGCAAATTATTCTGCAACACATTTGGACACTGGAGAAGTTCCTTCTACCAATTTGAGCCAGGGGGTTTTTTTCCTGTTATTCAGGCACGTTACTTCAGCTACCCCAAGAAATCAGACACATATCTGCATTTTGTGTCCTCCAAAGCACTTGCAACCTTTATTAAGATTCATATTATCAACAAATTTAATAAATGTACACTTTATTTCATGACTGAAGTTATTAATAAAAATACTGAAGGGACTTCTTAAGCAATTTGCTTGACAACATATTTCCAGCTAGACATCAAACAACAGCTCCCTTTACAAAGACTGAGGAGACACTAAGGCACATGGTTAACACTTATCAGCAGACTACTTCCAAAGAACACCCCTGCCTTGAAGAAACATAGAATCAACTGGGTTGGAAAAGACCTCTAAGATCATCAAGTCCAACCTTGATCCAACATCACTGTGGTTACTAGACCGTGGCACTAAGTACCACATCCAGTCTCAACTTAAAAACCTCCAGGGACAGTGAATCCACCACCTCCCTGGGCAGCCCATTCCAATGCCTGATTACTCTCTCCGTAAAAAATTTCTTCCTAATATCCAACCTAAACCTCCCCTACAGCTTAAGATCGTGTCCTGTTGTTCTACTGCTGGTTGACTGGGAGAAGAGACCAACCCCCACCTGGATACAACTTCCTTTCAGGTCGGTTGTAGAGAGTGATGAGGTCTCCCCTGAGCCTCCTCTTCTCCAGGCTGAACAACCCCAGCTCCCTCAGCCTCTCCTCATAGGACCTGTGTTCCAGTCCCTTCACCAGCCTTGTTGCTCTTCTCTGGACCTGCTCCAGCACCTCAATATCCTTCCTGAACTGAGGGGCCCAGAACTGGACACAGTACTCCAGGTGTGGCCTCACCAGTGCTGAGTACAGGGGAAGAATCACTTCCCTGGTCCTGCTGGCCACACTGCTCCTGATCCAGACCAGGATCCATTGGCCTTCTTGGCCACCTGGGCACACTGCTGGCTCATGTTCAGCTTCCTGTCAATCCAAACTCCCAGTCCCTCTCTGCCTGGCTGCTCTCCAGCCACTCTGTTCCCCAGCCTGTAGCTCTGCATGGGGTTATTGTGGCCAAAGTGGCACTTGGCCTTGTTGAACCTCATCCCATTGAAATCAGAGCATCTCTCCAGCCTGTCCAGGTCCCTCTGAAGAGCCCTCCTGCCTTCCAGCAGACCAACACTCCCCCCAACTTGGTGTCATCTGCAAATTTGCTAATGGTACACTTGATCCCCTCATCCAGGTCATCAGTGAAGACATTAAAGAGAACTGGGCCCAACACTGATCCCTGGGGGACACCACCAGTGACCGGCTGCCAACTGGATGCAGCCCCGTTCACCACCACTCTCTGGGCCCAGCCCTCCAGCCAGTTCTTAACCCAGCACAGAGTGCCCCTGTCCAAGCCGTGGGCTGACAGCTTTTCCAGGAGCATGCTGTGGGAGACGGTGTCAAAGGCTTTGCTGAAGTCCAGACAGACCACATCCACAGCCTTCCCCCCCATCCACTAGGGTCACCTGATCAAAAAGGAGATCAGGTTGGTCAGACAGGACCTGCCCTTCCTAAACCCATGCTGGCTGGGTCTGATCCCTTGTCCTACTGTAGGTGCTGTGTGATTGCACTTAGGATGATCTGCTCTATAACTCTGCCAGGCACTGAGGTCAGGCTGACAGGCCTGTAATTTCCCAAGTCCTCCTTGCAGCCCTTTTTGTGGATCTGCATGACATTTGCCAATTTGCAATCATTTGAGACCTCCCCAGTGAGCCAGGACTGTTGGTAGATGATGGAGAGTGGCTTGGTGAGCTCTTCCACCAGCTCCCTCATCACCCTTGGATGGATCCCATCTGGTCCCATAGACTTGTGAGGATCCAGGTGGCTCAGCAGGTCACTAACTGTTTCCTCCTGGATTAAAGGGGGGCTATTTGGCTTCCTGTCTCTGTCTACCAGCTCCAGAGGCCAGTTGTCCTGAGGATAACCTGTCTTACTGTTGAAAACTGAGGCAAAGAAGGTGTTAAATACCTCGGCCTTTTCCTCATCTTTGGTGACTATGTTCCCTGCCATGTCCAACAAAGAATGGAGGTTTTCCTTGCCCCTCCTTTTGGTACTGATATATTTGTAGAAGCACTTCTTGTTATCCCTAACAGAAGTGGCTAGACTGAGTTCAAATTGTGCATTTGTCTCTCTGATTTTCTTTCTACATTGACCTAACTATATTCCTAAACTCCTCCTGAGTAGCCAGTCATTTTTTCCATAATCAATAGGCTCTCTTTTTTCCCCCTAATTTCGTTCAAAATCTCCCTGTTCAGCCAGGCTGGACATCTTCCCTGTCAGCTCGCCTTTTGGCACACTGGGACAGCCTGCTCCTGTGTGTTCAAGACTTGCTTCTTGAAGCATGTCCATCCCTCCTGGACCCCTTTGTTTTCAAGGGCTGTTTCCCAAGGTACCCTCTGAACCAGTCTTCTGAGTAGGCCAAAATCTGCCCTGAAGAAGTCCAAGGCTACTTTTAAATTAAATGAAAACAACAATATTTAAAGTATGTGAACAGAATGAAAGTTAGCAGAGTATGACACTGCTTTAATTATACCGACATGAAGAACCCATATGTCTGCTAGAATGTTTTCTTACGTGCACACCACACAATATACAATTCCTGTTCAGTAACGCAAAGCAGCTGATGTAGTCCCAGCATTAATAGAGCTATCAGAAGTAAACTGAGACAAACACCACAGACTTGAACACAATTCCAGTGCTTTCAGAACCTCTCTCAGTAACAGAAGAGTAGGCCCAAAATATATCACAGAATGTTTCAGCCACCAATCCCTATGAGCACAAATCTGCCATTCTTTAACCAAACTGGGCTCAGTTTGTGTGCTACTGCAACAGAGCTGCACAGTTCTTAGCAAGATAAGAAAAAGATACTGAAATACTACTACCCCCATACTATTAACACTCAAATGTCTTTAATCAGGCTGATCAAAGTACTGTCTCATCTCAGCAACATCATCAGCAATACCCAATTCAAGTAGTGTACTGACTTCAGTAAAAAAAGTCTTCATAGCCCATAAAGTTAGGTAACATTCATGTGTTCCTTTGTTATGGATAATAAAATAGTTTACAGCAAAGGAAAAAATCTTGTTCTTAAGTTTTACATTGCGCTGGTTTAAAGGTAAACCAGCAGGGGAAATGAACTCAACTCAAAGAAGAGATTATAATCAGAATAACAATTTAATAAAATAATACAATAAATACGATTATATAGACAAACAGTTGGTTTTAACCCACAAAACCCAAATGTATAACCCAGCACCCTGGGGCATGAACAGAGCGGTGTTCGTTGGGCCCCCTGAGTCCAAAGTAAAAGGAGAGAGGAAAACCTGTTGGTGAGAGTGCTGTTGCAGTCTGGTCAAGAGTGGTGATTGCAGTCCGGTTGAGAGTGATGGTTGCAGTCTGGTTGAAAAGTGGTGGTTGCAGTTTGGTTGAGAGCGGTGATCTGCAGTCTTCCTCTGGATCCCATGAGTGGTTAAAAAAATCCCAAAACTCCAAGATTATATATCCTCCAGTTCAGGCAGGAATGCCCAGTACCTCCCTCAGGGTGGGGAGTTCCACAATGAGTGAGAGGACAAGAGCACCCTCCTATCTTGCTGGCCTCTTAACACCCAGTTTATAGCCTGAGGAGTCAGGCTCTATGGGCAGATGGTGTAAATGGTCTATTGATACCAGTTTCTGGGAAATGGCATGGAAGGCTATAGAACACACAATTTTGGATTACACCCATACCGTGATGAACTGGTCCCAGCTGTTCTAACTAGGACATACATCTTGGAAGGGCAGATCTGAAAGAAGTCTGTAAAGCATTCTGTTTCAGGTAACATGAAATAATTAATCCAATTTTCAATTAAATAAAATTTAATTCTGTAGTTTTGTGAAGTATGATCTTCAATAATAAGGTTGTGACTGTCGAAGAATAATGAACAGCTTGTTCTAGGTGATGTACAGTGAAGAGATTTGTCATAAATATTACTCAGTCATCTACTTGGAGCCACATCCGCAGCTAAGAACACTGCACCAAATACGCTTGACCAACACACAAAAAAATTTTGGGATAGGGCTTTTCATGGTTGAGTTGATAAGGTGATAGAAACTATTTCTCATCAGTTGTAAAGCAGCAGGAAACACTATTTTCTAAACAAATTTGTGTTATCTGAAGAGCATTTTGGAAAATTTAATATATTGCCTCTCTTTTAGAAAAGGAAGTAACATGGTAAGAAAAGGGTATTACAGACCACTGCATGGATCAGGAGTCAAGACTTCTGTGAAAAGGCTAAAAAACAATACCCAGAGTCAATCCCCAAACCCTGCAAAACAAGAAAAATGAAACTAAAGCAACTATCATTAGTTTAGCTCATGCTTACCAAATCAAACAAAAAAATCAAATATTAAACAGTATAGTCAATTTTCCCTTCACTGCTACATTTTTCTTTCACCATAGAAAGAGATACAAGTGAAATCACACTTTGAGTAACAGCACAGAAATTCAAGATTTCTTTTGAAAAAAGAAATTTCTTTTTGCAATGATGAACTATTTTGGCGATCAGGGAAAAGACAAGTCTAAGGAAATTACTTGGCTTGCTTTGCCTCACAAAATGAGGACATGAGATATATTTAAGCAGTGGTTATGGATATCTTAAGGAGTAAATTTCATCAAGAAAGGAGATATCTTAATCCGAAACACCATCGGAATCACAAGAAGATATCAAACATAGCAGATTGAGGCTGAACACATGTTCTGAAGATCAGAACAAGATTTTGAAACAACTTCAAGACTAGAGACAAACATTTGAACCCGTCAATTTCTATTACACTTCTAAGTCAGACACTAATAATTGTAAGTAAAAAGTTTAATGTGTCAGATGATGCATGTACAGAAGGATAACACTGTAATAGTTAATCCACTTTTTCCCCATCTTCAGTGGTAGCTATGTAAGAATACTGCCTCCTCAGCAATTATTTCCCCTCCCTCCCTTGCTACTTGAAATCAATATAACGTTTAAAAAACAAACTTTTTAAACATGAAGAACACCACTACAATCAAAGTATAAGTCAATTTCTTCTTTTTCTTGCAATGACACAGACAGAATTCAATATGCTCATCATCATCATGGCTAGGCTTCACAAATGAAGATTTGGGAAAGGCTCTATCCACATTTGCTACAAGCTGGTGGCTAATAAGGCCAATACGAGATAGACATGTCCGACTGCAAAAGGTACAGCAGAAAGACTCCTTAGATGGTAAATTCTGCAAAGCACAATTCTTTCTGCGTTGCCTTTTCTCCTCGAGAGTGATCCTGCGTGCGTTCTCAAAGGAAGCAGCAGCGTTATAGACGGCGTGTCTCCAGACCTCCCGACTGGAAGCCAGAGTAGACCAGTTATGATGATCAATATGGCCAAGGCTGAGATGTTGTTTCAGGGAGTCCTTGTATCTTCTCTTCGGGGCTCCTCTCATGCAGCAGCCGGTGGCAAGTTCACCGTAAAGCAAGATCTTAGGGAGGTGATGATCTTTCATCCTTGAGACATGTCCTGCCCATCGCAGCTGTGTTCTCAGCAACGTGGCCTCAATACTTGTGACTGCTGCTTGTTCTAGAACAGATGTATTGGTCACATAATCTGACCAGTGGATGTTTAGGATTGTACGGAGGCAGCGTTGATGGAAGCACTCTAGGAGATGCAGGTGGTGGCGGTAGATGACCCATGATTCAGATCCATATAAGAGAGTCGACAACACTATGGCTCTGTAAACACTGATCTTTGTGCTTTTCTTCAAGTGTTTATTGCGCCATACTCCTTTATGGAGTTTTCCGAAGGCACTATATGCCTTTGCTAACCTGTTGTCTATCTCTCCATCAATCTTACCGTCCGAGGAGATGAGGGTACCTAGGTAATTAAACTGTTGGACTGATCTGAGCTCTGATTGGCCAATGGTGATATGGGGATGATGGAAGGCTTCCTGAGGTGCAGGTTGGTAGAGAACTTCTGTCTTCTTTAAACTGACTTCCAGCCCAAAGAGCTCAGCAGCATCTGCAAAGCAGGATGTTAAACGCTGCTGAGCTGCTTCTGTGTGGGCAACAAAGGCAGCATCATCAGCATAAAGCAGCTCCTGGACAAGATGGTTTAAGGTCTTGGTGTGGGCCTTCAGTTGCCTGAGGTTGAAAAGGCTTCCATCAGTACAGTATCGAATGTAGATACCGTCCTGATCATCGAAGTCTGCAGTGGCCCTTTGGATCATCATGCTGAAAAAGATTGTGAATAGGGTTGGTGCAAGAACGCAGCCTTGTTTCACGCCACTGACTTTCAGGTAGAATTCCTTCTGCTATAGCGGGTATTAGTCTGTTTAAAAGTATTCTTGCCAGGATTTTGCCAGCAATGGAGAGCAGAGTAATACCACGGTAATTTGAGCAGTCACATTTAATTCCTTTCTTCTTATACAAAGTGATGATGACTGCATCACGAAGGTCAGATGGTAGTTCGCCTAGTTCCCAACAGCACACCACAAACTCATGAAATTTAGCATGGAGTGCAAGGCCCTCATGTTTCCAGATTTCAGGTGGAATTTCATCAACCCCAGCTGCCTTGCCAATTTTCGCCTGCTGTATGGCCTTGAGGGTTTCTCCCAAAGTGAGGGTAATATCCAATTCATTCTTCACTGGTTGTTGTGAGATGGACTGAATTGCTGAGTCTTGGACTACACGGTTGGTACTGAAAAGAGTCTGAAAGTGTTCAGAGCAACGATTCAGAATGGAGGTTTTATCTGTCAGAAGCATTTGCCCATCAGCACTGAGTAGAGGGCTTTGGACTTGGTATGTAGGCCCGTATGCTGTTTTCAGGGCCTCATAGAATCCTCTGTAATCACCTATATCTGCGCATAATTGAGTTTTTTCAGCTAGATCGATCTACCACTTGTTCTGGATGTCACAGAGTTTCTGTTGGAGCTTGCTGCATGCAAGATGAAAGGCTGCTTTTCTCACGTGACAGGAAGGCAGTGCAAGGTGTGCTTGATGACCAGTTCTCTTCTTCTTCAACAATTCCTGGATCTCTTGATTGTTTTCATCAAACCAGTCCTTGTTCTTCTTGAAGGAGAACCCTAAGGATTCTTCAGAGGACTGCAGGATGCTGTTTTTAATATGGTGGAAAAGTGTTTCAAGGGAGGGATCTATACAATCTATGGAATGGTTTTCGAGCCTAGTTTGAAGATTTGCCTGGAATCTGTCTCTCACTGGGGCTGATTGGAGATTGTTAACTTGGAGTCTCCTCCTTGGGATACTGCCTTTTTTGGGTTTGAACTTGAGATTGAAGTTAAGTTTGCAGCGCACAAGTCGATGGTCTGTTTGGCTTTCTGCACTGGGCATCATGCGGGTGTGATGGACAACGCGAACATCTCTCTGTCGCACCAACACATAATCAATGAGATGCCAGTGCTTAGATCTAGGATGCATCCAGGTTGTCTTCAGACTGTTTTTCTGTTGAAAGATAGTGTTAGTGATGGTGAGCTGTTGCTCTGCACAGAATTCTAGCAGAAGGTGACCATTATTGCTACAGTTTCCAACACCATGCTTGCCTAATACTCCTTTCCAGGCTTCTAAGTTCTTTCCTACTCTGGCATTGAAATCACCAAGGATAATGATCTTATCATCTGCAGGAACCTTCTGGGTAAGGTGGCGCGAGTCAGTGTAAAATTTATCTTTTTCAGCAGGGTCAGCTTGGAGAGTAGGGGCATATATACTAAAGAGGACAACGTGTTGGTTGTTGTGGAGTGGAAGGCGCAGGGAGATAATGCAGTCAGAGTGACCTGTCGGCAGATTTTCGAGTTTAGGAACAATAGAGTTTTTGATCTGAAGCCAACTCCTGAGAGATGCCTTTTGGTTCTGGGTTTACCTGACCAAAAGAGTGTGCAACCGGCACCATGTTCTCTGAGGCTGCCTTCCTCGTGAAGGCGAACTTCACTGAGAGCAGCAATGTCGATGTTGAGACATGACAGTTTGTGGGCAATTAGGGCAGAGCAATGCTCAGGATGTCCACTATTCGCAGAATCAAGCATGGTTCTGATGTTCCAGCATGCTAGAGTCAGTTTGGTTTCACCTTTGGAGGCAGGTGTATGCCTTTGTCTCTTGATCTTAGTGTGACCACCTCAGTAGAAGATGCCCATTAGCCACAGTTAACCAGCTGGGTGAAATGTGGAGATGAGCTTTGTTTAGGTCACCTTTTCCAGGCCCCTCTCCAAGTGGAGCAAGCAGTGCTGTCCTTGAAAAAGGCTGCTTGGTCATTCAGGGTGCTGCCCCAAGAGACTGTCATCTCCGGTCAGTCTCAAATGACCAATATCCTGAACCGCCTGCATGCAGGGTTGGGTCTGCGGCTTCCAGTGCACCTTTCACCTGCTGTTTCAACCCTCACCCGTCGCTACAGGGCTTTGTGAATGTGGGTAAAGCCTTTGAGCCCACGCAGTGGATTTTTTAGGTGAGACACAGCATGCACAGAACTGGATCCACCCTTTAATCCTAAGGTTCATCTGCCAGGGCCGAGTGAGCTTGGACAGTGGCAGCGAGGTCCTCAGGATGTAGGTTTGATTAGAGTGACCTTCTCTTAGATGGATGGCCTTACAGGGCTAAGCGAGCTCCAACAGCCCTGGTTTGGGATTAGAGTTGTCCTTCTCCTAGGATGACTGCCAGAAAGCTAACAAGCTCATCCTGCCCAAGGATGTATTGTATCTGACCCTACAGTTTTGACCTGTCTGGCATGGGCGACCCTACCGAAGGCATGTACCATCATCACCAGTGTAGCTCACAACAACACAGGATTACACAGGCTACATTTTTACTATTAAAATGACTACGGCAAGTCTTACACTTCCTACTTTTCTGCCACCTACCTATATTCAATCCCAAGGAAATACCCAGGAACAACCCTTTGTCCTGACCACCCTTTCAGGATGTAACAAATATATCCAGAACATACCGAACCTGGGCAGTAGCCACAGGTGAGCCAAAAGCAAAAAAATGAACAAAACTGTTCTGGCCCCCATACCCACCTAGGGCTTGAGCACCTCTCAAGGCCCCAGCCTGGCCTAGACCCCCAACCCCCCAGAGGAAACCATTATTCACTCTGACCTTATCCTCCCCTCACCATGTTACCTCATATCTTCCCACGCACCGCTTACCTGCAACACTTCATGCAGGGTTGCCCTGCCCGCCCACCTTCCAGTCTGAGGACCCCCATGGCCCACCTAGTACCCTTGCCCTCCCCCTCCCCCAAAACAGACCGGCAAACCTCTGTGTGCTCAGAGGCTTCCACTCTCCTCTCTCAGGAGGGCGCAAAGCCATGTCAGTGAAGCTCCCTCTCTTCTTTCCCTGCCGGGGGGGGGGGGGCAGCCCCATGTGGGCCCGGGGCCCAGGGCCGGCCCTGGGCTGCACGGCTTCCACGGGGAGGGCACCCCCGGGCCACAGGGCGGCTTCCAGGGGAGGATGCCCCTGCGGCCACCGCACGGTTTCCGGGGGGAGAGCACCCCCACGGCCGCCGCACGGCGTCCCGAATTCAATATGCTACAAAAGCAGAAAACAGTGTTGTATTCATGAACAGTCACACTAACTTACTTTCAGATTGCCTTAACAAAGTGCATCTTCAAGCTTCATCTTAATATTACAAATTTCACCTTATCTGCAATGTTTAACTTACTACTGCTGGGACAAAAAGTGGAACAGCCAAAATTACTAATATTTAAGTTTCATTTGCAAAACTTGCTTGTAAGCTAAAACCTCCATGCAATTCTCACACTAAAAAGAGGAATGAAATACAACATATCAAGAAGATCCTCATGAACAAACTATCCAAAACAGTGTTATGGAATACACGTCAGCTTTAACAAACACAATCTGTCACATTTTAATAAAGTCTGTGTAATTCCTTGCAGTAAAAATTAATTTTTTTAATCCCCTTCTTTTTTCCTGCCCTATGTTTACCGAGAGAGAAGGGGGAGAAAGAGAAAAAAATGCTTTCTCGTTCTCACTCCATAATGCTAAATTAGGGACTGCTGCCACCACAATCATTAACAGATTTCACTCTCCTTCACTGTGGAGCAATTTCACCAAATCGGCAGACTGGCTGTACCTAGCAGTACTTTCCAACCACTAGTGAAGCCTGAGACCACTACAAGCTAAGCACAAAGCAGAACCCCAGCAAACACGTGTTACTCCAGCTTGTATCTCGGCGTAGCACATCAAAAATGGAATACATTGCAGTCACATACCAGACTCATTACAGACAGGGCAACTGCAGAGTCACTACAGACAGAGAAGTGTGCATTTAATAACTCAGCTTCAGCACTACACCAGGAAGCAGCTGTGCTGTCAAAAGTTAGGAAGCAAAAGGATAAGGCACAAAGAAAGACCTTAGACTTTTCTCCCCCCATGCCAGGCACCTATAAAATTAGCCCAGACAAAACTTTAAAATAAATAAAATTAAAATTAATATTAAACAAATCAAAAAAATAATAAAATCAAAATAAATAACAATAAAAATAATAAAATAAGAAAGTCTCCAGCTCAAGTTCTGCAGCAATTACAATCTAACCAGACTATTTTCATATAGTAGAAATTTATATCATGTTTTATGTGCTGCTCCTGCTAACAGTGGAACAATAGCAAATTCCTTTACAAAAGTCTTTAATCTGGCTTTAAACATGTCATAAAAACAAAGGCTGCTGAGATCTGGAATAAACTGGTTACACAAATGTAATTCACCTGATCACTCCCACTCTCTTATAAAGATGATCCTTTCCCTAGAATTTCTACTAGCTTGAACCATATTCATCAAATCTCTACAGCATTAAAAATCTTCTCTCTCTCTCTATTTACACAACACTAAAAATAGCCATACAGCATCTCTGGAAGGGCACAATACTCTTCAGGAGTTGAAAAAGTGACTCCCATGAGAACTGAGGTCAAGGCAATCAATCTCTGCACTGTCTGTGTCTGTGGACGTGAGAGCCCACACACAGAGAGGCAAAAGGAATCATCTTCTGGAATATTGGAAGGGCAGAGAGCAGAGCAAGCAGATGCAATCAAAGCATTTGCAATTTCAGTTCCATGTTTTTTCTATAAACAGGTCAAAAAAGAAAAAAATAGGCCTAATTATTAAAACAGAATCCTGAAAGGACCATGGAAGATAAAATAATACGCACTCACATTTAACTGCTGTGATTTTTTTGAGATTTTCATTATTCAGTTTAAGTAGCTCTAAACAGAAGAAATACATTTACCATGATATTTTTAATATACTTAACTATAAACACTATAACAATTTCACAACCCCTAAGAATCAAGTGTAAAAACATGTAACCCTACCTTTTTTTTTCCCCAAGTCCACACCCTTCACAAATTATAGAAGGAAACTCTCAATAATGCAGCTCTTTAATTCATGACAAACAGGGCTATGAACTTTAAGCATCACCTTGTAACAAAGCTACCTTGCAACATCCTTCTGAGGGCAACCTCTCTTACTCTTGTCCTAACAGTCTGTAGCATTTACAAAAATAAAGTCTCCATCATCATTTTCACCTTCACACAATTCTACAGGAGAAACATAAGTTTAATAGCTTACTGATTTTAAATTTTGAAAGTACCTTCTGAAAAATTAAAATATAGCATCCAGAGATCTTTCTGAAAGACTAATGATCATCTTGTACTTCCCTAGAAGTTCAAGAATCAACCTCTGCCTAAAGGAAGGATACTGCTGTCCCTTTATCACTTTTGTGGTCCTTTTCTAAACTCACTCCACTAAGTCACATCTTTTTTTTATCAGGGAGCCTATAGCAGTGTTACACAGCCTGTACTGTGACAGTCCTCCACATGAGGCCTCACCATGGCTGTAGAGGAGCAAACTGAACTCCCCTCCACCTGCTGGCAACACTTTTCCTAAGGTGGTGCCAGGAGATGTTGGTTTCAACATGAGGATGGTTTGCTGACTCATGGTTGGCTTGCTTTCCAAGAGGACCCCCAGTTACTTCTCTGCAGCTGGCATATGCAGCTACTACTCATCAGAGACAGGGCTATCGGTGCAGGGGCACAGACAGATTGCTCACAGGCCAATTTGGTCAGCAAAATGTCGGTTTATTACAAGAAGAACACTCATTATACACCGCTGCTACACCCAGACGTGTGATTCTTCTTCACACAGTATTGGATACATAAGAGCAACATACTTTGTTGTCCACTGCTAATTGGACCACAACAGGTGTCCATATGAGCTGAGGGCACACGTTCACCCTCTTGAAACTCCACCTTAATCTTGGCAGGGAGCCTCCTTTGTTCTAACTTCAAAGGCTGAAGCCATATTAGCCATGCAGTTCTTTTACTGTCTGTACCCAGCCATGCCAAGGCAAGGCCTACAGAAATGCAAAGGAAATTGTTCATACACTATCTCTATTCTCCCAACACAGGACTTTGCATTTTCCCTTTTCTTCATGAGGATCCTCTGTCCAGTTCTCCAACCTGTCCAGGTTCCTCTGCACGGCAGCACAAACATCAAGTGTGTGCATATCATCCAGTTCTCCCCATTTTTTATGATCTGCAAACTTGCTAGGGGTAAACTCCACCCCGCTGTGCAGGACTTCAGTGAAGATGTTCCATAGTAGGGGCTCCAGCACTGAACCCTGGGGTGCACAGAAAGAGATGCTTCCAAATGATCTGTGTGCCCTGATCACAGCCCTGATGAGCTGGGCCTCACCATTCAGCCAGTTTTGGATACACCTCACTTCTCTACACGTACTTGTCAGCTTCTCTATGATGACATCATGGAAGACAATGTCAAAATCGTTACTAGAGTCAAGATAAACACCATCCATTGCTTTCTGTTCACCTACCAAGCCAGTCACCTCATGTAGAAGGCTATTAGCTTGGTTAAGTGTGATTTCCCCATCATAAAGCCATCGTGACTGCTCCCACTCACCTTCCTGTCCTTCAGGTGTTTGGAAACAAGTTTCCAGGATCAGCTGTTGTACAACCTTCCCATGAACTGAAGTGAGGCTGACTGGCCTGTGGTTCCCTAGATTCTCCTTCTTACCCTTCCTCATGACAGGATTAACATTTGCTCTCTTGTCATACTTAAGAACACCTTCCAATGACCATGAGACCTCTCAAAGATAATGAGGAATGACCTTGCAATGACATCAGCCAGATCCCTCTGCACTCACAGAAGGATCCTGTTAAGGCCTATGGACTTAGAAGTTACTTCATTTAAGTGATCTCTATCCTGATCCTTTCTACACTGAGAGTGAAGAAAAAAGCACAGCAGAACTAAAGATGACAAGGAGGTGAGATCAGAGACTGACCCCACACAATTTTAAGGGCATGTTAACTTGTCTAACCAGTATTCAGAGGCAAAGACAGTCTCACTAGTACTGAACAGATCCAACTCCAGAGAGGTCTCCTGAAGTGTATAAAATACAAATACTTCCCTAGCTCAGAAAGGTGTCTCCAATATTTAAGACAAGTTTCATTATTGTTGATGAGACACATTTAGTAACACTTTGTAATAAACAGCTTTTTTTTCCATAATATTCTAGCATGAAGAAACAGATAAAATAGTGACATCACTATAATAAGGACAAGACTAAGCAGTATAATAGTAAAATAGCCAAAAAACTTACACACTTTAAAAACTTGATTTACTAGAAGTTTGTGTGCTTTTGGCCATATTACTAACTACATCCTGTTTAAATAGAGCTGACCAAAATATTGTAGGAAAAACAGATTTTAAACTAATGCTAAACATTGGGGGAAAAAACCCCTGACAGCCGAATTCATCATCAAAAGACAAGGAAAAACAGTTCTGTATTTTCAGCTTCTATACTCTCATTCTCTGTGGAGAGTCTATATCATTTTACAGGAAACAGTTTCCATGGCACTTGAGTATTTCAGAGATTGTCAGAAGACCATTAAAATAAAAGGCAATATAAACTCAACTAGCTAGGCATACTTGAAGCTTGTGAATGGAATAGCAAATTTAGTAACAGGGAAGAAAAGAAAGCTTCAGGCCACAAATTCACAAAGTTAGAAGGGAGATACAAATTTAAATTTCCTGATGCTCCCTGAAGACCAGTTTAGAAGTTCAGTCTATTGATTTGCACAGAGAAAACCATGAACAGAATAAATGTTAAAAGCATACAGATATATGTACATTCATATCTTTCAGGGAAGTCTAAAATTATCACGTACGCATATGTAAGTGGCACATTCCCATGATCTTTTACCTAATGCCTCACAGATTATTATTACATTAAGTATATACAACATTAAGTACAGCACACCATAAACTACATGTAGGAACCTTAACTACAAACTCATTTGACAACCCACCCTCATCTTGTCATCATAATTTTTAGTATAATTTTTATAAATGTGGCAAAAGAAGATTGTAAACCATCAGAATTAAAGTATACTATAGTGTCATGAGAGGAGGAGAAAGGTTACATTCAGTGTCTCAAGCTTGTAGCTACTGCTGGGCTGCTTTGCTTTCTTCGTAATGAGCTCCAGCAAGTGTATCAAATTCTTATTTCATCAGAAGGCAAACGAAGCATATGTCTGAATTTCAGAAGGTCCAACAAGTCAGTCTGTATGACGCCTCAGAAAAGACTGACCATCTAACAAGAAGAGAAAAGAGGCACACAGTTTTCTAGGATTAAAACTGAATGTTTACTATCAAAGATATGCCAAACACCAACTGTACTGCATTTCATCACAACAAAATGATAAAGGCACTTGCCACAGTCATTTCTTTTTTCTGAAGAAGCATCATCATAGGCAAAGTTCTCACTAAGACAGAGCAATTCTAGAATAACCAAGCTACAGAGCAAACTCTCCTTTCAGTCCTCACATCATGGGCCAGCTTCAAATTTTTACTTCAGCTACTTAGCATGAGCCACAGAAAAACTTCTAAGTGTTGGTCTGAATTAGGCAAAGAAACTATGTGCACAAGTCCCAGCCATCAGACTACACACTCTCCATATACAGAAATATTCAGCACTTTTCTGAAGGCCTAAGCAGGCCTTCAAAATAACCCCCTCCATCAAAAGTTTTTTCTTCTGCCACAAAACACACCTTCTGTCAAAAAAAACACCCTTCCTTAAGTGGTTTGCACCACTGTTATCACTTCCTATGATAACAGATTCTCCTTTTCTGTTATCTCTAGTCAAGAGTAGCACTAATTTGAAGTTGCCAAGTGTATGCACTAAACAATACTTTTGTTCAAACCCTGTCTCAATTTTCATTGTCCTTTTAAAGACACATTTTATTAGATATCTTCCTTACTACTCTGCAATTCATGTAGTTCTAACAAAGCAAAATAAACTAATTTCAAGTTATTTTGCTATCCAGAATTTGCACGTTAATAAAACAGAAAATAATACTCAAACCGTTACACAAGCTTTACAAGTTTTTGAAACTGGAGGCATTTCTACCAATCACAAATTGCTGCAAAAGCATGACTACTTCAACTAAAGATTCTTTCTTTCTTTTTTCTCCATGTAAATGAACAGCCACAACAACAAAATAAGTTTACATCTTTGCGATCAAGCTTTTAACGCTCTGAAGGCTAAAACGTTCATGTCACCCCCAGCTACGTTTCAATGTAAAGTCATCTTTCAAAAAGGTTAAGTTTGCATACAGCAATTCTCTCAGGTTTTTTGGTCCTCTAAAATTTATTGTCAAAGACTCACACCTTCAATAAAAGAGATGAGAACCTTTAAAGGTCTCTCCCATTGGGTCAGGAGACATTTAAAGTTCTAAAATAGTTCAGCTGAAGCCTCTTCTTTTTCAACCATGCTACTGCAGAGCCAGACAAAACCTCTAGCTTTAGTTATGCTGTCCCCACCATCCAATACAGAACTGACCTGATGAGTATTCTATCACTGAACAAGCTGGAAGAACAAAAGATATCCATACAATTTATAATTTATCTTCTTGCCTCATGTTTTAAAAAGAAATATAGCAACTAAAGCTTCCTGTAGAACACTGAGAAAAGAACAAGGTCTTCTGTCAAATCTGACAACTTCCAAAAGTCTTAGGACGTGCCTAGGCATGAGAAGTGTACAAATTGCAATGGTCAGTTTTTTAACCATTTAAAGCTAACACATTCTCTAGTACAACCACAGTCCTAACATCTAGCTTTACAGAGACTTAGCAAAAAACAAACAAGCAGACAAAAGAGAAAAATGAAAATCCATCTTCATTTGTACTCAGGGTCCAAGCCCTTTGTTTTACATAAGGATCTAGAATGTCAGCAAACCGGGGGGGGACACTGCTATTCTAGACATCCCAACCACTGTGCTTTATCATATGATCACCTTTTCTACATATACACACAGTTCACAAGCAACAGGCATTATATCACTTCTGTAGGTCAAATACAGATATCACAACAACCAAAGTTAGTAAGTTCTTTAAATAACATTATCAAGATTTCTTATCCAAAAAAAGTTTTTCTTCTGGCACTGTACCAAAATGTAGAGTAATAAAAAAAAACCCCAACATTATTTCATAAAATGAAATAACTTCATATTTGAAGGTAAACCATAACCAGGTTTCTTCTGCTTGAAATTCTACACACTTTAGTGTCTAATGGTTCTGCTAAATGGTACTGATCATCAAGCAGAAAGCTTGAGAAACGCTAATCTCTTGCCCTTTTGCAAGGTTCAAAGTCCAAAAGCTGAAGTGTGAGTTCAGTAACATCACCGTCCCAGTCAGCATACATTACATAATGAGGAATTATTTTCCAATTTGGAGTCTCACAAGGATCTGAAGAAGCAGAAGTAGAAAAAGTAGAAGTAGAAAAAGGCAGAAGTTCTGCCATATCCTGAGCATATAAAGCAGAGAAACAATTCTCTATATCTATCCCTGACTACCCAAAATATGAAAGGAGGTGACTGTGTAAGAGTTGATAGCACCACACAGGGCATCATCATCAGTTGCTATGTAGTAATTACTGCTCAAACACACAGAGTAACAAAAACCAAAACAAAACACAGGCCAATTCTCAATCACATTTATTTATAATAAGGTCTCCAAATATTTCTCCTGTTCTCTCCTCCACCTAGCACGACAGAATTTACTCCTACTACTAAAAACATAAGTAAAAGGAACTTCCTCAGAAGTTATTGATGCACTGTCACCACTGCACTGTTTTATCCACATTTTAAACAGAATAACCACATTAGAATGGAGGGGGGGAAAGGCACACAGAGTACATTAACTTGTGCAAAGCTAAATATCTGCACAATTTGCCTTTATCATTTTACAGCTGTAATTCCACTTCAGCTTTACTGCAATATTAAAGGGTGCTTATTCTCAAAAGTTCCCACCAACAGTTTTTTCACACAGCAGAGCAACCTACACCATTCTTAAGAATTGGCCAAAACAAATGTACTCATTTTACGATTCTACCAAAATAGACACATCAGTAAAAGACATAAGCTGCTGACAGTTATTCCTCTACAAAAACTATGTTTACATCAAGGCTTAAAGTATAAGCTCTTGGGGGCAAGAACCTTATCTTCATAGTCGTCTGCAAACCACTCAACAGACTGTCAGCACTTAAAAAATAAAAACCTGGGGAAGAAATTAAAGTTGACCAGTAGGCTTGGCATTTTCTCCTCAGTAGGCCTCATCTGTGTATGAATTTTGTTTAGGATACAGGGCACTGCTGTAAAACATGCCCGAATCCTTGTAGAACACTTATGCACACAAATAAAACACACTTTTGTAGGATCCCAGAAGGGGTAGTGTGTATGTCTCAAACACCAACAGCTGGATGGCTGTGGAGCCAACCAACGATTGTTGCTATAAAACAGACAAAGGATTGTTGGTACTAACACTCCCAAAAGAATGGGATGTGACTGGAGAAGGGGCCATGCAGAGCTCATGATCGCTTTTTCTTTCTCTCTGTTGCCCTCTCTTGGGTTCACCTCTTCCTTTATCTTTCACCCTTTATCCAAACCCCACTGCCATGTGCTTATATAGTGCTTATATAGTAGGACTAACATACCAGTTTCAATGCCAAATGTATAATTTACTAACAAAACTTTGTGATTTTTTGGTGGGCCCTCTGACTTTTGTTGTTCCTTTTGACCAATGAGCATTTACAAATTTTGGGTGCTTCCTTCCTCTCAAGTGTGGGACCTCACAACTTCCCAAGTGTAAACACGGTGAAAAGAATGAAAGCATTACCCCACCAACATACAGAGAGGGGGAAAGACAGAGTTAATTACATGAAGCTAAAAAGCAAACTCTTCAAAACTTCCAGAAGGGAAAGAATTTAGATAAAAGACGTCACCCAAAATAGTTAAGTGTGGGAAGAAGCTCCTAGATTTCAGTGAGAGCCTCTTGAAGAGAGATAAAAGTATCTCACAGCACTGAAGTAGCTTGAAGAAAAGAGACACATCACTTTTTCTATGAGTTAAGAAGTGAACACCTAGAATAATATCATGAGCATAATATAGACAACAGTCAAATGAAATGACCACTCACACCTAAACTCTCCATTTACCAAATGCTTTCAAACAAAACACATTGAACCAAGCACAGGAATGAGGAAGATCACTCTTTTCTATTGGTTTGGTTCCTTCACATGTGGCTCACCTTACCAGTCAATTCCCAGCCACACCAAGACTCAACACAGAAGAATCACAAGCCATAGCCAGAGATCACAGAAACAGCCTCCTACTCATGCTCCACAGTTTCCATGTTTTCAAAACAACAAAACTGAAATACAAGTTAAAATTACAAAACAGCAAGACCATCCAAAGCAAAAAACCAAAGCTAATTCAACTTTTAGATACTGACAACACACAGAATATAACTTTAGTGAGTCCAAGAATTTATAAAACTGGTGTAAATGCAAGTTCTTCATTTGTGGTCAAAATAACAAGCTACAGAAGGAAAAAAACACTGCAGTAATCTTTAAATACAGTTTCACATGCTTAACTTCACTTTTTCTACAAGGTTTTAATACAAGCAATCTTCCCAATCATCTTTGCAGTGCCTTTAGAGAAAACCTTTCTTTTTTTTGTTAGTTCACTACTATTAATACTCCAGTATTGCAGAAGCCCTTAAGAATATTTTTAAAAACTGACAACTAAGGTAAACGTGCCGTGTTTACCAGACTCTCAGTTTAAGGTCTACCCAATAACACTTTAATTATTTAAAGCTTTATGAATCATCAAGAGGATAGAGGAGAAAGAACTTAGTAAAATTACCACTGACTTTTGAATTAAGTTGCTCTGTTCATCTTGATTTTCTTTAAGGCAGTAGCAGCTCAGCTGAATGCAAACCTATAAAAAATTATTATAAACATATTAATTTCAACATTTAAATTTTACCCACAGAAATATTTAATCACCATACAAGAAAGTGAACTGCAATACATCTAAAAACAACATATAAGATTAGCCACTTCACCACTAGATTTTGTTTTGAATTCTTCCAAGACAACGGAGTGTTTTTGTAATGCTATACTTGCAGACCAGCCATACGCTCATTCATTCATTCCCATTACAGAATAAGAAAATACATTGAACCCGAATGTGAAATATCAACACAGTAAAAAGCTAGTCTGCACAGACAGTAAAATGCTTTTTGGTAAAAACTACCTGGCTTTCACAACTGACAAAGAACAGTGGAAAGAAAAAAAAAAGAGTAAAACCCCACCTACATTAGTACCACCTCGATGCTGCAAAAACATCTAATACAAATGGGAAGACTGAGACATGCAAGCCATCCAGCAGACTTGTTCAGATATACGTAACAGCTCATTGCTGAGATTACAACATCAACATGAAGGTTAAGTTCCGTATGGATTTAGTCTAGATGTATCTACTTTTTAATCTCCCATAAAAATCCTACCTACACGCTTCTCCTTGTACATGTATTCTTCAAATTCATAAAGAAGTATTCCATTAATTATAAAAAGCAGCAAGTAAAAATTAACAAGCTCATTTCGAGGTTCTCGAAAACAAACCCCAAACAACAACGTCTAGGCAATAAACACTACCATTTTAACTGTTCTATTGATAAAAGGTTTATTCAACTGTAAATGAATTTATGAACTCTACAACACTTACCTAATTCAAGAGGACGACACAAGGTGTTAGTACTGTGAGATCTGTATTTTTCCAGTTTGTTTTCCTTGAGATAATATCCCGAGTTCCCGTTGATACTACATTCGTAGCACTCTGACATAAATTTGACCTCACAGAAATCAGCTATCCATCCTTCTTTTTACAGATTCAACAAGGCTATTTACAAAGTTTGCCAACGGTCTGTTTTAAAAATCTTTTCTTGTCTCTGACACCTTTTTGTCTTGTCTATTCCATGTAAATATCACTATAAGAGGCATCAGCTCCAGGTAAAATATATACACGTTTTACACCACAAACTGAGAAGCCAAAAATCCAACTTTCACATACGAACCGTAGAACATTTCCCAGCTTCAGGTAACAGAGGCGTTTGTAAACAACAGCTATCTGGATACCTCCATACTGCTTATTGGCAACAACATTTTTCAGCAAAAATACTACATAAAATATAAAGGAAAAAATGATAAACAGACGTCTGTTAGATTCTTCATTTAAAAAATGGGTCTCACTGCAAAATGGAAGAAGGTTATGTCAAAAAATCTAAAAAATAAAGTAAGGGGGAAAAAATATCTGCCATGAAACTTTTCAGCAATGTCTACACACTGAGTCAGGCCACATTTAACCTGGATCCAGTTAACAAAACTGGTTATGCCTATGACTCAGCCAGAATGCTGCCTAGAAGTAAGCGTACCTAAAAACAACAAAGCACTTTATTTTGGCAGCTGAAGTATTCAGAATTTGATAAATTTAGCAATGTATCCACGCCATGAGGACAAAAGATCCCAGGGTGATGTGCTCGGCACTGACTGAAGAAAAAAATCTCACGACTTCTTCAATTCTCAGATGCCTACTGATTGTTTGAGAAGCCTTTTCAGGACGCAGCACGCAAAAATAATCCCAGAACAGTGTCCGGTATTTCTCCCCTTTCACAGGAAGCAACTGCTGCAGGTCAGCGTGAACCTTTTTTTTTCCTCTACCAGCTGGAGCAAAAGGCTGTAAAACATCCAGGATTCCCTCTGTCGTCCACGCCGCCTATGGTAAAAAGAAGCAAAATAATCAGTGTTCCTTTACGAAATCTGGACTGGTGCTATACAAACACACAACAACAATACCCCACAAACCTGAATCTTAAAAACAGAAACAAACAGAAACCTGGATGTTAAAAAGCAAACACGGATGCCAAACCCGAGAGCGGAAGCCTCGGTTACACCTCCACTCACATCCCGGAGAGGGCGGCAGGGATGTCTGACGGAGAGCACAGCCTATCAGCGACACCCTTCTTCTGTTTCTCATTCCCGAAAGAAAAACGGCAGGAGAGGGATGACGAGAAAGGGAGGGTGGGCTTGGGGACGGAAGAGAAAAAATAATCCAGAGGGAAAGAAAAGGGTCATTTCTCGTTTTACTGGGAAAGGTGAACAGCTGTCCAGAAGGCGCCGGGCGGGAAGCGCTGACCTGGGCCCGGGACACCTCCCGCGGGAGCAGCTGGAACCCCTGCGCGGCCGGGGCCGCCTCTCTCGGCCCAGGGGGAGCACAGCTTCTCGCTGCGGCCCCGCCGCCCCGCGCCGTCACGGACCGCCCCGCTCCTCCCGCGGGGAGCGGCTCCCTCCGCCCCCGCCGAGGGCGGGCCAGGCGGCGCGGCGGGGGAGGGACCGGAGCAAAGCGGGGCGGCTCGGCTGCTCCGCGGCTGCTGTGCCCGTATCCCGGGGACGTCCCGGGGGTATCCTGCTGGTATCCGAAGGTTATCCCAGGGGTATCCTGGTTGCTCCCTCCGGGGCACCCCCGGCGGTCGTCGCTCCCCCCTCCGCTCGCCAGCCGCGCGCACACACGCACAGGCGCGCGCACACACGCACAGGCGCGCGCACACACGCACAGGCGCGCGCACACACGCACAGGCGCGCGCACACACGCACAGGCGCGCGCACACACGCACAGGCGCGCTCCCCTCGCTCGCTCAAAATGGCGCCCCTCAGCGCCGCAGTGCCCCCTGCGCGCGCCCCCGCGCCAGCCTCGCGAGAACCGCCGCGCAACACCCCCACCCTTCGTCCCCCCCGGCGTGAGCCCCGGGGGAGGGGCGGGCGGGGCTTCCCGGGGCCGCCCCCGCCGTGACGTCACGGGAACGATCCCGAACGTTCTGCGCGCGGCCGGGAATCCCCAGCGCGCTCTCCGCCCCGCCCCCGCCGCGGGAGTCCCCGGCGCCGCCGTAATTCACCGGATATTGGCGCAGCCCCCACCGGCGCCCGCGGCACGGACGCTGCAGTATGTTCGGCGCCGGAGCGGTCCGAGGCCGGTAAGAGCACCAACAACCACCATTTAATCCAACAACAAAGAATCGGCAGACGAACCGACAGAAGCAGCTGGCTTTGCTAATTACAACGTTTCCCTCTGCATCCAATAAAGTATGGAGATTTTCCTTGGCCCTCCTTTTGTTGTTAATTTATTTGTAAAAACTCTTTTAATTATCTTTCACAGCAGTGGCTAAATTGAGTTCTAGCAGAGCTTTCGCCTTTCTAATTTTGTCTCTACATGACCTAACAACACCCTTGTATTCTTCCTGAGTACTTCTTCCAAAGGTCAAAAACTCTCTTTTTTACCCTGAGTCCCAGCGAAATCTCCCTATTCAGACAGGCTGGTCTTTTTCCCTGCTGGCTGTCTTTCAGCACATGGAGACAGCCTGATCCTGCACCTTTAATATTTCCTTATTAAAGTATATCCAGCCTTCCTTGACTCCTTTCTTATTAAAGACACTTTCCCCAAGGACTATTCGAACCAGTGCCCTGAAGGGGCCAAAGTCTGTCCTCTGGTAGTCCATGGTGCAGGTTTTGTTGACCCCCTTTCTTCCTTCACCAAGAATTGAAAACTATCAGTTCATGGTCACTATGCCCAAGACAACCTCCAACCACCACATCACCCACCAGTCCTTTTCTGTTCACAAACAGCAGGTCCAGTGGGGCATCTTCCCTTGCTGCTTCACACACCTGCTCTGCCAGGATGTTACCTTCTAGGAAGGTAACACTCTAGGAACCTCCTAGACTGCCTCCTCTCTACTGTGTTGAGTTTACAGCAGACATCTGGCAAGTTAAAATTTCCCACAAGAACAAGGGCCAGTGATCATGAGACATCTGCCAGCTGCTTGTAGAATGCTTTGTCTGCCTTTTCATTCTAGTTGGGTGGTCTATAACAGAATCCCACCAGGACATCTGCCTTGTTGGCCTTCCCTCTGATTCTTACCTATAGGCACTCAAACTTATCACTATCCTTGATCTACATACAATTGAAACATTCCCTAATGTACAGAACCACACCACCACCTCTCCTTTCTTGCCTAATGGGATGATCTATGAGACTGTCCTAATTACAGGGGCCAGGACCAGTTTATCGCTATGTGGGTATAACCAAAACTGTGTACTCTACACTTTCTCTGTCACTTCTGATGGACTATTAATAATGGATCATTTGCAGCAGCTGCCCAGGGTACACCTGACACCTCAGGCTACAAGTTGGGTGTTAAAGAATCCTGCAGCATTTTCTTTGTCTTCACACAATGACTCAGCTGTGATAACTCTCCTCCAGGGAGGCATTAGCACCTTCACACCTAGCCTGAGGGGTCATCTCTGCTAATGGGCCATACTGGACTGGCATAATAGTCACCTGCAACGACCTAGACCATCAAAGATCTCAAAAATATCCCATGAATCACAGAGTTAAAATCCCCGCCCTGGGAGAGGTACTGGGCATTCCCATCTGAACCCAAGCACATATAATCTTCAGGTTTTGGGACATTGGTACCGTTCATCGGATCCAGAGGAGGACCATAACTTCAACAGGACTGCGACTGCCACTCTCAACAAGACTGCGATCTTCACTTTGACAGAACTGCGACCATCAGTGAAGCCAACAGGTTTCTTTTCCTTTTATTTTGCATCCAGGGGGCCACGTGGTGCTCAGCACAGGGACTAATGAACACCATTCTGTTCTTGTCCCAGGGTGATGGGTTATACATCTGTCTTTGGAAGTTAAAACCAGTTTTCTCTGTATCATTGTATTTATTGTAATATTTTTAGTAAATTTTAACTGTGACTTGTAATCTCTCTTGAGTTGGGTTCATTTCTACCCCTAGTTTATTTTTAAACCAGCATAGAGACCAAAAGTTTAAAATGTATTTTGGCAGGCACTTAAAATGTGCTCATTTCTTCTAGCAGTAGAACCTAAGACGACTGAAGGCCCACACCAAGACCTTAAACCATCTTGTCCGGGAGCTGCTTTATGCTGATGACGCCGCCCTTGTTGCCCACACAGAAGCAGCTCTGCAGCGTTTAACATCCTGCTTTGCAGACGCTGCTGAGCTCTTTGGGCTGGAAGTCAGCTTAAAGAAGACAGAAGTTCTCTATCAACCAGCACCTCAGGAAGTCTTCCATCATCCCTATATCACCATTGGCCAATCAGAGCTCAAATCAGTCCAGCAGTTTAATTACGTAGGTACCCTCATCTCCTCGGATGGTAAGATTGATGGAGAGATAGACAACAGGTTAGCAAAGGCATATAGTGCTTTTGGAAAACTCCACAAAAGAGTATGACGTAATAAACACTTGAAGAAAAGCACCAAGATCAGTGTTTACAAAGCCATAGTGCTGTCTACTCTCTTATATGGATCTGAATCATGGGTCATCTACCACCACCACCTGCGACTCCTAGAACGCTTCCATCAATGCTGCCTCTGTACAATCCTAAACATCCACTGTCAGATTATTTGACCAATACATCTGTTCTAGAACAAGCAGCAGTCACAAGTATTGAGGCCATGTTGCTGAGAACACAGCTGCGATGGGCAGGGCACATCTCCAGGATGAAGGACCACCACCTCCCTAAAATCTTGCTTTATGGTGAACTTGCCACTGGCTGCCGCCAAGAGAGGAGCCCCGAAGAGAAGATACAAGGACTCCCTGAAACAACATCTCAGCCTCAGCCATACTGATCATCATAACTGGTCTACTCTGGCCTCCAATTGGGAGGTCTGGAGACACACCATCTATAACGCTGCTGCTTCCTTTGAGAAAGCACACAGGATCACTCTTGAGGAGAAAAGACAATGCAGAAAGAATTGTGTCTTGCAGAATATACCACCTAAGGAGTCTTTCTGCTGTGCCTTTTGCAATTGGATATGTCTATCTCGTATTGGCCTCATTAGCGTGCTTGTAACAAACGTGGATAGAGCCTTCCTAAATCTTTGTTCGCGAAGCCCAGCCATGATACATGAAAATACAAGATACTTTTGTGACTATAGTACACACTCAGATTGCTAATTAAGCAAATAATAAATAAAAATATGGAAATATACTTAATTTCTTACTATTACACATTTTTGTGTCACTGCATGAAGATGTACAAATACTTAACCTTATACTAAAACCCAGTGTGGCCAATATCAATCTGAACCAAAGGATCAGGCAGAAAGCCAAAATCAAAATTTTCATAGAACAGGTTTAAGTCTGATTAATACACATTTGATCCAGAAAGCTTCTGATACAGTGAGCCCAATATTTAAAAACAAGAAAGCAAATGACCATCTAATGTTAGTAATAAAAACCCAACTCTAATGTATGTTCTTCTAAACAAAGGAGTATTTGTACAATCAGTTCGCAAACACAGTGAGAATTCCTCAGTACAAGCACAGTTTTAATGAACAGTCTTTATTTCAAAGTCTTAAATATCTTTCAGCTGCATGTTCACAATATGAAACATTTTAAGCAGCCAAATTAAAAGAATGGAAGCATTATACAGAAGTGCATGGCAACATCTGCTCATTATTATTTGCAGTAACACAATGAAAACTAGTAGAAAGTGTATGGGCTTGTCTATTTTTATGTATTATCCCTTCTAGGAAAGGAAGGTACGATGACTTTTCCAATTGATTTAGGATTTCAGTGGGTCTGTCTACAGAAATAAGATAACAGGATTTGACTGTATTAAATAACCCACCATTATTATTTCCACTGTATGATGTATAACCTCTAGTTACTTGATTTTTCAATAATTCTGAGCATCTCTGTGTCCTATGCATTAAACACAATAAGCAAGTACTGAACAGGTCTGAAAGTTAAAATGTAAGTTGACTCTTTTTTTCTGAAGAATTTTCATATTAAAATTGCCACTGACTTTGATGGTAGCAAAATTCTAGGCAAAGGCTTCAATAAAGCTGTAGTTAACATTTCATATTTTGAAGTAATACCACAGTATTAATTTTGAATGTCACATAAGTACATATTTGACCTACATTATTGAAATTAATCATTTTATCTCATTCAAGACAATGGTGTTTCTACCTCAAAGAATCAGTATCTTGGTGACACAAGTGAAAAGCCAGGATAAGAACACAGAGGCCATGCTTTTGTTTATACTAATTAGAGATTAAAACATTATTTAGAATCAAGCTTTTAAAAGAGCACCTCCTCCATTTCAGGTTTTTTACATATATTGTAACTGAAAATAGCCTGATTAGTAGCTTTTTTCCCCTTCAACAATAAGAGCACCATTCTCCAAAAATGCATTTCAGAAACATTGTGCAGTATTAAACTAAGGGCTATTTGAAGATATTTTAATGGGTTATCTCCATTAAGTAGTATTCTTTTCATGTAATGAAAGCTAATAAATTGCAGTTAAAAGGGTACAGCTGTTTTTCAAATATGTCCCAGATGAATGTTGCCTAAATTATATTTATTCTGTTGAAGAATAAAGTCATGGTATACAACTTCTCCAAAATAATACGTATGTAAGTCCTAAATGTACTTAATTTCTACTCTATTCCACCCAGAAAAGTGAAGCAACAGCAAGTGAATATTGACTGTTCTGAATTTTATAAAGAACTCAAAATAATCACAAGAAACTGTTTAGATGAAAAGGAACAAGTTGGAGGAATTATGAACTGAACGTTCAATACCAAGTGACCAATTTTCCTAAGATGTTTGTCTTTACCCTACTCTTTTCTCTATAAAGTGTTTTCCCCAAAAATTAGCCTTGCTAAGTTGTGAACTAAAAGCAGACATCAAGAGACTAGATGACTAGCATGATGTTAGGATCTTGTACATACCTAAATAAAAGCAGATCTCATTTTAATAGTTTTGTTTCCTAGCCAAATCTATTTGCTTTATCCCTTTTTTCCTTTAAAAAAATCTGTATTGGCATGAACTTGTGCCAATTTTTTTTTTATTTCCCCCATTTTTTAATTACTAATTTAGAAACTTATCTCATCCAAGTGAAGTGACAAAGAACATTTTTGTAAGGATTTGCTGCAAGTTTTGTCCACCACCCATGTGCATAGTAGGGTTTTTTTAAATATGTGTATCTTTGTGAACTTTTTGATAGACAATGATGATAGTTATTGTAAGCTTGGTAATTTAGGGTACTGAGGGAGTTGGTGGAAGCCTCCATCACTAATCATCAGTCCTTGCCAAATGAGGACATCCCAGACAAATAGATGTTGGCAAATGTGATGCCAATCCACAAGAAGGGCCAGGAGGAGGATCTGCGGAACTATAGGCCTGTCAGCCTGACCTCAGTGCCTGGCAAGGTTATGGAACACATCATCTTGAGTGCAATCATGCAGCACACACAGGAAAACCAAGGGATAAGACCCTTGGTTTTAGGAAGGGCAGGTCCTGCCTGAGCAACCTTATCTTTTAAGATCAGGTGACCCACTTAGTGGATGAGGGGAAGGCTGTGGATGTTGTCTACCTGCACTTCAGCAAAGCCTTTAACACCATCTCCCACATCATTCTCCTGGAAAAGCTGGCAACCCACGGCTTGGACAGGTGCAGCCTTCATGGCTAAGAATCGGATTAAGAACTGTCTGGATGGCCAGGTCCAGAGAGCGGTGCATGGTGCCACATCTAGTTGGCAGCTGGTCACTAGTGGTTTTCCCCGGGGCTCAGTAATGGGTCCAGTCCTATTTAGTTAAACTTTACTGGTGCTCTGGATGAGGGGACCAGGTATACCCTCAGTAAATTCGCAGGCAACACCAAGTTGGGTGGGAAGGGTTCAAGAAATGACAGGATGTGTGGCTATGGCAACTTCAACTTAGTGTCATGGTCTAGTTGACAAGATGATGATCAGTTAAAGGTTTGACTCAATGATCTCAGAGTTTTTTTCCAACCCAAATGATTCTGTCATTCTGTAATTATAAATTGGCTCACAAGAAATAGGCCAAATACACTCAAAACACAAGTACAGGGCTTCCTGTTTAGGAAACATTCCTCCTCAGTCCTCCCAAAACAATAAAATCTTATTACACTATACTAACTTTGCCAGAATGGCTAACAGCATTTCTTTAATACGTTTCTTAAATATTTTTCAAATTATGATGGCAATGGTGTACACATTTAAAGGATTTTGAGAGACATCAAAAAGCACAATGGTTTTCTCCCTTCACCCAGTGTGACACATATGTCACTGTTATAAAATGAAAATTAGCAACCTGCAATTCTATACTTTATAGAAATTTTTTCTCGTTACGCTCGTTGTTGTTTATAATTCAATTACACACCTACCTTTTCATTAAAAACTTCTACACTCCTCCTTGCCCAGCAGTAAGACATACAGAGGCAGTACTCGGTAATCTGTAACTCATATGGCAGTTCTGGAACACGTCATGACCTGCTGTGATAGAGCTATGAGGTCATACTATTTTATCAAAGAGAACTGAATTATAATAGGAAAACTCAGTTGTAAATCTGATAAAATACTTTAATTGGCAAATAAACAACAAATTTTTCTGTAAAATTACACACAGTTGAAAAGCTTCATCATGTTGAACAGCCTAATGACTCAGAAGTAAACTACATCAGAAGTTAGGAAATAGCTACTTGCATACAAATTGGGGAGAATTCCTATTATGAAAATGTACATAGTAGCAAATACGTACTTCCCTGAATTGGGGATTTTTCCTGCTGCATTTTCTGTGCTATTTTGTTGATAAGATAAACAAGCCCGTGTATGTGTTACACATTTTGTCTCACCCAAGTTGAGGCTTCGAGAGAACAGGGAACTGGGTTTGTCGTATCTGAAGGTGTCACAGATTTACTTGTTCTAAAACACCAAGCAGGGAACTTTTCTTTCCAGTGCATTTGTGTAAAAGAAAAACATTGAACAAGGGAGGGGGGTAGGTGTTTGCCCAGGGTAATTGACACACACAAAGGAACTAGCTAGTAGATCCACGTTCCAAGATGATGGCCCTCCGAAGAGTGTGGGGAGGGGTGGGGAGGTTTTTTTTTTTTCCTCTCCTCCAAAACGGACACTTCACTATTGCCCTAACTCAGGCACGGTGTATGTTGGAGGAGTCCGAGGTTCACTTTGTTTTCAGCCTGGTCACCTGGCTGTTTCTGGTCCCGGTTTGCCTCCGCTTGCCTGTGCCCTGCTCTGCCCCCAGCCCGGACCTGCTCGGATTTTGCTTCTGTAATAAATAAGAAATGGTAAAATTTACTCGTCAAAATATATATTGTACTTTTCATATATTATAGCTAATGCTTTGCTGGGACTGGGGAGTTGTAAGCTGCGGAATAGTTAACTACTGTGTTACTATTATAAGTTGACTATCCTGCAACTGGCAGTCCCCTAGTTGGCAAGATAAAGTATTCTGCTTTGCTGAGCACGTATACTATATGCTGTTTTTCTAAAAATATTGTCTATTTTCTAAAAATATTGTCTAAAAATATTGTCTATTTCTAAAAATATTGTACTCATTAAAAAAGGAAGAAGAGAACAAGGATCAGGGAGTCAAGGACAAAGATGATAAGGAAGAGTCAAAGAGAACACCTGGATACCATTCCCATACCCAGCTCCAAGGACATTAGAGCTAATTAAAACTACTGATGGGAAGTACCTGGCAATTAAAATGGGCCTACAACAGAACCAACCAGAACGAAGCCTGCAAACTCAAGCCCAGTGAAGAGCTAACAAGTGACTATGGGAGGGGAGTTGAAAAAGTATAAAAGTTACTGTTTGTTTTTATTGAGCTTGCGGGCCGTTGGAAGAGCAGGGGTCTCTCCAGGCCACCCAGCGCGCTGATTTGCTTATTTGCACTTTATATAAATCTTATAATAAAAATTGCTGCTATATTTTGATTTGGTTTATTTACATATAACACTTCAGAGAGGCTTGACTCACCTGCGGATGAACTTTTTGGGGAGGACGTCGCCCTTTCCCTCCTCCGCTCCTGTGCTGGCAGTGGCTTGTGCCCATCGACAAAGGGGAGGGAAATCCCAGCCACAGCGAGCCGCAGACAGCGTGAGTTTCGTGGGAAGAGCCCCCTTTTCCCCCTTTTTGTCCTCTTCCCCTTCGCAGTGTGGGGGGTAAGATCTCCATTTTTGGCTCCTCCCGCGTACCGGGCCCCACGCGGCGACCGCCAGAGCCCGACAGCGCCCCCTGCCGATAACACCGAGCACGGCAGGCTCTGCTCCTCCAGGGATCCAGCAGCGCCCCTGCTGGCCGTGGTTAGAATTGCGCCAAAAGGTGGGAAGTACCGAACTGTTTCCTTTTTGAAGGGGATTTTTGGATACAGGATTATTGTTTGGTTGGTTTTGTGTTCTTTTGTTGTTCTGCCAATACTCATATATCCTTTATTAAAGGGCTGTTAATTTTTCTTTCTCCATACTTCCTCAGTTGGAGCTTCTTAAATTTGGATTTGCAATTGCTTACAGGGAGGAGTTTGGTCTTGCTCATAACTCATCCTCCTTAGCAAAACACTTCAGTCTCATTAAACTGAGACAGGAGGGAACAAAACCGAGAAAGGCTAAGGAACATTACTGGGTTATAATGGCATTCCAGACCAGTCAAAGGTAGAAAAGATTAAATCTGCTTTCTTAATTTTTGAGTGGAAAGGATTGAATCTTCTTTCTTAACATTTATGTACAGTGTGTTCTGACATAGCCTGTCTGTCTCTAGCTGATCATTTTTACCAGGTAACTTTGAAAAAAGGCAAAGGCTGATCAGGCGTAAGAGACTAAAGTACTGATGAAGCTGCTGTGACTGTTACAACTTTCCTAAAATGTATGTTTCCGCAAAGTCTTGCAATTTTTATGTTGTCATCATCTTACCCCAGGTAAGTACGGCTATTGAAATTTTGGCCAGAAACAGAAACATCACTCCAAAATTCAAACTATCAGTCTTCATAGCCCGAGATGAAGAAATTAAGCAAAAAACAGCCCAGTCCCACTTTATGTGTACCAGGACAAAAAGTACCACTAAGAAATCAGGAAGAGTGTGGCCAGCAGTTCGAAGGAGGTGATCATCCCCCTCTAGGCTGGCCCTAGTGATGCCACATCTGAAGTGCTGTGTCCAGTTCTGGGCTCCTCCACGCAAGAAAGACAAGGAGCTATTGGAGAAGGTCTATCTGAGGGTAACAAGGATTATGAGGGGTCTGGAGCATCTCTCTTATGAGGGGAGGCTGAGGGAGAGGAGAGGCCTGTTTGGTCTAGAGAAGACAGAGATCTCATTAATGCATACAAATATCTCAAAGCCAGGTGCCAAGGGTATGGTGCCAGACTCTTTTCAGTGGTTCCCAGCAACAGGACAGGGAACAGGGACCATAAACTAAAATACAGGAAGTTTAATCTCAACATGAGGAAGAACTTCTCTACATTGAGGGTGTCAGAGCACTGGAACAGGCTGCCCAAGGAGGTCGTGAAGTCTCCCTCTCTGGAAACATTCAAAACCCACCTGGATGTGTTCCTGTGTCATCTGCTTCAGGTGACCCTGCCTTGCAGTGGGGTTGGACTGGATGATCTCCGGAGGTCCCTTCCAACCCTAACAATTCTGTGAAATGGAGCAGATATTACTTATGTGTAATAGACGTACAACTTTTAGATTTAAAAAAAAATTTTTTTTTCAAAAAACCCCAAAACACTGCGAAGTAAATTTCACTTTCCCTATTTATGCCAGAGCAGGCGACGCGCAGCAGAATGGCTGAAAGCTTTGGAGTTCTGTTTTCTGTTCCTGACACCTCGGACGTGGGCGTCAGCGTAGCCAGCAGCCCTCCGCACACCGGCACCCGGACAGGGACTCGGTACCGAGGTGCCGCTCCCCCCCGCGCCCCAGCCTCGGGCTGTCCGAGCCACCCGCGTACTGCCTGCCGCGGGGCGGGCGGAGTGCGGCGGGCGCCCTCTCCGGGCGGGGCCGGGGCGGGCCGAGCGCCGTCGCCGGCCGGGGCGGCGCCGCCAGAGGAGGGTCCCGGCGGGTCCCGGCGCTGCTGCCCCGCCTCCGCCGCCCTGCTCGGCCCGGCCCGGCCCGGTCCGGTCCCCCTGCGCCGCACGGACGGTCCGGGGCCCGCGGCCGCCATTGGCTCACGGCGCCATCCGGGCACTCGGCGCGGCGCTGCCGCTCGGCCCCATCGTCCCAATATGGCGGAGGTGAGCGGGCCGGGCGCGGGGCTCCCCCGCCGCCCCGCGGGGCCCCGCGCCCGCAGCGCCCCCGCGCCGCCCCCGCACCCCCACGGGGAGCTCCCGGCGGGGCCGACCGGGGCGGCGGGGCCGGGGCGGCGCGGCCTGCGCGACCAGGCCGAGGGTCGGCCGCGGTGCCGCTGCGCGGCCCGCGGGACGGGCCGGGCCGGCGGTGTCGCCGCCGGGGAGCGGGCGGTGGAGAAGCGCTTGGAGGGAGAGAGGAGGAGCGAGCCCCGGGCTGGGAGCGGGAAGGAGGTGGCAGCCAGTCCGGTCTGTGTCACGTCCCACCCGGGCCGGGGCCGGACGGAGCGGGAGCGCCGGCCGGGCCTGGCGCTTCTCCGGGGGGCCTCCTGCCAGGGGAGGAGGAGGGACGGAGAGCCGCGGGCGGGAGCGAGGGAAGGAGGGATGGGAGAGGGTGAGCGGGATGGAGGGGCCAGCGTGGGGGGGACGCGGGGGCCGAGGCCGGCGGGGAGCGGGGCAGAACGGGGCGGCGGGGAAAGAGGGCAGCTCCCAGGGCTTCGTGAGATGGAAGAACCCTGCCTGCTGCCGAGCCGGAGGGAGCCCGCTCTCACCTCGCTCTTTCTTCTTCCCTGCAGGCTTCCTTTGGGAGTTCGAGCCCAGGTTCGTCCTCGCCCACCTCCTGACCTGGCACCCGGCCTGTCGCCCGCGCACCGCTCTCTCCTTGCTGCGTCTTCCCAAATTTATTCTCTTGTAGTCTTTTCTGAGGCTTCGTGTGCACGCTTTTAACCACCTGCCAGGTTCTTAAGCAGAGATGTGGGCTGCGGAGTCTTTCTCTTAACTCCAGTTGCAGTTAGAAATTGACTGCTTGGAACCCAAAACGAAAACAGTTTTGTGGCACTTTTAAGTCTACATCTCAGTAAATCCATGTAGCCTGGAGAAACCAGTTTCTCTTGTTGCTGATAATTAGAGGCTTGTCTAAATTTTCGAATCCTTGGTAATAACAGAAAATGTTTAAAATCGTAATGATAAGTAATTTTTAAGGCTGTAACTGCTATTAAGGTTCTTTGGAATACTTTACACGAGCAAGCATAATTAACATCAGCAGGGCTGCTCTCAGGTATTTGGGGAACATATTTGCTTCTGCGCAACTACCTTCTGCACTGGTTGTTTGTCATCTTTTTTAGCTACTCCTGTGAAATTTCTTGAGCTTGTATTTTTCAGTGTGGTTTTAAATATTCTAAATGGGATATTGAACACTCAGAACCACTGAAGAAGTGGGACTTTATATTAAAAAGTCTACCAGTGGAATAGAATTTCCCCTTGCATTAAATGCAAAATCAGTTAGAACAGCAATTAGAAGCACAGGTCTTTAAATACAGGTTAGATAGAGACAGTTGGCACTTCTGTGATTCCTTAAAACTAGAGCAGGATGTGATGGTCAGCAGTGGGGGAATTAAACACATAATGTCATCACTGCAACTGTAGTACATGGTTAGCTGGAACTGAAAGATCTGTGAGACCATATATGAATAGCATGTGAATAAAAAAGCATTTTTCGCCTGAATGTTTCTCTATAGTATGATATTACAAACTTTCACAGTTTTGTCTTAAGCAAGCTAAATGAAGTTTAGCTACCTGCGTATAAGGAATGAACACTTAGCATAATTGCTGAAAAATTAGATGCTTTAGGATTCAGAAGTGTTAGTATATACAGTTGTCTCTTTCAAGGCTGGAAGCAGTGCAAAAAGGATTTTGAAGGGGATTGAAAATTTGTAATTGTTTTCTTCAAAACTTTTGAAGAAGTTTCTTCATAGAAATAATTCTTGATAAAAATTCTTTTCGTTGCTGCTTGTAGGCCAAGGATTGCAACAGAGAACTAGTATGTAAGGGGAAAACAGAAGTAAAAGAGAAATATCCCAATCTGTTTATTTTCTCCATCCAGAAAGGCATAAGAAAGTGAACATTACAGAGCAAAACAACCCTGTAATTTGGTGATTTTTGTTGTAGAACATGACTTCTAGTGCAGAATATTTGCGTCTTTAAAACTTACTAAATCTAATGATAACCTTTCAAATGACAAAGTGTATTTAAAATAATAACAGTACTTTTGTGATGACTTAGGAGTATTCAGTCATGAAAACCTGTCTGTTGGACCACAGAGCTGTCACAATAGCTTGTTAATTAATGTTATTCATTAGAAGCATTTTGTTATTTTTGGTGTTTTTTCCTCAATACTTCTTGAAACTCTGCTGTATGTGTTCTTCTGGATCAAGTGCTATGAATTAAATTAGTTGTATTAAAAGATCTATCCGTGAGGCTAAAGCGATTGGAATTGAGCCTAACTTTATTTTGCTGTTAATAGGAAGTGGATTCAGAACCTAAGTTACTTGTTTACCAGTGAAAAACTATGGTTGTCACCATGTAAATCACATAAATAGAATCAGAGTCTGTAGGTCACAGCCTTGAAATTCACAGCATCTGAAATCTTGTGATGTGTGTGCTTTGTACCTTAATGATTATTTCAAGGGTATTTTGAACAACCTTTTATTGAGTAAAATATTAATTTGGGATTGTACTTTCTGGAACTTTGCTTTTAGGTACTTTTCCCAAGTACTCTATATGTATCAAGAGAGAAATCTGTGTTTATTACTTATAAATATGAAAAGGGAAGGTCAGCTGAAACAGCTGATTTTGTCAAATAGGTATGAATTTGTTACTCCACTGAGAGTTCTGACCCCATTCGTTAAAGAATTTGTGCGATTTCATGTGAAATTTTTTCACAGTTGGCTCGTTATCGTCTGAGGATCATGACTTTGACCCCTCTGCAGAAATGCTGGTACATGATTATGATGATGAGCGAACTCTTGAAGAAGAGGAAATGATGGAAGAAAGCAAAAATTTCAGCTCTGAAATCGAAGATTTGGAAAAGGTAAGAGTGACTTGCTCTCTCATGAATGTCCATACATACATTCAACCTGTTCTTCAGTTTGTATAGTGCAGTTTTCTGCAAAAATGCATTTTCAGCTTGTTTAAAAGAAAATCAGATTGGTAGTGCATCATCACAAAAAAGGCTGAACTTAGCTTCTCAAAGGTATTAGTATTCATATTCTTTTCATTTAGTAGTCCATTTTCTTTAGTAGAGAAATCACAAATGAAGGTTTTAGAGTCCTGTCATCTAAGATCACTTACCACTTACTTGTAAGTTGAAACTCTACATTTTGCATACTATTAAAGTGACATCTAGCTGTATTTCATTCTGTTGGTCAGGTTTTGATTTTCTAAACAAACAGTCCTGTTTTAGGCATGATCGGTCATGTTAGTTTACTGTATAAATGATACTTCTGTGTCTTAGTTTCATGAGTTTGGCATTTGGTGGGTGTACAAAATGATCAGCATGCTCCTTGGCCTTTCCTATTCCATTTTACACTTCTTAATTAGATGGTTTTTTGTATTTACACCTCTTGTTCATCTGTGGCAATGCATCACCTATTCTAAACGCTTGCTGAATGCTGAACACCCACAGATTGATGCTGTTTGAATTACTGTTTGGTGATCCACTTACATCACTCAGCATAACTGCAGGTTTTGGTCAACAGACTTCCAGAAAAGTGCAAGGTTTAAGCATCAGATGCAAGGCTGTGTTTATATAGTCCATGTAGAAACAAACTTTCTGAGTGTGGAGTTGACAGTGTTTATACTCCTGATTTTTTTTTTCCTTACTACCTTAATTGTGTTTTTGTTGATTATGAACCTGCAGTTATACTGTAAAGCAGCTTGCTGAGTCTAGTGGTTAAAAATGGAGTTATTACTCCATGAAGTTCTCTTACTGCTTCTATAATGAAAGAAGGACTGAGAGCCACTCATCTGAAACACTTAATTACTTTAGATCCTGATCCTGGAAAGACTTGGACATGAGTTTACCTTTAACCATTGTGAAAAGTCTGTGCAGAACTAAGACCTTAGCTGAGTAAAGAAAGAAAGTAATTTAATCAGTGTATGAATTCAACAAATTTTTAGAGGTAATAGAGCTTTAAAGGTATAAGTAGTGGAAAATATTTTTAATACTTTGGTGACTTGAATCAGGTAGCTAAAAAAAATCTTCACCGTTTATTGTTTTATTGATTGTATTAGAATGCGACTATGATGATGCTTACTAAAATCACTCAATAAAAACTATTGGAAAAAACAAGTTATAAATCAAGTCTCTCTTGATTTTTGCCTTCTCTTCTTAGCTGTCTTTCTCCTGTTACCTTCTCAGTGGTTAATATAAAATACATTTTGCAGGAGATGAAAGGGAGAGCTTAAAAGTTGCTATATTAGTTTACTTTTGTGGAGGTTTGCACATGTGCAGCTGTAGCTATGTAGGAATTAAGTCTTTGAGTTTTTCTGCATTTCTGTCTTGAAATATTGACAAATCATGCTCTATAGTATGAATCAAATAATGAGCACACTTTTAATACTTAGTCTGTAGTTTCATGCAGTAAACAGTTTTCCCTGACAGGACTTCACTGTATGCCAAGAGACATGTTCATGTATTATTTCCATCAGGAATCACGATTTTCAGTACCATGCCTTAAAATATTTTAATCATTCCTGCTTTCATTTGAGTTTTAATTTGTTTGTTTTTTACTTTTGTTCTTCAAAATGTCCTATCCTCTAAGACATGAACTGTTTACAAGTACTTGGCAATATGTTGAAATGTTGTAAATCTTCTTATATTAGGAAGGAAGCATGCCACTGGAAGATTTGCTGGCATTCTATGGCTATGAACCCACGATTCCAGTTATGGCAGGTTCCAGTGCAAATAGCTCTCCAAGTGAACTTGCAGATGAACTTCCAGATATGACTCTAGATAAAGTAAGTCAGAACCGTTTTCTCCTGAATTGTTATTTAAAAGCAGAAATCTGGGCAACCTTAAATCATGTTTCACTATCTCTTTATATATAAAATATATATCTTTGTTAATTTCAATATACATTATAACTTTGAACTCCTACCTTTTCAAGGATATTCAGGATCTAGTTCTAATAATAATTATGACAGTTTCAAATGCGTAGCAACTTTAGTGGCACTATATTAGTACAAAACAGAAATGAATATATTAATAGTTCTTCTAAAACACATGCAAAGAACTTTGAAGTAGGTGGCTTGTTGTTTCTTCTGTTTTTTTTTTGTTAAAAAATGAGATTTTTCAATAATATGTGTAATGTCCAGAAATAATTCTGACTTCCAGCACACATCAAGTACAAAAATGGTTGTGTATAACTTTGAAATGGAATCCTGAATGCTCTGGAATTTTATTTTCAAATGCATATCATTTGGGAAGGTCTCAGCTTTGGGGAGTGAGAGAGAAATTGGTTTATGTGCAGTGACTATATATGTTGCATTGCTGAAGTAAAACCCTGAAATTTCAGCTTTTGTGTTTTGCAAGTTAACTTTAAATTCTGAGATTTTTGGCTACAAAGCATATGCAGCTTGTAGTTGAGCTTATAAAGTATGCAAGTAGTAAGTATATGTCTTTTTTTTTTCTTTTTTTCTTCCTGTGAGTATGATGTAATGGTAAACTCCGCAGAAAGAAGGGTGTAATGATGGCGCTGCACATCTGATTCTCATTAGGATTCACGATTGTGTTGAGGCTACAAAATGTATTGGCTTGTTATCTGATACAGTTCTTTCCCTTCCAAATCTCTGTCTGAGGGGTTCAAACATGTTTGCTTGTGGAGGAAGTGTGATGTTTATTTCATAATATCTTTTCTTTAACCTGCAAAAACGTCAACTCTTTTGTGGTTTGGAAAGTTGTCTATTATCTGTAACTGTCCTCTCAGCAAAAGTCTACAAAAAACCCTGTCTGTTTTTCCCCAGAGTTGAGGGGGCTTTTAAAGCTTCAGTGTATCTGTGATGCAAAGAATGATAGAATGTTAAATATGTGAGGCCGTTTACACTGGTGCTTTTTACTGGAAGCAATTGGAGGAACATCTGAGATTGATGCTGGCAGAACTTAATTCTTGTGTGTTTGCTGTAATAGGGGTTAATTTACCCTTTGTCTTCTATATGTGACTGTGAAATGAACCATTATATTTGTTCTTAGATTTAGGAGGAGCAAACTAGCTTTTCAATTAAGGGAGTACAGTCTGCTACATTTTCTTGTGGTAAAGTAAGTCATTTTAATTAATGAGACTTAACAATTTTCTGAATCTACATGCTCACCAGTCTATATTTAATAGTCAGTCTGTGGTTTTATTTTTTTATTTTAATGATACAGGAGGAAATCGCTAAAGACCTCTTGTCAGGTGATGATGAAGAAACACAGTCCTCTGCTGATGACTTGACACCATCAGTTACTTCACATGAGGCTACCGACTTCTTTCCTCGGCCATTAAGATGTAGGAAACCTGATTTTATAATAGTACTCAAAGAGTCTTAGCATTATATATAACTTTGTGCCCTAAAATGTCAAAATTGCAGAGTAGTGCTTACTGTACCAGGAGTTGAGAAATAGTGCTTTGCAGGATGTCGTACATGCACTTTGCCTTTGGTTGGTATTACTGATTACCTTAAAGACTTCTATTTGGTTCTCTGCTCAAAGCACAAGTAAAATTAATTTCTCTATGAATAAAATATCTTCATAATCAATAGTTAATACAGTATTGAGGAACACCCTTCATGATTTTCAATGAATATGTAACGCATGTGAATATGTTAGTGAATATGTAACCCATTCTTTTAAATTAGTGTTTCTCTACTAAGATTTTTGCTGCTGCTTTTAAGCCAGGGACTCCTCCATGTAGCCCGTGGATGTGAGCTGGGACACAGTGTCTTTGTGATTATTTCCCTTCACACATTCAACGCTTTTCCATAGGACTTCATGGGGTGAGCCAAAGTAGTTTTATATGGGATGGGGCCTGTAAATCCATGACCACCAAAATTTCCCTGTCCAGGGAGCTATAATGGGAAAGATCTGGGAACCAGTGATTCAGGTATCCAACCCAGATGAGATACTCATCATTGCCTCTTGCATCTCATTTGTTCACTGGTGTTCTGGAGTTAGAGCAACGTGGAGGATTTTTATCACAGTTTTAGTTTGGCAAGCTATTCCATGGGGGATTTCATTGCTCTGGAGAAGGAGGGGTTAAAGGGAGTGTGCTGCCTCAGTCACCAGCAATCATAGCCCTTCAAATGCTGCTGTGTCATAAAAGTAAGACATTTGTATTGAAAGAGAGATACAAAAAAAATTATAAGGCCCCTTTTTCAGTTAAGCAAACTCCAGAACTTATGGCATTTGTGAACTGTTCATTAATATGACATTTAAAGTGTGGCACCTTTTTAGAAAAAAAGTATTTCCCCCTCATATTACTGAGGATTAAGAAACTGTCATCTTTGTTCTCAAATGTCATTGTTTTATATCAAAATGTTACTTTGTTAGAACATTAGGCTGGACAATTTAAAATCAAATATCCACCATTTCAAGAAGGAGATATCAGTTCTCTTTACTGTTGGCAGTTCCATCTTTTTTCTGATTTCTGTCTATTTCTCAGATACTAAGATAACATTAAGTTTTAAGATAAACACGTATAATACATAACATAGGCTATTTTGTTAAATTTACATTAATTTGATAGAATAATTGCCTCTGACTGTCCAGGCATATTATTTCATGCATTCAGGTTAGCTTCTTTCTTGCTACTTGTAAAACCAAAAAGAGTCAGACTGGTGATTGTAGTAATGATTACAGAAGAAGAGCCTCAGTCCATGCAGTCTTGGATATTGTCTCTGATGTTTGTGATTCTTTTTATTTGTGATGAAGCTAAAATTCAATTTTAGTTTTTCAATTTGTGTCTTTTCTGAAGTTGGAGGATACAAAATAGCTGTAATCATATCAGAACGGTAAATTCCATTCTGTTGGGGATCATACAGTTGTAAAAATAGAATTACTTCAAACCTAGTACCACAATGTTCCAGATTCTAAAGTATGAGTTATTCTAAGGGAGTACTGTATTTGAATTGGTTGGAGAGCTCTGTTGTATTTCTTCCTGAGGAGTGCAAAAAGATTAAAGAAGAATAAGCAGTGTTTTGTTGTCTTTTACTTATTCTACTTGGTGTGTCTCTCCTGTATCTTCACACCTACTAAGGCAGACTTTTTTAAAGGAGTGTTTTGAGTGCCCATTAAAACTTCTGATGAAAAATTTTAGTAGGTGATAAAGACATGCCTTCAGCTTTACTCTTTGTCATTAACCTGAAGCTGTGTTATAGCCCTGGAAGTTTTCTGGGTTTTCTCTTAAGGTGTAAGCTTTTATTGAAAAAATAGATGAAGAAAAATGATCTCATTCCTTTTGACTATTGGAAATACAGTAGATTGTCTCAGTTGCAGTGATGATAAATGTTTCAGTTCTGCAGTATATAAGTACCAATGCATTCTGACTTCATGGTACTTTGATTTTGATAGAAATGTGGATCAACAGACCCATTATAAGTGTCTCCCTGACTAAAAGCAGGTACTCCTTTCAAAAGTAAAGTGTATCTTGTAGTTTTATGTTTGAACTGAAAATTCTTCCTCGCTAAAAAAGTTCCCCTCTTTTTGTCTGAAGCAAACACCACATGTGATGGAGATAAGGAATCTGATGGTGAAGATGTAGAGGCAGACCATGGTAATTCATCTGAAGATTTGAGAAAGGTAATAATTATATTTTTTAAAATTAAAAAAAACTTTACAGTTAAGAAAAATCTATTAAGATTTATAGTATGTATCAAAAATATCTTAATTCTGGAATTCTCTGTTGAAATGCCAAGTTAATGACACTTAATGCTTCCATACACAGAATATTGTTGATAACTTTTTCTCTTTATTGTTATTACATTTTCAGGAAATAATGGTTGGTTCACAATACCAGGCTGAAATTCCAGCTTACCTTGGCAGATGCAGTGATAATGAAAAGGGTAAGTTCTTCTGACTGTCATAGTAGTTTTTTTATGTTTATACATAACACCTGATGGAAAAATGTTATTTAAATTTTTAAGGTAAATTCAATGACTTAGCTGAAGTCTCAGAGACCTTTAAAGAGGGCACTAGAAAACTAAAGTAACACAACCATTAATTACATCTCAGAAGTGTCACTCTTCACCTTGGAGAGAACATTCTCAAGACAGAATTGGAGAGTTAATGCTGAAGTATCTGGTAAAATTAGGAGGAAACAAACTGTGGGTTAAGAAGGAAATATTTTGATCAGAGAATCAGTACAAGGCTATGAACATGTAACTTAGTTCACGCTGAAGATCTTCCAAACAGTATTTTTCTGTGCTTGTTTTTTGGCAGGTACTGCCATGTGAGTTACAAAATTGACATGGAAAAAAATATTTCCTTGATAGAGGTCCTGATACACCATCTCTTAAAAAAATGTGATGTTTTATATATGATGTTATTCCATTGCAGATTTAGGTTAAAAACTGTAGTGGTGCTAGAATAGAAAAAGAACTTTATTTAGTAGAGTTTTATTTTGTATCTTTAAAAACCTGGCACATACAGCTGTGGAATTAAAAAAGGCAAATAATGAAAAAAATTTGCTCATGGCTGGAACAGCTGTGAAATTAAAAAGCAGTTAGGGTGATATAATAATAGGAAACAAAGAGCATTTGAGGGTTTTTCTGTAAATTTTTTATATTCTGTAAGTTACTTGTGTTCTGTTACTGTAGCTTTTAATGAGGATATTATTTAAATTAATTATATCAAGTCTTTTCAACATTACTACCTGCTTTTTTGAAGAATACTCCTTTGCAATAGGGAATAAGAATGTTTGATATGAATGGAGTTGGAAGTGTTAAGAAGTGAACATCTCTTGTGTTGCTTAAGATCTGGGGAAGCCTCTGATTTTCTAAGATTCAAGCATGATGCTGATGGGTGATGAGAAATGGAGGAGTAAGAACCAGATTTATATGGATAGTTCTTTACTATTTACACATCTTGATGTCTCCTCAGCCAAGAACTAAGGAAGTGCCAATAATCGGAGGATGACCGAGGAGAGGTTAATCTGACAACTTTCTCTGTAATGAGCTGGTACTAGAGAGAATCAGTGAGGGTCTTGTCTGATGGCATGGCTAAGAGCAAAGGGATGGCTCCGAGATCAGAGAGCTCGAGGAGCTCCTTCTGAGATTATCAGTCATGGACTCGAACAAAAAGTGCTGTGTTGCCTTGGTTGATAAAGGAAGCTGAAGCTGAATGTCAGCAGTGCTCTGTAAGGTTGGACCTGGATGTAGGGGTGGACGATTCTATGAAAGCCTTTTCTCTACCCCCTGAGGATCCAGTGATGGCAAACAGGGGCTTACATTTGTGCTATATAATCCAAGCTACCAGAATTGTGCTAGAAGGCAGCTGTGCTCTCCTATAAACTTTACACTTGCAACATGTCTGTCTGACAGCTTTCTATATTCTTGAGCTATAAAAGAACTTTCAGAGGTGTAATTTTATTCCCCACCTTGGCTTAATGTTCCTGCTTTATGTTCAAAGCTAGGAGAGCTTTGAAAATCTCATTCTTTTCCACTCTGGCAGCCATTATGCTTCTGTGTTTGAATCGAATAACTCGAAATTTTTATTGCCAAGAAAGTATGTGAAACATTGTGTGCAATGGTAATCACATATATTGATCCTCTGATCAATAATTTGATCTGGTGTTGAAACATACGCACATACTGGCAAAGGTTCAGGCCAGCTCTTGTGCATGTCCAGTATTTTGTCCTGGAAATAAGCTGCCTAGGAGGTGCATACATAATTCAATGTGCTATGAAGGAGCAACATACCAAGTTCTTAAGATACTCACTCAGTTGTTAGTGAATGGAAAACCAAATTGCCACATGGAGATCTAGATTGCCATTCTGCTGAGTAATTTTTGGCAAATTTTAGTTGAAAATGGCTAAATAGCCGTAATGACTTGCAATTTACAAGTGGCATGATAATGATTGATTTGGTTACTTCTGTGTTCCTGTTCTTTTTACTTCTGAAATAGCTTTTGATGTTACACCCTTAAAAATATCACACCTGGTACTAATGGATTTCTGTTTTATCAGCTTATGAAAATGAAGACCATTTACTTTGGAAACCTGATGTGATCTCAGAAAGTAAAGTTAAAGAATACCTTTTTGAAACCTCCTTAAGAACAGGAAATGAAAAAATGATTGGCAGAATTCCTGAAGGACTACATACACGGGACAATGAACAAGTACGTTTTATATCTTGTTCCATTTGTGACACATTGCTTTGTAATTACTGTGTGTTCTCTTTCTCTGCCTTGTATTGTAATGGCACCAGTACTCAATTTCTTCATTCCTTAATTGGATGTTATTGCATCAGGATCTTACTTGTAATTTTATGCACATGCTTAAAAATCACAAGTATTTGGTTGTTGGCAGTGTTGTGATCTGTGATGTTTCTGATTGTCATATGTTGACAAATTTAACTTTTTTAATAATTGCATATAAGATTTTACTTTTTTTTTAATTAAACCATGTCTCAACTTTTAGATGGTTTTGCTTTTGGTTGTTATTTTTAAATATTCACCATATTTATAAACAAATCCTGTTTTTTCTTACATTAGATAGCCTCTCTGCGAGGCTAGTTTTGGAGGTCTGGGTTGAAAATTGGAAAACTTTGATCTGAAGTCTTTTTCTATTTTATAGGCGCTGTATGAACTTCTTAAAAGTAGCCATAATGTTAAAGAAGCAATTGAGAGATACTGCTCAAATGGAAAGGTGTCCCAGGGTAAGAGAGAGAGTACCTGGTTTTTCAGAAATGTGTGTTTGGAAAAAAAAAATGTTTTGTGGGAAAACCTTGAGTAAGAATCAGATCAACGAACACATCACTATCCATGATGACTTTAGCACAAATTCGGTATAATCTGATGGTTGGCCAGTTGGAAATTCTGCTACAGAAGTTTGCAATGTGTAGAAAGGTTGAGGATTTACTTTTGACCTTCTCTTCAGTTACAACAACTGTTGTTGTAACAATGGCACAGATTGGAGAGAGTGGTGATTCTGCTCCCACAAGGCAGTTCTCACACATAATCTAGTACCTTTTTGAGATCTGATGACATTTGTACCAAAATCAAGAGAAAGTGGCTGGGTACATAAATAAGCCCCACTCTCCTCCTCACTGTGCTGACATTGTGCTATGCCAACCCTAAACTGGTTCTACTGAATAGTTCCATAGCTTTGCTGGAAAATGAGCTTCTATCTTGTTTGTCCCCATTAATTATTATTCCCTTAAATGGAAATCAGAGCCAGTCATTTAACAAAAACAGTTCATTGTCCTGTATTTTTGCATATGTGTTGCATAAAGTAGAAATGGATTATGAGCCCTGGTATAAGTTGATGTTCTGGCAGATAGCTCCTCCAAAGGAAACTTGAGTGTTTACAAGTTCAGTACCGTGAAAGACAAGTGACCTGCTTTAACCCCAGCTGCTAAGTATCACAGTACTTCTACTAAGTAGCTCACTACTTCTGCACATCACACCACCCTCCCTGCCCCCAGCCCGCTTCCTTAGCTGATGGAGAAAAGAATCAGAGGGAAAAAAAGTAAAACTTGTGGGTTGAGCTAAGAACAATTTAATCAAAAAAATATAGTGACAGTACTAATGACACTGATGACAATAATAGCAATCATAATTGTAATGAAATCAGTAATAAACCCCCAGAAAGGTGAGTGGATGCACAATACAATTGCTCAGCACTTGCTGACTGATGCCCAGCCTGTCCCTAGCAGCGATTGCCCCGTCCCAGCCAGCTCACCCCAGTTTATATACTGAGCATGTTAGTCTGTGGTATGGTCTCTTTGGCCAGTTCAGGTCAGCTCTCCTGGCTATGATCACCCAGGCCTCTTGTGCACCTACTCGCTGGCAGAGGATGGGACACTGAAAAATCCTTGATTGTACAATTTGGCAACAACTAAAACATCGGTGTGTTACCACTTTATTCTTGTATGGAGTCCAAAACACAGCACCGTACCAGCTACTAGGAAGAACATTATCTCAGCCAAAACCAGGACACTAAGGTAAAGCTGAAAGGCACAATAAGGACTATTAGAAGAATGCTTCAGGCACCTCATGTTGTATAGGCCTAAACAAAGCATTGGCTGCAGGACTATATCCTAAATTCAATACCTCTCTAGAATTTAGAGTCCTGTTTCAGGATTGAAAAATACCTTTGACACTGTCTCCCACATCATTCCCCTGGAGAAGCTGGCAGCCCTGGCTTGGCAGGTGCATTCTTCACTGGGTAAAAAGTGCCTGGATGACTGAGCCCAGAGAGTGGTGATGAAAGGAGTTAAATCCAAGTGGTGTTCCCCAGGGATTACTATTGTGGGCAGCTCTATTTAATATCTTCATCAGTGTGCCCCCGAGTCAATTTGCAGGCATAACCAAGTTGAGTGAGAGTGTTGATCTGCTGGAGGACAGGAAGGCTCTGCAGAGGGATCTGCACAGGCTGGAGAGATGGGCCAAAGCCAATTGTATGAGGTTCAACAAAGCCAAGTGCTGGATCCAGCACCGGGGTCACAGTAACTCTGGCAATGCTGCAGGCTGGGGCAGAGTGGCTGAAAAGCAGGAAAAGGAGCTGGAGGTGCTGGTCGACAGCAGGTGAATGTGATCCAGACAGTGTGCCCAGGTGGCCAAGAAGGCCAATGGCATCCTGGCCTCTATCAGGAACAGTGTGGCCAGCAGGACCAGGGAAGTGATTCTCCCCTTGTACTTGGCACTGGTGAGGCCACACCTTGAATCCTGAGTTCAGTTCTGGGCCCCTCACTTCAAAAGGGACATGTTGGTGCTGAAGCATGTCCAGAGAGGGGCAGTGAAGTGGGGAAGGGTCTGAAGAACAAATTCTGGGAGGGGCAGCTTATGGAGCTGGGGTTGTTTAGCCTGGAGAAAAGTAAGCTCAGGGGTAACCTTATCACTGTCTGCAACTACCTGAAAGGAGGTTGTAGCCAGGTGGGGATTGGTTCTCTTCTCCCAAACAACTAGTGACAGGATGACAGGAAATGGCCTCAAGCTGCACCAGGGGAGGTTTATATTGCATATTATGAAGAATTTCTTCCCTGAAAGAGTGGTTAAACATTGGAATGGACTGCCCAGGGAGGTGGTGGAGTCACCATCCCTTGGAGGTGTTCAAGAAATGACTGGACATATAGGGCACTTAGTGCTCCAGTTTAGTTGCTAGTGTTTGGTCAAGGGTTGTACTCGATCTCTGAGGACTTTTTCAACCTTAATGATTCTGTGATTCTATAATATTGTCAGTGCCTGCCTCTTAGAGTAACCATTATGTTATGATCTCCTCTACCTACTGAAGCTCACTATTATTCTCAGTGTGGGAATTAAAAATCCACCGCTCCTAGGATAGTTTTTCAACAGTGAGACTTTACATGGAGATATCTCCTTCTCTTCAAAGGTTGAAGACTCTTAGTAAGGAGTAAAAAATTAATGGGGCTGAAAAAGAAAGAGCATGGCAGTGCAGTGGTGTAATTATCACCTTCATCTGGGAGCACAAAGGTCTTGGTTTCAGTGTCTGCTTCCAGAAATGTTTTGAAATGTGGAGGGGGCAGTCCCCCATTGGTTTTAAATATTAGTTGAATGAAAACTTTTTGGGTCACCATTATGATTGTAAGATGCTTGAAAAATCCCTCCTTATTTATATATATACCCAAAGTCACATTCAAGATAGGAAAGTAAGAAGAGTTTTTGTGTTGTGTTGTTGTTTGTCCAAAAATCTATTTTGCACACCAGGGCTGAGCTGTCAGGCCTTCTTGTCTGTGATGCCTGAACCAAAGTACTGCTCACTCACTCAAGGCAGGGTCATCTTTTAAAACAGGATTTTTCTTCACTCCTTTTTCCAACAACCACTGTTCTTTGTATCCTATGTAAGAAGAAATACTGAGAACGTTACCTATCTGATGCAATCAAATATTCTTTTGACAACAAACTTATTAAAAAATAATACATCTTTTACATATCATTTGCCCTCAAGGCAGTGATTGTTTTGAATATCATTTGCCCTCAGGGATGAAAGATTTCAGAAATGAAACTCTTCTAGAAGATTCTTTATAAAGAAGAATGTTATATTTCAGGTAGGGTATTCGTTCAGTAGAGGAAATAACATGGATCTAAATAACTGAGCTACTTTTTTTTAGAATGTGTTTGGATATTCATCCATTAGGAACAAAAATTTTATTATTTGTGAAAGATTAGTGAGCAAAATCAGGTTTCTCATGCTACTTTTGTAATTGTCTAGAAGAGATGACAGCATGGACAGAGGAAGAGTGCAGAAGCTTTGAACATGCACTTCTGATTTATGGAAAAGACTTTCATCTCATACAGAAAAACAAGGTTGGTATTTTACAGTTAAATGGAAGAATTAGTAAACTATATGATGCTGAAAATATGTAAAAGCAATATGTTTGTCAGAAGCTGTACAGAAGAGGGGAACAAGAACAGTATTAAAACCAGTTTGGCATTTTTGCACTAGTTTTTTCCTTAGACGTCACTAGAATCCTTAGGCATTGCACGATGAATCAATGTATTACCTCTGAAATCAATGTGTTGACATTACTTCTATTATGCATGTGCATTACAACTCAGTTTAAATGTGTGCCTCTCCTAGAAGTACAGTACTTCTGTACCATGGCTGTAGGAAGGGAGAATGTACCTTTACTTAAATTAACCAGGTAGGTGCAAGTTTACAGAATCAGGCTTAGCTCTTTGTTTTCATGAAGTGTAGTCATCTGTCAGTACTCACTTTTCTGAGCAGCAGAGGAGTTCTAATCTTCATCTGGATTGCTTCTGATTGACCTCTCTGTGCCTGAATAACAGAGATTTTTTTTATGAAAGAGCAACAGTTGACAATATGAATGTTTCAAAATTTCCTGTATATCTCCTTTATGCTTTTGATACCGCATTGAAAATTTTTTTCTTTAGGAGTCTGGTGTTCTTGTTGTATTTCAGGTAAACTTTATAGGGTTGTGGTTGCTGTTTAACAACAGTCTGCTAGTCTTGCTCAATACCTGGTTTAACCCATCCTAAGTAATATTTAGTTGATTCAGATTTTAAGGGGACCTTACAAATAAACATTGATGCATCAGAGATTAAAAATATTTTTTTCTAACACGGAACAAAGTACATGTGTTGACGTATCTGTCACTATGGACCAGAATTTGTGTAAGAAATCCACTGTTTTGGGGGGTTTTTTTGACAAGTAGATAAAATGCCAGAAAGTTTAGGGAGAGTTCTGGGACCTGGCATAAGGTGATGTCCTTGGTATATTGAAAGTATCAGCTAGACAAGATTTAGTGTATGGAGGAGCTTCACGATATATTTCTCTGTCAGTGCACTGGAAACTGTTGTTAACTGGGACTTTGCATACTATCATATGGACACCTGTTAATTTCCTCCCCTGCCTGGTATATATATGTCTAAACTAGCAAGGTTTACACTACACACAAGGCATTTTGGATTTGCTGCTGATGTTTGTGTAAGTTTGATTAAACTCAAGTTTATTTTACTGCCAGACTGTATCTGGATAAAAGTGCATATTATAGTTGTAAAACTTAAACTAGAACTGTGGGCCGATGATGATGCAAAATGTTTCTGCGTCAAAAAATGAATATAAGTATAGGTAGAAGTAATGATTCTTTTCTCCAGGAATCTGACTTCACAGAGCAACCTCCATTTTGGGGAAAGAGACAAACAGTTAACATAAATCAGAATGAGTTTTGAGTCCTTTATACCTTCTCAACAAGACTACAATTTTATTTTGTTGTTTAAGCATTTACTGTTGTGATTATCTGTTGTCAAAGCCTCCACAATTCTGGACTTTACCAAAAGGAATACGTACCTAGAGTGTTCTCTGCTTCACTTCCCTTAGGTCCTTAATTTGTTCAGCTTTTTTCATCATAAGGGAACATCTGTCTAACAGTTTAAAAGTGGCTTTGTGGGTGTATATTTATATATGTAAGTACTTCAGATATAGAGTTTCAATAAAGTTTTAAAAAGAAGGCAAATAATACATAGAGTAAACCAAATGTAATACTTACTTGAAACTGCAGATCTGTTTGAAGTCTCCTAAGGAAATTTGGTTGTTCCAGAACAGTAAAAACTAATAATATCGCAGAATTTGGAATTGGAAGATGACAAAACCTAAGTCTTTGCATTAATCTTGTCAGTTCTTCTTGTTGCCTGTTAGGTAAGAACCAGAACAGTGGCTGAGTGTGTGGCTTTCTATTACATGTGGAAAAAGTCAGAACGTTATGATTACTTTGCTCAGCAAACAAGATTTGGAAAGAAGAGATATAACCATCATCCTGGAGTTACGTAAGTAAAATGTTCTTGAAATATATTTTCTGTTGGAAATCATAAATGTAGAAGACTTCTCCCCCCCGCCCCCCTTTCTGTCACTGCATTGTAATGCCTCAGTGGCCAAGGCAACTGAAATTAAATCCATCATCATTTATAGGTCTTGTTTTCTGGTTATATGATACATGGTGGATGCAATATTCTTTCAGGGACTACATGGATCGTTTGGTAGATGAAGCAGAATCCCTTGGTGGAGCAGTCCATTCTTCAGCCTTAACATCTAACAGTCGAACAGAAATCATTCCTGATCAGCAGCTGAGCATTCTTAACTCTATCACTGCCAATGAGTTGACAGGTAAATCAAGAAAAAAAATAAATCTCTTTGTTAAAATTATGCAAACAAATGTTTCATTTGCATTTGTGTTCATCTATTTTCCAGCACTGACAAACAGTGTAGCTACAGTCTGCCACACTTCAGACGTGAACTGCCTGGATGACACTTTCCCTCCCATGGACAGCTTACCACGAGCACCAGTGAATCATGTGCCTGTTGGAACAGAAGAATTGCTTAACTTGCCTAGCAATGGTGAAAGTGATTGTTTTAATTTATTTGAGACTGGCTTTTATCATTCAGAGCTAAACCAAATGAACATATGCAGTGAGGAGACAGAAAGACCTGCGAAGAGATTGAAAATGGGAATTGCTGTCCCAGAGTCTTTCATGAATGATGTCTCTGTAAATAACCTTGGTGTGGACTTTGAGAACCACACACACCACATTACCAGTGCCAAAATGGCTGTTTCAGTGGCTGACTTCAGCAGTCTATCTGCAAATGAAACAAATGGTTTTATCAATACCCACACTCTCCACCAACATGCTGCCCTTCACTCAGAATGACTGTGGAAAACTAAACAAACAGTGGGTACTTTATGCAGTAGTAGTAAACTTGATGGGAGCTATCAGGTTTGCCTAGTCTTTCACTGGAAGTTTGAACTTTATGACATCAGTGATGTCTTTGTATGTATAGAACTATATCTTGATTTATCAAGAGTAATTTCTTTTTTCAGTCCATAAATGTGGAAATGTCATAGGATGTTTGACAGAGTTTGGGACTAAAAGAACTCTGTAGTGCAGCTTTAAGCTCTGCTTCAGTTTTATTTTAAAGCCTGTAGACGGAGGCCACCGTTTCAAAACCAGCACAGAAGTTCTGAACAGATTGGAGTGGCTTTTTAGTCTTAAGTTACTTTTGCCGTAATGAATGCAGTGAAATAACAATGTTTACAGGTACCAATCCTGATCCCTGCTCAATGTAGCATTTTTTTCCCCCCTTATAAAGGCAGGGATGGGTTTCTTTACTTTAAACTGCACAAACATCCAAGGATGTTTTTTAAATGGAACCTTTACTCATGTGATATTAAACTAGAGCACTTCAGTTTACAAAACAGCAAATTCATGTTAGTGGAAGCTAGCACAAGGAACTTAACATGAGTAAAGTGAAGATCTACATTTGGATGCTGTTGCAAAACTATAGGCCATGGCTACCTTACACAGAGTAATCATGCTTCTGTAGGTGTCTGTGTACTTGAAATTTACTGGCTTAAACAGATGACTTTTAGGCTATATTGAATTTGGGTAGGTTTTGTCCATGACTTCGAAGAGTAATGCAATCATATACCTTAACTTTTCTGAAGTAGCTGATGTTGTATAAAGCTACAGTCTTCACAGCTTAGGATTTACCACTAAACAAACAGTCTACATTTGGAAGACATTTTAAATTGTTTGGAGCACTGCAGTTCAAAGTGTTACAGTTTTTAGGGACTGTCTAGATTACATAGGAATAGTAGAACCTTGAAGTACGTGCTTGGAAGTTTTTATTTAGCATGGATTGCATTTATTTGTTTTGGCAAGTCATTGGTTTCAAAGTGGCACTTCACTTCCTTGGTCAAATAGGAAAGGATGAGTAAAAATGTCTCCCATAAAAGCAACTATTTAACTTCAGTAAATTTTTTTGGTTTGAACCTTTTTATTTTGAACCAATTTTAGCCACCCAGGAAGTTTGTCTAGCAAATGTTTGTTGCAATTCCTGTAGGAGAGTCAAACCAAGCGTAGTATTGGCTTGTGACAGGTTGACGTAGCATACAGCTTGCAGGGTGTTTAATGGGAGCCTGAACCTTACTTCAGTAGGATTGCCTTTTTTCCTCCATTCTTTTTCTTTGCACTGTTTTGTATTATGGATTTAATTGCCACTAATTTGTTTTCATTATTCAAGTGATTGTTTGCATTGTTGATATTTGTAATAGTTGCTTCAAGGTTATGCTGAGTAATTAGAAACTAGTGACTTTAATATTTGAAAGGGAAGAGGGTATTTATTATGCGTACTGTGAACTGCGTTGCCATCCCGAGTTTCAGATGCAGCATATGGAATTTTCTTTACAGCATTGCAATGAGGATTGCTTTGAAGTGTTTATGCAATAGCACATTTACCATATTAAAAACAAATTAATTTAGCACAGTGGACAAAAGTAGATATAATTTTTTAATCAGTTCTTAAACATCTGAAATATGTAACTTAATTAAGTACACAGTAAATAACGGGTAGCCTTGGCCCTGTGTTGTACTCTGGACATTGTTAGCCAAGTTCTCAGCTTCTTACTGCTGTGTTTTGTGCTGAGCTTTGTACCTTGTTTCTTTTGTTTATGAATCAACCCATTTTAAGTAATTTTGTAAAATACTGGCCATAAATCCTCCATTGTTACACATTCAAGTTTATCTATGGGTTTACAGTGAGTGGCTGGTCTGCAAAAAATCATTATACAAAGATGACTGAATGCTTATACCAGTTGCACTTAAATGAACATGCCCATTCTCATTAGCTGATGCAGTAATATATTCAGTTTATCTATGCATTGCTGGGCTCTTAATGTAGGCAGAGACTTGTCTAAGGTTTGGGTTGTCAGCAAGTTGAAAGGACACTTTAGTTATTTAATAAAGACTTTGACCAAAATTCAGAAAATGATATGAGAGAAAAGTGAATTCCAGGTAGTCTAATATAAATGCTGATCTTACTTAGCCTGTTGGCTAGCTAGCTGGTATCGTTTACTTTTAATTCCTTGTTAAAATGAGGCAATAATTTGCAAGATTTCGTAAATATGTAAATTCTTCATATCTTTTTAGATATCTCTTTCAATATTTTCTGACTACTTCTGTGTATAGTAACATTTTTGTGCATGCTTGATGTGACATTCATAAATTTGTACCACTATGACTTTATCCATGTAAAATACCTATTTATTGAACTTTTCTTTTAAAAGCTGGACTTACTTTTTTTTCTCTCAGTTTAAACATTTTAAATGGAGAACTTGTTACTGTTTATTAAAAGAATTGCATTTTGAAAGTCAGCATGGAGATAACTGAATTGCAACCATATGAAGAAATTAGAATGCCTTGGTTCTTGGATGGTGAAGCACAATTCTTATAACAAACCGTGATGAATTCTTTGTCCTTTGCCACATGTTTTCTTCATACAAACAAACCAAAAAAATCCATAATGGGCAATTGCAGTAAATGTATCCTTTTTATGTACAGGGAATCTGAAGAGGGTAGCACATTCATTTAGACGTGTAACTGGTGCTGTGATTATAGCAATACCTGTATTTCAGTTGGTCACACATCATCTTTTCATGCTAGTTTCTGAAGTGTTTAGTCTTCCTCTTGTCATGGTCAAACTGCTGAATTTACTTGAAGGATGTACAATACTGTTTGAGGAATATGAAATTGTATACAATTAGGTCAATGAATTTTGCAATTGAAACTGAGAGTCAAAAGTATAGGAAACCTTAAGTTCAAGTAGAACACAGTGACACTACTTAATTTAACCAAAGTCTCTAGTGAGTATTTCAAGTTTGAATGTAAACTAATGGAAAAACTGACCAACAGGGACACTATTTGCCCAGCATTACAAGCACATTGTCTACAGGGAAACGAAATACAGTAATTTGTAAGATAATTACAAGGTTACTATTTTTTTTATTCCTATTTTTCACTGAAAGAAGGAGGAGAAGATACTATCAATTGTAAAATAAAGTAGGAATGGATATAGTCTTCCTAATAAAACAGAGATTCCAGTTATTCTCCGTTCAAAGTAAGTACCCTGTGCATAACAACAAATCAAGTGACAATCGGAACATGTTTTAGTATCAGATGTTCAAGAGGAAGTCGCTGTTATTGCATTGGTTTTAATATTTGTACATAAACACTGATTTTTTGAGCATTATTTTGTATTTGTTGTACTTTAATACCTGGTGTACAGTTCCAGAAATAAATGTCTGGAAACCTTTCTTTACTTGTAAAGCTTTTCATGCATCTGCACTGTATTTGCTACTTCATTTCCAGATATTTTGCAGTTACTCTGAACATACTTTAACAGCTCTGGGTACTGCTGAGTCTCAGACCACCACTCTACCTAGCACTGAGAAGAGTGAAAAATGCGGCACACAGTGATGCAGGTAAAATAGTAAAGTAATGGTTTCTCTCAAATTTTTAAAACATGACTTAAGTATAGCAAATAAAAGATGGGACTTTATTGTGGCTTCAGCATATCACATTGCTGTTCTCGGGAACAGAAAACTCACCCGAGTTCTTAAATCCATGTCAAGCTACATTACAGGTGTGAATACAAAAATTTTACTTGGCTTAGGCCTTAACGCTAAATTTAAACTATTTGAAATGCTTTTTGGCATGATTTTCCTTTCCCTCAAGAAAAAAAGCATTAATTTTGGACCCTGAAAAGCACCATATTCCTTGTAAGATCTTACATACCAGTTCTGTCAAAGGCCAGATGCTAAGTGCTGTGCTTTGCTAGGCCCAGAATGCTTGTTTTTACAGTGGTTGGCACAATAAAGCTTCAGGTAAAGATATTGTTATTTTTCAATTATACAGGAGTGCAAGCTGATACAATTCTAAACAGCAAAAGTTGTAATTTGCCAAGTAATGTAATGATCTTTTCTGCCTCTGATGAAAACATATAAGGTAGGTGTCTTTGTAATGATGGTCAACACAATATGCAAAACAAAATACCTGTGCAAAACAAAATACCTATCCAAAACACTTCAGTTACAAGTTGCACCTTCCTTTGTTTATTGTTTAGGATAAGGATCGATGTTGTTAGGAGAAATGATAATGACTGACCCCATCTTGTCCTTTCTTGTTTTGATACAACTACTTGTTTGCCTTGCAAAGCTGGAGTCTTAAAAATTGTGATAGTTTAGTATCTGTATATTCAATGTAAAACTCTCCCTTCAACTTGGTAGTTGCATAACTTTACATTTCCATTTAGGTAGTCTCAGGACACATTACCTTCTGTCACTAAAGAGATAAGCAGCCCCTGAAGTCCTTGTGCTTGGCTGTTTGGTGCCTAAGTCATAGAATCGCTGAATATGCTGAGTTGGAAGGGACCCATCAGGATCATCGAGTCCGACTCCTGGCACTGCACAGGAGCATCCCCAAGAGTCAGACCATGTGCCTGAGAGCATTGTCCAAATCCTTCTTGACCTCTGTCAGGCTTGGTGCTGTGACCACTTCCCTGGGGAGCCTGTTCCAGCGCTCAACCACCGTCTGGGGGAAGAACCTTTTCCTAATATCCAGCCTCAACCTCCCCTGACTCAGCTTCATGCTGTTCTCTTGGGTTCTGTCACTGGTTCACAAGAATTAAGACATCAGTACTTGCCCCTCCTCTTCCCCTCACTAGGAAGTTGTAGACTGCAATGAGGTCTCCCCTCAGTCTCCTCCAGGCAGAACAGACCAAGTGCCCTCATATGACTTCCCCTCAAGGCCCTTCACCATCTTCATTGCCCTCTTCTGGACACTCTCCAGTAGCTTTCTTATGTGGTGCCTAAAACTGCACACAATATTCAAGGTGAGACTGCCCTAGTGCAGAGCAGAGCAGGACAATCCTGTCAGAGACTGAAATAGTTAATGGCTTAAACTTTTTAAGATCACCAAAAGACTTTTGCCCACTGTAGCAAACTGAAAAGAAACAGCTGCTCACCCAGCAAAGCCCACCCCTCCCTGAATATGCCTACTGTGAAAGGACCTTCAGATCAGATATGTGGGTGCCATTGTCCAGCTATCCCAGATGCAGGAGAGTATGCATACCTGAAGTTACAAACTGGGTTTCCAGGTAAGGGAAGAAGCTAAGAAGAGGCAAATCCTGCAAGGTGCAATAATCCTTCTTATCATGCCAGTATCCTCCCTTACACGACTGCTGTGAAAACCCCTCTGGGGAGCAGGAGCATCAACTCATGACATGTCAGGTGACAGGATCCATTGTAAAACTCCCTGCCCCAGGGGAGGTACAAGGCATTCCCACCTGAGCTTGAAGTGTTTAATAATAACAACTCATGAAATCTTTGAGTTTTGCAGGGAACTTCCCCCAGCCCCGGTAGATCAAGACCATCACTTTGACAGGACTTTGACCATCACTTTAATCAACAGGCAAGGAAACTGCAATTCTCAAGTTTCATTGCTGGATCCAGTGGGCAGTGACTATATATATATATCTTTCCACTTTTATCCTTTCTTTCTCTTCCTTTCCTTATGCATTTCCTAAAGTGTTATTTTTCTTTAATATTGCTGTATTACTATAGGTGATGACACCCAAAACGGCAACATAACTGTTTACCTCTGAAACAAAACTGTTCTAAAATAAACCCTACCTATATATGTTTACAAACACCAATTATTCAGTGTTGTTTCACCCTAATCCACCTCAAGGAATTTATTAATAAGAACCTGGGTTACCCTCCCCTTTTGGGGTGAGTCATAGCAAATCCTCTCCCTCAACCAGCTGCCAATGCTTTGCCTGATGCCCCCCAGGACACAGCTCTCCTAGCTGCCAGGGCACTGCTGGGTCATAATCAATTTGCCATTGACCAGGAGCCCAGGTCTCTTTCCACAGTCATTCTCTCTGTTCCAGGACTGCTGTGTCCCAGGTGCAGAATCTGGCACTTTCTCATGTTAAGCTTCATCTGGTTGGTGATTACCCATCTCTCTAACTTGTCGAGGTCTCTCTGCAGGGTCTCCCTGCCTTCCAGGGAGTCAACAGCTCCTCCCAATTTAGTGGTGTTGGCAAACTTAGTATTCCTTCCAGTCCTGTGTCCAAGTCATTTGTGAAGATGTTGAAGAGCACAGGGCCCAAGATGGAGCCGTGTGGAACCCCACTAGTGACAGGTCACCAGTCTGATGTCACCCCATTCGCTATTACCCTCTGTGCTCGACCCATGAGCCAATTGCTCACCCACCACATGATGTGTTCATCCAGCTGTGCTGGACATTTTGTCCAGAAGGATACATAAGAGGCAGCTTTACTGAAATCCAAACAGATTATACCAACTGGTTTCCCTTGATCAGCTGGGTGGATTACCTCATCATAGAAGGAAATCAGGTTTGATAAGCAGGACTTTCCCCTCATGAAGCTCTGCTGGCTGTGACCAATGACTGTGTTGTCTTTCAGGTGTTTTTCAATACTTCCTAGAATAATCTTCTCCATAATTTTACCAAGCACTGAACTGAGACTGTCAGGCCTGGAGTTTCTGGAGTGCTCCTTCTTGTCCTTGAAAATTGAGACAACATTCACCAGCTTCCAATCAGCTGGGATCTCTCTGGATTCCTATGATCACTCAAAAATCATTGAGAAAGGATTCTGGGATGATTCCCATCAGGCCCCATAGACCTGTAGGGATCCAGCTGGAGCAGTAGATCCCACACAGTTTTGGGGTTGACTGGGAGTTGATCATTCTCACAGTCATGGTCCTCCAGCTCAGGGCACTGAGACCCCCTTGGTCCATCATCCATGTTGAAGACAGAGGCAAAGACTGCATTAAACACCTCTGCCTTTTCTCTGTCCCTATTTGTGAGGTGACCATCCTCATCCTGTAAGAGGCTGATGATATTTCTACGCTGCCAATTGCCATTAATGTATTTGAAAAAACTCTTTTTATTGTCCTCCCCATTTCTGGCCAGCTTCAGCTCCAGTTGAGCTTTGGACACATGAATTTTCTCCCTACAGTGACAAGCAGCGTCTCTGAATTCTTGCCATGTCCCCTGACCTTGTTTCCACTGGGCATATACCTTCCTTTTTTGCCTTATTTCCGAGAGAAGATCCCTGCTTATCCAAACCAGCCTTCTGCCTCATCTGCTTAACTTCCAGCATTTGGGAATTGCCTGCTCCTGTGCCCTTAGGAGGTGATGTTTGAAAAGCGACCAGCATTGATGGATCCCAGCACCTGCAAAAACATTTTCCCAGGGTACCTTACTTACCAATTCCCTGAGCAGCCCAAAGTCTGCTCTGCTCGTGTCCAGAGCTCAGGTTTTCCTGGCACTTTTTCTCCTCTCAACAGAGATTTTAGACTTGATCACTTGGTGGTTGCTGTGGTCATGACGGCCACCAATCTCCACTTTGCTCACAATATCCACTCTGTTGACAAGCAGCAGATCCAGGATGGCAACTTTCTGAGGTGGCTCCCCTAGGACCTATTCAATAAAGTTGTCATACAAGTGTTCTAGGAATCTTCTGGCCTCAGTCGTACCAGCTGTGTGATGCTCCCAGTTAATTTCTGGTAAGTTGAAGTCCCCCATAGAGGGGGGGGACTTGGAGCAGTTGACTTGGAAGTGCCCCTTAGTTCCTCAAAGAATAATTTGTCAGCGTCATTGTCCTGGCTGGGAGGTCTATAGCAGACTCCCACAATGACATCTTCATTATTTGGTTGCCCCTTGATTCTTGCCCAGAGGCTCTCAACTTGTGCCACTGCCGACTGTGAGCTCCATACATTCTAACCCTTCCACTACATTACAACAGCCCTCCACCTCTTCTGCTCTGTCTATCCCTCCCGAAGAGCCTGTAACCATCCAACAGGGCACTCCAGTCACAGGATTCATCCCACCAGGTTTCACTTGTGCCAATGATGTCAAACCTCTGGACCGGGCCAAAGCTTTGAGCTCCTCTTGTTTGTTCCTCTTGCAGCATGCATTGGTGTAGAAACATTTCAGGTGTGGTACACTGTAGCCAACACCTCTTGAGGCAGACTGAGGGATCCTCTTAAGTGCTGGTTTTCTCAAATTTTGCCACACCATCACTGGCCAGCCTGGTTTTGTCCTTTTCCCCCTTCCAAGCGACTCTAAAGCTCTGTCAACGAGCCCTGACAGCTCCGGTGCTAGAACTCTTTTTCCCCTCTGAGGAAGGTGCGTTCCAGCAGGCATGAGCAGACCAGGCATTAAGCAGACTATCCCATGGTCAAAAAACCACAACATTTTTCCGATTATACCAACCTCAGAGCCACTCATTGACCTGAGGGATCTGCCTATTCTTATCAATATTATTCCTTGCTACAAGAAGGATTGAGGAAATCACTACCTGTGCTCCTGATCCCTTTACCAACCACCCCAGGGCCCTGAAAAAGTCTCTTTTGATTGCCCTCTGATTTCTCTTTGTTATTTTGTCACTGCCGGTTTGAACAACCAATAGTGGACAGTAATCAGAGGGCCTTACTAGACTGGAGAGTTTTCCAGTAATGTCCCTTATCTGAGCCCCTGGGAGACAGCAGACTTCCCTGTGGATGGGGTCTGGTCTGCATATCAGGCTCTCTGTTCCCCTTAGAAGGGAGACTCCTGTTACAACTACCCTTCTTTTTCTCTTGACAGAGGAGGTTGTGATGCAGGGTACAGTTTGGTGTTGCCTTAGGAAGCTCCTCTATGCCAGAGGGACCTTCGTTCACCTCATCAGTTGTGTGGCCTTCTAGAGCCTCATACCTGTTGTAGAAGGTACCAGTCCTACTCATTCAGTTTCCAGGAGGAAGAACCTTCCTCCTGGTATGTGCAGTGACCTCCTTCCAGCCTTCATCTTCAACAGATCCTTGACTATTTACATTTCAGGGTTCTGAGTCCACCTGCTTCTCCACTACAATGGAGATTTGGATTTACTGAGAGTCTTGAGACTGTAGTGTCTCTGAAAATAATGGGTCAGCCTCTTGCACGTTCACTCAAATACCAAGTAGCCTGTTCACTTCTTCCTGTAGCTCCTTCCCCTGGTGACACAGCTCTTCAACCATGGCACACCTGCAAAAGAACTGTCCCTCTCTCACAGCCTCACAAAGAGGCAGCAGGTGCTCCTGGCAACCTGTGACCTGGAGAGCTGCATCTGCCATCAGCAGGTCTGACTGGAGGCCTCTGACATAGCTGGGAGTTCAGTGACTCCCACAGCTCTAAGGGACTGAGCTTTGCGGCGTGTCAACACCGTAACTGAAAAAGCTTAAACTAGTACACTGATAAGACTGGGGCTGGAAGGATCTTTTCGAGCTCTTTTCCATCACATACTGAGTCTGTTTATCTGCCTCTACTAGCTCCACCCAGGTGGTCAAAGAGGAGCCCTTCCTGTGTGAGCAGCCATGCAAAGTGCTGTGCCCTGCCCTCACTGCCATTCTCTGTTCACCCTGCCATGTCCTGCCCTCCCTGCCTTCCCTATCATACTCTGCCATCATTGTCAGTGGCTTGTGCTCCTTAGAGCCATTGAAATCTCCTGCATTGCTCCCAGCAACGTGCCCAATTGGCTTCTGAGTGCTTCTGGGTCTGAACGGGGTTCAGCGCTGCTGCTCTGGTTTTCCAGAGCTCAGGAACCCCACTCTGTGGTTCAATCTAACCCTCACCTCCAGACTTACCTCAGTTGCCACTGCTGCCTTGCTGACTTGTTTTGTCCACAGCTTGCAAGGCAGCAAGGGTTACAGGCAATCAGTTTGATAAAATACTTTGTACTAGTTCTTGGATTTCTCTTCCCTCTCTGTAAGTAAAAGTAATTTAGAGCTCCCAGTAACACTTGGCCCTCTGGTACGGGAGGAGGCCAGGGTGCCCCAGCAGGAACATGCTTTCCTGCTGCTTTACCATTGTTATAGGTAACTAAACCAAATCAAAATATAGCAGCAAAATTTATTGTAAGATTTATATAAAGTGCAAATAAGCAAATCAGCTGGGTGGCCTGGAGAGACCCCTGCTCTCCAACGGCCCACAAGCTCAATAAAAACAAACAGTAACTTTTATACTTTTTCAACTCCCCTCCCATAGTCACTTGTTAGCTCTTCATTGGGCTTGAGTTTGCAGGCTTCGTTCTGGTTGGTTCTGTTGTAGGCCCATTTTAATTGCCAGGGATTTTCCATCAATAGTTTTAATTAGCTCTAATGTCTTTGGAGTTGGGTATGAATTATGGTGTCCAGATGTTCTCTTTGGCTCTTCTTTCATCATTTTCATCCTTGACTCCTTGATCCTTGTTCTTTTCTTCTTTTCTAATAAGTACACTTAATATTTTTAGAAAAACAGGATATAGTATACGTACTCAGTAAAGCAAAATACTTTATCTTTGCCAACTAGGGGACTGCCAGTTGCAGGATAGTCAACTTATAATAGTAACACAGTAGTTAACTATTCCGCAGCTTACAACTCCCCAGTCCCAACAAAGCATTAGCTATAATATACAAAAAGTACAATATATATATTTTGACGAGCAAATTATTTTATCATTGCTTACTTATTACACCATGCAGAGGTTGTGGGCCCCCTGCAGCACAGCTGCCTATCCCCAACCACTCCTGTGCCTTGGCTGGCACACAGCTGCCTGCTATGCCAAAGATCTGACACAGTTCTTTAACATGGCAGAACATCATCACTGCCTTTTGCTGCAGTTACTGACTCGGTTTTCTGTGTCACCAGGTGAGATCCAGAACTGGTACAGGGAAGGAACACACAGCCAGGGAGCAGAGCAGCCTGGCAGGCAATGAGGTGTTGGGTAAGTACAGCATCACCTTTATGTGCAAAATAGAAGTGTCTGAAAGCATAGCTTCATAAGATCCAGTGAGTCAAATCAGCAACTCTGCCACCACCTATGGGCCTCCTGCTGTCTTGCTCACTCTGGCCCTTCTATGAGCTATTTCACTCACTGCAATAGCAGAAAACAAAGCAAGCAAGAAAGCCTGGGTGGGGTTTGTGGTGGTGTCGTTACCATGTTTAGCAGGTCAGATAAGCTCATGGTAGGGTCTGATGAGCCAGGAAGAAATGGTGGCTTTAAGAGCAAGAGAAGAGGGATGAATGAGCAGCAGCAGCATTTACACAAACTCACACCTTTCCTGTTCTCCTTCCAGAGTGCCACAGAAGTCGCCTAGGAACTGCAGCTCCTTACACTGTGATGTATGTGTAACCATTACTTCTACTGTTCCATTTTCCTTGTTCCCACTCAGTCATCACACTGTGCTGCTTCTTGCTCAGAAGTACCACCTGAGTGCAGCTCCTCCTCCTGTCACGCTTTGGATTTAGAAATCAAGTGCTGCTGCCAGTTGCAGGCCAGGTGCTGCTTTGCCTTATGTATGAGCAGTCCCTGAAGCTGCTGTCAGGTTTTAGTACCTCATCAGGAAGATGCCATTCCCAGGCACCCTGTTAGTGACAGAAGAGCATTGCACTTCAGCATTGTGGTCCTGCACTAACAAGCAACATTCACATCCAGGAGGGAGCAAGAGCAGGAAAGCAAATCTTTCTCAATAAACAAATTGTAAACCTAAGTTTCAAAATTGTCAGGAGTACATGTTTAAGTTGGGCAATTAGAAGTGCATATTAACAAGTGTATAATGAGACAGCCGAAGTAACCTATGGCCTGACATGACGGCATCTCTCTCAGCCTGCAAAACAATGAACGGCACTTGCGTTTCCTGGCGTGCCAAGACTAGTCCTCCCCACCATGGCAGGTTGCTCCTCCATCCAGAGGTTAAACCGTAACCACTAGTGGGGGATTTGAGAGTCAGATGAAACACAGCAGCCAGACCTACCTGGAACAGTGGCCCAGATGTCTTTGCATCCTAGGATAAAAAGTGTTTTGCCCCTGGAGTTAGAAAGTGGTTAAGCCCAGGGGGTGGTGTTCCTGATGTGCTACATTTCACTACTGTAAAAATCAACATATGGCACAGGCCAGAAGAGAAGGAAGTTGAAAAAGTTGTAGGCATGTTGTGAAGCCACGAGGAGGGAGGGCCAGCAGGCCCCCCCCTCCAGCCCCTGGCTGGGGGGCCTGGAGCAGCTCGGTAGCTGAGTGAAGTCCCCCTTGAGGCTGGTGATCGAGGGGGACTCTGAATGGACCTTCTTCCCCTCCTCTGTGGGGGAGGAAGGAGACAGTTATTTGCAGAGCTGAACAGAGACAGCGATGGCTGAAAGCCAGAAAGATAGCCAGCAGCAGCGAGATGGCATGGAGCCAGGCTCAGAGACACAGAGAGATGTTCCTGCAACGAAGAAGAGCCGGCAACAGAACAGGGAAAACTCAATAAAGATGGTTTTGAGGGTAAGACTGAATTAAATCTCCCCAAAACCCCTTTTAGAGACCCTCTTTTGGAGAGTGGGGTGGACTTCCATTTGAAGGGAACTTCGAAATGCGGCAGCACTGGAGAAGAAGAGTGAAAGTCTCCAAGGAAATCCCCCGAAGGCTCGGGCTCAAGGGATTGGAATTTTCACAAAGTAAGAACAGAAAAATTCTAACTGCAATACTTAAATCTGCTGCCTTAAAAATAAAGGACACTAACTAATACCACAAAAACTAATTTGAAGGAATTGTGACCTGAAAAGTAACAAAAGGACTTTTTCTCTTTCCTTCTTGGACTCTTGTTGAAGAAAAAGAGAAATTTAATCTAATGTAAATATATTATTTCATCATAGAAGTGATAGCTAAGTTGTTACCTATATATAGATATATGTATGTAAATAAACCTTGTATTTTCCCCTTCCCCCAATGCTGAGTAGTTGTGTTTTGTCTGAAAACCCCCTCACACTGGGGCAAATTATGGGAGAGGGGGCTTGAACTTGGAAATTGGATTTCTGAGGGTCTCAAACCACCACACTTTGCCAGTGTACAACTATGACTGTGAGCCAGTCATCTTCCTCCATAAATAGTGGGCACTCCAGAGTCTGTTGAGTTCTCCAGCACAGCAGTGGCTGCACACCAGGATCGCCCCCTGAGCAGGAGTGTCTACTGATGTTATGCCTCTAGGTTAAGCAATTCCTTGTGGCAGCACATTCTCAGTAAGTGTGCTAAACTTTGACATCTTAGCTCAGGGATACAAAGAATTGATAAACTGTCGACCAAGCCTGGAACGAGGATTGGATCCAGCTGTGCCTGAACTCCTGTCTGAGGAGTTTAGAAAGCAGGAGGTTCCTGTCTGAACCTCATGATCTGACAGCAGGGACGCAGTGACAGCTTTGTCTGACCCTGATCCGTATGCAGTAAATAGCTAGGTGTGCCTTGCCATCAAATCTTGTTAAACCATGGCCACACCTACCACTGAGATTGTTAACTCACTTGTTATAGTGTATTGTTGTCTCTCTGCTACGGGTGAAGTGCATCACTCCATCCATGATGCCCACTTACCCGTAAACCCCAACTTAAGGAATGCTGCAGGTACCCCAACATCCAGCCTTCTCCCCAGATCATAAGGTGCCCAATAATCTCCTCCCAGAGAGAATCACAGAATCATAGAATCAACTGGGTTGGAAAAGACCTCTGGGATCATCAAGTCCAACCCTTGATCCAACACCACCATGGTTACTAGACCATGGCACTAAGTGCCACATCCAGTCTCATCTTAAACACCTCCAGGGACAGAGAATCCACCACCTCCCTGGGCAGCCCATTCCAATGCCTGATTACTCCCTCCGTAAAGAATTTCTTCCTAATATCTAAACTAAAACTCCCCTGGCACAGCTTAAGACCATGCCCTCTTGTTTTACTGCTGGTTGCCTGGGAGAAGAGACCAACCCCCACCTGGTTACAACCTCCTTTCAGGGAGCTGTAGAGAGTGATGAGGTCTCCCCTGAGCCTCCTCTTCTCCAGGCTAAACAACCCCAGCTCCCTCAGCCTCTCCTCATAGGACTTGTGTTCCAGTCCCTTCACCAGCCTAGTTGCTCTTCTCTGGACCTGCTCCAGCACCTCAATATCCTTCCTGAACTGAGGGGCCCAGAACTGGACACAGTACTCCAGGTGTGGCCTCACCAGCGCTGAGTACAGGGCAAGAATCACTTCCCTGGTCCTGCTGGCCACGCTGTTCCTGATAGAGGCCAGGATGCCATTGGCCTTCTTGGCCACCTGGGCACACTGCTGGCTCATGTTCAGCTTCCTGTCAATCCAAACTCCCAGGTCCCTCTCTGCCTGGCTGCTCTCCAGCCACTCTGTCCCCAGCCTGTAGCTCTGCATGGGGTTGTTGTGGCCAAAGTGCAGGACCCGGCACTTGGTCTTGTTGAACCTCATCCTGTTGAAATCAGACCATCTCTCCAGCTTGTCCAGGTCCCTCTGAAGAGCCCTCCTGCCTTCCAGCTGATCAACACTCCCCCCAACCTGGTGTCATCTGCAGATTTGCTAATGGTACACTCAATCCCCTCATCCACATCTTCAGTGAAGATATTAAAGAGAACTGGGCCCAACACTGATCCCTGGGGGACACCACTAGTGACCGGCTGCCAACTGGATGCAGCACCGTTCACCACCACTCTCTGGGCCCGGCCCTCCAGCCAGTTCCTAACCCAGCACAGAGTGCCCCTGTCCAAGCCGTGGGCTGACAGCTTTTCCAGGAGCATGCTGTGGGAGATGGTGTCAAAGGCTTTGCTGAAGTCCAGACAGACCACATCCACAGCCTTCCCCTCATTTATCAGGTGGGTCACCTGATCATAAAAAGAGATCAGGTTGGTCAGACAGGACCTGCCCTTCCTAAACCCATGCTGGCTGAGTCTGATCCCTTGTCCATCCTGTAGGTGCTGTGTGATTGCACTCAGGATGATCTGCTCCATAACCTTGACAGGCACTGAGGTCAGGCTGACAGGCCTGTAGAGAGCTAGGGAGAAAGGCCAGTTTAGGAGAGAAGGGGTCCTCAGAGTCATGGAGGAGGAGCATCCTCTTCAGTAGACTTCAGTAGATCACTGTCTGATCTGTTACCACGCAGTGAAGACATAAGGACTGTCACTGGAAGTCATCCAAAGCATCACCATAAAACTTGCACAACCCATGCAGAGCGAGATGCTACTACCTCAGAGCTCTGCTATTTAAATCCTGCTGAAACAGCCAGCCTGCTCTGGCAGCAAAGGACTTCAAAATGAATCTGAAATACAAGGTTCAGGCTTGGAAACGGATCAAGTAACACAGACACCAAAAGCTTTGCATTCTGAAAAGGAGACCAGGTGCTTCAGCAGCCAAGCAAGGGCACCCTGGCTGCCCCAGCCACTCCTAATTCCTTACAGCACACTGTTTCCCAGCTCCTTTCTCATGAGCTTATGCCAACCACGAAGTCACTGGGAGGCTTGCTTGGACTTTTGCAGTAAGTATACTGGGATGGTCTTTCTGACTGCAGTCTGCAGAAAGCAGCAAGAATTAACGTAGGAATACCTGGATCAGTTTATACCAGCCACTCATTAAAAAAATACACAGCACACTTGGTTTGTGTTTGTTTCCTCCAGCTACACTGCAACATGATGCTCTCTGTCTTTGAGAATAAAAGCTATGAAAGTTGCCACATGCCAGGAAACTTTCAGTGAATCACTGAAGTTAAGACTGGACAAGGCTTCAAGACACACACCACCCTTCCTCCTAGCCCAGGACAGGCAGGACTGAAGCCAGTGGCTAAGATGTCCTAACATGAAGCCCATTTTGGAACCATGCTGGTGGGCCCCTCAGCTGTGCCTGCATGGTGCACTGTCATCCAGAGGCCAACTCGCAGCATTGGAATACTTTTTAAAAGGAAGCTGATACCAAAGGGGTCAGCTCCAAGAACTTGAGAACCAGAACTAGTCAGCACTGTGAACTGTGAGGGAAGTTATTTTTACAAGTTACATCCTGAGTCCCAGTTACAGACAACTGTGCAACTGAGTAGATTTAATGACATATCCAGAACTTGGGTTTTAATTTTATAAGCTACCATATGGACAGCTGAACACCAATAAGCAGAAAAACAGCAGACAGCTGAGAACCTAATGATGTAAATGGGTAAACCTTCACCTGTGCATTGAATGTGGACTGTTTTCAGAGAAATTCAAGCCTTCAGCTTGCTCTCCAAATGGTAGAGGCTACAGCCCTTCCCTTGAGTAAAAATGATGATGAAGCTTGAAGTACAGACATAGTACATATTTTATTGACACAGATTTCCTCAGTCTTGAATCAATTAATTCATCTGACAACAGTGTAGTAATTTGAAAAAAGTTCTTCTCCTTGCTTGATGTCTCTGAGAGCGACAAGAACTACACACCTCAGGTGGCTGTAAAAAAAGGATAAGAAAACATGTGAAAGTGAACAATTATATTTCCTTTTGAATTTTTTTTAATTCTTCATTTCAAGAAGCTAAAACAATGGCTTTGTCTAGATTAGTTTTGGGAGTAATAGGCATAATGCAGGGCAGGGACCATGGAAAAACAACACTGAAATACAGACAGCAAATATAAACAAAACAAATACAATTACCAAAAAAGCACAGCCTATGTAGGTATGCAAATAATGTTTTCACTCATACAGTTATTCAGAATTGAAAAGAATTGGTCAAGACTTACTCAGACAGGAGAAGCTATATCAAAGTTCATGGAGTAGAAACCATTCCTCTAGACACACCTGCCCACAGGTGATACTTGGCTAAAGCTACTCTGAGCCCACCAATACCCAGGAAGACAGCACTGAACTGCATCAGAGATCTGCTTCAATCTACAGTGATGGGTGACTTCTCCATAAACTCCAAGCTGAAATCAGGGGCTGGCATTTTTCTTACAGATATATTTAGGAACCCACCGCCCCCAACTTCCTTTCAGTAAATGACCATGCCCTAAAGCTGAAATATCTACTCTAGGAAGGAGAGCACATGCTTCTGATGCTGATCAACCAGAAAAACAGCATCAACCCAAACAGTCTGACTACTAAAAATTTAGTGTGAGGCCATTTTGAAACATACCAAACAAAAGGTAAACAAGTCCTAAGAACTCTTTTACAAGACAGAAAAAGACTTAGAAACCAGATTACACAAGCTGCCAGCATTGTATATATCAGTATCAAACCAAGCAGCTGGAAGTAGATATGATCTTTTGTCTAGTGGCTGTACACTGGGAGAAATAATGACTGAAAGACCATACTTTCTTCCACAGATTCCAAGGAAGAGAGCAAAATTCCCCCTTCCTGAAAAGGTCCCATAGCCTATCTCTCCTCACTGTGCTTTCACACTTCAAGTACAGCATCCATGCTTCATCAGAAATCAGTCCTACTGGTTATTTTATTAGCATTTACTTAATTATCTGCAGGTTACAAGGGCATCTTAAACCGTGCCTCAACGAAGTCTAAGTTTAATCAGAAAAGCCAATTTGCCAATATGCACCATAACTTTCTCCAATTTCAGAGTTTTAAAATAGCTCCAGAATTACATTAAAAGTTCACATGATCTGCTCTAAAATCCTCATTCATCCTTGAAATGAAGAGGATTACCCGAGAAAGGTTTCCAAGTGTTTTAATTTCCAAAAAAAGGTGAATTTCCACATCATAATGAGGATGTTGTAATTGTGTACTATAACTAAAAGTCACATGCCTTTATACTTCATAGTACTTCACTTGTCTCAATATAATTTTAGGTTTCTTTTTGCAAATTCAGCTTATTTGTCATATAAGCAGAAGACACGGAGAACCAGGAGAGTAAGAAGTCTAAACCTGAACTATCTCAGAAGGGCTTTGAATGGTTAAAGATCACTAACTACATCTGAAATACATACTGAAAACCTCCAATACTGTAATACAAGCAAAATATAACCAGTGCTTTATGGGATTCAGAAGAATTGCCCTACAGTGCAACCCAATCACTGCTTGTAAAACCGTGTCTTCACGCTGAACTCACTTGTGAAGATGCGGAAAAAGGAACAAACAGTCTTGGAACTGAACTTAGTGTATTCAAAGAGCTAACTCTCCCATATAGCTGCACATTTTTGTGTAACTCATCTTCATACTGTATATTATTTTTCAACTGTGTCTGTCTTTTTTTACACATGCAGTATGCTTGTATCATACAAATCCACGAGCTCTTTCATTTGCTGCCAACCTCTCTGTATCGTGGTTGTAGACGATGTTTGGAAGGTACTGTTTCAGCTCTATTGGAAAATGTTCCGGGACATCAAACTCTTGATAACACACGTTTGCTGCTTTTTCTAGAAATAAGAAAAAAAAAAGTCTCTATAATCCAAAGGAAATATTAGATAGTGCTTAAAGATCTGTAAAAACATCAAATGTACTGATACAATAATACCAGGTGCTTCATCAGGACTGAAAACCGCTCCTCTGTTGGGAGCTACTGCACTCCCCTGAAGTCCTACTTTGAATTTACACAACCAACTACAGGAGCCTGACTCGATTATCAACTTGTATATGAGGAGGCACAACTTTCTTAGCACCAGAGACAGCTTACAGCACTGCTAATGTTGTTAATACACAATGTTTGCTTTTACTGTTAAAAAAAATACTGAAAAAAATTTTTCTAGTGTCAAAATATGTCAGAAGTACAGCCAGGGAGGAAATCCCAATCTGTCCAGTAGAAAGAGGGAAATCTACTTCATGGGCATTGGACTTGGAAGAAACAGTTTCATGGGACTGTCTGTGCCAGTCCATACTTGGTTTGCTACTCCAGCAACTTTTCTGGATGCTACTTGGAGTCAGGGAATCTTTAGTGTAATGCAGGCTATGAAAGCCACTCAGAAGCTAGATATGGTAGGTATGGTATCAATTCAACTTTCCATGTATCACAACCATTCCCATGAATTACTTAAGACCAACAGTGATACAGAATAAATAGTTCCCTTCTTCAGGTCTAACAGTGAGATCATACCAACAGTTTCATAGATTTTGTGCACAAACATGAGGAAGTCTAAAAAAACGGTTCAAAATGAGCAGTGATAGAATCTTACTGTATATGTCACTGTGCATTTGGTTTTCTCAGGAAGTCTGCTGGAACCAGACTGGGAAGCTTGATTTGAAACTCTGTGTTCTGTCTCAGCCCGGTGGACCTTTGCCAGATATCCTATCCAACCATCTCACATTTTGGGGTGTGTGCCTTTCATTCTACCAGGAAGGAAACTGGGGGAATTAGTGAGAAAAGAATAAGGGTATTTGATGCACTGCTGCACTGAAGGATTCCAACACCAAACTGTGACAAAAACTCTCAGAAACGTTTTATCCTGTAACCGCTTATCTTGTTTTAAACAGGACTACTGTCCCCTAAGATCAGTATCCTATTCTCTGTGTTACCTCCAAAGTAATTTATATCTATAAAGACAAACTCAAGCCTCAAAAATTTACCTGGAAACTTACCACGTGAGCAGTTGTTGACATACTGTCCCACTGCCAGTGGGTTTTGCGGAGCATCAGTGAGCCAGCTCTCATCACTCATCTGAAATGGGCCAAGCTGATCTCTCCTCCTGCAAGACCTGAAATGACCAACAGCCTCAGTGTGAATCACTGCTTCTTCACCTAACAGGTTTTCTTACTTCCTCCTGTAGAAATGGCCACAGTTGCTGCAGATCAACACCTTAACGATACTTTAAAAAGAGTATTTAAACCTCCCTCTGGTGCGTGGTGTCTTTCAGACTCTGGTGAAAGAATCTGCACAAAACTACCACATACTCTTCCAGAAACCAACATCAAATGTTACTGTCACAGAAGTGTCAACTCATCTCACTCACCTCTAAAGATGCAAAGGCTCATTACAGTATTAGCCCCGAATTCACTCCCAAAATTAAAATCTGGTATTAGTAGGTATTAATATTCAAACTAGGTATTATTTTAGATAATTTTGCTAGTTACTATTTTCTTTTCATGTCATATTTAAACACAAATTGCTACAAATTATATTTTAAGGTAAGTTAAAGCAGTCCAGGCTAGCTGTGTAAGGGAAAGTTCAGACTGGACATTAGGAAAAGATTCTTCACCAAGAGGATGGCTGGTCACTGGACTCCCCTGGGGAGTGGTCACGGCACCAAGTCTGTTGGAGTTTAAGGAATGTCTACACAATGCTCTTAGTCCTATGGTTTGATTTTAGGCAGTCATGCCAGGAGCAGGGAGTTGGATTTGATGGGCCAAACTAGGCAGGTCTGAGTAACAGCTCAGAAACATTTAAATCCTTTTATGCTACATCCTGCTTATTAAAACTAATTTCTTTACAAGAAAGTCTCAGTACATCTAAACTCATCTCTCTGGTGTTACAGACAAAGACACAATAAAGGATCACAACCAGCAACTCTTCACCCTTGTGTTGTTTGCATTATGAGATATACACAGGTGGATGACAATCATGTAAACTCAATTTAGGGTAAGACAACAGGGAACTGAGACTATTAGTACCCCTCTTTTAAATCAGATGAGTGACAATCCCCCATTTCTTTTGCTTACCTGTACACTGATCTTGATAGTCCTTTATCGTTCCCATCAATAAGGATGCCATCAATGCACCTAAAAATAAAGGGATTGCCAAGGGACTGGAAAAAGATGGGCTCATGCTTTCTGTATACTGTACCTGTTGCAAGACAGATATTATTATTTCAGAAGAAAATAAGTTAGTTGTTAGAATGGGCTTATGGTATCATCCAGTCCCCTTCACACAGAAACTCAAAGGAGAGAGGGGATAGGAGAGAAGTCCCTTCTCACTTAGTGACATTGACATTTGTAAATCTAAAGGCTTTTATACGCAACTTTCTGGGATGCAAAAAAACTCACACAACTAAATGAGTTGAGGTATTCCAAAGAGGGAAGCCATTGTAGGAAATCATCAGAGAGAAGGCCTGACTTCAGTATCTTTGGGACAGGCAGATAAAGCCTTAAAGCCAACTGATCAGCCTCAGAGAGGAGAATGTCAAGTGATGTTTGCTCAGGAAAACACATCTGAAGAGACTATGCTATTTTGTTTCTACCATGTCAGGATTCTGAAAAGCACACGCAGACAGCAAAGAATCTGAAACACCAACCTCCACCACCCTACATCAGAGATTTTGCCTGGTACAGGAAATGGAAAATGACAAACCAAGAAGAAATTATGTCAGCAGACCGTTTCCCAAATCTGCAGAGGGGATTTAACCTGCCCCGACTTCCAAGCACAGAAAAGTAAGAGCTGACAGGCTCGCAGTTTTTCATGGAATTGCTGTCCTGCATCCCCCTCACACCCACTACACCTTCAGCACCCCTCAGTAGAAGTCCTTCACTGCAGCCTCACAAGGAGCCAGGCAAAGGCCATGGGCAGGCTGTGCTCACAAATGCAGGGTCTCTGTCCACAGGGTATCATACCCAGCCCATCACTCTGCAGTTTCCTTCATTCCCTTGAAAATGAAAGGCATTTCACCTGCCCATCCCCTTTTAATGCTAGAGGAGCTGCCAGAAGAGACTCTGAATGAACCTAGGCTCACATTTAGTATGAGTCTAAAATTTAAGTGACCTGCAAAGCAGCAGGACCACTCACTATGACTGTTACTTGACAACTGGTCAGTTCACCAGTAGTCAGTGGTAATGGCTGCACACTCCTGCCCTGGCACAGCTCCCCTGTGCTCCCCTGCCCAGGGCTCGGGCTGCTCCCGATCCCGCAGTGCTGGCACAAGCCAGAGACCACATGCAGGGGGTGATTCTGCTGACAGATGAAACAGAAACAAACTCAAAGCATGGCAGCAGAGCGCTCCTAGCTGGGCCATACCGACAGAATTACAAACCTTCCTAAGAAATGTACATAAATACAGTTCCAAGAAATGAGGAGAAGGAAAGAGGAGTGCTGATTTTTCCACACATACTTTACGGAATAGTTCTGCTAAATGAACGCTTTATTTTCATTCTCCAGTTTATACTTTTGTGCTTTGAAGAAACTCATGCTTTTGTCTACTGACTCGTGTGGAGGTCTCAGAACCTCATTTTTCAGATCCTGAACCAAAATGGAAACCCCAAGGAACTAAATTGTACTGTTCAGCTACTTGAAATTTCTCCCATGCATTTGTGTTTAAAGAATCTGGAACAGCTTTTGTAACAGCTGGAAAATCAGAATTTAAGTACTGAAGTTTTTTAATTAATAAAATTATCCCTCCCAATATTGCTTTGCTTATTTCCAAAACAAGTCTAGTCAGTTTATAAATATTCTCATGCACCATAACTTGTGATTTTGTTAAGAAATGACAGAAATAAATGCCATAAAATAAAAATAAGCATGAACTTTGGCAATCCATAATTAAACAGTTAGAAATCACATCTAAACCAAAAATAAGAACATTCCATTACCAGGATACATTGACACAACTGTCCCTTTTGGCACAAAACCTTTGGTAACAAAGACTCCAGTTCCAGCAGACACGAGGGAACTCTGGTCTCTACCAACAGTGAATCCAAGTGTGTTTAACAGAACTTCCTCAGGACTAAACACCTGCTGACTCCCATGGTTACATGAAGTTACTTTTGACCACTTCTGCTCCCAAGTCAGTAATTCCAGATACTGACATTTGACTTCCGGAAGCAAGGCCAAAATATCCGCTTGTCTACTGAAATCATTTAGGAACAGAGCTTTAAATGTTTTCAGTAGTGTCTCAAAGACATCTTCATCAGAGATAATTTTGTCTTGAGAGCTTTCAGGAACATATCGGAGGGTCCTGTGAAGAAAAGAAAGTATTTTAAAATTAAAAAGATATATTAATATTACATTTTTTCCTAAATAAGGAGAAAAGAGCCATTTTGCAACAGCAGTAACTTAGGTGCAGTGTTATTAGAGAAAACCCCTAACTTTTTTCATGTTTGTTCTAATTAGAACTGTTTATAACACTGAAAACATCTAAAGGTGAAATAAAAGGGATTGTTTAGTTCAAACCAGTGCCTGCTCTACTATAGAACCATCATCTGTGTATTTACTGCAAATCAAGTAGATTAAACCCTCCTGAGCTCTCTGTGACAAATGCACCAAAAATGAAACATGATTATTGAAGTTTATTAAAAAAAAAATACAAGTAGTTCATAACACTTTAAATGAGGTGAGGATAAATGTTATGCTGATGAGAGAGACTTTAATTTAGTTACTTGTTTTAGTTTAGTTACTTATAACAATGTCATAGTCATTTAAACTCAAACACTAGTTTTCCTTTTAAAATTGGGCAAACGCACCTTACAAAAAACCAAAACCAAACCTCAACAATCAACCTATCTAGTTTCAATGTTAAATACCGGTTTAAAAAATCTAAATAAGAGTTCCATGCCAGCCAAGGGATATCCCAAGGCCGAACCACTATCCAGTGACAAACCCGAGCGGCGGCCTCGGTCCCGTCCGAGGAGGGGCAGCGGGGACTGGGCTGGCGCCCGAGAGCTCCCCCCGCGCCTCACCTGCCCTGACGGCGGAGGTTGAGGGCGAGCCAGGGCACGAAGCGGTACTTGTAGGCTGCCCAGCGGCGGCGCAGCGCCCTGAGCAGCACCCACCCCATGGCGGTCACAGCCCGGCCGGCTCAGCCCGACGGCCGCTCCCTCACAGCCCCGCGCCGCCCTCCCGGCCCAGCCGCGAACGCGGCGGCCATTCCGCGCTGCGGGCACGCGCGGGCGCGTTTGTGTGCTGAGCTGCCATTGGCTGCGAGCGGCCACGGGAGCATTTGTGTGCTGAGCTGCCATTGGCTGCGAGCGGCCGCGGGCGCGTTTGTGTGCTGAGCTGCCATTGGCTGCGAGCGGCCGTGGGCGCGTTTGTGTGCTGAGCTACCATTGGCTGCGAGCGGCCGCGGCGCGGGAGGGCCCGTGAGGACTCGGCCCCTCGGGGGGCGGCGTCCAGGGATAGCCCAGCAGGGAGAGCCGCGGGCTTCGGGAAAGGAAACTCACGGCCCTTCCAGATATAAGCACGCACACCTCTCTCTGAACAATGTTATGTGTCCCTTCTGTGTTATATGAAACAATTCAAAAAGACAAGATCTGGTACCAGATTAAAAAGGTGGCTTGGAAGTTATCTAGAAGCAGCGATTGAACCCACCTCCTTGACAGTTCTGCATCCAGGAGCAATCCCGGCACTATGATGTCAGCTCTTCAAAATCATCTCGTGCCTGCTTTTAGTGATGCCGAGGGCTGTTAGTGCTTCAGATGATCATAGAATCAATTAGGTTGGAAAAGACCTCCAAGATCATCGAGTCCAGCCTATGACTGAACACCGCCACGGCAGGGAAACCACAACACCAAGTGACACGTCCCGCCGTTCCTTGAACACTTTCAGAAGTACGACTCCCCGGGCAGACCGTTCCAGTGCTTAACTACCCTTTTACTGGAGAAATTCTTTCTAATGTCCAACCTGAACCACATGTCCTCTTGTCCTGTCACTATTTACCCGGGAGAAGAGTCCAACCTGACTACAACCTCCTTTCAGGATTGCTGGGCAAGCGATGAGGTCGCCCCTGAGCCTGCTCTTCTCCAGGCTAAACAACCCCAGCTCCCTCAGCTGCTCCTCATAAGACTTAGATCACAAGTCTGTAGCATGAAGAGAGTGGATCAATAGTCCAGACCTGAAACCTGTTATATTTCTGTCCACACTTGTGCCAAGTATTTGGCTATGATGACCGGGAGATGCAGCCTGCTGATCAGTGCTGCATTTACTACACACCCACCTAGCCAGACTGAAGAGATATGCTACAAATCATGAGCATTTACAACTGGTGCCACATTCTACCATCATTTATCTGTAACATTTTTAAAAAAAAAAAAAAAACAAAAATCGAGTGAGGAAAACAACTGCTCAGCAATTCATCTTCAAAAATTAGCAAAGCTCTGCAAATCATTCTTTACAAATCATTACACATCTCAAGATAAGGGTACTGTTGTCACCTCTTTAGCCACTGTTGTCCCTCCTTGCTTGGGTACCTACTTTCACAATACTTACATCTTTGGATACTGCTCCTTATCTGCATTATTTTTTAGTTAAAAACTGCCAATGAATTAGGAAAACACAAATGTGTATGCACATGTTTTACTTTCTTCAGAAATTAGTTTAAAAACATGGAGCAAGTGTTTGAGAATTGGTTTGGGGGTAAACAGAGAAATCAAACCTCCAAACACTCTCAGGGGTTATACTCCTATTGCCAGACCTGAAATTTTGAAGAGAGTTTGGGAATCTGAGACAGGTCCACCAAAGCAATGAAACAAACTGAATTAACTTCCTGTTTCAGAGCCTTGCAAGTATTTATAAATTGCATCTTGATTTACTCCATAATCACTTTAATTCTGCTGTTGACCTGGCACATCTTTCTCGAGAACAGGAGCTGAGCAATGAGGTATTGCAACTGAGGTATTGCAAACCGAGAGAAACAACAGAAGGCACAGTGGCTGCCTGAAAGTGCTTCCCTGCCATCTCCTGGACTTCCTCGGTAATGACAGGGAAGAAAAGTCTCCGTTCAACTCCGGATATTAGCAGCTGCGTGCCATAACCAGAAAACAACATACATGTTTGCCACAGTACATGCATACTGTAGCTGTTAAAAGCAAGACAGTCACATTCGTGATTCAGGTTGGTATGGAAAGCTAAATAATGAGTGAAAAGTTAGTAAGGGAAATAGAGTGCCTTGGAAAGTGGTCTGAGTCAGGTCACAACAGCCATGCACATAGGTTGCCCACTCATGTGATGGAAGGACATACGTGATCTTCATGACACTCCAGCATGTCCTGGAGGCAGCTGTCACCTTTAAGTGAGAACTTCGCAAGACGAAACATCAGACTTCAACCTATGACCATGATGTAGAAATGTGGTTATTCCCACCACAGAAATTCAAACAGGCATAGAGCTTACCATTTGCTTGTGGAAGAACTGAACATGCCCTTTGCAAATGAAGACATTTGGTTCTCTAAGTAGGTGTCTTTGACTTTACTGCCAACTGCCGGGACAGGAGATCTCTGCCGTCCCTTGTTACTAAAACTAGGCTGCAGTGTTGCAAGTATGACGCAGTACTGCACAATTCAGAACTTCTATGGTAAATCAAGTAAAGGAAGATAAATTAATTGTAATGTATCTTTTACTTAATCCTTGTCATGTATTTCAGTTAGTACATTTTTCTGATTTTAAAGATCCGCTATTAGAACTTATCTGAAGATTTCTGCTGCCAGTTTTTGCTGGTGAATTAGTATGTTCGTCCCTATCTGCAGAAACTCACATAACTAATGGAAACTATAAAAAGTGTAACCCTTTGAAGTACAGAATTTGTAGTCACAAAAAAGGCTATAGTTGAAAATTGTGTTCCATAAAAAAAAAGATTAATTTTTAAAATTTAAAAAATATCTGGAGAAAGACTATCAAGTGAAACTAGTCCTAGCTTTGCAATACATAGTCAGATTGCCTGAACAAGGAAGGGCTTGTATTTGCTACTTAAATCGCAAACAGAATGATTTCACCAAAAACATAAAATAGCACATTGACTTCCAAGATACACTTCAATGGCTCCAGAACTGATCTAACCAAATCAGCTCACCTGACTAGGTAATTGTTACATTTGCAGTAACACAGAGTTTAGACATTTAATTCTTGACCTAAAGGCAAAAACAAATGAGGTTCATAAATAACAATGCTGTCTTAAGAGAAGTTGCTATCTTTATCATCAGTTAAAAAAAAATAGTCTTTTTGCTGCCCCTTATCTAACCATTCTTTATCGATACAGCCAAGATATAGATATAGATAGATATATATTGGCCAAAACTCGTTCATGTGTTATTTAATATTAGAAAACAAGTCTTGATATACCATGTGTGGTGTACAAAATTGTGTATAAACAGTCAAGTGTACCAGAAATATTTTACTCACATCAGTAAACTGAACATATTGACATTTTAATAAGCAAAGGACAAGATTTGTTCAAAAACTTTTATTTACTATAAAGACAAAAACACCAAAATACGTACAAATTATACTATATAAAATTGGTTCAATGGGGTAAAAACTTTTAATTAAAATATCTCGATATATTTAAAATAACAAAGGATACAACGAAGCCAAATTTCTTAACCCAGAGATTTCCGTAAAATTTGCTTGCACAGTAAGGTGCTAATAGAAGTTAGCCCTTAAGCCCTGGAAGTCTTAGGAATCAGTCACATAGCAAATATAATTTCATTGTGAAAGTGAACTTTGGTAGAAGAAACTCTATAGGACACCTGAGGTAGTAGAAACTGGAATAAACAGCAGTAGACGTTATTTACAACTTAAGTACCAAATAACATTAAGAACACAAAAAAATAATTACACAATACAATTTTCAGTCCAGCTTTGATCCAAAGAAAATAAGAATATTACATCACATCTGCATTTTTAAAAACACCACAATTACCAGCAAGCTGAGCGAAACACAAACTCAAACAAATGCATTTGGACACCTAAGAGGCAGTTTGAGTTTGAAATGTGGTAGGCATAGTGATCTACAAAGTAATACTGATTAGCTGAGGTTCATCAGTTTATACAGTTTACATTTCTGCCAGAAACAGTATTAATCTGACAACTGATCTTCCAGTACATGAATTGGCAAGAGTGCATCCTTTAAAGCTTGCACATAAGACTTGGAAATAATCTTATTAGAATGAGAAATTCTAAAGTGGTCAAAAAAAAAAGTCAAGTACAAAACAGAGCTACCAAACTTCACATTTCAGTATTATCTTTTTAACTCTTCAAAGTCTGCCAATCATCCAAAACAAAGGAATGTAAAATTTCCAAAAGAAATACATTCACAACTGATGACACTGCCTTTTTTTTTTTATTAGTATGAGCACTATCATTCATGTAAACTTATCTTTAAGATGTTTTACTTCCAATTTGTATTATACATTTTTAAGGTACTATAGCTTATTTAGTTTGTCCTGAGTTTTTGAAAATAACCAATTCTATTTGAGTCCAACAATCCAACTGGCTTCTGAAGAGTTATAACATGAACAGTATTTTTTTCAAAATGGATTAAACACAATCAGTATTAGATTAAAAAAGATCCCCATTTTTAAAAAAGCAAAAGAAAAAGCTGCCATTTTCCTTCAGTATTACATGCATCAGAATCTAAAAACCTGCCTTTAAAATAATTTTAAAAACTGTTTTAAAAAAAAATCCACAGCTGCTAAAAAAACCCACAAATTTTGCACTACAGGTGAAGCTTTACTTCACATTTTACTTTATCTTGCTCTTCAAGTCAAAGTTTGTTTCTTTTTAAAATAAATACCTTTCTTACAGTAATATTTTTAACATTTTCAAATTAATTATCACTAAAGGCTACAGTAAATAGATGATGTATGGCAGAAGGAAAACAGCAGGTAAAACTTCTTATCAGTAGAGAATGTAACCTCAGTTTCTTTACACAAAGAATGAGATTTGCACATTTGGCACCTGCTCACGCTGAAGTAGATGACAAAGCCTCCCATAAAAACTTTAGTAGGAGCTGGGTTTGGAGAGGCCTTTGACATGAAACTTCTCTACGTGATTTGCCAGAAGAAACTGCTATATGAAAATAAAAAAGGCTCAACAACTTCTAGCATGATTCAGACTAAGTTGCTTTATACAGAACAATCTTGTTTATTAAATAACCTATACTATCAGAGCCTTCAACACATCCTTGTTGAAGGTGGCATTTAATTCCAGATATCCAGCAAATCTGGTTTTAAAACTCTTGTGTCAGGAAAATACTCCATGACACAGTTTGCATCTCTTTGTCTAAAGACTAAAATATCCCCTTTTCACAAAAATTAAAAATACAAAGAAAACAAACTTTAATTTCAAGAGAAATTACATGGCCAGTAAATGCACAGTGAACCACAAGTGCCTGCTCTTACTTTATAGGAAGGCAATATGCCTTTTTTTTAAAGTTTCCATCAATATTTGGATTTGTTACTCAGAGAACATCATGTAAAAGGACAAATACAGAGTGTCCTTTTAACCAGTACTGAAAACTTACTAATTGCAGAACAACTACATGATGTGAAATGGAAACAGTGATAGCTATATTAAAATAGATCTTGAGCCTCTCAGCTGCTAATATTGCTGAAAAAGTGCTCCAAATAAAATTAAAAATTACTTACCTGCTAGGTAATCTTGCAGATTTAAGGAAAAATGCTTTTGTATTCACATAGAGCCAGATGTTTGAAAAGGCACAGTTTACAAATCTCTGCACAAATTGTCAGATGTTGCATACTGAGCTTAGGTAAAGATCTTGATTTGTCAATCACATACTTAGGCAGGATCCCCTACTGGCCATAACTTCTTGATGTATCTATCATTAAGGCCAGAGAAAAATAAAATTTGCTGCGCTTTAACTGCACTGCAAGACAGTTATTGTATGTTAAGTAGCATTTTCTTCAGTATTTCAGCCTTACACATAAGTAGCTACCATGTAGTACGGAAGACTGGGTGTTTCAGCAGCTCCCTTGATGGGGGTCTGTCCTGAGGTTGAAGTTCTAAACACCGAAGAGTCACATCTTTCAAGCCTGGAGACAGATGTGTAGGGATAGATGGAGCAGTAGTTGCACTAGCAATCTGAACAAAGGAAAACAACTTTTTAGAAGTCAGCAATTAAGCCCCTTCTTCTACTCCAAAAAACCTCCGACAAGCTCATCACTTCAGCTGGTGAGTTATATTTATGACATTTTCTCCATTCAGCATATTTCCTACTGCAGTTTGAAGACTACTTTACTACTTTCAGTTTAAGCTGTCCTTATGCCTATTGCTTTTCACAGTCTGACCCTCCTTATACTTTTCCCTAAATTTTCTCCTTACAGCAAGATTCTGCAGCGACCACGTGCTGAGCAGGCCTAGGAAAAGCTCTAATGCCACACATACAGGTATTCTTTAGTCTGTTAGTTGCCTTCACTGTTAACTGGCATAAGCCAACATGGAGACAGATTAAGCTGAGAGATGTTACTTTACAATATGTTAAGCTGGGTATGCTCTCTTGCACTATCTTTACTGTATTTCTGCTACCACCCCAAATGGCAGTATTTCTCAGACAGATGCAGATCTCCCCCAATCAAATTAATTTTTATTTTCTCTAGATCAAATTAAGCAAGATGACTGAGCACACTAGCGTGGCACTACCAGGTTCACAAAGACACAGAACCATGACAATTACATCTCTTATCACAAGTGATTTGTACTTAATTAGAACATATCTGAATACTGCTGTGCTAGTTCTCTTTAGTACAAACACTTTCTTCATTCATGATAGTGAAAATCCTGATGATCACTTTGCAGCAGTATTTTATTCATTCAAACCTAAAATTCAACTAGACTTTTAGAATTAAATATACCTAACTGATTTCAGTAAGAAACATGAATGCCAAGATGGATGACTGAGAAAAGGAAGGGGCAATACTCATGTATAGCATGGCATAATGGTAAATATCTTTCAGCAAAATCTGAACTCGGAACAGTAGGTTTTTACCAAAATATTCTCCCCACTGTGAAATATGAATACACACTTAAATGGTACAAAACCTCCTTTTGGTCCTGTATTTTACAGGATTGTAAGAAAAAGTTAAAATCCCAATTTTCTGCCTAGAGTAAAGATCAACTCTATTCTTGATTTTTCTTTTTTTAGCCTGTTACACTATGTATTTATATCTTAGAACTGACCTTTTTGAGCAACTTGGCCTAGTGGAAGGTGTCCCTGCACATGGCAGAAGGAAAGGTAGAACTGGAAGATCTTTAAGGTCCCTTCTAATACAAACTTTTCTACAATTCCATGACTTGGCATATTATTGTGTTGGTATCTATTTTTAAACAAGTAAGTAGGGTTATGTTGGTACCAGTATTGTTTTGTACTAACAGATCCAATATAAAAAAGAGCTATTGCAATGACTGCTGATACTTGTATACTTTTCTAAAATTCATGTTGCTGTATACAATTTGTTGTCTGTTGTAGAGTAATGGCAGTAACAAAATACCTCACCTTAAATATCAGAGCAAGATGATTGGAGTGTTTCTCTGCATTCCAAGGAGGTTTAGCACAAGCCATTTCTATAACAACACAGCCAACGCTCCACACATCACAGCTTCTACCATATTGCTGACCTCTCAGAACCTGAACGTAAAGGCAGACAAAAGATCAGATTATATGCTTCAAAGTCTCTTAACTCTTAAGTAATTTAGAAGCAAAACCCAAAAAAATCATCAACCAAGTGTATACTGATTAACATTTCAGGATGAGAAAGTTATCAGTGATGTAAATGCCTTAAGATTTATACAGGTCTAGACATCTAGTAAATAAAATGCCTCATCAAGTGGCAAAACAAAGTACCTTACAACAGCTTTTGAACAAATGGCCATTTGGGCTTTAGTAACAACACTTGTGATGGGTGTATCTTGTAGCAAAGTACCTACAACAACCTTGACAGCAGTCATGATTGCTATATTGGAATCATTCCTAATCTTTAGAACCAAGGCATTTAAGACAAATTTGAAGCATATACAGCAATTTTCTGTTATTTAGCCATATGAATCAGCTTAAAGAGTTCAAACAAACTTTTTGAAATAACTTCTAAAGCTAGTTTCTTACCTCCGGTGCCATAAATGCAATAGTTCCCAACAACTGTCCCTGAAATTCCCCAGCACCAGTTCCTTTTGATGCCAACCTGGCTGCAGCTCCAAAATCAGCAATTCTTAATCTATGACCTGTGCTGTCAATTAGCAAATTGGCACCTGTCAACAGCACAATAAAAATACTGCTAGTTGGCTTTCTATTAAAGGCAAAAGGATGAACAGACAGTCAACGCTTTTCCTCCCTCCATTTCAAAATTATAACTAGGTTAATATTCCCCGCCCCACTATCAAGGAAGTCTAAAAATCAAGAACAAGGTCTAATAATGTCACTTTTCTGTTATGCCTGAATGATACTGCACACAGCTTGAGGCCACTTGAGAGATTAACAGAAGTAATCAAACTTTCAAACTAGGGCAAACACAGGATTCTGGAACAATGCCTGGAGATGGAATAATGCAAGAAAATGGTGACCTAAAACCCTGGAGATTTTACTTGCCTGCAGCTCCTCATGAAATTTAAACTTATTTCATTATCAAGCAACTTTGAGTTGCTTTGAAGAGAATTACAGGGCAATTGAAAGCTTTACTATTTTAAGAAGAATTAGTAAAGGCAAGTATTTGCCATTGATACATTGCTACTTATACAGACGTATCTCCACTTCGTGGACAGCTATAGTAACATTAAAGGGACAAGTTGATTAAGACTGGTACTTCCCAGTGAAGTCCACATTTTTCTCAAGGTACAACTGTATTTATATTCAATTAGGATGAAGGAAGAAAACTCATCATAATATTCCTATAATTGGAAAACTCATCTCTTTATCTTGGCTTGTCCACAGATTTTATTATCATTTCAGTGTAAACATTTACATTAATTTAAGTAGCAGTCTCTAAAACTATGTGGCAACTTCATATCTTATTTTAATCAATTAAGAAAAACAAATTTTCCAAACTGTCAGCAGGGGTAGCAAATATCCCTAAGCATGCTGTGAACATCTTGATTCATTTCAGTAACATTTTGATTAATTTCAGTCATTAAAGGTTCTTAAGAATGACCAGACAATCCCATCAGAAGCCAGAGAAGCAATAGGTCTCAGGCCAAAACAGATGTTGCTTTATGAATATTCCTTGTTAAAAGACATTCTCAATAATTCTCACCTTTAACATCTCTATGGATTATCTGATTCTCGTGGAGGTAAGAAAGGCCACGTAACAGTTGTTCCGTGTAGTTAATAATTACCGATTCTTTGAAGGCTCCATATTTACTTAACAAATGAGCAACTGAACCCCCTAAAAGATAAAACAGTACATTCTATCAACACTTGGACTTTCTATTACTAGAATGCAACACTGCCTCCTAAAATTGGAACTTGGTATTAGTATTTCCAATTTATAACTAATTTCTCTCTCCCTACCCCCTAAAAATTAAAGAGTTTCATTTGCAAAAAGTAATATACTTTGTCCCTTAATTACTTTCTACGTGGAATTGTACACATTAAAGACACAAATCCTCATGCTTCCTAATAATTTTATACTTCCTTAAAAGAATGTACAAATCCCTAGTGTACAAAGTACTTTTGCTGATAAAAAAACCTGCATTTTATCCACACTTCACATTAATGTGTGAGCAGCAGAACACTAGCTTTTCTTGGGGCAATAGATATGCACAGCCTCCAGTAAGCACTCTCTCTGAAGATCTTAATTTACCTTTGTTACCATACAAGTACTACTACAAAGAACTAAGCAGACAAGCAAGGAAAAGCAGTATCCTCCCCCTATTTTCCAAAAATCGGCCTCTAGATTCTCAAGATTTTGGATTTACATTGTGCCTCTCAAAGTATGCTAACATAACTTGGGCTGGAATGAGGTAAACACAATTCCTGACATTTCATTATCTAAATAATATTTAAAAAAAAATTAAGAAGTTAAACACTCTTAATTTTTGGAAAATACTTCCTGCACTACTTCTTGCGATGACACATACTTGGGCTTGCTTGTTACCAGTCTTGTATTGCTAAGTTGTTTCTCCCAATGAATGCAAGTTAAGGTGCAATGCCTTCTTTTACAAGAAATAAGGATGTATAAAACACCAAATCTAGTCTTGGTAACTGGATGGCAACAACATTCCATTCATAAAATTATTAAAACTACTTCTTTAAAAAAAAGACATAGATTTTCTTGTCCCTGCTCTATACAATTATGAAAGGACTTAAAATTTTTTTACTAAATTACCAGTTAGTATATTTGAGATATGATTAAGTTTTTCCCAAAGCATCCTGCTTATTAGCTATTGTTGGAAATTTACTTTAAGTTCTTAAATGCCTTTACATGTCACTTGACACAATTTTTATGATAATGCTTGGGACAAAAGCAAGTGACAGGTATTCCAAACTTTCTAGCAAAGTTATTTTTAGTAATAACTTGAAGCTACACAGGTACAGTGAAAATGAAACGGTTTGAGAGAGAGGCACTTCAGTTGGAAATAAACCAAAGTTTGTAACTTCTCATTTAGAGTCAGAAACTGAAGGAAAAGTAATAGAATCTTTCTTCAAGGTTTCCAACTGCTTTAACTGTATGACAGATTAGGTATGAAAAATTCCAAATCATAAAAAGATGCACCAATAAGAATATTGCTACGACCACTTCAACTGTCCTGCATGTAGACCTTCATACTAGTTACCAATAGCAATGAAAATAAAACTTCACAAACTGAGGTGATGCAAAATACAATATGAAATATTTCAACACTCAAATGGTATTTTCATTAGTTGCTTACCTGCCATCCATTCAATAAAGAGGTTATAGTTGCTCTTCTCACATGTAGCACCCAACATTCGAATAATGTTAGGGTGGTTCAGGTGGCTCATCATCCTTATTTCCTCTCTCAATGCTTCAACTACCTCTTCTTGCTCAGATGATGTGTTCCTGACATACGTCACCTGTTTTGAAATATGATATTTAGACTTACCTAACTTATCTACCAGTCCTCCTGTAATCCCCCTTCAGTACAGCAAAACAATGGATGGTTTTCACCATCTGCAAGTATTCTTTATCTCAAACCCCTTCAGCTGAGAACATATCTCCATGTGAGACAGTCACGGAAAATTAAGAGTGATCTTCTAGGGAAATAACAAGAATCTCTTCCAGTACAGAGTGGGAAAACATCTCTCTGCCCAAACTAGGACAAAACCCCCTGCTTTCCAGATGTTGAGGAAAAGAAAGAAAGATAAGGCCTGAAATGGGATTCTGACAGTGCTATTTGTAAAATTTTACTAGTTAAATGGTAAATGTTTCATAACTAAAGCTCTTATCCCAGAAATTCAGCTGAGGGGGGAACATGACAGATCAGAACTCCTATAATGGAACTGGAGCCAACCTCAGCTCTGATCCATATCAAATATGAAATAATGGTATACTGCAGAGAATTTCCCCCGGGCATCACTATAATCATCATCTCTCCAAGAGGAGCTTCAAGGAGTATACGGACAGTCCTACTTTTTCACAAGCAAAAGAGTTTCAGAAGAGGAATAGCTGGTGACAGACATTCTTTCCCTGAGCAATTACAAAACATTTAATCAATTCTACAGGTTTAAGTGCATTCTAGAATTGATAAGAAAATATTGGGACTAAAATTCCCTCTGTTGTTACCACTGATTCAGACCTAGGGCACCATAAGTGTGAACAATTTAGTCACATCTAAAACCTTCAAAAATCTTGAGTGAAGCATGTGCATTTGGGCCTCTTCTCAGCCACCCTTCTGTATCTATTAAATTAAATATTAAAAATACTTGCCTCCAAGTTGGCTTTAGTTAGTTAACAAAGTTGAATCAGAGGAAACAAGCATTAAACTATATTTCCTCCTTATAAACCGTAGGAAAAATATTCTTGTCAAGTAAAGGGATACTAAACAGCTATCTTGCAAATACGGCATTAATTTGGAATCAAGAGATCTGGGCTCCATTCTTAACTTGGTTACCAATTCATCATCATGATAAAAGTAAAAATGCATTTTGAGGAACTATGAAAGAAAATGGGCCTATGAAAAAGGACATTTTTTGCTTTTAATTTTAAAGGGAATTGAAAAAAATTAAATATATTAGGCTAATACTATGCACATAAGGACTTTTTTTAATTATGTATTATGTGAGAACACATGACAGGGAGCAGAAGGAGCAAGGAACACAAGAGAGAGCAGAGAGCTTTTTATATTCAGTATTCCAAAAAAACACCGAAGAACAAGCACAAGAAAGTGAAGTATTTGAAGTATTTACCTGTTTTACAGCCATTAATGTCCCTGTTCCCACATCTTGAGCTTGGTAACAGGAAGAGAAAGCTCCAAGACCAATCTGCTGACCTTTAAGCCATTCTGCATCTTCTCTGTAATGGTGTTTTGCTTTGGTATGTCCAGGTAGGGTTTCTGGTGTCTGCAAATTAAATTCAGAATCAATTCTGAGTTTACTAGCATGCATCCAAAATGCAGACATTCTAAAACATTAGAAAATAGCCCAGCTTATATGACTGTCCTCTCCCTTAGACTTCTTTGTACTGCATGTTATATGTTTCAGCTGAGATCAGAGCACCAGTGTATTCTCTAACTCCTCCTTAGAGGAGGCTCTCTGTTCCTACACACATCTTATTACCTGAAGGTGAAAGGCAAGATTTAAGGACACAAGTAGAAGCATGACTTCTTTTTCTGCTCTGGTCTCACATCTAGTTAAGGTTTTAGCTTGCACCTATAGTAAACAGAACCAATATCATGTTGTTTTCTATTTAATTTATTCTTTCCATTTTACGCTACATATGTTTTTACCTTATACAAAGGATCACACATGTAATACACCTTTCTCTATTCTAATTTCTTGTGCTTTTGTCTATTTGCAAATAAATAGGGTTTTTTTTCTGACTTCTAAAGTATCTTGCATCTTCTCTCAAGATACGCTGACAACAAGATCTCTTCCCACTCTGCCTTTTCTTTCAGAAGCTACTTTGGTTTTGTACAATTGCCTTCAAAGTAAATCAACATTAAGACTCTGCACAGTTCTACTCCTGCTTAAAACCTTTGTTCTCCTTTCCTGGTTTCCCCAGTTTTACTTCTTTGCCACTTTAAATGTTGGTACATGACATGGTGTTTCTGTTCCAAATACCTTCTCTAAATTTGTTAATAACATGGGAGGATTTTGTTAGCACCCTCAACTGGCAGATGGTTTATACTCATTCTCCGAGGAAAGGGTACTGAGTATATTAGCATCTTATATCACTTTTGAAATATAACAGCACTGCTTTATAATTTCAGTGAACCCCAGCTGAGACTTAGGTATACTTACATCCTGCTGAATGATTATGATATCGTCACAATTTTCAACCTGTAGTTGGGGAATTATTGGCAGGGCATCTTGAGATGCTGACATTGCCATAGCAATAGCTAAAGCTTCTTCCTCTTCAGCTTCCATCTTTTCCTTGCACTTTTGATTGTGATTTACATCATCTTTGTAAGTATCATCATTTTCTGCCCGCTCAGGAGAAAGAACTGCAACTTCAGACTTGAATGTAACTGTGCCATCACTCATTGCCATGGAGGCTTCGAGCAGGTCCTCAATGCTGGAACTGAGCTCTGCGTTAGCATCCAGCTGACACTTCTCATCTACTGGTGTGAACACCGTCTCTTCACTTGGTATAACTGCACTGCTACTGCTATTGCCATCACTCTGTGTAATGTCATTCAGGTCAAGTGTCATACTGCTTTTTAAGGTTTCTCCTTGCTTGTTCACATCACTTGGGGTGGGTCGTGATGGCTTTGGCCTGTGTACATGACTGGATGGCAATGGCCTGCCCTGCGCAAAAACTGGAGAAAGCTTCTCAGATTCTTTACTTTCAGAGCAGTTTCTCTGAAACTGGAGAGAAAGTTTCCGCTGTGTTTGAGGAGAAGGTGAGGGGATTTTGCAGGGAACAAATCCCTGAGGTCTGAGTTTAGAGACATCTGTTACAGAGCCAGCTGGTACAGATGGGCTTGAAGGAGACAGAAGCGTTGGCAATAGTGACTGGGAATGACTGGAGGAGGGAGAAGGGTTCAAACACTGACTATGGGGTTTTCCTTTTGTTTGAATGGCTGGTTTTGGTTGCTCAGTGGTTACTGATGAAACAGGAAGTCCCATTGCAAGGCCAGCCAGCGTCTCAGAAATGTCCTCTGGTCTGGCACTCAGTTTTTTATCACTTAAACCTTTCACACTTTTCCCTGATAACTGGACAGTATTGTTGGGAGTATTACTTTCTGTAGCTTCTGGAGAGTTATCTGGTACAGGCAGCTGCAAAAAGTCTTCATGCCGACATTCCCCAGAGCGCATTCCTTCCATGCCCAGCTGAATGGCTTCTGCAATTTCCATTTCATCTGCTATTGCCATCAGACGTCGACGCATCCTTACATAATGACTTGAGCTTGTCACACTCAACATCTCTAACAGCTTTAAAAAAACATGGGGCACTCTTGCCACCATTCTTGCTGCACTCAAAAATACTCTTCGTGACAGTTTGCCAACCATTGAGTGGGAATTGTCAATTGACTGCAAGGCGAAAGTTAAGAGGGAGAGAAGTTTCTTATACCTAAAAAAAGAGAAGAGGTCTTTTACACACTGACATGCTCTAGTTAACTAGTGCCAAAAAAGTAGTTTCAAGATAATGTATTTAGCTGTCAGTTCTGAAGTAGAAAGGAGATTTATTGCTGCACTTGTGCTTTCACATTGCTTCACAGATCAGAAGTTTTAAAAAAGACAACCATTTACTCCATAAATCAAGCACACTACACATATAAATATATGCTGTTTGTTTACAGAAATTAGAACAAATACTTCTTTTATGAAATTGCTGACAACAAATTCAACTACAAGAGTAACAGTCACATAAGTACCTGTCTACTACAGTATCAGCCTGTAAAACATCTCCACAGACAATGTGGGGATAAAATTCACCAGGAAATTCCAAGAGAAGTCTGTCTATTAGACAAAGTCGCCCCAGTAATGCTTGCCAGTTGCTGGATTCGGTTTGGGTTCCAAGAATACAATTTAAGACATAATCAACACCTCCAATACCAATGGATCCTATAAAAAAGTCGATAACATGAAGATTAAATAAAGATCAGAACAGTATCTTACAGAATTACACACTGTGTGCCCAAACTATCACCCTTCCAAACTGTTAGAGGAGTACTGTTCTCTTTGCCATGCTGATACTTGGTAAATCCCAGTGTATTTGCTTGCAATTATAATTCAATTCTGTATGAAGAGCTATTATTACCAGATTTAAGTATCTCTCTCCCAACTGCCAGCTCGCCAGCTTGACCTTTACACATCTCCAATAGCGTTGAGACTGAAAGTTGACTTGTTCGACTGTGAGAAATTAAAACCAAAAAAAGAACTCTTTCAGCAAATGCTTTCAAGGAAAAAGATTCTACTCATTATATTTCAAAAATCACTAGCTAGGAATTGTGTGTAAAATGACTTCACATCACTTTATTCCAGTAAATTTCTGTAATTCTTTAAGCTACCAATAGTTGTGACATTTTTTACAAGGATACTTCCAAAAATGTAATGTTTATCACTAATACACAAACAGAAACCCAAATGGTACCTCATCCTTTTGCAAAAAGTGGCCAAATTCAGAAATACAACAACATAAGAACAGTTCTATTTCAATTATTACTTTAACTTTAGATAATCTCTTGCTAGACTATTACTGGGGCATCTCTAGCTGCAGTTTCAGAGGAAATGCTGCTTAGAAACTAAAACTAGAGAAACAAAACTCAAGCTGGTGGACTCCTGTATCTAGTTTACAGTATAGGAGAAGAAATGGTTGCTCTGGCGGAACAAACAGGGTAGCCTAGGACAGGAAGACTCAAGCCAAGGGCATTTACTCTAAATAGCTGTCTCCTAACATTACACTTTGAATTAAAAAACAGAAGTGTTATGTTCATGTTAACACTTCATGGCACAGATATGCAACAACTTGTGCTGAAATAGGAAAAGTAAGGACAGTTTAAAGAGGTCATGAGAATTAGACCAAAACAATATCAACTGTGACGGAGGGAATGGTTCATGACTGCACCTAATATCTTCCTTTATTTTAAGGGGGGAAAAAAAGGCCTTATGAAAGCAAAGTATTTAAAATTTTAAGTGTTGGAGAAGTACAATCAGTTGCCTTCAAAACCTACATCTTTCAAGCCAGAAGTTTGCTGGCAGCAGTTAGAGAAACAAAACAATGATGTAATTATGATCCACACACTTTATTTTACCACCAACTAGTTCCACTTGAATAGCAATAAACAAAGCTTTAAGATGTTTTAGTAACAACTGAAAATAAAGTTCATGAGACACCATACCTGTTGGCATCTGCACATTTAACTAATATTGTCTCTACAACTGGCTTGAGAAGTCGCTGTAATTTAGTCCTCTCTGCCAAAGTATGACAGGGAGTGTACACCAGCATGGCTCTTAAAGTTTTCTAAAAGAAAGGAAAAAAGCAATATATATGAAATCAAATTAGCTACATAATTTTTATTTTTTAAAGAGATGCAAGTAAACCTTGAAGAGTTGTAAATTAAGTTTTACATAAATTGTGTTCAAAATATATTCAAAGGATATATCGCTTACTATATATTCACTGCTAGAACTAGTCAGGTCTTCTTTCAGACTACAAAGACATACTGTCAGTACTTAGCACTGTAGCAACTGCTTCCTTATATTTGGCCAGAGAAGTTATGTCCCTTCACTCATGATGACTATTTTCACTGCCCCACTTTCAAATGATTGTTAAAAGTTAAGTCATCAGTGGTGCTCAACAACAATTACTGGGATGCCTGACTTCATATATCTTCTCCCTTTCCCTCGCCCTTCCAAAGTGAAGTAACTAATAAATTACTAAAATACAAGTAAACAACTACTTACTAAAGCAGCAACATACACTTTGTAGACAGGGTCAGCACAGACCATGGACAGCACACTGCAGCAGGATTCCACCACCACATCTCCTGAGATACTGGCCTGAGATGACCCGCTAGCTGCTCCCAGAGCTCCAGCACTTGTGTTATTTCCATTGCTGCTTCCAGAATTTCCAGTGCTTTCACCATTAGCCAGCAACAGAGCACCACTAACATCATGGGAAAGACGTCTAAGTGCCATTTCTCGTATATTCCAGTTTCGGGAAAACAAGCAGCCAACCAACTCCATCCCAAATACCTGCCAAGGAAGAAAGCAACATTACAGGAGTCAAACAATAATACTGCAACTTAAATACCTAAGAAGAGCAATCAAAAAGAGGAAATAAATGTTTCTAGTGAAAAATCATCAAGTCTGAAAGGAAAAATGTGTCAGAAGGTGGAGTGTCTTAAAAAACAGATTCTGTGATAGAAATGAAATACCATAAATTGTAAATCACTGGTTATCTAAAAACTGTTAAGAAAAGCGGAAGGATGACTATGTGGATGGTTTCATCGACTCTGAATTTTAATTATTCAGTATAAAGTTGGTTTTTAGACATCAATATAAACAATCCTGAAACCAAGGTCTGGCTATACCAGACAAAATAACAGCAGAAATGTAGGAAATACAAGTTCTCCCATTTTTAAGTGTGTGACCCCTGCTCAGCTGAACCCACCTCTAGACTCTAGATGTTATTTAGGTCATTTGGCACTTATTTTTACCTGAGTTGTGTTCCATAAGCCAGGTCTGTGTTTCTGTGATACCTTGCACAACCAAAACCAGAGTTAAGAATACTAAATTTTACTACGTGGACCTTTGACATGAGGCATGAGATTAGGTTCAGAACTGAAGCCTCAGTTAAAACAAGACTGTAAAACCTTCTTTTTCTGATGCAAGTTAAATATAACCTTCTAATAATAATCAACCATAAAGCTGATAGGATTTAGAATAAATTTTTGAACTTTGATCTGACAAATCTAGCAAAACGGTTCAAAATCAGTTTTTATACTCGAAGCTTCTTTTACAAAGTAAAATTACCTGAATCCATGGCTCAGCTAAATCTTTATATGTAGAAGGTATCTGCTGGACCCCATAATGAGTAAGGTTAAAATTGCTGTCATAGGTTCTTCTCTGTGATCCAGCTGTAGATTGCTGCTGAGATTGTTGCTGAACCACACGGAGAAGAGAGGAATCCACAGGGCTTGGCAATTCATGACTACAGATCAACAACAAATAACATGGATTAAGAAATTAAACATTTATTGAGGTAAATACCTCAGCATACTTAGAAACGTCAACGAAGGATCCAGAAGCAGATAGTTTTTGTTATACACCAACTGAATCCTCACCTGTAGAAATCGTGAGATCTCCATTTAGATCTACAAAGAGGACAGATGAGTGGCTCTCTGTTTCTTCTGCATTCTTCTGCCCCTGGAACACAGCAACACAATAATATGTCCTTCAGATTTACAGTGTATAAAGCCAGAAGATGGCACTACTACTTTTAAGTTTTACTGAAGAACATTCATCATCATCACGGCTAGGCTTCGCGAACGAAGATTTGGGAGAGGCTCTATCCACATTTGTTACACATTAGTTTCAGAATAAACACTTCTGAGCCATTTGCAACAGCCTGGGCATTTAAACATTTTTATTTGCATGAAGAAATGCTTTAGTACTACAATTAATATTATAAATACTGAAATGAACTGAAATGCAGTTCCTTTTGTACCTCAAACACAGGCAATACTTTTTCAAATTTATTTGTTAAAGCAAACTGTAAATATTCATATACTTTAATGTATTATATAAACATACTTCATAATTCACAATATAATCCTAGCTGACAGTAGATGACTCTCATGCATGCTAATGACAACTCACAGAAGGCTGAAAGTTTGTTCCTAACCTTGTTCTAATTGGACAATCTTTTCACTCAGGTAAAGGAGGCTCAAATTCCTAGCCCTGCAATTGACTTCTTTCTCAGAGCATCAAATTACAAACTTGATTTGTGAATAAGCGATAAAATAAAGCATATTAATAGTACCTGAGTGATGACAAACTCTCACAGAGTTAACAGTCATCACTTAAGAGAAGGTTTCTGCTTTTTAATAAAAACCAACCAACCACACCCCAAAACCACACCAAGTTATATTTCTGCATATTTAGAGTCACCAGAACTTTACAAAACCAATATAACATACATATTGACATGCAGTGGTGGTGCAATTTGTTCCTGCAGCCTTCTTCACATACAGTTAGGCTCTCTTCATCCAGCATGCCTAACAAACAAATGGGGCACATCTGTTCTTCTTCATCCTTCGTACTAGAAAAAGAGGTGTTTGTTATTGTAAAAGTGGCATATCAAAATTCAGAACAGGCTTCAGCAGTGAAAAAGATTAACTTGCAGTTTGAAACAGTCACTTCTAGATAACTATATTCATGAAACATTCTCCTAAACCTTGGTCTGAATAAGTAAGTAACCAGATTTTGAGAAGCACTGAGTAGAGACAACACTTTGTTGAAATGAAAGTCACAAAACGCATGACATCTTTTCAAACTAGGTCAGATACCAATTAGATATTGAAAGGCCCAGCTTTGGCCACTTAATGTTTTTTTTTCCCCCCTAAGGCTTCTTTAAACAAACCAACCTTCACTTTTTAATCTACCACCTGGTTTTGAAAAACTAAGAAATTTTTATATTTTGAAAGCTATCAACTTCCTTTTCCATCACACTCCTTTCAGAGTACAAGATATTCTTTAGTCCATTACAGGAAACTGTAAATACTGTTTGACGAACATATATAAAAAACTCAAAAAATCAACAACTACTCAAGAAGTTTCTGCCACTAACAGAAACTGATGGAATAAATTCACATGAACACTAACATACCTACACGTCACATGCAGATGTTTAAAAAAACCTATGTTCTGTCTTTTACATGTTGTTTCTATTTTATTTTCCCCCACCTTAATATTTAAATGGATGTAATCAGACATAACAAAAAAATTATTCCAAACTTAACATGCAGGGAAAAACATAGATTTTAACCTTTTGCAATATTGTTTAAATGTGCAAAACTCTTATTATTCATAGCAAATATATAAGTTATAGTTGGTGTGCATCTAAAGGTTTGCAGGAACTCTGTATTTGTTCACCAGCAATATATTTTTAAAATAAAACTAACTTGTACATACATTATTTCTATACACCTGTATTCCCTTCTGTTTCTTTGCAAATGGTTTAGTCTATTTTTTCCTTGAAAAAATCCAAAACAGTGAAAAATTAATTTCCATAGCACATATACCTATTAATGAGAAACTTATTTTTGAAGAATTATCAGTAAACAAAAAATAAGTCCAAGTCACAGTAATTGTGACTCAAGACTGAGTGAACTTTTATGTCAAATGAATCTGATGCTCAGTGTTCCCCAATATTTATACCATACAAAATCAGACTTGCACAAAATGGAAGCTTATCTCATTGAATCAGGATTGCGAGGAACCAATCACCAGGTGTTCTGACAAACAACTGAAAAATCTTTAATCCTGTAAAAAGTGCTCACTAATGCAGGGAGGTTTGCAATCCTACAGAAAAAAAAATTTGCTACACAGGGTATCTACTTTAAAGGCACTGGCTTGCCAGGTAAGTAGTTCCAGAGTAGATTATGTATTTAACAGCTTTGTTTATGCCATTTATTTACAGTGATTCAATTTAGAAAAATAAGTAAAATATGATGTGAAATTAAGGTCACAGTCTGTATATCAGAATTTTAAACCTGTCTGAATATATTCATCTAATTATATGCTTATCAGATAGTAACATATCAAGGCAGTCCTTCAGTTATATTTCACTTCACACAAAAGAAAGCCTCAGTTTGGGTTGCCTCCTGTGGTTTGACCTCTCTAGATAATGTTCAGTTCACCCACTAACTAATGCAAGCACAAATTACTTGTTTAAATAATTAACCACTATCTTTTCAAAATCACAGAAAAGAACATGTAAAAGCACTCAAGTAGAAGTAGTATAGGGGAAAAAAAAATCAAATAATAAAACATTTAAAATTCATAAACAAGGCATTATTTAATATCATATAAACTATAAAACTAATAGCTTAATAGTTCTCTTAAAACAATTTAATCACCCATTTTAAATCAAGTGTTTCTAAAAACATACACTGGCTTGTGTTTATATAGATATATTTTTATATATATGATTACACAGAGTGTAGTTATTCAAAACTTTTTCAGTATATTGTCATAGGCACAAACTTTTCTCCAAAGCAAGACATGAGATAAAAGAAAAATGTTCACTCTTTTGTCAACACTTGCACAAGGTGCTGTATTTGAACAAATCCACACAAATAGGCTTCCAAGTTGATATATGCTTCAGTCATGCACTTACATCTCAAAAGTTTGTTTCCCAAATTCACATAGGGTCAAAAAAATTCTTTTCACAACTCTACTTTAACACTTTCCAAACAGAAGTTACAAAACAAATATGCCCACTTGGTCATGGCTGGGCTTCGCGAACGAAGATTTGGGAAGGCTCTATCCACATTTGCTACAGGCACGCTGGTGGCTTATGAGGCCAATACGTGACAGACATATCCGATTGCAAAAGGCACAGCAGAAAGACTCCTTAGATGGTGTATTCTGCAATACACGGTTCTTTCTGCGTTGCCTTTTTTCCTCGAGGGTGATCCTGCGGGTGTTAATGCCCACTTGGTACCACAGTGACTAATGTATGCTTGACTCAATTGCTTGCAAAAATGCAGAGACTTAACATGGCTTGAAATGAAAGCAGCTTTGAACAAAAAGAATGTAGGTGATTCTAAAACTACAGAATAAAGCTTTTAATTCCTTTTAAAAAATACTAACCTGTTTTCTGAACTAGATGTAGAAGTACTAGATGATGACAATGTATGAGAATTGGACATGCGTGAGACAAACTTCTGGATGGTGTTACGAGATGGAGCTTTGATCCTTGAGCTACGCCTACTGTGATATTTCTGGAACAAACTCTCAACCTAACATCAGAAAAAGATAGCAACAGTTGTGTTTATGCTGTGAATAGCTAGTAATTAAAAGCAATATTACCAAAGCATAACTACTGCTAAAAAAAAATCCTTATTCACCTTCACAGTAATGCATTAGCAGAAGGAATTTCAGAAGTCTTACTACTAAACAGATCGCAAGAAACACTTTACAACAAAAACTTGTTTTCTTATTAGAAGTTCATAACAGCTCTAAGTATACACACAATCACTTCCAAAGTCCCATGTTCTGTTTACCTTCTCACAAGTCGGTGAGAAAGATCTACAAATCTGACTAGAAAACCTCAAGATTTGAATCACTCACTAAACTACAACTCTCTACTATTCATTTAGCTATGTCTTATATTTACAGGTAATTTTTTCCACTTACAGAGCTCTTGAGACTGAATTAAAGATATAATTAAAAACATATGTTCTTATGGCTTTGAAATCCAACATTTTTCAGCGTTTTTAAGATAATGTCCTAAGGTCATCATGGAGTGTATTTTAGATCTGCCATTAGATCTATTAGAAATTGATCACCTCAAAGTTTTTCAGTGTTTTTCTCCAGAGCATTGGGTCTGAGGGTTCAAGCTGGAACACCCGCAGCATAACAAACAGCAGATGAATACAAAACGTCCCACGGCCGCAGCTACAAGTCTGCAAAGAAAAGTATATGCTAAGGATCTACTGACTTGATCATTTTTCCACATTTAAGTGCATGACAGAACATACACTATCCAGCCCCACACAAAAAAAAGGAGTTTATGCAAAATATTTCATATATAGGCATAAATACCCTCTTACATGGCTTTATAGAAAATGAGAAAGCCCAAAATAATATTCAAAAATACAGATGAAAAAGCAGACAATTACAACACTAGTTTTCAATTTATCCCCCCCCTTTTTTAAATCAACTGAAGCTTCATACTAGAAGGAATTTATGCATATAATCATAAATCCACAACATGACAGCAATCAAACTTAAATGAGATGCTTCTGTTTACCCAGCCTAGATATATCCCAACACTGCATCACATTAGTACCAAGAAAGTTTATGAAAAAGGAACTCATTAGGGGTATTAATGAAATTATCACACTATTAAGGGAATTATGTCATGTGCTTGTCATTTATATACATCCAATGAATAGAGGAAGTAAGTGGCCAAATTTTAACCAAAAATACTTAAGACAATTAATTAAGAACCACTTCTAGGAATGAAAAATAGACAGGACAACAATAATTACTTCCAAACTAAAATCTTTTTTTTTTAAAGAGAAACTTCAGACAAAACTGATTTACAAAACAGAAGCTGATCATTATACTACACAAGCACAAAGTACAACTTTTAGACATTGCTTTATAGAACCATAATCATTGATCTAATTTGGCTTTGAACAGTTTTCCAAGAATAACTATGAATTAGTAAAAAACATAAGAAACATGCTCTACCTGAGGCCCAATAAACACTCTATATTTATTATCAGGGCTGTCTCCTCCAATTAAGAAGGAGTTGGGTCCTATCTGCTGCAGCAGGTACAGCCTGGCTCGCATGACTTTGTTGACACGACGATTTGTTTCCTCAGGGCTGTATGGAGAGAAGCCATCTGGAGATGGGGCTCGTCGTGGTGGTGTTATCCGCCCACTCTGAAACTACACAAGTGGTTCTGTCATAAGCATTCATAGGACAAAAGTATGTTTAATTAGGTGTGGGTTATTTATTTATTTCACCCCTGTCAAATGACATGGAACAGGAGTCCCAAAAACCTGAAAACTACTACAATCTGCTCAGACTATATAACTTTAAAAGATTACCTTTTGTCCATGCCCAAAACTCGAAAGCAGAAGAAAAACTGAAATGCTGTATCTGAAACTTGTCTGACACTACAACAGGAGTCTTTTAAATTGCTTCTATTTTGACATCTTCATTGGTTGCCTTACCATATTACTACTGAATTATCAAGTGTAATTCAATCTGAAGATAATCAGGACTTATGACTCAATACAGGAAATTATTATATAATGTTATAAAATCATAACATTATTAATGAGAAGTGCTATGACTAGAGTTTACAAAAGGGATTATACGTTCAATGATGACCAAAAGTATAAGAAAACTTCAAAGAAAAGAAAAAAAGATACAGCTTTCTCTCTTTTGCATAATAAGAGCAACTTTTAGCTGAGGATGCTTTTGTGTTTTTTTTTTAATTGATCAAAAATTCAATGGCCCAAACCTTTTAAGAAGATTGCTTTCATTTAAGTTATTCACACCTCTAACATTACGAGATGCATTAATGGTTCCATGCAATATCGAATCTTCAGCTTTTATTTATATCCCCTGAATTTCATATCAGGTTGAAAGTAATAACTGATTCAGTGTCCATCAGTTAAGTAAAATATAACCTGGATTTCTAACGTTTTTAATGTGAAAGGCTAATATAAAACAAATAGAAACAAGCATGTAAAAATGGATCAAGGACTAAATAAGATAGTTTGAGTTGTTGTTTGTTTTTTTTTTTTAACATTTCAGTTTCTCTTGTCAAGAGGAAAGGACCAGCACTGCAGTGCTGTAACTTGTTGTATATGTCTCTAGTTCACAGTTAAAATATATACTGCCATTCCTGACACTGGAAATACTTGTTTAGAACAACAGGACAACTGGATTTTTTTCTTAATCTAATTGCCCTGTGAATTTGTAGGCAAGTCAACTGAAGCGTAGCTGTTCGATGAGCATTTTTACAAGGTAATGCATTAGATATTATTCTTTAAAATATTATACTCTTATTTAATTAAGCCAGTTACTATTGCTCAAAACATTCTATTCCAGATCTTCTCAAATGCAGTGATAGCTATTTTAGACTTCTAGCAATGCACATGTCTAAGTCTTCCCTAATCTGTACAAAAAGATCAAAAATAGAGGATCACAAACAGCATAGCAGTAATACTTTTCTGCAGGAATCTTAATCTTGTCAGCAATCCTATCCTCAGTGGAATATACCAGCCTGGTGAACTGACATGTAGGAAAAAACTGACCATACAGAGAAAAAGAAAGTACTAGCACCTCTTCATGTTAATCAAGTTAAGCAAACGTACGTGTTTCACAACTATATTTCTTCATTTATTTCCTAGAAATAAAAAATGAAAGCAGGACTAAATGAAGAACAAAATGCACCCTTAAGAATAGACAATAAAATTCCACACATGAGAAACATCACATCAGATATGTTTTGTGTATGTCACTCAAGCAATATCCTGCTATAACCTCTTTGTATCAGCATCTTGCTCTACAGAGGGAGGACCAACTGCCCCTATAAGCAAGAGATTGTAGAATATAGTAAAATTAAAAATTACATCACAGCTTGCAACTTACAGGCACTGGAGATACCCTTTTTCTTCTAACACCTGGTGACTCAGATTTAACTGTCCTAGCAGATGATGAAGAGGAGCTGCTAGGAGAAGGACTACGTCTTCCTTTCTGTGTAGGTGAAGAAGCAGTGCTTTGTCCTTCAGACTGAGGTTCTAGACAGAGTTTGTTCATTTCTGATCCATCTGTTTTCCCGGGGATAGGTTTCACGACCTTGTGGGAATTAAACCACGTGTTAGAATTAAAAATTGGTAATTTTACACTAAAGCAAAACAAATTAATCAAAACTAAGCCATTATATAGATATCCAGAGTTTGCATATTCCTTGGGTCCTACTCTTAATGTCTAATAGGGGTTGTCTTATTGATTTACATGCAATACAAAAGCAAGAACCTTTCTGTCCATTTGTACCACTTATGTTAGCTGTGGCACCAACTGATTTGATTCTCCAATTACTTCTATAATTGTCATTCGAGATAGTTCAAAGGACAGCAGTTTCCCCATATGGACAGTAGAAACTAAAAGAATTTCTTTCTACAGGCACTGTGTGCTTATTAAAAGCTGTAATATTGGATCCATCCACTACAGAACCAGCTGAGAAATACTAGGGCTACTATTTCTACAGCACAACACTTAGTGCAAAGTAAAAATTTTAAACTTAGAGGCAAGCCAGCAAAACCAGGTGTGCTGTGTCCTGTAAAAACCACACCAACATTTTCTGTCTGCCATACAAGTAAAATATCTATACCACATCTGGTACCTGAGCTAATCACTGCGCACAGCGCTGCATGACACTGACAGACACACATGCTTAAGTAAAGGGAGTACATACACTTCCAATACAGTGCTTTGTTGCATGAACACTTATATTTTGACATTGGGGATTGGAGTATTTCAACACAACTTTCATTTGTCTGTCTGTCAGACCCACATTAACACATAAGAAGAGTAAGGTCCTGGCAATTGAATTAAAAACAGTCACACTGAGCAGATTTGCTTTTAGTTCTACATTTATTGATGTTTCAGAGGCTTGACTCAAAACTAGAAGGAAGCTCAAAGTAACACTTGAGATAAACAGAGCAGACTCTACTAGAAAGTTCCAGAGGTCTCTTTGATTGAGATAAAAACTGAAAGGGGCTTTCCCTGCTCAGGGTATGTGTGGGAAGAGACATCTAGAATTAGTGCCTAGTTATTATTAAAGTGAATGGGATAGAAGAGAAGTATAAAGAGCAATGAAAGCCTTTTTTCCCCTCCTACCAATTACTGTAATGCTTCTTTGCTGGGAAGTCAGAATGCAAATATTGTATCTATGGACAAGTTAAAGTTACCAGCTACTAGTGCTTGAAAACATTTAAAATGTAAATTATAGTAACTGAGGATCTGGAGCATCAAATGTATTAAAACACCCAGAAACCTCAAGGGAAGTGGGCTTAGCAGAGAAACAATTTCAAGCCATGCATTAACACAGATGTATTTAAATTTTTTCAAGTAAAAATTGTTTGGTATTATTTGACCCTTTGAGGTATTGTTTTTTTCGTGCACTTGTAAGTATTTTCAATGTTATTTCTCATGACAGAACCAAGAGAACCAGCTTATTTCTGTTCTAGAAAAGCTGCCCCCAAACACTTGTTTACTGCATCCGATGCTCTTAGCTTTAAATTAGCACTACCATCAATTGGTACATGGGAGTCCCATCAGCCAATGCAACTACATTTATAGGTAAGTAGTGGCTATTAATCAACCAGCATTATGCTGAATAGAATTGTAACTGTGCTTAAAAATTTTGGGGTTTGATCTATCTGCATTTCTTAAAACCGCTTCCAAGCCATTTATGCTAAATGAAGGCTAACAGAATACTCTGTCATCCAAAGTTTAGCAGAGTTGAGACCGGGCTGAAGGAATAGCTCAGTTTGGGTTTTATTTTTGTTGCTGGTTTTAGCAAGTTTCTACCTAATGAACAGGAACTATTTTGGTTGTTGCCGTCAGAGGGCAGTATTGCCGCAGCAGTACGCGACAGTACCCAAAGCAGCAGCACAGCGATAACATCTTGGCCTAAAAACAAAGCTCAGCGAACGCGTACAATCTCAGAAAATCACCCACAGTTTCTTATTAAACACCTCATAAACAACGGGCAGGACGACCATAATTAAGAGTAGGAAAAATTTTAAGAAAAAGAGGGTTTTAATAGAAACAATTTTAAGGGATTTTTGTTTGTAATAGCTGTTACCCTTTCACCAGTGCCACTTACCACGGGGCCTCTTCTGCTCCTTCTTTCTAGCCATTCATGCTTCCAGGCTGGCATACACGTTGCTTTGAGTTTCTCTCTGATCATGCGCTCTTCTGGGCGGTCATCTATCTTCTGCAACCCCCTGAGGGTATCTTTATTCTCCATGTCACGACTACAGCAAAGGAAAAAAAAAAGTCATAACCACAATTAATTTTAGTTAAAGTGTAATGCCACAGCATTCTTAAACTTTGTGCCACCCTATTCTCCCTCTCCCTACAACGCAGCTGCTAAAACATTATTTCCAACAGACCAACAAGCCTTTTAAGCTAATTTGTTACTCTCCCATTTGAACCATACCTGTTTAGGGGGATATTTGTTTAAAATGTGTGTACTGCTTGTAACATTGAACACCCAATAAAAAGGAAGATCTTGACAAATATAAAACCAATACAAAAATTACTCTGTCATGTCATTCACCAGTGGTTTTACAAGTGCTGCAATGGTTCATGCATTCCTTGGCAATTCAAAGCTTGCAATCTCTATTTTAATACAATTTACAAAATGAATCTAAATTAATGGTGAAAATTTTCCATCTTAATAGGATAAACAAGATTGAAACTATGTACATAGTGCCTCTTCCTATGTATCAACTCTTCTCAGAAAAGAGAACCTGTAAACTAACACACAGTTAAGTATCACAGAATCACAGAATGGCTTGAGTTGGAAGGGACCTTAAAGATGATCTAGTTCCAAACCCCCTGCTGCAGGCAGGGACACCTTTCCAGGTTGCTCACAGCCCCATCCAACCTGGCCTAAAATATATTTAAACTAGACACAGAAGTCATGAAATTCAGGGTAGTGGCCTTGACGGTTGCTTTCTGAGTGACTGATGACTCAAGAACTATTGAAGTTGGTTAAAATAATAGCAAATTTTATAGCATGTTTGTATCTGTAAAATAAAATTAAATCCATTTGGACTTGTACTTTTTGATCTACAGCAAACTAGTTGCATGTGATTCCTGACAATAACAAAAAAGCAAAAAGTATTGTCAGACACTGAAAAACAAATATGGACAGTCTGGAAGATTTCCTGATTCTGCTGAGCTATCTGCTAAATCACCAAGAAAACCACATTCTTAAGCAGCAGCACATGATCCCCACCCATCTTAATGAGGCTAGTGCTCTTTAAAAATAAGCAAGCTTGGTTAAGTCAACTGTCAGAATGAGATTTTATTACAAAGGTAAGATCACAAAGTGGAAGACAGAGCTATGTAATAATTTAGCTATAACCGCTGCTGTCTTGCATGAACTCTCAGCTTTTAAAACATTTAACTGTGAAGTCACAACTGCATTTATGTACTGTATGATGACCTACAATGTATTCCCTGTAACATTCATTGTAATACAATGACGTTAAAATTACAATCCCTATCTTCAGCAGCAATGTATTACTAGGGTCATTTATAGCAAAAAAAAAAAATGAAGTTTTTGCTGGTCAAAAGGACATTGCTCCCATTATTTTTTTTTCTCTCATTGTAGAGACAAAGGAAACAAAGGATTCTGAGGCAGGAAATAATTCTTCCTGTCCAGTGCTGAAATGTAATACGCAAACGGATACTGTAAACAAAATATATTTTCTTTCAAGCAACCTATAATCTAAACCCACTGTTAATAAGTGATTTTGGATATGTAGAACTGTGTCTAGTGATTAAAGACTTAAAAATGTTTATAAATAGAAACACAATCCACCTAAGAATGAATGTTTTTTCAGAGGTTAAGCATTAATGCTCAATTCTAAACCTAATGCAAGTCACATAAGAGTAATTTTTGTCCCAGCACTGAATTCCATACTATCACCTTCTAGAAACAGAGACAAACACCAGTGATAATTCTTGAAAAACAAAGATATAGCAGCAGGTAGAGTCCAAATGAAGAACGTGCCTGAAAGTTTCAAATACAGAAGAAGCCACTGTGTAAAAACAGCATTTTTACATTTTTTCCTCAGTCAAAAAAATCTGTTTAAAGACAAAAAAATCTTTGATAAGAACAGCACGGCTTTAAAATAGGTGCAAGTTAAAATACTGTTAATCTGGTGTTTTATATTAGTTATTCCATGGCATGAACCATCTCAGTTGCATGAATACTTTGTATACTAGACAGAAAACACCACCTCAGCAGTGAAAGAATGACACAGTATTTCATTTGTTCATATAATCATGATTAACTTCCCAACTGATATAAAAAAAGTCTTTTAGAGGCCCTTGGACTTGAATTCATGAACAATGTAATACAACAGTGGAGGCTTCATAATCTCTGCCTCTTCTTTAAAAAGGAGAAGCAGCTATCTTCCTCTCATGTGACAGCTAAACCAACCTATTCTAGCTTGCACAAAGAACTCTTGTGCTTTCTCTCCATGCAGGTGGGAAAGACCAACCGAGTCTGAAAGCTTTTGCTTACTAAACCACAGTTATCTTATGCAGAATTTAAGTATTGTATATATTTCCAGAACATGACTTCTGAAGCGATCAAAACAATTTGGATTTTAACTCAAGGCTTGGCTAAAATATTCATTAAATAACTCTTGTCTGCTGGGTCTGTGGAAAAAAATAATTTTCCCATGCCTGTATAAAACTCCCGCATACTGCAGAAAACCCTTCACTGTAGGCATTAATTAATATTTTTTATTTTATTTCATCTATAGCAAACTCCATCTATTCCAGGCAAGCTGAAGCTTTCCTACATGGCACTGTGCTAGGCTGCCAGTTTCTATATCACTGTACCACAGCACAAAATAAAAATATGACATCCAAAGCATATTCCACCAAGAACTTGATCCTGCAAGGTACAGAGAATTCTGATCTTCATACAGCAGCACCTATTCATGAGTCCAAGGTAGCCATGAATAGTCAAGGTAGTACTTAAGTGAGCAGGTGAAAAACAAGCCTCAGAGAACATGCTAGCTTGGGCCATGGGGCCTGACCTTTCTCAATAGCTCACCCCCCTGCTTCATCAGGAAGCCAGGATGTTGCTCTTAAATGTTTCACCTTCTCATGAATCAAGCAAAAAAATAAAAGGCTTTGTTTTTTTGTTTCTGATAATTTTTAACATTTAAAATTTGCCCCTGTAAGGTAACACTAAGGATCTTCTGAATTCTTTGCATTAGTAGTTTTAAACAAACAGACATCAGCTGCTGCCAAGAAATTCCAAAGAAATGCATCTAAACTGTAGTTCTAAAGTACAGAGCAAGATCAACAGTGTGATGAATACTGTTTTTTAATGCATAAGCAAAGTGGTCTGCACATTAATAATTGCTTTACTCACTTTGGATTATTTGCTTCATGAACTATAAAACTAAATACAATAAGATTAGTGTGCTGCATGGAAACAATCTACTGCAACATCCTGTGCAACAGAGAAGGCAAAACATCCTTTGTTTCTGTGTCTTAATTTTGAAGACTTGCAAACAGTAATTAAATAGTCAGATATATTAACAACTTGTTTTCTATGGATCAATGACTCAGTATTTTAAAAACAAGGTATGTAGTAGACATGCTACTTTAGCAAGTGATAGTGAAATACACAAGCAAATCTTTACTTCTAATAGCTCAGTGATTTAAATACTAATTCTCTGCAAGTATTTTTCTTACAAAGGGTACATAGTGGTATATGAAAGCTGAATTGTAGCTCCAATTCCTTTTCCTGTGCTTCTGAACAGTTAGATGTCTTGGCTTCTCTGCTATCTTACTTGGAGAGAAAAAGATCTCATTTTGAGGATCTTAAGCAACTTAAATGCCAACTACTGCTGGCATTTATCATCTATCCATTTGTGCCCATCCTAAGAAAGCAAAAGATCAGGTATGGCACATCTTATTAAAATGAAAAACTTACCAGAAAACTTTCCTAACCTGGTACTGCCACTTAACACCACTGAACACACTACTTCCTAGAGACCTATATATCTGGCTCCTTAAAATAGAGACTTAAGCAGAAAAGCTATATAACTATGAAAGTGAGTTCTAATATTCTGCTAGAGAAGACATACCTTAAAGACTGGTATGTCAAAAGGCGCAGTTGTCAAAGAGAACATTTCACTGCTAACAGGACAATATTCACAACCAAAGCTCTAACTCCACGAATGAACCATCCCCTTCAGCAGAACCTCACAGGGCCGGGTCAAGAAGGATCATCCTTCCTGTGAGACGACTCCTACAAAACAAGCCAAGAAACAACAGCCTCTCTTTGCAACAGATGCTTGTTACAAAGCTAATGAAATGCTCTTTCCTGTATATTTTCTAAGCTATCGGATATATGACACAAATATTACAAAAAGCTCCTGTGGCTCTCTAATTTTCCCTCATTATTTAGTCTCCCAATAGCAATCCAGATGCATCAAGGTATATGCATACTGTGGTGTTTTCAACATGTAAAAAATAGTAGGTACATTACATGATCTCAGACCTTTCACTTTCATACTGAATGCTTTCCAGAGAATATGGTATTTTATCTCTCAAAACCTAAAAGCTTCTACCATTACTGAGCACAATTTCTAGAAATTACAGAAGGTAGATAACTTAAGTTGATACATGAGACCCAAAGCTAGTAACAACTGTGCAGCTTAATTACTTTCATAATCTTATGTGTTTTGACTAAAATAACTGAAGTGTGATAATACAGCTTATACCAAGGTTCATAATTCATTACTGTATGACAAAGTTCAGTATCCCAATACAGGGCAGATCCCAGTATGCCCAATTCCTGTTACATTAGCTGAAGAGAATATGTAAATTCTGCACCATCACAGTGTAACATACTACTGGGCCTTTCTCCAAGAACAGCAGTAATGTCATTAAAAACACTGGAATACAAGTGCTCACTGACAGTCAACTACATGATTAGTTCATCTGCAACAGGTTATAGGATCTCAAGGACAGGTTTTAGAAGGAGATTCTTTTCCCTCAGTTTAGCCCACTAGAGCCCTCCTCTGGCTCTTGCTGAAGTGTTAAAGACCAAGTGTTTACTTGTTATATATCACATAAGTCAACTCCCCTTTAAACAGAACCAAATTCTTTACTTCTTGTATGAAGCTGAATCTCTTAGGCACCAAACTGATCAGATTTTTCAAGCCTGTCCCATCCCAAAACAGGAGTATGAGATGAAGTGTGATTGGCCCAGATATAAAGGATCGAGTCAGAGCATATATGGTCTTTGGTGATGTAAAACTCTGAAGCCATTACAAGAAAGATAGGATTAAAAACAGGATAAACCCCAAAATAGAATTCCTAAACCACGGTTGTCATTGGAGATTATTTTTATAATAATATTTTTATAATTTTAATGTCCATTTATCAGGTATATGAGAACATTCATACTTTTTCAAGTGTCTGTCCTACTTTTAAAGATTAAATTGCTTATTATATATTGGATGACTCTCAGAGCAGAGTAAAACATCTCCGGACATAATGCACGGGATAAAGACTTTCTTAGCCAATTTAACTCCCCTGTCCTCAACACAGAAGAACATCAGGTATTTTATAAAAAAAAAAAAAAAATGCTTTGAGTCAGCTTCAGATCATAGGGATCATAGGGAGGAGCAGATAAACTTGCATACTACATTCTCCACCTCCAACTGGAATGGTGGAAATAAGATAGCATGCAAACAAGTGACTTGGACAGGATGAGCTACACAGAATTTCAAAAGCTACAACTTATAAATAATTTTTGAAGTAGTTATAAACAAGAAAGGGAATGTAGAACATTCTGACACTGGTCAAAATGGCAGAATTATCAGCAGATATCAAATGTTCCACGATCATTGCTGGAAAGAAAATTTTAAACTTCTCTAAGCAAATATCATAAAAATAAGCAACAAAAGAAAGGAAATAAAAAACCTAAAGGCATATAAGTATGTTATTCCTAGCAAAGACACATAACATAATCTACAAATTTTAAATCTTAATGACTGGTTAGTCAGTAAGTGTAAGGCAAATGGAGAACTAATCTGACACTATTCAAAACCACTAAGTCTTTAAATGATTTAAAGCTAAATTCAAAAAGCTATAAACCCCAAAAATCACTAGCCTTACAGAAGGAGACCAGAGATGCAGAAAGAAGTTTAAAAGGTTTGCTCTCTTCTGAAGAATGATTTGACTGATATGGTTTCATGATAACCATTATTCCTCTCCAGGGTTATACTTGTTTCTTACTGTACACTGCTTACAATTACAATCAACTGTTACTGTCATCTACTAGTTGTACTGCAGTAGCACTTAGGAGCCATGAAGCAGGACTCCAGTATCCTAATCATCCCAATTTTTTTTTGTTGTTTGTTTGCTTTTGGTTTTCTGTTTTGGTTTTTGTTTTTTGGTTTTGGTTGTTTGGTTTTATTCCTGTTGTTTTGTTATTTGGTATTAATTTTTTTTAAGTCTGTGCTCTAAGTTTTTTTCTTTTCTTTTCATATCTCTTGTCCATATATTTATCAATACGGATAATAATAAAATAATAATAATGGATTAATATCATTAATACGATATGATATAGGAGCAATCTGCTATACTAAACAGGCACTTTTTCCTAAGGAGATATGTCTTACTCACTGACAGTCAGAGACTCATTTAAAGTATACCTGTCCTGTGAAGATTCATGCAGACATTTGCTCAAAAGACGAAGTGGACTAAGCGTTTCCACATATATTTCTGACTCTGGAATAAAAAGCTTTCCTAAGGTGCAGAAATAAAGTAAAAAATTAATTGCAAGCCTATTCTGAGTAACTGCTGGGTGAAGAAATACAACACTATAGCAACCCTTCACCCAATTTGTGGTAGATCCATATTGAACAGCATGTTTTCTAGCAGCAGAAAGCCAAAGGTGAACTGGCTCTCACCATGAAGATCCAGACTCAGTCTCTTCAGTTCCTTAATGCTCACACAATGCTCCCCCAGGTACAGAGTGTGCTCTGTCTCCCTGAGCACCAAGAAGACTTTTTGGTGCTATCTGTCAGCTAATCTAGCTACAGGCCAAGCATACAGTAACTACACCCACTTTAACAATGGCAGCTGCTATTACAAATGCTTATTTTTGTAAGATAACAAGCTAGCACTGACAAAAAAATTACAGGAAAAGGCATTCAAAACTTCTGCAAGCCAAAAAACTGCTCTCCCACATAGCCCAAAATGGCTATAGCTTCAGTAACTCCTATTTTGCCTTCCTTAAAATCTCTAGTATTAACAAGAAAATAAGTGCTGGAATCTTAATTGATGAGGAGGGGAGTGTTTAGTCAGATAATTTGAAAAAAATTATTAAAAAACCCTTCTGTGTAGTTACCATACAGTAAGATTTTCCATAATAACCGAATAGATCTGTGATGATAAAATAAGTATGCCAATACAGGACAGCAAGTATACTCCTTAAAAATATACACTTTTTTCTTATCATCTTCAGTGTATTCCTGAGATTTTATTCTAAAACTTTGCTGCATTCGTATCTCACTATATACTTAAGTTTTTCATTTATAGTACTTCTTTAGAAATGTAGTTCTTGATACTAATTACAAATTACACACTGTCAGAGTAAAAATGCATTTAGGTCACATCCCTTTGATATGGGCCTGGATAAAGGAAAATGGGTATCTTCAGTATCTGCTTAAAAATTCACTTACAAACTGCAGACACATTCACATAGCAGCGTGAAAGTAACACAAGAGAAGCATCACTTTACAGGAGCTTCAGCTTGTCACCAGTGATTTGAAGGACACAGTGTTCCATGTAAACCAGATCTGACCAGAAAGCCTTTGCATTCAAGTTTCAGATTAATCATTTCCTCCCAAACACAATATATTCTCCTGTGCATAAGCATCTGTGAATAACAGTTTCACAAATCATGGGCACTCTGCCATAAAAAGATAAAGATAACATTACCTATATCTAGAAAGATGCATCAGCATGAAATTATATAGGTAAGATATTACAATTAAACACACTGTATATGAAAAGGAATAGTCGGATTTCATCAAGACATACTGTGCAAGAGAAATTAGAAGCAGTATGAAGCATTTACAGAGTACTTGAGGGATGATGTAAGAATAAGAGCTATTGAGTCAGCTGGTATTCTTCTTCCTATCTGTGAAACATGGAAGAGCACCAGTATTTAACATGAAGTGCTAAGGCTTACAGAGACACTGGTGGTGAATAAAGATGCTTTCATTATGTTCAGATTCCAGTCAGGACACTGACTTCCAGCAGACTACTCCCAAACTGCTGCAGATTTTGTGGGGCATCAAGAACTGGTATCTCTCTGCTCACTAAAACCCGTGTTCAGTATGTACAGCTCTCCACACCAGCTCTCTGCATCCCACCTGGACCACTGTCCGAGTTCTCTAAACCAATGGCTTCAGTAATTATTACAGAAAAAAAGGGGAGGGGGGAAGGGGAAAGAGGGGAAAGCAAACCTACACTTCCTGCAAAAAGTCCTCAGATAGTGTTCCCTTAATTTGAATTCAAAGTGTTATGGGGGAAGCTGTTGGGTGGGTGCCTTCACTTTTGCCTTTCAGCAGTGCACCAGAAAATGCTCTGGCTACCTGTAATTTCTTGTACTTATTTTTAAAATTAAACAGCAATTTTTGATTCAAGCATAGCACTTTTTAGTATTCCCATGCTTGCCAGCTTTAAGAAATATTTTCCTTCCACCATGATTGCATAGAGTGATTGTTCAGCAAAGATTCTTAAAATGCCATCCCTGTGCTGACTACATCGCCACACCACTTTCGACACTGAAAGCCCTTCTGTATCTAAGGCAGTACAAAAACATTAAAAGATATGACCAACAGGTCAAAATAAACCACATTGTGGAACAAGCCCAAATCTACACTGACATTTACTCATCTCTCACTATTCCATTATTCAAACATTCTGGTACTTATATGGCAGTTGGGACAAATTGGTCTCTAACCTCATATAGGACTTTGAGACCACAAATACACTGAAAATAAGTAGTAATATTTTAAAACAAGTAACAAACTCTAGATCATGCCAACTGTATGTATGGTTGGCAGAACAATGCACAATTTCTTACTGCTGATAAAAACCCTTTTGAAGAGGAATAAAGGAAAGTTTTCTAGAAATGAAGAGTTAATATTTCCCTGTCCCTCTCTAATAAGCAGCACAACTGAGTAAGAGTAATTACTCTTCATAACTACATTCTGAGATCTCTTCCCCGAGTTAGCTGTATGGGTTTTAGCTGGGAAGGAGTTACAATAGTAACCTAAATTTTCATACATTATTGTTAAACAAAATCAGATTATCTAAATTTACCTTTTTTTTAATTGATCCAAAAGAATCAGGGAAGAAGGAAAAAAGCTGTGAAAAATGTGGAACTTATAAACAGGAATAAGCACGGGCAATCACGGAACACAAGAATTGTGGACACATGAGGGAGTTCAAACAACTATAAAAAATTAAACTGAAACTGAAAAATCTCTAAAGCACTCATTTCAAAAGTTTTAACAGCAGCATGCAAGTAGCTTGCTTTATTACCATGAATAGGTATCAAATTAAAGTGACTTGTAAGAAAGATTGTTCATTTAATCCTAACCCACAAGCACAAAAAACCAAATTACCATCGCCTTAAAAGAAGTAGCCTTATATTGCTGAAGCTGTAAAATAAGTATGATTACAAATGAGCACATTTACTTTCTCATTGAGAAAACTACAGCACTGGTTAGAAGACAAGCACCAAAGCTATTTTCAGTAGGATACATGACAAGTCTACATATAAGGTAATTATTTGGAGCACAGGAACACAGAGGTATATGCATACTTTAGGCAGAAGAGACATGTTTTTAAGACAAAGATCTTTCTCTTACATTATTAGATTACCTTAGAAAGGGAACTTAAGAAGCAGAGCAACAATGATGCACTTAAAGTTTGGCTTTATTTCAGACTTAGTTCAAATATTTAGTATGACAGTCATCAGAAATGTAATAAATATTTAGTACTTCACAAGTGCATGATGTCATATCCTTCTTTATAACTGTCCATTTAAACTTCTTACTTCATCAGAAATTGACTGTCAGCATTCAAGATTACCATTATGACCACTGATACCAACTTTTCTTTAGTCACATAAAACCCACAACTACTCAGACCATCTTTCGGGTAGCCAGTAAGAACGTTGGGGCCCATACAAGCTTTTCAATGAATAAAGTCAAAGCTGAACTGCAAGAAAAACTTCAAGCCATGAACCAGCAACCAAGAAAAATTCGGTTAAGAATTGCCATGAAATTAATCCACACTAAAGGACCCTGAAAGGTAGAGATAGGAAGCAGTTATTAACTGTGTGTGCAGTACTTACCCTCAAGCACTGCTTCAGCTGAGAGAGCAGCCCTCAGTGAAGCCCATGGATTCAAAGAAAAAAAAAAAAAGACAGTATAAGTGTGCTTTCAGATTTTTAAACTGCGCTCCCACATAGCCCAAAAGACAAACATTGTGTTTGTTCTGCAATACTATACACTAGGCTTTTGTGGACTACTTGTGTAAGCTCATCAAAGCAATCCTCAAACATCCACCTTCTGTCCACAGTTGTGTTTGCTCCCTACAAATTAAGTCTGAAATTTAATGGAGCAATTTTCTGGAAATCTGACATTATCATTAAACTTCCACTTAGAAACCCAAAATAATAATAGAAAAAGCCAACTGCCAAAAACATGCTCAACTGAAAGCACTTCCTTATCCCAAGTATGATTTTTCTATGTCTCAGCATACTTCCTTTAAAAACCGCATGCCCAAGTGATACCATCCATTTGAAATGAGCAATATGAAATAAGGGAAAGTCTAATTACAAATATTTTGGTTTTATTCCTCTGCTTCCTAATTGTCACTGCCACCACCACCTGATTAAGAAAAACAATCCTCATTAAGACTTAGTATGATTAAGACAGCAGTGGAATTTAAAGCATTTTTGCATTTTATTTAAAACAGTTCAAGAGAAACTTCAGTCCTGAATTGCAGATGCTTTATTCAGACTGTTCCAGAATGCTTTTGTTTTTGTAAAGTAAACAAATATCAGAGCTTTGATTTTCAGTTTCACACGTATTAGCTCTGTCCTTGAAAATTTTTCTTAATTAAGAAAATAACTTGCAGAGCAAATTAAAGCTATATGGGAAAAGCATGTAAACTGTATCAATCCCTGGTATGATTGTCTCATTTATGAAAGGATAATAAAATCAATGTATTTCATATTACATGCCACCAACACATTTAACATTTTAAAAATCCACATGAAGCAGAAAGCCCTACGTACAGGACAGTATTTCCATAGTTCTGTTAAGTTTTAAAAGCAAGACAAACATTTTTGGATGCTGCTGCAAACGTACTGCATATATCCCTCCCTACAAGGAAACTTTAACATGAATCCTATTTTAATGCACAGATGTGTCTGCTTACATATTAAGCTTTAATGCTGCCCCCAATGATACTGAATTTCAGATAGTTTCAATACAATTAATTCACAATCAACACAGTAACAACAAAATGTTAGAAAACGTGATCTTCCTTATGGACACAATTACCTGCTCTAGAGGGACACAACACAATTGCAGCCCCAGTCTCCTAGAGCAGACTGGTTTTCAATTTACCACCTCACACTGTCAGTACAACTAGAGTAACACAAAATTCAGCACTGGGTGGAATGTGCAAACCACTGTTAGACTAGGAGTCCATGCACTGTTAATTGCCATCCTTAAATTTAGTTCAAGTATTTGTGAGAACATGTAGTTACAGCAGTGTGTGACAGGCATTTAGACTCATGAAGACTGCTGTGCTCCCCTTTTCAGGGAAGAGGCACAGTTGGATGTGATATATTGTCGGTAATAAAGCTACCATAAGATTTCAAACTGAAGCCACAATTGAAATCTGTGTTTTCTATGCAGTTCAGTTCAAAATAAGTACTTCCTGATGTCAATTTTTTAAATTCAACTTCCTAAAATTCTATATTACACAATATTAATGTTAGGCTATTAAGAAACAAAAAAGAGTATTATTCTTTTAAAATCTGTTATTCATAAAACCAAGATGCAGCATTTTCCCTAGTTAGTTCATTAGAAAACACAAAATCAACTAAATAGGAACATTGAGTTTTATCTCAAAAAAAATCCAAGTAAAGCTGACAGTATTATTCTGAATATTCCAACTTAATCAGGTACTTATAAAACAGAGGAAAAATGAACACAAAGTGTACTCTATAGGCCAGAGAACTAGCAAATAAAACAGAAATCAGAAGTACTGCATTTTTTCGCAACATAAAGCAGCTTGCAGCAGGCTGCAACAAAGTTGTGTACATACAAGGAGTATGTGACAGAGACATTAAGGTATTTTAGCATTATAATGTAATCTTTAAATAACAGCTGAAGTGAGTCCCAGGGAATGCTATCAAACTGAAGTCATACAGAACATTTGTAAAACTAGAGGTTCAGAGAGAGTACTGAGAGTTTATTCCAAGGGACAACACAGAAAAAAATGTTCAAGCTTTTTTATTTCTTTATCAAGCAGCTTTCAAAAATTTGAGGAACAAAAAGCAAAAAAAAAAGTTAATAGTTTTTCAGAGTATTTATCTGAAAGCAAACCTGCTTAAGCAAGACATCCAAATTTCATTTCTACTCACTCCCCTATCTGCCATTCCATATCCATTAAAGAAAAGTCAAGGTGCTGTGTGTACTCTAAATCTTAAGTCTTTATGTCTGACATTAAGGTCTATTACCAAACTGAAAAACTTAGAGATGAAGATGCTTTTAATCATCAAAAAAACCACTGAGAATTTAAAAAATAATAAACAGCAAAGAGTACCTAAAATATTTGTATGCAAGTAGGATCTTGAATTTGCTGCGAGAATACTTTTAGGTCAAGTATGAACATTAGAACTAAGTGGTAATAAGCCTAGAAACACATTAGGTAATTTAAATACTTAGGCTCTGAATAAACAGCTATTTATGCCACTACAGAGGAAGAAGGGGCCAGAAGCTATCCTAACTTGGGTAGGTAACCTGTTGAAACAGTTCTATGTACCATCCCCCAAATGCAATGTCAGTTTGAGGAGTTTCCACTCCCTGTCTCAATTATTCATTTCTACTTATCCCTACTGATGTGGATCTGACTTCAGATCAAAAACACAAAACACCATCACACATATTGAAACTTGGAGAGGAGAAAATGGAAAACTGTCAGACTGGATTTGATTTCCAATCTAATTCATGTGAATCTCCAACAATTTCCCAGGAAAACAGACAGGATGGCATTCCTAACAAACAAACTTCTTTCACAGTACACATGCACTGTAATAAATATTTATTCCACTAGAGAAGATCTCCTCACATGCAGCAATGGGATTACCAGACTGAAGACTACCGTTTCAAAGGATAAAGAAAGTCTTATCATTAAAGTGAAGCTGCCAAAGTAGAAACAACAGCCCCCAAAAGCTGAGGTTTGTTCCCCTTCAACTCAGTAAGACAGCAGAGGTTATGACCTGCAGCCATGAGATTAGATGTATTGGAAGGTTTATCACACTGAAAGCCATTAATACTACCCTTTCCCTGCTTTCTGTTCAACAGGTTACTCCCCCAAAATAACAACTTCCTTTGTTTCCTATTTATGGTAGGAAGAAAATGCTACATTTCCAGGACAGAAAAGAAACATGGCAGTATGACTCAAGAGTATAAACACAAGAATAGAACTTACAAATAACTGTAGACCCTGTGCATTCACAAGGCTCCCAGCTGCACAGTCTGTCACTCCACAGGATCTCCTCACAGGAGCATCTTTGTAAGAACAAGCCACAAGTCCATCTAGCCCAATATCCTATGTCAAACTGCAACTATCGCTGCATGCTGCAGTAAAACCACAGAACAATCTCTGACCAACATCTCCCACTAGATTCTTCACCAGCAAATGTGTGGCTTCGGGGAGGAGTGAGAAGAGGATGTCCCCTCATGAATTTGCTCAATTGATTTTTGATCTGCTGTAAGCTTTCATCTGCTGGTTTGTATATAGACCCCGCCCTAGAAACTGAAGTCATGTCATGTGAAATGACCTGAGATGTTTAAAAGAAGCTGAGCTGACCTCAAGGAAAATTTTAAAATTATGTTTACTCAGCACACTACAATACTAAAAAAAAGGCAACATGACAGCTGAAATTAACTCCAGTACAGAAAATTTTAAGATACAGAAGTAAATGCACATTGTTTAGTCAAATACACTTGCCACCTTTGTGTACAAAGGTAGGTCAGGGAACAAATTCCCATTTCTATAAATCAGAAAAAGTGTAGGCTGGGGAATACAGTAACTTTAAAAAGTTCCCATAAAGACACACACACACACCTTGAGCTTGCCCTTTCTTTTAAAATACTAAAGCAAGTATAAAAGAGTTGTAATTATCAAATCTGCTCCTGTAAATAAGTCAAAACCAAGGATGTACTCAGGTACCCTCCCCTGAGGTATTAATAAAAGACTTGATAAAAAAACTTGGTCCACAGGTACAGGCTTTGCTTTCCTTATTTTTGCTTTGATTAAATTTATCTTGAAAAAGTCTTTGACTTCTCAAGGTAGAAGACACTGCATCTCCTTGATGATGCACCACACCATCAGCATTATTACACAAAAATGATACAAGAAATCCCACCGTTTCAATGTTCAGGAAATGTTAAACCAGAAATGCCATTATGTACAACTAAATTTAAACTACATTAAAAAATTATTCAATGAATTATTCAGTGAGTAAGTTTTACTCAAATTAAGCTGACACACAGAAAAACTCAAATAACCTACCTGACCTTTTGGGGGTGGAAAAAGGAGAAAGTATACAACTATGGTTTATGTGAAAACTCTAAAGGAAGCTGTCCGTGCAAGCGGACATTCAACAAATATGTCTGTCAGTGTTACCAAGTCTATACTACCCAGGAGAGGAAAGGAAGTTCCACTTCATGAAGGCTTTCTCTAGGGTAACTATACTAGCAATGACTTAAAAATAAGGTCTGTTTGCACCATGTCTTATTGAAAAATTACTTCTAAGTTATACCTAAAGAAATCAGAAGATGATTATCAATTACTACAAACTGTAAAAAAACCCCCAAACTGAAGAAGTGTTCAGTTAAATTAGTTTCCTGACAAACACTAAAGCTACAACAGAAAAACTGTGTGTTTCTGTTAGGGATCTCAGCAGCCCTTTCTGCCCTGGGCACTGAAGTTTCCGACAACGCATAAGAAGTCTGTAATTTCCTGCTTTGCAAAACTGTCAAAATGACTGTCACTTTTTCAGCATCTAAGAGGCAGACAGGAACAGATTACTGTACCCAGACGATGTTAGTGTTTCATTAGCACACTGAAAATGGTACCTCAGCTATGAAGGGAAGCTAGCAGCGGAATTAAAGATAAACAAAACCAAAAAAGCCACCTTGGATTTCTGAGGGCACTAATAACAAAAAGGCAATCTCTTACCAAGGCCTAGACAGACCATCACCAGACACTAGTCAAGAAAGATGCATTCTTATGCTCTCCCTGCAACTGATAATTCAATACACACAGTAAAGTGGTAATTGCCATAACATAGATGGCATTAAGACAAAGAAAATTACTAACTGAAGTTAAAGAACACTTCATAAGGACTCCTATTGCAGAGCCTGGGAAAAAAAAAAACCCATCTTGCACAAGTCAGTCACATGCTTTCACTTTCTCTTATCTGCCTAAGAAAAAGCCCTTCTCTTTCTTTCCGCTGTAGCACATAAAAAAAAATCTCTGTCAAACTCAGTTCATGGGAGGCAGATACCTAAAAACAGAACATACTTTCATGTGCTGTTATAATATCTGAGCATGTTTTATGAAGCAGTTCCTTTATGAGAGATTCTTACATTCAAAAAACCAAAATGGTCGAACAAAGTAGAAATACAGCAGTGTTTCAACAATTATAAAAGGGTGTGATTAAGTCTTACATGACTTTCACACTGAAGTCCTACGAATACCGCATTATACCAGTTCACTTAAAGTACATCACAGTTAAAGAAACTTAATAGATACAATCAGCACAGCACTGAATTTTACTTACTATATGATCTGCTGCAATTCAGCTTCTCCTCAGATGGCTTGTTTAAGTAATAAACAACTTATCATAATAGAGCTGTTAAGAACTCAACAGGAAGCATTTTGCTGGAGATCAGGACTTCGTTTTCTTGCACTGCAGAGCACACTCAGTGGGACCGTTCTCTGCAGTATTGCATGACTTTACATCAAGTCCACAGCAAACTCACCACGAGCTAAAGATTCAGTTGCATGAGGTAAGCTAAATAAAGTACACGGGACTTGCTACCTGCAATTTATCTCAGAAGACTTTTATAGCACTAATTTCAAAGGTTTTTCTGGGAGGAAAAAACCTCAGATCTGCCTTTTGTTTTTAGGGAGAGTCTTTACAGTTCACAAAATTAAAATATTTATCTTATAAAGTTATTCTCTTCACAGCCAAAGAAATCTTGCGTCATTCACATATAATACCTTTAGTTGAAAGTGATAAAACATCATCTAATTTGGGAGATGTTACTATCTAACTAGGACCTTACAACTTACCAGTTCCCATTTCAGAGTGCATTAGAAAGTAAACTACTTACATATCCATAGGATATGGATCTCTCTTATCCGTAAGACAACATATCATAGTCTCTCCTCACTCCAGAACCAAATAAGCCAAGAGAGTTGTTCATATTTACTTAACAGCATTCACTAAAAAGCAATGTTCTTCCTAAGAAGAAAGCAGATCATGAAATGTAGCCCATGAACTGAAATGTTACCAACTAAAATTATGATCAACGTGTGAAGCAAGTTAGTTGTCTGGAGTTTTTATTTTATTTTACTCAATTGACATATCCAGTTTTCTGCTGTTATGAAGGGCAGCAGCACACAAATGTATGAGAGCAATAAGCAAAAATGTCTAACTTAAAACACAGTGCACAAGTGCCACTAGTCTCTGGGGGGTGAGGCCATGGTGTGGGGGAGGAACAGTTACCTTTGTCTGAATCTTCTTCTCATTTCCTATATTCACCAGTTAGTACAATTATGAGCAAACAGTGATATTCCACTGTATACCCCTTCACAAATCCATTTGATCATTAAAAGCACAGCTTCTAGTGTGAAATATACAGCTGTCATCAGCTCAAAAGATCTTAGACCTATGCTGTATTAATGCTGGTCTCTAAGTACGTATGTACTTTCCAGGACCTCCATGAGAGTAAACACTATTAAAAAATATTTCATAAATTTAAGAGGTTTTAACTATATCAGAGTGAAACATAGGTGTAATTAAGAAAGAGTATGCACTTATTTAAAAAATCTTATGTTTGGAAGTCATCTATATAATTTTGCACCCATAAGAACAACTTGATATAAATTAGCTGCCTGAGCTTTTCAGAACCCCCCTCCCCCCCCAAATCTAGTACAGAATCTAATCACAGAAACATTTTTTCCTTAACTTTCTCCCTACTGCTTAATGCAGTGAAGAACAACAAATGGAAAGTACTTGAAACACCAACAAAGGCAAACCCAGAAGAACAGGCCATAAATGACAATGCTGATCCTGCTACAGAGTTTCAGTAAAGCCAAGACTCAACTTTTCCTCTCCACATCCCACCGGCAGACACAAATCCCTACCAACAGAGACTACAAGTTTTGAGGTTGACTGAGAAACCACCTTGTCTTACAAAAGGTCCAACAGCCTGATGGTTTGCAAGTGTTGTCATTTCGCTTTGGAACTAACCTAGAAGAGCTCTTCAGTCACTTCACAGCACTAGCTCACCAAGATACTCTTTCTGCACTGTGGTTTTAACATGAACTTCTGAAACTTGGGGGTCTCAAACCACTACATGCATATATGCCTTCAGCAAGTTTTTACTTCAATCTATTACTTGTTTCTCATGAAACCTCCAGTAATTTTGACCACCACAATGCCCTAAAATTAGAAAGGCAGTAAGTGAATCTGTGCTTTCAAGTGTCTTAATCTGGTTTCCAGAGCTTTTCCAGTGCATTTTACTTCAGTCTTCTAAGGGAAGGTTAAACTAACATTGACTGAATCCTCTATTTCTGTTCAAAAACTGTCTTACAATTTCTCCATGGAACAACAAACTCTGGTCTATTAAAAATTACAACCTTTAAAAAAAGAAACCACCAAAACTTATTGGTTCAAACTGGCAGATGAAAGGCATCTGGTCTTTCATCACAGACACTTAAAAAAAAGCACCTCAAGCAAGACATATTTTGACAAAAGCAAATTTTCAGCATTATACTCAGAAGATTCTTAACTACTTCCAACTTGAAAATAATAATGCAAATAACATTTAACATTGTGCACTCAATCGTTAATAAGTCAGATTAAACCACATCACTTTGAGCAAACTGGCTGACAAACGTACTCTTCTATTACTTTTTTCCCATTGTCAGCTTTGAAAAAAGAGGGTATTACATTTCTGAAGAAGGCAGAAGACTAACCATGACTGCTCTTCTGGATTGTTCCACTCCCTGCTTTCACCTTAAAAAAGCTTTCCAATTAATATGAAAGTATCCATAGGAGCAATCTCATTTTTAAAAAAATGCTAAGTCTCCCTAAGCTGTTACCAAATTTAGGCTTCACGATTAAGTAACTAATTCTCTATTTCACCCGTATTTAAAAATCCAACATTCACTTTCTCCATAAGCAATTCTAGTCAAAGAGAGCACAATAAAGGAAAAAGAACAGAAGATGCATTCTCCAGAAAACACATAAATCAAATACCAACAAGAGAAATTCAGAACTATTAGATGAATTTTAAAAGAAAATTGACTAACAAGAGTGAGATTTCTTTTCTGTAAGAACATTCAGACAGAAGCACAACAATCCAGAAAGCAGCAATACATGACAATAATGTTTTAAAGCTCCAATATTTTAAAAAAATCAAAACAAAACACAAAAAAACCACCAAAAAAACACCACCAAAACAACACCACCAAAACCAAACCATTGAGTAAGGGATGTGACAATTACTTTGAAATAAAAAGTTAACAATAAAAATGTGACTTAAATGAATGAGAATCCAACTAGATGTAAAAAAAAAAAAAAAAAATTGGAAGAATTTGCTAGCTAGAAGTTTCAGTATGGTTTCTGAGCCTATTCAAGTACCAGTATGTATTTAAGGCACATTAGGTGAGGCCCAGCTCACTTAATCCTTTTTTGATTTGATGAAGCACAACTCATACAGAACTGATTTCTGTAATTCTCTATACATACAATTATGTTAAAGTATTTTTGTAATGTAAAAATCTAAATTGCACAGCTCAGAAGAGCCTTTATCGTTGTGGATTTTTTTTTCCTGAATTCCTTCTGAAGAAAATTCTTAGTTGCTCACTCTTTGTAGATTCATTGGATCAAACTAAAAATTTTAAACTGACTTCATTTATTTGCCAGCAGCCATAACTGCCTTACTCAAAATTAAGTGAAAGGAAAATGGAGAGCTAATTATATTCAAGAACATTAATTCTTATTTGGAAAGATCAAATTGTCACATCTGCCTTTATAAACTTTCCTCCAAGTTTCATGGGTGTTTTTTGCAGAAAAAATCATAAGTGAAATCTCATTAGGTTTTGAGTTGTCCACACTTTCACAGTATATTTCAGGATTTAAAATCAGAATCCATATAAATCAGCAGAAACCTAAACCACAGTGTTGTTTCTTTGAGCAACACATCTAAAGATAAGAAACACAAAACACAAACTAGGACTGTAACTTGAAGCAGTGATGAAAATCATAAAAATATGGGAAATAAGAGCCCAAGATTTCACTGAACCAACTTCAGAAAGGGTAAATTATCCTCTTTGTTACAGAGGAAATATCTTTCACCCAAAGGGAGTCCCAGCAACTGAACCTGGATTCCCTGAGGTGCTACGAAGGAACTCATCAGCAGTGATTCAGCACACAAAATGATAAAGCAGCAAAAAAATTAAACAGGTGATTACTACGCAATTTGAGCAGCATGGCAGCGGTAGTAGTTTATAGTTCCATTTGTCATTACCCCACTGTGTTATGACTCCTCTAAATGGACTTTCAACCTTAGTTAAAACAACTTGTTTACAGGACATAATAAGAACTCTATTCCAGAATTTGTTTGATTATTACAAATTCATAATCCAATTTAATTTTCTTTAATTTGCTATTCAATGTAAGTTTTACTTTAGAAGAACAAAAGAAGTGGGGAACAAATCGACATCTGTTGCAATTCTAGAAGGTGCTCCAGTTTAATGGCATTGCCACATATTAAGAGATTACAAAAGGAATCTTATGTCAAATCAAAGCATGATCAGAAGTCTTACAAGTTTAACCAACATCACTGAAACACATTTGCAATATGCTCATTTTACAACCAAAAGAATACAAGGTCTAAGAAAAGAGAATGAAAAAACATCATTTTCTTTAAAACATGGATAACTTATTCAATTTTAATAAAATACTCAAAGATTAAGCAAACATTTTGATCACTGAAGATGTCAGACTCATTTTATTTCTTACCATGAGAACTTGTATGATAGTAGCAGCCTCACAAAAATGGAACAGTAACTGGGAAAGGAGTCTCACTTCTTTAAACAGGTGTGCAAATTACTATGAAACCACAGTACTTACATTAAAGCCGAGAAATAAAAACTAGTTTCCAGGACACACTGGTGAAACTAGAGTTGGGGGAAACTCTGCATGGGAAACAAATCATGACCTTGTGACTTACTAATGGACTGTTTATGGAAATACTTTTCTCAATAAGTTAATCTTATACTAGGTACTGGAGTGACCTGGCTGTGAACTAGAAACTAAAAACTGATGTCACCATTGAATTAATTGGTACATTAAAGTGTCAGGCAACCTGTGACAGGCAAAGGGTGACAGAGCCCCAAGACCATGCAGATATCAAAAGGAAGACATGCCTTTACAGTGTAGTTGGAAAAAGGTTGATTTCAGCCCAGGACCAGTGAAGAACATACTGTTACATAATCCTATTCTAGAAAACCAAAACGCATTTGAACAGTCAGCTTCAGCCATGTTTGTAACAACAAATTCTTCAAGAACACTCAGACAACAGGACATAAACTAGTGCTCTGAACACTGTCAACATGGAAGGTGAACACCTTCAGAAGACAGACTTCCTATCTACTTGCTTAATATGTCTGGGTTAAGCATTAGCCAGCCAGTCATGCATCTACACAAAGTTAGAAACAAGATGCTGTATGAATACAGAATAGCACAGTTCTCAATTCTCACTCCCTGGCTGCCCACCCACAAGTACTGAAGGACCAGTAAATGCAGTAAAACAGAAAGGGTTAAGCATTGTAAATCCTGTAATTATAGATTATTTTAGCAACTGCAAATAAGTATACAGTAATGCAACAAAAGTATCAAAAGTCACCATGTAAAAAAACAGCTACAGTAACCACTTCCCTTGTGAGAGCCAAGCTTTATCTCCTCCCAGTTATAAAAAAATACCATTTATTTGAACATGGAAAGGGAGTAACAGTGCTAGACCCATATTGTCTCATTTCCTATTTCCTTTTAGTATCAAAATGCAGACCTTGTCACAATAAGACTCAGAAATGCATTGAAGCACACATTGGGCTTTCAGGAGAGAAAGTGAGATGTTGGTTCTCTAAAACGAATTTACATGGGAAAAAGAGCAAGTTCTACATATATTTGGGGTTTTTAATTATTATATTTTTTTCACTTTTTTTATTTTCCAAAAATGGTTATAAAGAAACTCAAGGAAGGATTGGATAGTCTGTTAGCGAAAAATGTCAAAATCTTGCCCAACAATAACTACAAAAAAAACTTTGACTGCATTTAAGCTTATGCACTAATTATTTGTGGTTACTAACAAGAATCAGTAGTTTAAAAAATGTCTTTAGGGCAAAATCTATATGCCTGCTTTGTACCTCCACCAAATCATAAATTTACTTGTCATCATGTTTCCTGCACTAAGAAAGTATCCTGAAATCTGAAGGCAATGCTGTCTTCTCACCCAGAGATTAACTGACAATATTTAATGGAAAACAAGAGCCTGTCATTAGGGTATCAGCTCCCACAGAGGGGAGACAGAACACAGCTGGTACTAACCAGTATAACCAGTTGAGCTCCTTCACAGAGATAACATTTCACACGTCTGAAAATGCTGCAATTGCATAAATTAATCCTCCGTTTGGTTTATGCTTTGTTCCCACCCAGTTTATCTACTTATTAGTTGTGCAAATCAGGGAGATGTATAGTGCTTTTGGCTCTACAATCAGACAAACAATGTACATTTTGTACCAGTGGTAACCAGAGAAGGTAAATTTATTCAGCGGTCTTTCCCCTTACAAACATTAATGGAACAGAGCTGAATTATTTCCCAATAAGGTAGATGAAGCAAACTGAGTATTTTTCCAAAATCTTATGGATGCTTAAGTACAGCTATTTATAGCTAAAGGTCCTAGATATATTAAAGAACCAACAATACTCTTACTTTTGACTACTTTCACTATTATATCCTCTGAATCAGGGTTTTAATCATGACAGAAACTCACAATTTTTAGACATTTAACAAATCAGTATGCACCAAAACAGTCGACATGGCCTAGGCAGAAGCAACTTCAGTGTGCTAAAATAACATAAATTGAAACACCCATTTCTATGCAAACATTTTGTTAGAGCCAGCAGGTCTGGTAGTTTGTAGCACACACTACACTACCAGTTCTTGCACCCTTCTTTTTCCCCAAGTTCTAGAGGCATCTGCTGCCTGAAGCATCAGACACAGTCCAGCTTACTAACTTTACAACTCACATAAAAAGTTTTATGTAGCCACATATGGACCACAAGATCCACAGAACCTACCTAGTGACTGTGAGTACAACAGGTTTTATGCTAGCTCCATCCTGCTGCCAGCTGCTTCACAGAGCTGATGAGCCGAGAAACCCCACAACTCCAGCAGACTCATATTAGCTCCAACATGGACACAGTGGTAATTTAGGTCCTGACTTTCCTCTGAATTAGGATTTATGTTTTGAACAAAACCCAGACTAGTGATAAACCTTGCTTTATACCAGGCTGAGGCACCAATACCACAAATAGGATAGACACACAAGAAGTGAACACTTGTTCAAAAAGAGTGTCAATAAAGCCTATAAGGCTCCACCATTGCATAAGGATTTTACTAGAGGCTCACACTCACAAGATTAAAACCTGCATTTTTGTTAAGTCCCAGCTATTTACAGCTATTTAGGTCTCAACTACTTATGCCCATGCAAGTACTTTAAATACAGTGGAAATACTAATGCATACAGCCAAGCTGCTTCCTGGAAAGAAATACTTTCAAAAAATTATTTATCAACTAAGAAAAAGTGAAAGACCTATTTTGATGAAGCTCCCATGGAACTTTGTCTACATATTAGACAGGCTGGCAGATTTCCTACTAGTTCTCCTTCCTAGCTCCTCAGCAGTCCATCCTGTGGGCTGAAAGGAAGCCAAAAGTCTAAAAGTTCTGGCTGTGCTCTCCCCTGCAGTCTTGATTCTCAGGGTCTACAAGTGGCTTTCCCTGGCACTGGACCTGTATTCTCATTTGCAGTCAATTTTAAAATAAAGGAATGCAATTCATACACAGCTGATTTCAAAATGCCACAGCAATTGTCCTTTTCCACTTGGCTTTGCTGGGCACTCTCACCAGTAGCAGGACTGTAAAACATTGCCACAAACATACAGCTCAGAGCAGGTCAGAACAAGCAAACAGTAGAGCATACTAATTTTCTGCTGAGATACTAAGAGGAATTAAATACTTCAGTGTATTTACCAGGACAAGATGGTTTACCATTGTACCTGAACATGCTGGAACTTAACCGCATGCTTAAAAGACAAACGTGACAACACAGTAGCACGGTTCTTACCATATGTACACTTAACTTTATAAAGAGTAAATCTATACTTCAAAATATTCAATATAAAGAAAATAATTTCAAGATTAAGTACAATTGTACTTCAAATGAGTTTAGAAAGATGAACAGTAAACTTTCATTAGTTTCTGACCACGAAGTACAGAAATAAGGGAAAGACTTGGTTAAAGACACTACCTTTCTGAGAAATGCCAGTTTTCACAAAGATCTGCGACATTATTAGTAAACTGTTATTCCACAGAGGATCCCAAAGAGCAACAGTCAAAGAAGGTTACTGACACTGATGTATTTGGTAAACATGTGAACGAGATGTCATCAAGCCCTTTCTCACGGACATGTCAGAGGGCAGCTTTCAGCTCAAACTCTATCAACAATGTTTTATTTCCCATCAAAAAGGGAAGTCCAGCTTCCACTATAGAAAGGAAACAGGATTTGTAGGAGACCTTAAGAGTCAGTCTGCAAACCCCAACTTCTCTCCTTTTGTGAAGGAAGAAAAAGCTCAGACTGAGAAACTCTTTTTGCCTAAAATGACAAGGAATCCAAAGTACAAAAAAACACTTCACATTCGTTTATATTACTATTCTAGTGCTTTCTAACCCTTTTCCTAATGTTCTCCATTCCTAAGAGAGTCAACTTGGACTCACCTAGCTTTGAGGTATCTATACAAGGAAAAGTCCTTCTTTTTCAGAATTGAATCCATCACTACCAGCAATATAGCAGAAATGAGTGATAACAAGAACCATTTTGAACAGAAGATGCTGGCCTGCAGCATAAGCCAAATGCAATGGTCAGGCACAAATCACCCAAGTCTCTGCCAATGAGTATCACCTCACTCAGCTTACTGACCATATCAGTGTATGTTGGTTTACAATACTGAACACATCCTTACATGAAAGCATCTTACAATTTTGAAGAGATGGAAGACAGTTTAATCCAGAATATTTATTATTATGTGTCTTATTCCCACAAAAAAGGCACTCAGTGTCAGTCTGCACGTCAATCTTCATAGTGAGAGAAACCAAACAGTAAGTCATTAAATCTTCTCTGTATCAGTTTGGTACAATGCATTTCTAAAATGACAACCCTGAAGACTACCTGCATTGTTCTTTGCCAGAGCTCTGCATGGCTTAAGGAGTTTCACTTCATGCCTTCTTGTCCACAAGGCTTGCAGGGTGGAGGTGGGGTGGGAGCTTCTTCTCCCTGCTCTTCCTGTAATACTGGCTTAAAACAGAGAACAATCTGCACATCTTTAAGACCTCTTCTCCACATACCCCTGCTCTTCCCCCAAAGAGCCTCTGGGAAGGATAAGAAACATGCAGTTGCAACTCCAAGTAAATTCTTGTCCAGGGAACAAACTGCAACTCCCAGTTAATTTTAGTAATATGTTTGAAGAAGGCGTGAACAAAGCTGAGTGGAGCAGAATGTACCAGTGCACGAGGATCCCTGCCCTAACCTTGAAGTTTAAAGAGAAAGCTAATTATCCTGGTTACTGTGACCTTGCCAGAAACCAAGAGCCAGCCCTGCAAGGCAGACAGTGAAGAGCCTGGCTGCATTTGCTGGGCTTTAGAGAAATAGTTTTCACACCCACCATCAAAAACCTAATAGAAACTCCAGAGCCCTGGCACTTTCTACAGGCCAGGGCATCCAATTTGCCTGCAGAGATCAGGAGACTTACTGTAATAAGCTATTTGTCACAAATCAACGCAGAATTTACAGTTAAAAAACCCCAATAAATTAATCTCTATTCTATATTTACAGAAGAGCTCATATTCTGGACCTACATGCAGCCATTACTGAATTAACTTTTTAAAAATAAACTTACGCATATTAATATAGTTTTAAGAGAAACTCCATCCAGCTTCCCACTATCACATTAACACTGTCTTAGCAAGGCTTCCATGCTAATCACAACTGCAATATTTTCTTACATTAAGCAAACAAGTCTTTAATCTTAGCCTAGGCTCCTATCCAGGCATTTACTTTAGTGAAATAACAAATGTTCCAGATATTTATTGCTGGGCATATTTAAGACACTGATTACATATCCGGTGGTAAAACTTCAAACGAGAGAAAAATACTGAAAGGAATACTGGAATCAGACCTGGCAACCCCACAGTCTAAAACCGTGAAAGTTAAAAAAAAAAAAAAAGGTTAAACATTGAGAAACTGAGAAACTGTCCCTGACTATGCAAAATTTTTCAAAGTATATATTCAGCAACCAGAAATTAAAGTACTTCATAATTGAAAGCAATTAGAGTATTGTCTTAATGACAACTGATGAAGCTCCTATGGAACTTTGTCTACACGTTAGACAGGCTGGCAGATTTCCTACTAGTTCTCCTTGCTAGCTCCTCAGCAGTAAATAAACATTTGCTTCCTAGAGTGTTGTAATCTGACAAACTCAATAAACTGAACATGAACTGCAAACTGGATATCACTGCAAGTTTCACCACACCTCTGACAGGTATTTGCATTTTTGTATACATCTCCAGATGCAAAACACTTAAATATTACCTGAAGGCAATGGGGAGACCCTATCATCCACTGAGCTTTGAAGTTTCCCTTTTAAAGAATACAAGGAATTACTAAAGAAAAATTCTGCAGGAATTTTATTGGCAGTCGAATGGGAAGTAACAAACAATTTGTATAAGAAAACACAAACTGTTTCTCAGTTTGTTGTTATGACAGATTAGGGTTTTTTTTTCCTTCAGCATTTCAAATATTTACACTAAGCTCTTTCAGCATCTGAAAGGAGCAATCCTGGTGACTCAAGCATGATGGTCATACAGGACATAAAAAAAATCTTCAGGGTGTAAGAGGGTATTTCAGAGAAATAACAACTGAAATGAAATATATTTGCACACCTTTGAGGGTGAACTACCAGCTCCCAAAAGCACTGCTGACAGCTGAGCAAGAAACTCATTTCAATTTGCTCAAAAGCAGGATGACTGAAGGCTCAAGAAGAGGATGGAAAAGAGCTCAGAAAACATGATGTCAGATGTGGTCAGATGTCAGTGAGGTCAAGCAGACAACTCATTTTCCAGCACTCTACTCCCACCTTCCACAGTGACCCTGGATAAGTTACAAGGAGCTGCAGTACCAACAGCAGTGTGAAGTCTATTGAAAGGAAATACTAGGAAAGAATTGAAGTCCTCTGACACAATAAGCATACTAGCAGTCATTCCACTACAAACTAGGATACTAGTACAAGAGAGATGAGAATAAACGGTATTATATTTCCTTGAATGATCTGAATAGTTTACACTTCAGGGACACAAAAGAAATACATAGAGACAGTGTGAAACAAAAGTAAACTGATTCGAATTCCAGTTTAATCTCAGAAACAGGAACACTAAATGACACTCTAAGTCTAAAGAAAAAGAAAAAACAGCCACTTTTTCCAAATACCTTCAAATCCTTAGTCATCAGATGCTGAACAGCATCAAAAAAAATGGACATTTATGAGCAAAATAGAGAGGGAGTGATATGTCAATCAGCTTTTATTAAGGCAATTTGAAAATTACTTCACTAGTTTTCAGACAGAAGGTAAACAATTCCCCACTTCAAATTACTCTTTAGCAGCAAGTACCTAGAGCTGCTGTTTTTTTCTGGACATTTTTCAGCCAAGATCCAACAAAACTGATCTTCCAAAAGCACCCCAACAAAAACAACCAAACAACCCCAACAAAACAAAGCAAACAAAAACCTCAAACCAAACAAACAAAAAAACCCCAACCAAACAACAAAGCATAACCCATAGGTTAACAGAAAAAAGAAACAAAAAACAAAACACCAAAAAACCCCCAAAACTCCAAACATACAGGAAAAAAATAATCAGGACTATTCACCACCAACCAGGATTTTCCATTTCTACAGTGTGGTGAAACAGGAAAGAGGAAGCATGCTGCAGCAATACATTCGGCCTCTACGTAAAGATAAAAAGGGAGGGAAGTAACAGAAAGCAACTTTCCACTTAACCACATTCTCCCAGTCAGATAGAGACAAGTAATGAAGCCCTTTTAAAGGCTTTCTGTCCACTTTGCCTCAAGCAAAAGAATGAACTGTAACTCTAGACTTTTAAGAGAGAGCACAGCAGATAAAAGTAAATTAAGACAACCCTTGGATCTCTGCAGAGAATCCTCTGAGAACACTGAGATTAGCATTAGAAACTCAGAACTCAAACCAGATCCGTCCTCTTATCACCACTGCTGCTGAAAACTAGCTTTACAAGTTTGTTTAAAGAACAGTTACATGGCAACATACAATTTATGTTTTAAACAAGCTTAAGCCAAGTTTCACCAATACTGGAAGCAGCATTCGCAGTCACTCCCCCCCTAGATGCTTGTTTCCCCTCCTGCCTCACGCTCTCCTGCAGCAGCATAAATCTTTGCACAGCTGCACCAGTACCTTTACTACAACTTCAAATGACAACAAACATCTCAGTACAGTAAAAGATCTTGTGAAGTTCAAATCCACCAAACAGAAGGAAAAAGTGGTCTTCAAATCTTGCGCTCTATATGTCTGACCTTTGGGTAAGGTACAATTGCACATATCTACACACAGGTATTGCACTAAGCACTACTTAGACTCCACTGAGTGACAGTGGAGACTGAACCTTTAGTATCACTAAATCCAATGAGACAGAAAGCTCCAGATTAGTTAGTTACAATCTATTTACTTTGCACAGGAACAAAGAAACTGCCATACCAGATCAGACCATTTAAGCAGAACCCTACCACTTGCAATAACTAAGAGCGATAAAAATCAGACATGGTAGAGGGTGACCCTCTTCTAAAGGTGCTCTCAAGCCACAGAGCATAGAAGAGGTAGAAAGTGAATCTTCTTTCCCAGTAGTATCCAGCTCAAACTGGAAGCAGAAAATTTGGTGGTTTATTTAAACAAACAGTTACAAATATCTGGCTATAGGGACTTGGATAAAATACAAAATTATATTTTACCTTGGCTAAGAATAGCCAGGATAAAAAATAAGCTATATTTTTTAACCCGAGCTACATTTTGACAACATAAGCAGAGAAAGTTATCATTTCAGTAACACGAAAAAAAAAAAAGGCAAGTTGAACCTTGGCCACACTGTGCTTTCACTCTACATGCTCTCCCTCTGTTCCGACTTCAACTCTCAGTGTTCTGTTAAAAGCATTCATGTCCTTCCTTGAAAGTCATCAAAGGTGCTACAAATTGATGAGCAGAGCTGAAAGTGATGAGTTTTTACTAATACACTTGTACATATAGACAAAACTTCAGTTTTGAAGTGCATCTTGGGTGTCTCTAGCAGGTGCCAAAAAGCAACTGCAGAAAAACTGTATTAATATCTACAAAGGTTATCTTGCAGCTGAACTAACACATACATTTTCAAACAGTTTTTACACAAGTCACATAGGATGTGGTTACTGCATGCAGAGGACATGAATGTCATATTTCTTGCTTTTCATTTTTATGGCATTATAAACTAATCCTGTACTTGGGGATGCAATAAGTCACCTACATCAATTTCAGACACAAACACCACCTAAGGGGTTTGAATGTTTTAAAAGCACATTGTTAAGGTCGCAGAGAAGGAGGTGCATTTTGCCTTCATGGATTTCCCTCAAGCTACAAGAAATCAGACTACAGTTATTATTGACCTCACTATTTGGATCCTTTTATAAGGAAAATTAATATATTGTCAGTATAGAAGCTATACAGGATAAGAGATCTGAAGTGCTTTATGTCGAAGCTGCAAGTCCAGTAAAACAACTCCACCCTCCTCTTGCAGTGATATAAAAAGATCAGTGAAAATATTCACTCTACTTCCTCACAAGCAGAATGCTTGAGAGATTTAAGAAAAAAACCGTAATAATTACATCTATAACTTAAACAGCAGTCAGTCAATTTCCCTACTCAGCTTCATTTTGAAGCTCAGGCAGGTCTTCCACCACAGAAACTCTATTTAAAAGGAAAGTAACTAATACCAAAGAGACTGACACGGGGACTTTGGAGCAAGCGCAGTATCTTCTAACTAGCAGTAGATCCTTACAGGCAACTACAACTACCTGTATTTAGAATATAAAACCTCCACATAATACATTATTTAGATTATGCCTTTCAGTTTTGCCTCTTAATAAACATTTGGACAACTGCTGCACACACAACTTTAATATGTAATACACTGTTACATATAAATTAGCCTCTTTCAGTTAAAACAAATCAATTAACATTAAAATGAAGAAAGATGTTTTAAATTCTTGAAACAGCCTGACAAAGTAATACTCTAACATCCGTTTATTAGTAACAGCATACAGAATTACTGACTCTACATGAGCATTTATAGAATATTTCCAAAGGACAATCATTATTAAAGTTGCCATGTATTTTCATTTGCACTTAAAATAAATTCAAAGTAGACCTTCTCACTAAAATACTAAAGAGAGAATCACTTGGCATTTAGTATTTTCTAAGATTTGTTAACATTCCTAGTCAAATATCAGAGAGTATTTAAGAGTGTTCTAACTTGTACACACATGCAATACACTGATTTGACAAAATACAGGTACTTAAGAGTAAGTAAAACTGTTCATGTGAAAAGGAAAAAAATTCCACAGCTGCTCTGTCACTGCTGTGGGACTATTGAGGATGGATGCAGTGTTTCAGGACCAATGCAACATATATTGGCCTTTCCTCAATGTCAAGCCTAACTCCCACTTGATATCACCATGAGACTCAATTGTTTTAAACATGTTCCGATACTGATTCTTTATTTTCCTTGAAAGCCATGCAACTGGATATAATTGTATTACGAGACAGTACATTATAATTTCATTACTTGATAGAGACAAAGACGGTGCCAAGAGTTATAAAAAGGCAGGGCACTCACTAAAATTCATACATTATTTTCCTTCCCCAAAACATTTACGACTTCCTGCTAATCCTTTTGTAAGTACAGAGCCATTTCTTATCTGCACAACCACACCATACCAAACATTTTTACCTTGCCCTAGAAACAGGCCAAAATCCATCTGAATGGCTGAGAATACACATAAACAGGACACTGGTCCAGAAAAGAGTTCCTATTACAATAGTCCCAGGTTAAGTCAACATTTTTAAAATATCCTTGAGGTTTACCTAAGACATAACCGAAAAGAACACACAAGTCCCAAATGGGAACTGTATTTGTTTCTCACGAGGTTTAAATGATTAGCCAAACTGTAAGGCATCATTAAAATAGGTCCCTGGACCTAAACTACGGAGTCCACATCGTATAAAATCTCACAAGAAATCCATGCGAAATTGTCAACTCCACATCAAATTTACAGAGTCATGCTGCAGTGCCTTCCCACACACACACCAGTCAGACCCTGCAAGTACACGGTAAAGCCGAAATACGCTCTGAAGCACTTCGACTGCTTCACTGCGGACATGAGCTCGATTTCATCCTGAACATTTGCACGCTTGTCAAATAGGTGTAATACAGGCAGCTCTCAAGAAAATGGAACTTATCAATTAGTACACGCAGAAGGCAAACACGGGCTTCGAACACCAGGGCACTGAACGAAACCACTGAAATTTATCACCTAGACTAAATCACGACAAAACTTCTTTCTCTTGGAAAACCAGGAGGTCATGTATATTTTAAAGCCTTTCCTCTCCTGACCAAGAGCTAAAAGAAATCAGTTCTGCACTATCGCGATGCTGCAAATTAGAATGTGACTTCGGAGAAGTCCTCCGCGGGGGAAAAAAAAAATAACTAGAGTAGATTACTCAGTTTTGCAGCAAACTGCCCGGACAGCAGCCGGGGAGCACCCGGGGCAGGGAAACAGCCGTCGCCCGACCCCCAGCACGCCCGGCCCGGCCCCGCGGAGCCGCGGGCAGGCACCGCGTCCCAGCGGCCGCTGATATATCCGGCCCCGGCCCCGCCGCCGCCCCGAGCCCGCACTTCAAAGCCTTTCGGGACTCGGGCAGAAGTCAAGCACAAGCGCACCCCCGCACCCGGGCCGTCCCCCGCGGCCCCGCTCCCGCCGCACCGCTGACAGCTGCAGGCGCCCAGCGGGGCAGTCCGGCCCGGCCACTCACCCTCCTGCATCCCCGCACCAGGTGCCCCGGAGAAGGCGGGCGAGCTCTGTCCGCCGCGCCCCAGCGCTGCGCTCCGCGGCAGCTCCCACCGCCCCCGCATCCGCCACCGGCCCGGGGCCAGGCGCGGCCGCGCACCCGGCGGGGAACGGAGCGCTGGAGCCTCCCCCCGAGCTGTGCCCGCGGGAAAGGGCCCCGCCGCTGTCATCCGCCGCCGCCCGGGGCCGAGCGCTGCCCGCCCCTCCAGCCCCCGGCGCCCCTCACCTCGCGGCGGGGGACGGCTCCATCCTCCGCTCGGCGGCGGGGTCCGTCCCCGCCGAGCTCCCCGCCGGCAGCGGCTCCAGGAGCTCGGCACAGCGGCTGGGGGAGGCAGCCGGGCTGGCGGGGCTCGAGCGCGACGGCCCGGGCAGGTAGTGGAGCAGCAGCGTCTCGGGGGGCTCCGGCGAGGAGGAGGAGGAAGAGGAGGAGGCGGCCAGGGCGGCGGCGAGGAAGAGGGGCGCCTCCGGCAGCCGGTCTAGCTCCACGCTCCGCACTTTACGCAGCTGCTTCCGTCTCCAGTCAGAGCGCTGTTCCTGGCAGCCGCCGCCGCCCGCCTCCCGCAGGAGCCCCCCGCCGCTCCCGGCGACGCTCCCCGCCACCGCGCCACCCTTCAGGCTCCCGCAGGTGGCGGCGGCGGCGGCGGCCGCCTCCGCGCCGGCGCCCGAGGATAATCCCGATGACGAGGCGCGATCCCCCGCCGTCGCCGCCATTTTCTCTGGCAGGTCACATCGGGCTCCCGAGCAGCGGGGGCGGCAGCCGCTCCGCGCGCTGCGCAAAGGGCGCTGCCTGCGGAAACGGCGTAGGGCGGGGGCGGGCGGCGGCAGCCCATTGGCGGCGGCGGCGGCGGGGGCGGGGCGGCCGCGCGAAGGTACGCGGGGCCGCGCCCCGCCCGCCCCCGCGCAGGTGTCGGCGCGAGAAGGAGGGGGGGAGGGAGCGCGGTGAGGGAGCGGGGCCGTCGTCGCCGCGCAGGTCCTGGAGCGGGGCCAGAGCGCGTTGTCTGTCCATCTGTCCGTCAGTCAGTCCGTGCGAGTGGGCGGCCGGGCGGGCCGAGCCCGGGACCCAGTGGAGGCGGGGAGCGCTTCCCCGCCCTCATGCGGCCCTTCCCACGTGTGGGAGAGCGGTCCCGGGGCGGGGGCTATCTGTCCGGCCGTCCGTCTGTCCGTCATGGGAGTGGAGGGGAAGCCTTTCCCGGAACTCGGACCGCGCTCCAGCTCGTACCCCCCACCCCTTCCCCCTTCCGTGTGCCTCCTCTCCCTAGCACACCCAGCTGGAATGTGCCTCAGTTCACCTGCTCGTCCCTCTCTGGAGTTAGTACGAAATTAAGTGCACATCCTTGCCCGCAGCCTTCGCGCGTCCCTCTCTGGGCTGCCCTCAGCTGACAGGCGCCGCTTCCCCTACGCTCAGGTCCTGCTCCACGTCTGTAAGGATGGAGAAGCGTTAATGTCTCGCCGGAGTACGCCCGTCTCCGTGTGTGCGCAGGTATGCACACACATTTTAGCCTGCCACGCACACCTATCGCTGTGGCTGCTTCCCGAGAGACTGGGAGAGGGAAGAAAGGCAGGAGACGTCACATGGCCAGAACCTTGGAAGGTTTTTCTCTTGGTCTGGATTTCCACATGAAAGGAGTGGGTTTGCTTTTTGATCTCAGATGAGGAAAGGAGAACTGGATGTTGCCACGCATACAAGTTTGTTTTCGGGATGGTGTGAATACGGTAAAAGTCACACAGTTCTAAGCACTTCAACTGAGTATCTTAGGCTTATTTCCCAGAATTTGGTAAGTGCCCAAGTGTAACATTAACTAAGCAACTGAACAATGATTGTAAGTGTAATCACTTTGCTGGGATCACTGCTTTGATCTGAAGGACTAGTTGAGTGAGAAGTGTCTCCTAAGAGAAGCAGATTCTTTCTTGCCTTACATATGTGATCAGATGCTGACTTAAATGTAGAGTCTTTGCTGGGGGATGTGATGAGCAGATTGGTAGAGGTCTTTCCCTCTAGACAAAAGCCTGAGGAGACTGTACTCGCTATACTGGCAGAATAGTATCAGCAGACACATGCATATGGCCTCAAAGTCACACCAAGTGAATTATTTAGGTTGACTGTCATGATATACTTGACAAGATGTACCTATACTCGTGAAGGTTTTTCAGTGAAGAATGCTGTGGGAAAGTCAGTTGCATTCATTGTCATCTTGCAAGAAGGGTTCCTTTGGGATAAGCAGGTCATCTAAAAATTCTCTTGTAACGTACAACTCAGAGACGTAACTTAATTCAGAACTTCATAAAGGTAGCATTTGACTTATTTAAAGCCTCTGCTATAAATTAGAGACAGTTTTCTGTAAGATTTCTAAATGAAGCCACACTGACAAAGGGAGAATCTTAATAAATGTCAGGAGTAAGATAACAAAGTATCCACTTTGTAGAAGCAGCATGAGATTAGCTGCATGCAAATGCTGAAATAGATGGTTGAAACGAACTCAAATTTTTATGAGTTGTAGGTAGTGTAACCTGCATGTACACAGCATCCTCTAGTCTTCAGCAGGAAAAAAATACCAATAAACAGTGCACTATTATATATTTTCAAATATTCCTCTTTAAAATATTCAAATATTCCTCTATAAAATCACATTCACAGAAAAAAAACAAAACAAAAAACCAACCAACCAAAAAAACCCAAACCCCAAACACAAAAACCCAATCCCATAACCGTACACTTTTAAAGAAATCTAAACAGAAAAAGAAAATAACTTCAGGAATTTTGTGAACGCTTGTCATGTGGAGGAGAAATGCACCTTTAAATAGCAATTGGTTGGAGAAGAATAAAGAGAAGAAAAAGCGAATCTTTAATACAAGTAAATCTAGGAGATAAGGGTGCATACAATGTGTATGACAGGCCTAGGGGACACCTCTCCCAGAGTGCCAACAAGGGAGAAGGAAACTTGGGAAATTCAAGGCAAAATGTCAGAGTGGCAGTGGGGTACTGAGGAATGTGCATGTGCACTGAGGTGAAATGCCTTCTAAAAAGCAGCTAAGAACAGGGCAAAATATAAACTACAGGGACAGTGAGAGGCACCACTGCAAGAAATAATTAAATGCAGGCAAGTGCTGTCACCATCCCTGTTAAGGCATGACTTTGCCTTTTGACTAAGGCCAGCACTGTCAAGGATTAGAGTTACTTTTGGATAAGATGCAAAGTGGAAAACCCTCACTATTCTGTCATTAAAGAATATCCAGAATGCCTTATGAAGGCTGTTTATCTCCTGATTATTGGCTGAAATTCAATTTTACCTTTTACCTGTAATTCTTATATTCACCTTATTTTTTCAAACGGGTGTTTCTCCACTCTGCCTTCACCACTGCAGCACAGTGGCAAACAAGAAAACGCCTTCCATGGCTCACTCCAGAACACGAGGTAATACATTGCCACTACACAACATAGACTTACACACAATATAGAGACTCTATTAATGTCTTCATTTTGAAATCAGAAATTGAACATGCTGGTTGACTTCTGTGTTTTCTTGTCATTCTCTTTTAGAAGTCTTTTTGCACTTAAGCAAGTGAGTTGAGCTGATTCTAAAAAGCACAAAACTTACTGAAGAGCTCTGAAAGATACTCAGCTACCTCTTGCACAGATTAGTTCTCAATCTATCTAAAACAGCTTTAGACAGTAACATGTGACTTTAAATAGTTTTCAGTGGGGTTGTTTCCCCTAAGTCACAAGTAGTGGCACCCTGGGTTTGTTACAAAACAGGGGCCTTTGGCCTCAAATTAGCACCAACATTTGGAACATCTACTGTTGTACACAAAGACACTTCTGTTTGGGAACACACTAAGATTTTGCAAGCCAAGGAGTTTCCTTGTTGCACAAAACTTGTAACAGTGTCATTAATAATCAACAATTTTCAACATGCTAGAGATAGGAATCTACTCTGCCCCTGAGTACATAACCTAGGCATCATCATCCAAAACCAGAATAAATGTGAGAGATAACACAATCCGTTTGTTTCTGGTCTTGACTACACATGCAAAAAGTGCTTTAATACTGTATACAAGCTGGATTCTCCCTGTCTTGTTTTCTGTGTAGAAAGACTTATCCCCACCTTGATCTTCTATTCATTCTTTCCATTGTGAGAAAGGAGAAACAAACCTGGTCCTAAGCCATAATCCTTTCCTGTTTACTCCTTTGTGTAATGGTGAAGTCAACCAAATAAATGAGGTCCTTTTCATGCTCATTTCCCAGGTCCTGCTGGAAATCTGCTGGTATCTCTGTCTCCTGTAGAAACACTTTGCCATCTTGCTGATGCACCGTCCTTACTTTGTAGCATAACAGGTATACTCTTTAGAAGAAATTCCACCTCAGAAAAGCAGGATCCCAAGTCACTTTTCAGGAGAGAAAGAGCCAGGTAAAACTAAAAACTAAAATCTGTTACAGGGAATTCTAGAGGTTTTGTCACTCCCTTGAAATGTCTAGTCTACTGTTATTTATGTGTTTATTTTCTTAATGTTTTACTTATTAACTTCTTCATTGATTTCAATGGAAAATGTGTTTAAAGATTTCTTCCCTCACATTTCAGTCTATGTGGAACTGAACTTTTGTTAAAAATGTATTTTGGATCCACAGTGTTGTAGACTGTATCTTGACCTAGGTGTCAGACACCTTACATAAGAAAAGACCTGTACTTAAACCTCCCTTTTCTGCCAAAGCATATAATAACAGTTCTCTGTTTCTTTTTAAGAACTAATGATACTGATGCATCTTATACCATTCCTGCACTAGTCACATTCATTACACTTACCAATTTTTTTCCTGTAGCATCTACTAATGAACTTTTGGTCTACCCACCATATGATCCAATGCAAAAGGTCATCTGTTTCCAAAGAGTATGATAGACAACCAAGCAACAGAGCAATCAGCAAGCTAGAGTGCAATCCTTGCACAGTAGAAGTCTATCAGCTGTCTCGATTTTTGGTGTTGTTTTTTTTTTTCCCATTAGTTGTACATCTTGCATTAACTATGAAAATTAGTTCAATTTTTTATCTCAGTCTTTAGAATATTAATAGCTTGATGTCTAATTTGGATATTCTTCTTGACTACAGAGAATTTTTCTGACTTGAAAAAGTCACCATCCTTTCATGGTTCAATTTTTTTTTATATTTACCTACTTCAGACACGACACAAGGCTGAGGGATTTAATATTATTGAGTTTTCAGGCTAACATTTGCTCAAAGGAAGTGTAGGAATGAAGTGAGCAAAACCTATTAAGATTCTTCTCATACATCACTTATGAAGATCTACCAAAATTATTGCAGCCATCACCTCTTTTTCTCATACTTTTCCAGACTAGTAAATTGACAACATAGGTCTCACCTGGATCAGCAGTTCCATCTATTATAAGCATCACTATCTGTTTTCGCTCTGGGGAAAAGCAACTGTGCCATTTCAGACTCAGGAGACCAGTGATAGCTTAGTTTTCCTTCATGCTGTTGCTCTCACTGTTACATCTCTTTCAGCCTAGATGCTTATTATTCCTTCCGTTCTATGAGACAAATTTGAGTTCAAATTTGAGGCACAAATAGAAGTACATCTGTTAATAAACTGTGCGTGCTTTTCTCCACTGGAAGCTATGGATTTCCAAATTAAGAGGAACAGGTGGCAGAATTCCACTTTTATTTTTGTCCCTAAGGGCAATATAGAATGGAAGAAGGACGACTTCCTCACTACTGTGAAAGAGGACTCTGCAGTTATTCTTTTCCTCTTCCTGCTGCTTGTCACCCTTATTCTGCCAGCAGCATAATCATATAGTGCCAAAAATAAACTGCAGTTACTAGAGGACAGTAACTTGACAACAACATAAACACCCAACCACCAGTAAACATTAGAAGTCTTGTTGGTGTGTCTCAGCATGGCTGTGGGCTGTAAACCAACAGTCTCATGTGATTGATATATCTAGCACATACCAAACAAGTCTGACGAGCATCCTGTAAAAGAGGAGCAGACAACACTGACACAATTTGACAGAGACCTCTGGATTACTGCTTTCCTACATAACTGCCAGATGGACAAGGAATTGGCACAAACACCCTCCACAGAGTACCCTGCTAGCTTTCTACAGAGCCAGTGCATGTCTGAATAATAATTTCTGAGTTTAGTAGTGACATCCAGCCTGACATATTCTCTCCCTCCTTTTCATTTGTTCGTCCCGCCCTGGCCCTCTAGTTATAATGTCTGTGTGCTTTCATTCATGATGGCGAGCAGTTGCTCTTCCTAAATCCAGCAGGTAGACCTGCCAAGGTCCTTACAGCTGTCAGAGGAAATAAGAAAACTCAGCAACAACATCAGCGCCTACTTCATCATGTGATCCCTTTATGCCAAGTCTGTCAATTTTCTGGCACCATGGTAGAAGTGAATCAAATAACTATTAGCTGTAACAATGTCACGGAACCCACAGATTTTAAAAGTAGTAATGGGATCTTTTATATCCAAACAGTCATATCTTTAACATACCCAGCTCTTTAGAAAAGACTGCATCATTTTTCTCCTAAGCTCCTAAATTTCAGTTATTTCCTCCAGCAATTACAGTAGGCACAACACTACTTTATTGCTTCTGTGCCAGTGACAATCACTGAGAATGGTGTTTCCAAAGCTGTTTAATCACAGTGTATCAAGCTATCATCTAAACTAAACATTCTCCAAAAACAGATGATCTGGACATCAGTAGCAGGCATTTGCCTATCCTGAGACAAAATATTTTGAATATTTTGTTGCTTCAACAATTTTCTCTTCTGTGCATACATAAGTAAGTAAGAGTCATAAAAAAGCTTCCCATGTTGTTTCTGTAAAAAGAAGGATTGCACTGGAGAGTTCTGAGGAAAGTGACTTTTCATTCTTAGTATTCGATTAGTATTAAAACCAATAATTTTATCTTTATATTTCATGAGAAGTTGGCTCCAAAAGAAACATAATGGAATAAAATATATGTTTGCAAGGCAAAGTTCTGACCTTTCTTGAGTTCTAGTTTACTGATAAGAAGATATTTTGAAAAATATTCCATCTATTCCACAGTATAAGCCTATCTATTGAATTTGGTTGCTGTTCCTGAAATTTATTTATCATTCATAGAGCTCTCGCTGCTCTATATCATAGCTTCCTTTGCTACACCCAGTTCATTTATAATTTTTACGATGTCTGGATACTAACGAATCTCACCTATCAATAAATCATGAGTAGAAAAATCCTCTGCTTTCTGCATGCTTACCTTCCTTCTGTTAGATACTGAAATCACAGGAAGTTACTGTTGTATTAGTTGGTGGCCTTTGACATTTCCAAAGTTAATTTCTATGTAATATAAATACATGCAAATACTGTATATATGTGTAACATGTATATGCTCTTCTTTAACAGATTGGGGATATATTTTGCAATTTTAATTCTGATGATTTCATTTCATCTCGCTGATGATACTACCAGGGTACAAAACTGAGCTGACTTCACATGCTCTACGTGTTTGCACTATGAAAGGCTTTGAGAAGCAAAGAATGACCTTGACAGAATATGTTTGTGTGGATTTGGGAGAGGTCCTTATTCTAATGGTTGCCAAGGTAGGATACACAGTTTATTTTGAGAGATTGCCTATCTTCCTTGTTCTTTGTGGTTTAAGCCAAAACTTTTCACAATTTGAACAAAGCCTTGCAAGTCTCCAGAGCATAACTGACCATTTACTGCTGAAGGTATTAACCATGCAAGCCACTTCCAGTTAGTTGTGTTGCTGCTTTTCAAAGATGGGGCCTGAATCAAGTTTGCTGTGCACAGTACTAGCATTGCAAGCTAGATCAGCTCAAAAACAAATGTCACAATTTTCTCTTGAACTTCATTAACAAAGGAACAGTACTGAGCTGCTGCTTTTAGTTTCATGTCCTCTAGACACAAGATTTGGAGGTGATTTTATTTACAAATATTGGTACCAATTTCATTATACTGACTTCACTAGGCGGTTTCTGACATCTTAATTATAAAGCTGCATGAACTGTCTGCTTTATGTTGAAAAGAACAATATTCCTTTTAATTTCTATCCAAGATAAGAATGTGTATTAACACATTTACATACTAGTCACAGAAATCTTGAGATTATAGCTATTTGTTTGCTCTGTTTAACCAGAACAAAGGTTCCTTCACAGGGTGGTAACATACCTTTCAGTCTACAGTAAGAACTACTGCAGCTGATTTCTAATAACTTTTTTCACCCTCTGGATTATACCCATGTATATTTGAAGTATGGAGAGATACCAAATGTAAAAATAACATGCAGACTAATGGTACTATATAAAGAAAATAGCACTCCCTTCTTATGAAAGTTCCTAAACCGAAAGCCTTCTTAATTATTCCCAAATTCCTTTGTATATTCTGACTCCCCACGTTTACTCTCAGTTGTGAGAATATGTATTCCTTCTTCACAGAGAACTCAAATTTATATGGGTTTAGTTCAGTAGAAGGCAAATATTGGCCTCTTTAGCCACCAGTGTGCTTTTAACAAATGTGGGTGGAGCCCTTCCCAAATCTTTGTTTGCGAAGCCCAGCCATGATGATGATGATGATGGTGATGATGAGTTCAGTAGAAGCACTTACACATTATTTCAGTAACATTTTATTTTGAATATGAGGAAAGCCCCGTTCTCTCCTGTCAGCTATAGGTTTAAAGTCTTCAAATCCTAGGAAAAGGGACTTTTCTCTTCGTATGTTAAAACACCCTCATAGTTCAGGTCAATACTTTATTCTCTTATCCTGTCAATTAAATTTTAGTAAAGCAGATTGCCATTCGCTGCATCATTAAGCAGTACATAGCTGTCCTTTTTCCCTGAGTAGAGTCCCTTTCTTTTCCACATTTCTAAAAATCCTCCCAGATTCTTAAAATTTGAATTTGGTTTTGGGAACCTTTAGGCTCAACACAGTGGTTAGACATGATATATACTTCTGTGGAGCACTATACATGTCCACCACAAGAAGGGGTAGTATATACCCTACTCTATGAGAGTCTAGATATCAAAGAACAAAACTCACCTTTTCACCATTTTAAGTAATCAAATGCTTGAAGGAAGCTGAAGAGCATCTGAAAAGTGTCACTGGAGAAAATTGCAAAAGAAGAATATGGCCAGTTGGAAAAGCCTGCAGAAAGTAAAAGATCTTATTTTTAAAACTCAGAGTTTCTCTTCTTTATACCATGTGAATGGTATAAAGCAACGTATTTATGTTTAAAATAAAACAGGACCTTTTCTCTAACTCAAGTGAACATGTATATTAACCAGTCAGTAGATGCAAAATTCTTTGTATGTAATTTTTTTCCTTGAAATTATCTTCAGTTCTTATTTGCATTCTAAAATGGTCACTGATGACAGCATATTAAAGAGGTACGTAGCATAAACTCCTAGCTCCTCCCTCCTTCCCTCTTTTTTTAAAGTACTGAAAGTAGAGAAGCTAAATTCCAATGCATTTTGATGATGTCAAGAAAGCCAAAGTTGTAGCTATAAAAAGAAAATGTTTCTATTTCCCCTGCTCCCAACAAAGCATGAGATAAATAGTTACTTTTTGGAATAATAAGGATTCATACCTGAAACTTAGACTAGCTTTATAAACCTGTCAAAGTTTGTTTAAAACCATAACACACAGTGTATTTGGTGCAGATGCATGTTGCAGAACCATGTGAGGGTGCTTGTTTTGGTACATAGAAAGGCATTCCAACCATCTTATTTTAGTTATTGTACCACACCAGAGATAACAAAAGCTGTCCTAAGATTGAAGTGTATGATGCTTTCAAAGCATGTTCATTGTGAATATTCAAAAGGTCAGAGGTCTGAATTCCACTGATATCTCACATTCTAGTCTCGTTGAAGAAGATGGGAAAGTATGAATTAAAATGTTGCTAGTAAGCCTAAGCTTACTGTATGGTTTTCTGAGTATTTGGGCATTCATTGGTTAGAAGAGGATATAGGGAGGCTCCAAAATTACAGAGAGACAAAATCTATCCATTTCTCCTCTGCAATCTCAGCTAAGCTTTTGAGGAGCACCCGTCATGGTCCAGATGGTTCAGCTCTGTGGATGGGGGAAGGATACTGCTACCATTCCTGCTAAAGTTCCTAGGCCCAGTGAAGGCAACACCTGCCTAGAGTCCTCTTTTGCCCAAAGTCCAACTTTAATGGTTCTGGATTTGCTCCTATGAAAAGTTCAATTTTAGAAGAACCTCTTAAAAATGAGAAGTACTTTTATCTAAGTGAGGAAAAGATAAATCAAAATTCTGTGTGTCATCCTCTCTGAAAAATATGTGGTGTATTGTATTAATACTGACATGAAGATCTCCTTAAACAAAGCATTCATTGTAAAGTGACGTCTTAAGGTTGCCCTACACTTTTAACACTGTAATTCTCTGAATATCCAGGTTTTATTTGTATAACAACTCCTAAAGCTCAGACAGGTGAAACAACTTACCATCACCCAGAAAAATCATGGCCTAAACTAGAAATGAAATCAGATTAGAACATCCGCTCTGGACACTACACACAGGCCCATCTCCTTGCGGAATATAAAAGACTTATGGGTCTTCCGTGTCATAGCTTGAATTTTCTCTTTGCCTCAGCAACTAATGTTTTGAAAAGAGAGATCTAGTGATCAGTGTTTCTTAGTCTAAATGTCATCGATTGCAGTTAAAATACTGTTTTTCTTGAATTCAAGCATCAAAAGACTTACAGGAATGATTACAGAGGCATCTAAAGCAGAATGTTTAATTCTCTTTGCTGCAAACACATGTATTTCTCCCACAAATTAATAGAAAGTCATCCAAGATTGAATTAATTCATCTAGGACATTACATTCTATGGTACTCATTCCCTTTCTAATTACAGACAAAAAATGCCACATGAATATTTTTAAGCTCTAATAATTTTCCGATAACGTGAGTCAGACATGGTGGTTTATGGCGGCACTATACTGAATAGCAAAGCTCTTTTGTACTTCAAAAACGTGCACAAAAACTATAGCTCCTATCACAAGACACGTTGGACAATGGACATGGTTCAATTTTCACTATTTCCAGGTAGCAGAAGGGGACTAGGAAGTCTGCAGAATAAAGAGGCTATGGTGGTCACACTCTCCTCTTTGCCTGCACTGGGCTCAGCAAAAAGCAAACCGAGCTGGCCAAGAATAAGTTGATTCAGCATGCTCTGCTGAAAAGGCTCTTAAGCTGTTCCAGACAAAACCATGAAGAAGGATGATAGTGGCAACACCATCTATCCTTCAGGCTAAGTCTCCCCCCCCACCCCCACCAGGTTTTGAACTGCTGCCAAAATGAATCATGTCTACTTTAAAATGTACTAGGAAGTTCATGTCTGGCACAGTTTGCTCCTTAGTTCTTTTTAATTGTCTTCCATAGGTGCATGATCTACTGAAAGTTTCAAATATGGTTTATATTGCAGCACAATAATGTGTGATTTAACTTCAAGTGAAAAGGCTGGACCTTTTTTACTGTTATTTGCTACATTCATTTGTACAATGTAAGCCAAAGCTAAAGAGGTGAAAACTAGTGAGAACTGATAGAGACTGAAGTGCTCATTTCAGAGAATTTTGCATGACCTACAGATACATTCCTTTTCCCCTGTAGTTATTCCTGCAGGCTTTTTCTTTGGTCTTTTCTGTACCACAGAAAATGCAGTGATTTCACTGCATCAGTTTCTAGAGGAACATATTTAAATCAGACCAATCCACTTGTATTCGAAGCCCCCTTGAGAAATTTCCAGACATGAGACCTTTTATTTAGTATCAGCAAAGTTTCTAAATTAGGTTTTTTTCATCAATAGATCTCAAAGCACTTTATAAAGTAGATTACTCCCATTAACTCTGTTTTGCACTTGGGGAACAGATGAAATTATTTGCTTGCTTGTGGGCAAGTAGAAAGCTGGGAAGAAAAACCTGTGTCTGTCCAATTCAGTGTTTCAGCCACAAAACTACGTGCAGTTTCCAGGTTTTCCTGACATGAATGTGCTTTGAGGATCACATTTCTGCTAACCTTGTAATGATGTTCCAGTAACATTTCATAGTAACCATATTCAATTTAAAAGAAATACAAAATAATAGGACTTATTTGGTGTATTCTAAAGTGGTGGGGGGTTGTTTTGTTTTGCTTTGCTTTGTTTTTTAAATACAATATCAGCTCATAAGAGAGTATCCATCTCTTAGTTTCTGCCATGTAAAAAATATCAGAAGCACGGGCGAAATATCTAGAACCTCTCTTCCTCCATCAAATTCAAGCCACAGAAAGTTCACTCCAAAGTTATGTTCAGATATAAGTAAACCATCTAACAGCCAAAATATCATAGAATCACAGAATCAGCCGGGTTGGAAAAGACCTCTGAGATCGTCAAGTCCAACCTTTGATCCAACACCACCGCGGTTACTAGACCATGGCACTAAGTGCCACATCCAGTCTCATCTTAAAAACCTCCAGGGATGGAAAATCTACCACTTCCCTGGTGGGGAAGCCCATTCCAATGTCTGATTTCCCTCTCTGTAAGGAAATTCTTCCTAATATCTAACCTAGACCTCCCCTGCCAGAGCTTAAGACCATGCTCGCTTGTCTTACTGCTGGTTGCCTGGGAGAAGAGACCAACCCTCACCTGGATACAACCTCCTTTCAGGGAGTTGTAGAGAGTGATGAGGTCTTCCCTGAGCCTCCTCTTTTCCAGGCTGAACAACCCCAGCTCCCTCAGCCTCTCCTCATAGGACTTGTGCTCCAGTCCCTTCACCAGCCTTGTTGCTCTTCTCTGGACCTGCTCCAGCACCTCAATATCCTTCCTGAACTGAGGGGCCCAGAACTGGACACAGTACTCCAGGTGTGGCCTCACCAGTGCTGAGTACAGGGGAAGAATCACTTCCCTGGTCCTGCTGGCCACACTGTTCCTGATAGAGGCCAGGATGCCATTGGCCTTCTTGGCCACCTGGGCACACTGCTGGCTCATGTTCAACTTCCTGTCAATCCAAACTCCCAGGTCCCTCTCTGCCTGGCTGCTCTCCAGCCACTCTGTGCCCAGCCTGTAGTGCTGCATGGGGTTGTTGTGGCCAAAGTGCAGGACCCGGCACTTGGCCTTGTTGAACCTCATCCTGTTGAAATCAGACCATCTCTCCACAGCTTCTCCAAGTGCCTCTGAAGAGCCCTCCTGCCTTCCAGCAGATCAACACTCCCCCCCCCGCTTGGTGTCATCTGCAAATTTGCTATTGGTACACTCAATCCCCTCATCTAAATCATCAATAGAGATATTAAAGAGAACTGGGCCCAACACTGATCCCTGGGGGACACCACTAGTGACCGGCTGCCAACTGGATGCAGCACCGTTCACCACCACTCTCTGGGCCCGGCCCTCCAGCCAGTTCCTAACCCAGCACAGGGTGCCCCTGTCCAAGCCGTGGGCTGACAGCTTTTCCAGGAGCATGCTGTGGGAGATGGTGTCAAAGGCTTTGCTGAAGTCCAGACAGACCACATCCACAGCCTTCCCCTCATCCACCAGGTGGGTCACCTATATAGTGCTATAGCAGGATATAAATAAGCCTGAAGTGTGAGCACTTTAACAAGGAGCAAGAAGCAATAAAAATGTTTGTATTGAGACAGCACCTCATTTTCCATCCGGCCTTCAGAATGCAGAGATAAGCTCTCCTTGGTAAGGCTGTCTGTTAGGACTGGGCTATCATGTAGTGGGCTGCTGCTGGATATTTTTGCATTAAATGTTCTTCCTCTGTGACTAGAACCTGAGGGATGTAGTGACATCTCCATCCTTGGAGGTTTCCAAGGCTCAGTTAGACAGCACCACAACTGACCCAATTTGATGCTGTCAATAGACTTACATTGAGCAGGAGGTTGAACTAGGTAATCTCAAGAGAGCCCTTCCAAACAACACTTTAGTAGTCCTGCAATTTTGAACCGCATGTGAATGCAATGGATCTTGCATTTAAATTGGTCTGTAGTATCTGAAGAAAAAACCCACCAGCATGAGTGTAGATAAGGTCTTGCAGAATTACTAAGTTGGGAAAATTCTTCATCTCAGAAAATGGAAACACTCAATTTTCTATGGTATGCTGTCTGTTATGGTAGGAGAGGAATTAATTAGATTTCTATATTAGCTAGGTCTTGTATGCAGAAGCGTTTTATTAATTAACCCAGTTTTACAGATGAATAAGAAGTTGAGTTCCTGTTATGAACAATACTTAGCCCTTTTCTAGATTCCAGTATTCTTCTGTCCCTTTGCAATAAAACACAGAAAACTGCAGATCAGCATAGGTACTGTGATCTGTAACCTTTTTTTTTTTGTCTTACACTTTTGCACAGTACTTCTAAATGCTACTAACCTTCAAGAAGGATGTGATTATGGGAGAGGTACCACAGTCTTGTTTTATTATCAGTGCCTAATTAGAACTAGGAAGACTTACCTCTTCTGTTACAGGGAAAAAGCCAAAGGAAGAGAAACACAAGCACCCATGTCATATGTTATGTAGGAAATAGCTAATCTGAAGCTACCTTTTTCACATATAAAGTAGTCTAATTAGCATTACTGCTAATTAGAATGAGACAGAAAGAGTTCAGGGAACCATTTTCTACTGAGAAATGTAATCACCCCTCAAACAGTGTTTGGCATATACTCATTTGGCTAAATTATGTTTGGGTAAAGAAGCCCTCTAAGGACTCATCTGATAAGGTGCATTTTAAGTTATTTATTTCATATTATAGTATATAAATTGATCATATAGCAGTTAGACCTGAAATGAAATGTCTTATCTGAACAAGATATTTGCATTGATTTCAGCTGAAATTTTTTTCCTCAAACTTTTCATTTGGTGTGTTAGTTCAAAACAAAGCCAGGTTTTGAAATGAAGAAATCCCTCTGTCAGTGGAATCTTGTGGTCAGTTCTGTTACTAGTCACATTTGCTCTTACAAACAGTTGAATTCTTGGCTTCCTTTTGAGTCAGTGGGACTTTTACTCTTTGGTAGAAGTATTATATTTTAAACAAATGAAATGCTTATGTTCAAGGCCTTTCTTTGTGGACACCTAAAATATACTGAGTTCCAAACACCTCTATATATTGCTGTACAACTGTGAACAATCTTTTATACTGCTGAGTTTTCCCAGAGCAGTTGATGATGAATAGTTGCTGAAGTAACACTAAAGCAGAATTAGGATGGACAAGTATCAGAGCTATTGAAGTTATTTTGCTTAGAGTGGAAGTTAATTGTATTTATTCAGTGTCTCCTACTAAGCTCATTCACAGAACAGTATCTTATGAGAAGAAATATGTGTAAATTAAGACGAAATCAGAAGTAGACTAAATAGACATGAGTTCTTGTTGAGTTCGTTGTAGTTATTTTACAACTCTAGAAATCATTGCATCAGATACAGAAAAGTAGCAAAATGATAAAAAGACATTTTTAAAGTTCTGCATGTTTTGTTTCCTCCAATTTTTTTCTTGTGATGAAAAATAAAAATATGTACAGAGCAATAGATACATATTAGGCATGTTCTAAGATGTGAAGTCAAGAATCCAGCTGATTTTTGTTGCTACAAAAATCATGTTATCTTTTTATGTAACTGCTCACAATACAGATGAAGAACAGCTGACAAACTCTCAGCTCATACATCTGACATGACTTGATACAACAAGAAAAATGGATATGCAATGAATTAAAGATGTTTCAAGTTCAATAATCTTATTTTTGTTGTAAATTCTGAAAGATATTTTAAAATACTTTCAGAAGGGTAAGATGACATGCAGGCTTTGTGACAATGGATGACTAAAGAAGAATGCAGTACAGGAAATTAAGATATACATGTAGATAAAGTTGCTGCAAATAAAAATTTGCAGGAATAGGCCATGAATTTCTTAACTGTTCACATTTAACATTTCCTACAGTGTTGGTGTATGAAGAAAGCTCTTTTGTTGCCTGATTGTAAATTAAATAAACATGTTCCTTACTAGTCTCTTTTACATTAGTTTCTGTTTTTTTAATAAACAATGGGGTTTTTTCACCACATAAAAACTATAAAGTTTTAGGAGCATAATCCTCCAAACATTGGCACTGGAGAGTACGTATATTCTCCTTTTATAGCCTACTGGATCACAAGTGGTGTCAGACTCAAAATCTGACACTCTGATCTAGATTGCCTCTTAGTTCAAACTGGATTCCCACTACAGTTGACTAATCTGTTGGAAGTAGATCTGTTCAAGGTATTACCAAACTTCTGCAACCAGTAACTTGATCTCAGTATGCGTTGTTGTCCCCACCCCTGTAAATGTCACCTCCTGTCAGGTGGGTCCTACAAGCATCTTTATCCTCTGCAATAGCTCTTCCCAATGCCAACCTCATTGGTGCCCATAGCACATGTACACAACGAATGGCAACCTGGCATGCCCAAGTCCCAGCAGAGTTCAGCATAAAAGCTGGAGGGATGAGGCTTGGGGCACCTGGGATTTTTCTGGAGCTCTGCATAGATTTACCCACCCCACCTTCACATGCTTTCCAGGGAGGGACTGTCTTCAATGGCTGGTTGTGGCTGCCACAAATAAGTAAGGTAATTTTGATGGGCAGGTTTTGAACATAACTGAGAGCAGGGTGTGCTAGCATGGAGCATGTTAACTAGCCGGGTCCCTTCCTTCTGAAGAGAAATGAGACAACACAGACTGACAAGAGGTCTGGACGCAGCCCAGTCTGCCCTGCAACAGAGCATTGGGACACTGAGACATAACCCTCATTTCTGTCCACGCCACTTCTTAAACTCCTTCCACCCAACCACAATAAGCAGTAAACAGAGGTAAGAAACAGAGAGTCTGCTTGCGTTTTATATGGCAGTTACATAAGAACCAAATATGTGGAATTTCAGAAGTCGTGGTGACAGAGTCTTCAAGATCAGAAGTGCCATTTCTTCCCTAATAACTGAATTATGTAAATAAAGGCCACGACTACATGCATTTAAATGTAGGTCAAAGTGTTCCTGATTTCAAGATACAATGCACAGAAGAATTAATTTATCTGAGACTGGAACATCAAAGACCTTGAAGAAGGCAATACAGATGACTGTCAGCACACTCATATTTGTGGCTTCTAGTATTTCCTTCTGTAAATAAAAAGAATGAGAAAATGATCCAGTTTAATGTCTTCAGATGAAAAAATCGCTGTATCTGCGTGCTTTGGAGTAACAGGAAATCCTCTTTCCATGGCAGCAGCAGGATGCTAAGGGTGGAACAGCTCATTGCACAGGTTGTTGTCGTATTACATTGCTATAAATGTAATGATAAGTTACAAATGTGCCCCACCGTGCCTATGACACCAGCAGAGCAGCAAAGCACAACGTGCTTTCTTTTGCACTGTGAAGCCACGAGAAAAAGGCAGCAACTTTGCAGGCCACATACGTCAACAAGAGGATATGAGCTTCCCAGCAGTACCTCCCTTTCTTTGGGGTTTTGACTTAATAATATGATCCCAGTGACCTAAACCCAGATTCATCACCTCGGCTGTACCATCTGCCTCTCACAAGGTGACAAAACCCAATCAATCCCAATCAAATCCAATTACTGAGAAGCCTGAGACATTTGAAGTTTCATTAAGATTTATCAATTATACCTCATATCAAGTTCTGCAATTATAATCAGAGATAAGCATTAGTCTCATATCTAACATAATGCCAATGATACTAAAATGTATTTTTGCAGCAAACCCTCCTCCCTAATTTTCCAGCAATATTTAAAAAGAAATATAAATGGATAGCAATGCCTCTCAATAAGGCAGACTAGTTTGTCTATTACTCCAGCATTGTGAAACTGATGTTGTGAAATAGCAACTGAAAGAAGCCCAGCCCAAGGCCCAAAAGGGGTGATTTATGCTACTAACTTAAGAAAGAAAACTGTCCAGAACTTTAAAAATAAATAGTGCACTGAGCTCTTTTAACTTATTTCTGAAATTACTGCCAACTGCATACTGATTTTAAATCTTTATACTCTACAAAACTCCCAGGAGTGAAATTTAGCAAGGACTTAGCAGCTGAGAAAGACAGAGGAGATGAATCATGGTTGTATGGATACAGCCCTGCACACACTTAGTGCTGAAAGTTTTATATTTTGTAAATGTAGAATAGTCATGCAAAATTTCAGTATTCTTTCAATTGTGATGCATTCACATATTTTAACAACTTGTAACAAAAGAACAGTTCTACCGAAGCCATTTTGGAGAACAAGATTAAAAGATCTGAGTATGCTCTAATAGAGTCTATTAGAGCAATTATTATCTTGTAGGTAGTGTATGAAGAAAGCATTCTGTGTTTAGGCAAACTGAACTGATTTCAAGAAGGAAAAAATTTGTTTAAAGTTATGCATGCTCTGAGTCTACACTACAGAAAATGAAGACAGTTTTAAAGACTACTAAGATCTGTGCAAAGACTGATGAGCTGGGTGCTGTCTCCCTCTTGGAGTGTAAAATGAATGGAAAACATGCTTTTAAGAACACCTGAGAATGAAGTTGTGATACTTTCTTCACTGTGAATAAATGACCAAGCAGGTTGATAATATGTATGTTACTCACATGAATCACTCAGGACTACCTCCTTAGAAAAAATTAGTTCAAAATACATCGCTGGCATCATATTCCTCTAAAAGAAAATGGAATATTATTGGTACTAGAGCAGTAAATTTACTTTTAATTACACTTATTTTTATAATTTAAGGCCTATTCAGAAAGTCCATGGAAATATGGCCTCTGATACTTGTAATTAGAAGTAGGAGGAAAAAAACCTAAAAACATTCCATGAAGAATTTGAATTATTATTTGTTTTCTCCATAAGGAGGTAGTCAATTAAGTAAAGTGCTACACAAAATCTGGTGATGGCTGACTACGTCTGAAAATAAAAGATATTGGTAATTTTGCAGGCTATTAGATTGGGTTAGAATAATTAGATCAGTAAGAATAATTTCTAGTTCACCTGTAGGGTAGACTGTGGTAGTAATTAAAAAAGACTACTATGGAATTTCTAAATGCCAATATTGGTCCATTTCTTGCAGAAATCTCCTTAATATTCTCATCTCATACTGTCGACAGTCTGAGATGAAGGAATGATCGTGAGAAAAGATTATCTTTCTAAATGAGAGGTCAAGAGACTTCCAGGGCAGGAATGGATTGCAACAGTAGCACTGTATGAAATTGCTACTATTGTCATATAACCTGTGACGTACTGCTTAGGTAAGGGAGTGGGAGCCTCACAGTTCCTCCAGTCACAGTAATATAGTGCTTTTATGAAATTGAAATGGCTTTATCAAGAAGTGATTTGGAGCCTAAATTAGGTAGTTTATTTTCTGTCAAACTATACACGGATTTTTGACATAATAGGGACAATTTCAGGCTTAATGCATCTTTTCTCAATTTACTGTTCGTCGTAGAAATTACACCGACAGAAAATTGGGGGAATAATAATATTCATGTGAGAAAAAACAAAATAATCAAAGAAAGATTTTCCCCCTCACCCCCCCACCCCCTCCCGGATTTCATGCAAACACTTTTTTGGGGGGGAGGCAGGGAGGCACATGCACAAGAAAGCCTTATGTCCAGAGAAAGGAATTTACAGTTTATATAAAATCAGAGTGTTCTTACAGTACATTACTGCTACACAGCATGTGGTGCCTTGCCTGAACTCTATTGTTAGAAAATACTCATTTCAAACCTGCTCCTCTATAATGTATTAGATACCTAACAGGGGCAGAAGGACAGATTAGGCAATATCTGTCTTCATTATGAAGTTTGGAATAAAATTGGCATTGGAATAAGTGGGAAAACATATTCCTCTGGCACTTACATTAAAGGCAGAGGAAGATTAATTTCTTTTAAAAACATAAAGTAACATGTGGATATAGAGATGGGAGAAGGCATTGGTGTTTAATATAAATAGAAGGTTTTTTACAGTAATGTGATCATTCAAGGTGAAAATTACTTCCCTGGGCTCAAAAAGAGAATACAAAGTTCGGAAGATGTATTTTGCAAAATACAAAAGACAGCTTACAAAAAATTTTATCACTGCTTTATGGTGATGGAATGAACTAAATCCACTGGCACTCAGGGTAATATCTGGAATGGAATCAGCACCCGTGGTACTGGAATGCCTCCTGATGTCCCACTGTTTGGGGAACACTGGATAGATTACTCAAGTGGCCATGAAACTTGTCAAGTTGTGTTTACTTATGAAGTACTTACTACATAAGCACATGCAGAGCTGAGCATGACCCTAAGAAGCACATGCAGAGCTTAGCATGACCTTTGAGGTTAACTAGGTGTCCGTTCTGGGATATCAAGCCCGGAAGGACTAAAGAACATGTTATATATGGATTTCTTTCATATGATTTGAAGGCTCTCTGATCAGCTCGAATTTCAGTGCACCAGACTATCTTGCAGGAAACTCACTGCTCTCATCAGGTTGAACTTGCTCTGCTGAAAGCAGTGCTGGGGATGCATAGCATGCTCCATAGCTGTGAGCCAAGGGGAACAGAGTCACTTTCCTGGACTTTAACTTACCTGATGTATAGGCTGATTAAGTATAATTAATCCTTTAGATGAAGTATAACCCCACATCTTTGCATTTCAATATGTACAATGAAAAAAAATACCTGGAAGCACATTTGAGTATATCTATTACAAATCTGTACTTCAGTGTGGACCCGAACACTGGCAAATTGGATCCGAAATGTGCATGACTATGCATTCATGTGCTGCTCTGGAGGGAAGGCTATAGCAAGGGCATTATGCACATTAGGATATTATGCACTGATCACAGAAAGATGGGACAGCCTTACAAACCAGAGACTTATGCTGAGCTGTAAGATCGCGTGCCTGTGCTGTGTGCTGCAGTTCATCTTATTCTGCTCTTGGACAAGAAGTTACCTCACGGCCTTCGATGCTCTCAGCCACCCGGGACCGAATCAATACTTCAGGGGGAAAGAAAAGGAGAAGAAATCACAGCACAGATAAAGGTCACTTTGAGGCAATAAAATGCTGTGACAGAAAAGCAAACTACATAACTGGATGCAGAAAGCAGGCAGACCAAAAGTCTGAGCCTTATCTTTTATGAGTGAACATGTATTATTTCTGCATGGTTGGAACCCAAGTGCTATGATGATAAACATATGTTTACAAAATGCAGGGTGTTGTTTGCCCATATTTTGGGGATCAAATCTGAAAACTTGTAAAAGACAGAAGCAATGAAGAAGACATAAAAAAGTGTCTTATTCACATCGATTGTTTATTTACTGCTTTCCCTTGTTTGATGAGACAATGCAGTTAAAAGTTTTAAATATTTTCTCTTCCAGAATGTAGTAGTAAGATTGATCATCATGTATATTTTTTAGACCACAGTACAAACTTGCAGAAAGCCTTCTGAAAATGTAAGTGCTGTTGGAAACTTTTGTTGCATGAACACCATCAGTAAAAGCTGTAAGCACTACAAAACATACCATGAAAAATCATTTTGATTAATTATAAATGTTTCATTATATGAAAAAGAACATCATCTGAGTACGTCAGAATATGAAGGAATTATATGTTTCCTCTTTTCACTTGATATCAGCTTCTTCGGCAGGAATGATCTGCTCACATCCTACAGATGAAAAATTTTACAGTCTCTCAGAGAAGAATTTCTTCTAATCTCATGACTGGCTGTTGTGTTAGCCACACACTTGGGTTTCATCACACCAGTCAGCTTCATCTTTACATCAATTTAGAGATCCCTGATGTCAAGAGAACCACAGCAGTAATTCTGTATTAATAGAAATTGTAATTTGAAGCCTTTTTTAAAGATCTGCAACAACTAGCCCAAAAAAATGGAGACAGCCTTGCATTTCTCTTCTTTGAGATTATTTGTTTGTTGTGGAATATGAATAGTTCACACTAACCCTGGGCTGTTAGTACCTAAATCAAGTACCTCAAAAGCAACTGAGATAAAATAATGCTATGGGACTATTAATAGAAATGACATGTTGCTGAAATGTCACCATATGTTACTATTTTGTACGCTTCAAAAAGCAAAATCCCAGCCTTTACAGCATTAAAAATAAAGACATTTCTTTGGCTTTTAAATTGTCATTTTCAATTCCCCACTCATTTAAAAAAATGAAAGTTTTAAATTAGTTCAGAAAGGCACTGTGTTTGCCTTTTAGTTAATAGCTTTGTTAGACAACAGCTAGAAATTCTTACAAATTGAATTTGTCAGTGAGAGGAAACCAACAGCATGGCATTCATTTCTATCCCTTGGATTTATGATTTGAGAAAAACTGCCTTTGCCACTCTCATTTCAGAGTTCTGGTTCCCAGAGCACTCATTCCCTGCTATGTTCTGAGAAATGGGGGGATGTCCTGGAAACAAATCAGACCCAAACTGCAAACCTAACCCAAATGTCTCTTACTTTATCTGATATTAGACATTAAGATGGACTTTTTAGGAAGCCACCCTGGGACTAACAGGGATCTCTGGTCTCAAGGCAACTACTGTGTCACTAGCAAATGTGACCCAGGACCATATCTTGAAAAAGAAATGAAATGAGAAATTTATTCTGCATCAGAACAGCTGAACAGATGAACTGCTAGGAAGTGAACAAGTCATGATCATTATTTGTAAGTTATTCTTGTAATTGATAAAAATAATAGACTCTAGTCCCCTTAAAATTCTTTTTTGGGATGCCTGGTTTATTAAATACATAGAGTAATTGCAAAGCATACAAATTAGGATTGAAAGACTTTACACCCTATGGAAAAATAGGTAAGTCTAAGGTTAACTCTCTTCTGCTCAGTGGGGGACACTCAGCCATATTTTTCAGCCATTATCAGCCATAACAACATTTGACTGTCAAACCAGTGACTCCACTGATGGTTTCCAGCACATCCAGGCATTGAGCTAATGGCAGCTTTACGACTAGATCAGACCCAGGGAATGAGATTACAAGGCAAGGCATGAAGGCCTACGCATCCTCTGTCCTCCCTCCTCACACTAGTGTTGAACCATTTGAGCCCTTCTTTAATGTCAAATGTGCTGCTGAAGCCTTTCCTGAAGGTAATTGAGGCACATGATTGCCTGATTACAGTTTGATCCATATACAAGAAGGCTATATGGCTTAGGATTTTCAATTATATATTTACATTCATGCACCTAAATCCATACGTAGCAATTAAATCAATAGCCTGATGTATAGAAATGAATTAACTTGTTCTTCAGTTGCTCACAGTCAGTAGCCCTTTGGATGTATATCTTATAGGAGAAGAACCTATTTTTTAAAATAAATGTTGCAAAAACCTCTGTAGGTTATTTTTCAAGCATTTTTCTCATTATTAAAGAGCTGTTTGGGATCATGCTTAACATGAAAGCCCATGACAGCCTTTGGATAAATTTAAGCCTATAATACCACTTTGGATCAATATATTTGATATCAAACATACCAGGGCTCAGTATGGGGGGCAGTTCTGTTTAATATATTTATTGACAACCTGGATAAGGGGATCAAGTGAATTCTCACTCAGCTTGAAGGTGACATCAAGCTGGGTGGGAACATTGATCTGATGAAGGGTAGGAAGGTTCTGCAGAGGGATTTGCATAGGCTGGATCAAAAAGCTGAGGCCAATGGTAAGAGGTTCAACAAGGCCAAGTGCCAGGTCCTGCACTTGGGTCAAAAAAACCCCAGGCAGTCTTGCAGGCTTGTGACAAAGTGGCTGGAAAGCTGCCTGGTGGAAGAGGACCTGCGAGTGCTGGTCGACAGCAGTTGAACCTGATCCAGCAGTGTGCCCAGTGGCCAAGAAAGCCAATGGCATACTGGCTTGTATCAGCAAAAGTGTGGCCAGCAGGACCAGGGCAGTGACTGTCCCCCTCTACTTAGCACTGGTGAGGCCACACCTCAAATCCCATGTTCAGTTTTGGGCCCCTCACTTGTGAAAGACATTGAGGTGCTGGAGTGAGTCCAGAGAAGGGCAACGGAATAGGGGAAGAGTCTGGAGCACAAGTCCTATGAGGAGAGGCTGAGGGAGCTGGCGTTGTTTAGCCCGGAGAAAAGGAGGTTCAGGGGAGACCTCATCACTCTCTACAACTCCCTGAAGGGAGGTTGTAGCCAGGTGGGCATCAGTCTCTTTTCCCAAGGAACAAGCGGTAGAATAAGATGAAATGGTCTCAGGTTGTGCCAAGGAGATTTAGATTGAATATCAGGAAAGCTTTCTTCACAGAAAGAGTTGTCCAGCACTTGAACAGATTGTCCAGGGAAGTGGTTGACAAATTATCCAACACTATTCAACAAGTTCATAGTTATGTAATCATTCAGCATCTGATCCCATGCTAGCTAATACTGAGAATTATGAATTATTCTGGTGGAAGTAGGTCATCTATGATGACAGGAAATATCAAATTAAGTATCATTAAGTATAGCCATTAGCCAGGAAAAATCCGAACAATTGTCAGAAGATATTAGTATGGGTTTTCTTTGCAACATCTTAAACACGGATGCTGCTTTAGCCTGCTTTTGCTGAATGAAATACCTTTTCAGTGGTTAAAATCCTACTAACCCAGGTTTTCGCCACAGGACATTATATAAAGAACCTGTGGCCTATCCCAGTTTCTGAAAAAGGAACCTCTACACCAGTGTTGTAGCTTAGCAGTTACTTTCTAAAGTGTGAAAAAACCAAACCTGAACACAAATACATTAGCAAGTAACTTTCTTTTCTTTTTCTGAAAAATGGTTTCCATGCACTTGCAGATTTTTGGGGCCTTCTGAACAGAACAAGGTTAAAAAGCATTGCTTCAGCAAATTTTCCACTGTGTAATTAACATTCTTCTGACTTTAACCATCTCCAGTTTTCACAGTGTTTCCTGTTCCCTGTCACAATGAACAGTGTTATGTTGCAGGGAAATACTTTTAAGGATGAGAGTTTCTTGTGTATCTTGCACACAAAATGAATCAAATCACAATTGGAACAATATTGATTCTGTCCTATTTCAAAGGAATGCACAGATCAGAGCCTCACACAAAGCTCATAAAAGATACAGAAATTGACTGCTAATAGCACAGCCTGTCATACTAATAAGCTGCTGAAGTTGCCACAGATGTAGAATGTACAAGCTTAACCCCAAGTACTGATTTTTAAAGCAGCTCCTAAGAGCCATCTGGGTTCATCCAGAGCATCCCAAAAATGAGTTGTACTGAAACTCAGTCGGAAAGAGCTGTTCTCAGTTAAAGAGTAGCATCCCATAACTGTAGACTGAGGGCCTGGGTCAGTTAAAAACACATAAGAAACTATGATTTATTTTATTTATTTTTTCTTGTGAAGGGTTAAAGAGAATCAATATTAGTCTTTTTGATCTGGTATTGTGAGTTATTCAGTTGAGTCGCTAGGGCTGGTTACAGAGACTAAACAATGTTTGGTGCTCTGAGCAAGATGAGACAACTCAATATCTCACAAGATTAACCCTCACACTCTCCAGATTTCTATACGTACTTCTGTTAACCTTATTTAGTCTTGATATAGAGACTTTGCTGAATACTACTTTTTTTAGAACATTGTGTTTGATCCATCTAATGACTCTAATAGTACAACATTGCCTCAAATACCTTATTATTATAAGTATTCTGCTTTCAAAACCCATATAAAGAAAGGAATAATGTACTATACAGCCTTCTTTTTATGGATGATGGCAGTGGCTCCTGGACTCCAGGTGAGATACATTGCATTCAATTTGAGAAGTGATTATACATCAGCTGAAGAAAACAGCACACAGTGATGCTTTCCATGGGAATTTGGACTGCATCGACTTTTTGGCAGTGGTATGAGACTATTTTTGGTAGCTTTATTGAAAGGAATCCAGGAAATGTTTCATTTTAGTAACAATGTCTGTTAGTGAAATACAAGGGATTTTACTTTGGTTAGTGATCTCGTATGTGAATACTAATGGGAAAGCTCTTCAGGAGGTGGCCAGTTTACACTAAGCCTAGAAAGCAGTGTTAGCTTTCCACAGGCAGACTGTCTGCCTGTCTCCATGTAATTAAGGCCTTTCTCCTTAAAAAACTGCCAGGCTCTATTTACATCTTCTGTTTTCCTTGTGACCTTAAACAAGAATATCTTCTTTGGCCCAGAGGTCATGACACAGCAATATAGCTATTTATGTAAAACACAGAGTAATGGCCCTACAGAATCTGCTTTCTCTCCTGTTTGACCTCAGTCAAGGTACAGGTCTATCACATCCCTTCCGACTGTTAGACAGCTTACAAGTGGACTTTTCCTCAGTTCTCCATTTTTTCATATTTTCATATTTTCTGGTCTTCTGAGAAAGGAATAGAAAGATCTTTCTACAAGAGAGCTTGTTAACCCCTGTGCTTGCACATCTGAAATCTGTCCGCAAGGATGGACATAAAACAGAACAGCACTACTGAGAATATCCACAACTGTAATCATAATAACATCACCTTGGGTCTTAATTTCAACATTAGACAAATGACTTCTCTCTCTGCCAGTGTTTTCTGGCATTTGTGGGAGTGAAGAGTCTGCTTATATCCCTCCATACTCTGGGAAAGACTGCCCTGTAATTTACAGTGAGCTGTGTTTAGCTTTGCTTGAGTGTTGTTCTTACAGCATTAAAATAGTTTTCTTGAGGTTAGGTTTCCTTCTGGAAGAGTTTCTACTAAACCTTTAATCGGAATTAAAAGCAGACTAGGAGATATCTTGCACATCAGTGGGCTTATTTTAGGATATGGTTGCAGTTGGTAATACTGATATGTTTAAGTTGCTGCCAAATGAAGAATGAGAAAGAAAGATTGCTGACTATAAGAGAAAACAGTGCAACCAAGTGCCAGTCATGTATCTAGCCAGAATAAATAAGTAAATAAGCCTAATTTTCAATTCCACTCACATCCCAGGAAGGCATCCTGGGAAACAAGTATCTTCTATAAAGGGAAGAAAAAACACAACCATTTTCATTAAAACATAAGCTCAAAAAATGTTTTGGTGAATACCTTGAGGTTCTAATATAGCAATTTTTAGTATTTGCTTTTATAGTGGTCTACTCCAAAATGAAATATGTTTTGCTCACTATACTATGGGACATAACACTGTTTTCCTTTTCCCACAAGTAACTAGGACTCGCTGAGAGAAATTTTATAGTGATAGTGTTTTTAGAGCTGTGCGGAAGATTTAACTGTGGTACTTCACTTCTAGAAGAGGACCTTCGGATCACTCGTGAATAACCAGAAAGCTGAAGAAGGAGGAAAAAAGGGGAGGGGGAAAAAAAAAGTTCTCTTGAAATCTTACGTATTCACAGACCATTTGTGGTGCTTACATGCACCAGGAAATCCAGGTAAGTACTATACAGTCATGTTAAAGTGTACCCAAGACGACTGGAGGCGAGAGTTACGAGCAGCTCTAGGTATTGCAGTAAGTAGTTCCAGTACATGAATAATTCGAGTGCATTCACTTCTCGAGAGTTGGCCCAGGCTCTTCCCAAAGGACAACCAGTTATGCAAAATGAAACCCGTGAAGGTCACTGTGTATTTGTGAGTCTGTAGGGAGAAGAGCTGATGAGCATTGCAATTAGAATATCTTGTCTGCTGCGAAGTAAAGTCTTCCATTTGAAACTGCTCACGTGAAGGCATCTAATTTAGACATTTCCTTCCACTTTATAATTTTCTATTTTTTAAATTTCACCCCAGTGCAAAGGGAAACGGGAACGGAAGGTTTGGAAAGGTTTGGGAAACTTGGAAGGGAAGGGAAGGTTTCGGGAGGTTTGGGAAGGGAAGGGAAGGTTTGGGAAGGTCTGGGAAGGTTTGGGAAGGTTTGGGAAGGGAAGGTTTGGGAAGGGAAGGTTTGGGAAGGGAAGGTTTAGGAAGGGAAGGTTTAGGAAGGGAAGGTTTGGGAAGGGAAGGTTTGGGAAGGGAAGGTTTAGGAAGGGAAGGTTTAGGAAGGGAAGGGAAGGGAAGGTTTGGGAAGGGAAGGGAAGGGAAGGGACACAGAGATTTCTGTGAACAATTTTTTCCTGCACTCTGTAGGCCTTGCTTGCCGTGGAAGTGACAAGCGTGTATTGTTTATACTTATAGACTGTGTGAACATATGTGATGCTTATACTTGTTAGCTGTGTGTCTGGTTATAAGGTTTGAGAACATAATATGTTTATAGAAAGAAAACCTTGAGAAACTGAAGATAATGAAACATCTGCAAATTTAGTAAAACCCTATTAGAAAGAGGTTTCTATGCCAAGGATGATTTCAGATCGTGTGGACAGAACATCAGGTGCAACGAACTGGAGACATGAGACGTGTGCACAGACTGAGCTATCCAACCATCTTATGAGCATGTACCCTGAGCAAACTAAACTGTATAAAAGTTAACTGATTTAAATAATAAATTGGACATTGCTTTGATCACATTGGTCGTGTTGCTATGTCTCTGAGCCTCCCCATCGATATCTGGTGCCCGAAACAGGGACGGGACATCCTCTTCGTCGAGTTCTGAGGGACGTAAGGCGAATAGAAGGACGTGGGAGAAGCAGCCGTTTACAGGTGGCGTGAATCCCGGCGCTACGGAACGAAGCCATGCGCATGGTGAAAAAGAAATCTTGCCCTGATCAGGTGAGTCGGCTGAAGAATCGGGGTCTGCAGAAAGAGGCAGTGCAAACGCTCCTTTATTTTATTCTGAGAGAGATTCTAATTATGACGAAAAAGCCCTTAAAAAGTTACTAATCCCCATCGTTAAAGCTGCCTTTGCGGTGTCCATTTGTGATGCTATTAAGGAACATTAAAGGGAAAAAATCACAAAAAGATTTGACGAAGCAGCTCGTTATTTTACATTGTGGCAGCTGCTGACTGAAACAGAGCAATTTCTAAGAAGACTGAGAGGCAAGTTACAGCTTTGGCCTATGCTGCATTAGCAAGCAGCGAAACTGAAAGCAAAGAGAGTAATTTTATCAATTTTTATTCATTATGTCAACAACCGTGCTGCCGGCGAGTTTCAAAGTGCAGGCTTCTGCCCCACCGTCAGCCAGCGGCCCCAGCAGCAGTTCATCCTTAGCCCCGGAGAATTCCAAAGTGCAGGACATCAGGGAGGCCACTGCCAGCTGCGCCTTCCCTCGCGGTGAGCTCTCCACCACCCCGCCCGCCGCCGCTTTTCCTGCCGCTGCTGCTAAAGTTGCTGCTGCTAAAGTTGCTGCCGCTCCGCCGCCTAAAGCCGTGCCCGGCGCCGTCCTGCTGCTGCGTGGAGCCGCTCCCCCCGCTGCTCCCCCGCCCGCGCCGAGCCCCGGCCGAGAGTCCCGAACTGACGGAGCCCCTCCGGCGCCACCCTGGCCAGGAGCCGCTGCCGGGAACCCCTCTGCCAGCCGCTGCCGGCACAGCCACTGCGAACCCCTCTGCCAGCCGCTGCCGGGAACCCCTCTGCCAGCCGCTGCCGGCACAGCCACTGCGAACCCCGCTCCCGACGCCGCTCGCCCGCCTACGAACGCGACCGCCGCTGCCGTGACCCCGCCCCTGCCGTAGCCCGCGCTGACCGACCACCGTCGCAGCCTGATCGACGTCATCACCGCGCGACGCCGACCCCGACCCGGCAAGGGACAGTCTCGGTGAGAAGGAACGGGGAGGGGGGAAGGAACCACGAACCAGCCCGCTCCCGCTCCGCCCTGTCTAAAGCTGCTGCCGTCAGCCCCCCCCGTTCCCGATTCGACATCGAACTACGAGAACAGACAGAGAGACTCAAAGACCCGAGTGCAGCTGCAAGAAAAGTTTTGCAGACGTCTGTGGCAGAGCAGAAGTTAAAGCGACAAAAGCCCTCTTGCCAGCTCCCTGTACCCCCATGCAGGCAGGTTCCCCCAAGCCCTTTTCTGTCGCTTCCACCACCTCCTCAAACTCTATTTCAGGGAGGGGGGAGGAGGGTGAAACCGCGCTGGAGAGATCTGTAAGTCTGCTGTTTGAAAGATCAGGGGCTGGTGAAAGTGAAAAGTCTGGAGTAGAGATGGAAAGAGATTCTGTGAGATGCTATAATAAAAAGTTTAGTTGTTAACTACTAACAAATTCCCAGTTATAACAGATGCGGGAGACAATAGAAGTTATTATGCATTAAATTAGAAGATGCTAAAGAAATTAAATCTATAATTATCCAGTATGGGTTGAGATCAGGTTATACTACATTTGTGTTACAGCATTTTAACAATAAGTATTATCTTTAATAATAAAGACCTTTTTTTTCTCTTAACTCTTCAAACTTTATCTGAGATTCTAGTAGCAAGAATGCTTGTATAAACTGGAAACACTGAAGTCTGTAAGAGTCTGTACTGTTCCTTGCACTGCAGTATTTTAGATTTTTTTAGTTTGTAATGATCTTTAACTATTTGAGAAAGCTTTGAAGTTCTTGGACCCCTAGAAGAAATATTAGAACTTAGTTTTTATGCTCCTTGTCAATTGGCTAGTTTAATATCAAAGACCTGATCTAATTTTTATTTCTTCTCTTTTTGCTGCATATATAATTTAGCTTTCTTAGGACCTTGTTATGGCTTAGATGAGACTTAAGTTACAGCACTATTGATTGAGAGAGTTTAGACATAAAAAAATGTTCCCTGAATGCTGCAAATGCTGTTGCAGCCCAGAGCAAATGTTACTGAGTATGACTGATGCAAAATATGTCCTTTTTCAATAAGAAGGAGTAGAGGTTATAGACCCGCTCTTTTATAACATTATTTTTGTGCTGACTTTTCACAGTAACATACTAAGCAGCACAAAACTCTCACTAATTGCCTATTAACCCGGTCATGTGTATCACATCCTAATAGAAACTTTTACTGAGCTTTCTTTATCAGCTTCTATTTTCTTTATTTAACCTAATTGAAAGCTGCTTTAAAATGCACTGATGAAATACTGAGAAAAATTCTCGCTCTTGCAATCTTTGATCACTTCATCTGTAAAGAAAATATTTCTTTCTCTGTTATAGTTTTAAGTTATTAGCTAGTGTGATTCATTTGTATTCTAGAGATTTTAAGCAGATAATGCTCAGTATTCTTTTTGATTTTACATTCACAAATGCATGTGTATTGAAGATTCTTCACTCCTTTCCCAGTGACTTTTGCTTTGCTTTGCATGCATTTTAGAATATGGGCTGAAAAGAGTATTTAGGACTCTCTTGTCTAACTTAGTCTAGGGAGAGAAAAGTTACTTCTCTAACTGCTGCTTCTTTTTGCTAAGACAGATTTGCACCCATCTTCTCTAACCTTTCTTAGATTTTTGTTATTAGCACAAAAGTATTAAGTAAAGATATTGATAATTCAAGAATTTTTTGACACACTTTCGCACAAAGAAAAAGGGGGAAAGAAGGATATCAGTTCTCCTTTATTGACCTGCAAAAGTGTTTTATGTGCTTAAGTTTTTGCACACAGGTGTTCTCTGGTTATCTGCATGATGGATGAAGCCTTGGTAAGAAGCTGGTTCTTTAGAACAAGGTTGATGTTGTTCCTGCAGGAGACTGTGACACCAGAAGTTGTTGTAGCTAACAGTCTCTTCAATATTATTAAAGTACAATTTTTTTAATACTTTCAAGGCACATAATTTTAGAAGTTAAGAGGTATATAAGAAGTTAAGAGGTATATAAGTTATAGAGAGTAAGAATTTAAGTATAATGTATTGTATGACCTTTAGATTACTCACTAGGTATTGGTAAAAGAAAGTTTATCTGTCTGGTTAATTTTATCTGTTTGGTTGAGAAACTTTGACATTATAAGGTACTAGAGAATAATTATGGTTTCTCAGTTCATAAAACACAGTGACATGAAATTCAAAAGTATGTTTGTGTGAAATGTGTTTGGATGGTGGTGGCCACCGTGTGAAAGTGAATGAATGAAAGCGTATGCAAGTATGTGTGTGAATATATGAACAAAGACACAAACACCTTTGACACAAACACCTTGAATAAAAACAGAAGACACATAACCCTAAGTTGAATGGAGTTCCATTTGCAGAAGTGTTTTTAGATTGGATAAAAGCTTTCAAGAATAAGTCCTATATTTAGTAACACCTTTAAGCACAGAGTTAAGAGCACAAACTTTGAGATCGATAAGTTTTTAAGTTTGTTAATGGTAGTGGTATTATTATATGTAATTGTGTTTGTTAATATGTTATAGGTATGATGAAGAATGTTGCAGGAATGCAGTAAAAAAAAATTGTTCAAAGCAGACTGGGGAATTGTCGCCGGGACACAGATTTCTGTGAACAATTTTTTCCTGCACTCTGTAGGCCTTGCTTGCCGTGGAAGTGACAAGCGTGTATTGTTTATACTTATAGACTGTGTGAGCATATGTGATGCTTATACTTGTTAGCTGTGTGTCTGGTTATAAGGTTTGAGAACATAATATGTTTATAGAAAGAAAACCTTGAGAAACTGAAGATAATGAAACACCTGCAAATTTAGTGAAACCCTAAAAGCAGATTAATTAGAAAGAGGTTTCTATGCCAAGGATGATTTCAGATCCAGTGGACAGAACATCAAGTCCAATGAACTGGGGACATGAGACACGTGCACAGACTGAGCTATCCAACCATCTTATTATGAGCATGTACCCTGAGCAAACTAAACTGTATAAAAGTTAACTGATTTAAATAATAAATTGGACATTGATCACATTGGTCGTGTTGCTATGTCTCTGAGCCTCCCCGTCCCTTCCCCGGGAAGGTTTGGGAAGGGAAGGGAAGGTTTGGGAATTACAGTGGATTAGTTGGAGGGGGAACCTTCAGGCCCTGGGTGCCAGCCCATTACCTGGAAGGTGGATGCTCTTCCCACCTGCTCCCCGCCACGTGGCCTGGCAACCCCGTCAGGAGCTCACACAGACCACCAGGGAGGGACGGAGGAAGGAGGAAGTTTATTGAGGGGTAGGGGTTTATGAGGCTTTTAGGAGGGTCAAAAGGGGACCAATTACAAGTTCAGGGTCATACAGAAAAACCAATGAGGTAAAGAGTTAACAGCCAATAGGAAGGGGTTAACAGAGGCCAATGAGGAACACCTGAGGACATCTTCCCAGGACACTCCTGTGTGGGAGACAAAAGTCCTTCACAGGGGGTGTCGGGAGGAAGGGGAAAAAGCAAAAGGCATTTTAAAACCTGTTTAAACCACCTTAAAAACTTCAGTTTCTATAACATTTGAGCCGTTTTCTTCTTTTTCTTCACTAGTCCATCTCTGACAGGACTTCTTGTATCCTACATATGGCAAATCCATTGCCAGAGGGAAGGGAAAGTTTGGGAAGGTTTGGGAAGGGAAGGTTTGGGAAGGGAAGGTTTGGGAAGGGAAGGTTTGGGAAGGGAAGGTTTGGGAAGGGAAGGGAAGGGAAGGGAAGGTTTGGGAAGGGAAGGTTTGGGAAGGTTAGGGAAGGTTAGGGAAGGGAAGGTTAGGGAAGGGAAGGGAAGGGAAGGGAAGGGAAGGTTTAGGAAGGTTTGGGAAGGTTTGGGAAGGTTTGGGAAGGGAAGGTTTGGGAAGGTTTGGGAAGGGAAGGGAAGGTTAGGGAAGGGAAGGTTAGGGAAGGGAAGGTTTGGGAAGGGAAGGTTTGGGAAGGGAAGGGAAGGTTTGGGAAGGGAAGGTTTGGGAAGGTTTGGGAAGGGAAGGGAAGGTTTGGGAAGGTTTGGGAAGGTTTGGGAAGGGAAGGGAAGGTTTGGGAAGGTTTGGGAAGGGAAGGGAAGGTTTGGGAAGGTTTGGGAAGGTTTGGGAAGGTTTGGGAAGGGAAGGTTTGGGAAGGGAAGGTTTGGGAAGGGAAGGTTTGGGAAGGTTTGGGAAGGTTTGGGAAGGGAAGGGAAGGTTTGGGAAGGTTTGGGAAGGGAAGGGAAGGGAAGGTTTGGGAAGGGAAGGGAAGGGAAGGGAAGGGAAGGGAAGGGAAGGGAAGGGAAGGGAAGGGAAGGGAAGGGAAGGGAAGGGAAGGGAAGGGAAGGTTTGGGAAGGGAAGGGAAGGGAAGGGAAGGGAAGGGAAGGGAAGGGAAGGGAAGGGAAGGGAAGGGAAGGGAAGGGAAGGGAAGGGAAGGGAAGGGAAGGGAAGGGAAGGGAAGGGAAGGGAAGGGAAGGGAAGGTTTGGGAAGGGAAGGGAAGGGAAGGGAAGGGAAGGGAAGGGAAGGGAAGGGAAGGGAAGGGAAGGGAAAGGAAGGGAAATGAAAGGAAGGAAAGTCCAACTTAAGCGATCCACTACTGTAAATACAATAGTATTTCTCAGCATTTTTGATGATGTAAAATATCTGGCTTTCTATTTTTTTCTGATAGTCCCCTAAATCTGCAATGGAAGTATTGCTTCCTTTCCACGTGACTCCACCTCTCGTATGACAATTATTTTTAGCTGTTCTTGGACTTCAAATGTTCTTTTTTCCTATATATGTTAGCAGAAGTTGAATTTAGATCTGCATAATCTCTCTTGACTGCTAATCCCTGCTCCGGAAAATAAGAAAATTTTACATCTCCTTGAGTGCTTATAAATTATTTTTGAAATTTGAAAAACTGTCTTGTGGTGTGAAAGTGTTGTCTACCAGTGAGTTCATACTCTTACAACATCTTGTATTGTATTTTTAAAAAATCTGGGATCGAAAGCATTAAAAAAAAACCAACAAAAAACCCAACAAAAAACCATTAAAAATGGACACAAAGTTTTCAAAGTAAAGCTTCTTTCAGATCAAATGGAGCAAAATTAAAACTCCAATATTTTGAGCATCAAAAGTCTAAAGTATATTTCAAATATATGAATTGATTTTTAGATCACTTCTGCATAATAAATATAGAGGAAAGAAACATACTTCAAAACTCAGTGTTAAGGTTTGGATCATATGCTTAAAATTATACTATATCAGTGTTCTAAGTAATACCCAGGAAACGTGATAATCATTGTTTTCTATGCATATTGTCCACATATACAGCTCCATTTGATTCTAGAGGGAAAGAACAAGCTGGTAATAACACATCGTTTCCAACGTATTTCAAATAATTTTACCAGTGTTTTGGAATGAAATCAAAGCTCCCTCTGAGGTGTGTGCCTGAGCCTGGGGCTGCAGGGAAGGATCTGATGGTAGATACACACTGAGTCAGGAGGCAGCTCCCTGTCTTCCCTTGTCGAGGGCCCAGGATGCTGCCACGACTCCCACGAGATGCAAGTGGTCATGTCAGCTTATTATGTCTACACTGCACTAAACCTTGTCCCACTAAACCTCTGCTTCCACAGTTTGCTGATAATTTGCAGTCACCGCCCCCTGGGCCAACCAAGCAGCAATAAGGACTTGCTGCTGTTTGCAGTGCTGTTCGGTGTCCCTGTGTTTACCCCCCTGCAAGTCAGGAGGAATTTGGGAAGGGTCATACAACAGTGATGTCTCTCTGGTAAACTGTTTCTCTTTTACTAGACTTTGTCAGGTGCCCCTGAGAAATTGTTTGGACAATGTTTTTTTTTGTCTTTTTCTCCTTAACTACAGGAAAGACTGGATAATGCCTTGTAATGTGAAGATTTCTCTGCTGTCATCTGTGAATGTCAAGTACAATTAGAAGTTTGCAGGAGCAGTACAAAAGCTAATCCATTTGGAGTCCTCTTGAGCACTTGACCTCCTTTTATCTTGGGGCAGCGAGCTTCACAGATTAATGAAGTGTTTCTAGACTGTTGGTCTTCAGCATCACTGGGTGTCAGCTTCCATGAATACAGATCACCAGGACCACCTTGTTCATGGTATAAAGTGAGTGAGAATAGTCTAGCTGTAAGGCAGCAGCCTGACATGCGTAAGAGGCTAGTATTGTTCGAGAATTTTTACTCAATAGCATTAGGGGCCAATTTTGCACTGAAGCAAATGAGATGAGCAATCCAGAGAGAATTCAGAAATCTATGTATTCAAGGCATTCAAGGACATAATTCATTCACCTCTATATAAATTCTGACTTGGTTACATGAAGAAAGCCCATGTCATATACTGGCAGCTTCAAGTTATTCCATTTATAGCCTACAAAATGAAATGCAAAAGCAAATCAAAACCGCAGTGAAAAACAACCACCCCCAAAAATCATTAACCTCTGAGCCCAATCACCCCTTGTGCATCTGAAGCCTCCACAAAAGACCAGACTAATAAATGAGCTGATTTTACTGTGCCTGAAGGTCACAAATTTGGAGCTATTTCTGACCACAGGGGAGAAGAAAAAAATTTCCAAAACCGAGGAGTCCTTGCATTGTGCAGACTCCCAAGTCTTCCTTCAGCTGAAGATGTGCCAGCCTCAGCTCTTCCCCTTTCCCCTCACCTGGTTATTAGCAACTCTGGAATCTCCATTTTCACAGAATGGCAGTTAGAGTTTTCCTTGGGATTGCTTTGCTTTTGCAGCAGGATTTGAGTTGTTATCAGAGCCAGCTGTGTTTTGGGCTAGTCTTGTGCCAGCCCAAAAAGAGTCTGGCACAAGCCTTGTGCGTGTGCTGTTGTCTATAACTGAGTGTTTGCTCCTTGCTGTTTGAGCACCTTTAGCATGAAGGAGGTTAGTTAAAGGAAATGGTGATCAAGTTTGAACAAATCCAAGCACCTGATAGTTTCCACCTGGGAGTTATTAATAAATAACCACCACATTCCACTAATATAAAAATTGCAAATCAGTTGAACAAATCAGCAAAAGATTCAATTTTTTAATTATTGTTATTTTGATTTTTCTGAATTATCAGAAAATTATCAGTCTGAATTTATCTTTAAGTCCTGTAAAGGGTAAACACAGTGTGCTTACAGGTGGTGGTATGTTCAAGGCCCAGTGGATCTGCTATTTTATTCTGGGAGGGAATACTGTACATCTTAGTCTACCCAAAAGCGGTTCCAGAGGTTTGTTCACAACAGCCAAAACTTGCCATCAGAAATCCTGGGAAGCTGCTTTAACCAAAGAACTGAGCTTAATGGGCTCAAACATGGAATGGCTTTTGAGATACATTCAAGCACTTGGCAGCTTGAGGTGTCCATAGCAGGTGCTGGATTTGCTGTAAGTGGGCAATTTATAAACAGAGCTGACAACTGGGAAAACAGAGCATCAGGAGCGTGGCATTTCTGAGCCAGTAGTGGTTTGCCTATCAGATGCTCCCCAGTGCACAGTTTGGAAGAGCAACCTTGCTTAGTAGGGCCAGCTGGCTTACCAGCAAAGCACTACCATGTCCGGGTGTCTGGCAGTACTGCCAGATATTTTCAATAGGCCAGTGCAAATTAGTTTTTTTACTTTTGTCCTTCCTTAATCAACGATATATATTGGTTAATTCTTGGTTAGCTGGTCATTCCTCTCTGCATTTGTAAAGAGAAAAGCCCCAGGAGGGTTTTTACTCAGGCTTGCTTTTAAATGCTATTTCAGAACTAATACTTAAAAGGACAAATTAATTAAATAAGTCTAGGACTCATCCTGATCTTGATCTGAGGGGAAAAAAAAAAAAGTTGATATGACTCCTCTGTCCGCTTCTGGTCTTGCCAGCTCAGGAAAGAAAGTGGCATGTGGTGTGCAGGCCCTGAGCCTTTGGAATGGTGAAGGGTCGAGGAACACAAGGTCACGAGAGTGGTGAGACCCTGGAGCAGGTTGCCTGGAGAGGTTGTGGATGTTCCATGACTGGAAGTGTTCAAAGCCAGGTTGGATGTGACTTTGAGCAACCCGGTCTAGTCTGTTTACCGCTAAGTGTTTGGATTAGGTGAATCTTTAAGGTCTCTTCCAACTTGAACTATTTTATGAATCTATGAGTGGTCTTAGTAGAAATGTTGACATAAAAAGACATTTAATTTGATTCTAGATTCTATTTTTATTTAAATATCAATAGCTCATCAATAGATTAGCATTAAGTAGATTAAATATTCTACTTAATATGTCACAAACGTAATTCTATGTGAGCATTTACCAGTTGAGTTTACTTACACTGCAGCCTGTGCCATTTTATGACTTGATCAGTGGCTTAAAAAAGACGTAATACTATTTTAAACACAATTTGCAACTGACACAAAGACTTAAAAGTGGAAGAGGGATGGACTGCTTATACATAGTGCTCTGGAAGTCTCCATGGGGTTGGCAGTGGGCAAGAAATGCCAAATATAAGATCATGCTTCTGGGTTCAGATGCAAACTAGACTTACAGACACAAAGGCAAACAGTAGAAAAAAGAGCTAGAAAGTGTGGCAAGAGGACGACTAAGTTCTTTAGTCAAGGCCAAGGGCCTTGGGGCTACAGAAAAATCTGCACCCTCCCTGGGGAGTGAGATCTTCCTATCCTCTTCTAGCACATGGTTCCCTCTTGGCTGTGTGGAGAGGAAGAACCTGTCTAGAGGCCAGTCATGAAGGTTGGAAAAAATCATGGCAGGAGGTGCCAAACTGTCATCTGCAATCACTAGGCAGGCTGCTTCTGCCCAAATTTGGTACAAGTGCATCTCTTCTTGGAATGTTTGGATAGCCATACACTCTAGGTGATGCTGAAGCAGTGAAGTTGGCTCAGAGAAGAGTGCTTAGAGCAACCAAGAACCAGGAAGGATGCTGTGCAGGAAGTCTCAAGTTATTAATTCCATCCAATTAACTGAAGAGGAGATGAATGTTCTTTCTGTCCTTCTCCATCCTCCTTTGTAAGCTCTGTTCTCCCTAAGGGCAATTTTAGAACCTTTTCTTGGTTTTCTAGAGCTTTTTGCACTGCAGCCTTACTTCCACAGTCTGCTGCCATGGTCTTACAGCTGACCTTGAGCTTGCTCCACTACCATGCAGCTAAGGCCTTATTAAGTTTCTGCATCAACCATAGCAATCCTGTAATGTTTCAAAGCTTCCCCCAGTGCCTTCACTGCACTGCGATGCTCTCTGAGCTTCCCTTATTCTATTTTTAGCCTATATATTTTTTATTTTCAAAAGTTATAAATTATGTAGGAAAAAATTTCTATAAAATCTGGCAAGCAAACCAGTTTAGGAAAGAAACGACTGCATGGGACAGTACTGCTAAGTGACTTTTCCATGAAGAAAGTTGAGCAAGCTTAAAATGAGCATATATTGGTCACAGATTAAATTCAGTCATGAAAATCTGTTGTCTTGTTTTCAAGTGGAGATAACATAAATCACCAATGGCAATGAGACACTATGAGAATCAAGAGAATGGTCATAAGGGTTGCAAGGAATCTTAAAGATCATCTAGCAGACTTTCCACTAGACCAGGTTGCTTAAGGCCTTATCCCACCTGGCTTTGAACACTGTCAGGGTTGGGAAATCCACAACCTTCCTGGGCAACCTGTTCCACTGTCTCACCACCTGCACAGTAAAAAATGTCTGCCCTATATGTAACCTAAATTTTCTCTTTCAATTTGTACCCATGACTCCATGGGTCAACTACAGTTCCTGACAAAGAGTCCCTCTCCAGCTTCCCTCTAGGCCCCCTTCAGATTCTGGAAAGTTGCTATGAGGTTTCCCCGCAATCTTCTTTTCTCCAGGCTGAACAGCCACAACTTTCTTAGCCTGTCTTTGTAGTTTAGGTGCTCTGCTCCTCTTGTCAGCTTTGTGGACCTCCTCTGGACTTGCTCCAACAGTTCCATCATGTCTTATGTTAGAGACACCAGAACTGTACACAGCACTCCAGGTGGGGTGTCATGAGAGAAGAGTAGAGGGGCAGAATCACCTCCCTTGACCTGCTGGCCATGCTGCTTTTGATGCAGCCCAGGATTTCGTTGGCTTTCTGGGTTGTGAGCACATGCTGCCCGCTCATTCTGAGGTTTTCATCAATCATCACCCCCCAGTCCTTCTCCACAGGGCTGCTCTCAATCATTTCTCCCCCAACCTGTAGGTGTGTCTAGGATTGCCCTGACCCAGGTGTAGGACCTTGCACTGTGCTTTGTAGAACTTCATGAGGTTTGCATTGAGACCTGTCAAGGTCCCTCTGGATGGGATCCTTTCCCTCCAGCTTGTCAACCACACCACAAAGCTTAGCACTAAGGGTGCACTCAATCCCACTGTCTGTGTCATCAACAAAGATGTTGAACATGCCCCAGTACTGGCCAGTGAGGGACAGCACTCGTCACTGGTCTCTGTGTGGACAATGAGCCACTGACCACAACTCTTTGTGTGCTGCCATACAGCCAGTTCTCTATCCACCGAGTGGTCCATCCATCAAATCCATGTCTCTCCAGTTTAGAGACAAGGATGTCATGTGGGACAGTGTCAAACGCTTTGCAGAAGTCCAGGTAGGCAATGCTTTGCCCCATCCACAAATACTGTAGGCCCCATTATAGAAGGTCACCACATTTGTCAGCCATGATTTCCCCCTTGTAAAACCATGCTGACTGTTACCAATCACCTCTTGTTTTTCCCTGTGCCTGAACATAGTTTCCAGGAGAATCTGCTCAATGATCTTACTGACTCTCTGTAGTCAACGCGTCTTCCACTTTCCCCCTTTTAGAAAATGGAGGTTATATTTCTCTTTTCCAGGGTAATTTTTACGTGGAATTTTTCAATATTCATAACCATCATAGCAAATCCTCATATTGCTTCATGTTTGCAATTTGGATGAAATAAAACATCTGCAGGTCAGAAAGTGTCCCAACAGGAGTAGCAAACCAATAACTATCCTACAATGACACCGAGTTTTGGAGACACAGAAAAAATGAGTCCCATGTGGTTTTCTTGTAGAACAATGTAGTTACCTTAAACATTGGGTTTCAGGCAGTGCACTACATCTCTCCATATTTTGAAATGCATGTGAGAAGAATTGCTCTATTGGCAACCCTGATCCTATGAACTTAATTGATTGTGTATCTATGTTAACTCACCCTGTAGCTCTGTATCTTTCTTCTGAGATGTTCTTCAGGTTCTTTGCAGATTAATTGATTTCTACAGGTAAACAAGGAGAAGACATACCAGAGGCTGCTATTAACCCACAGGCTGCTGGCCCCCAAACAGTTTGGAGAGCTACCTCAGTGAGAAATATCACAGAGCATGAATCCTCCTGGGCTCACTAGGGCTAAGGGCAAGAACAAGACTGCAGGTAGGCAACATATATTCAATTCTAACATGCCTTTTAATCTTTTCCACAGTGCATAAGAAGTAAGATAAGAGGAATGTACACTGTAGGAGACCTCAAGGCAAGAACTGAGCAATGTCACACTCAGCTCCAGCAGCTGAGCTTGTCAAACAGCCAAATCTTTTTTTCCTTAACACAACCACTGCAAAAGCACCAGTCTTTCCAGTGGAGCATCTAAGAAGAAAACTATCTCTGCTCCAAGATCCCTCACCAGTATATTTGACCATAGAAAGTCTTCTTCTAAATATTCTTAGTGTGTTTATTTAGTGTTGTGAACCACTGAATTGTCCTTGGCAGCAATATGCATACTAACACCTCCTTCTATCACCCATAGTTGGTTTGGCAATTCTTCTTGACTAAGGAGTATCTCTGACCAGATGACTCCAAGGTAATCTAGACACAGGCCCTGTGTTACCCTTTTCATTATGCCTTCATTATCCTCCCATGGGCATATGACATATCTCCCTAGCCTCCATCACATCTCCTTGCTTAGGAGGCAGAGGGCTGGGCCATAAACTCTCCATCATCCTCTGTGTTTTCTCGGTGAAAACACTGAGCCTGCACTTGCAGATTCTAAAGAAGGTAACTCTGATTTCGTTGGTCAATATGCACAACCAGGGGTGCTCAAGCAGGCAATCCTGACTATTTCTCTGAGACAGATCCCTACTACTATCCTTCCTACGCTTGTTGACACCTTCATTAAGCCTCATACATGAGCTGCCAGCAGAAACAGCATAACTGATGTCTCATTGATGTTGTTTCACTGACATGATAGCCCCTGGCTAGGAAGGCTCAGGTACTCTGGGCAGAAAGAAAGCCCAAATGGCTCCAAATCAACAACTAAAAGTCACAGGGTTTCTTGGCTCAGCAGATGCAGCTGTTTCAGCATGTTCAATCCCTGTTGTGGATGGGAGAGCTCAGGGTATGTCTCCATTAGAGTGTTCCTACCCTGGGAAGGAAATAGGGTCCATGTCTTGGAAAGATCCTGGAAGAAGCTGAGATGAGAGCCGAAGAACAATTGATTAGGTAATAATGCTGTAGCACCAGACTTTGCCAAGGTGAATTTGTACAGCTCCCTGGTAGTTATATGTGAGGACTGCTGTTTGTACAAGGCTTTTTGGAAATAATTATATATTTGTGAGCCAGTATTTCCTACCACAGGTCTAAACAAGCCTGAGGAATATAAGCACCTAAAAGTTTGAAATTACCATGCATCGTGTCAGAAATAATGATGTGCCCAACACTCATTTGATACATCTTGTGCCCCCAGTTCTCAAACCACCACCCACAGTCTTTCTCTCTATGGGTTTGAGAAAGTGCTGTGTTTACTGGCAGGACTCTAACTGTGTGCACTGAATTCTGCTGAAAGTCTGACTCTGCATGTGCAAATGAGACGCGTCCATTGGGCTCTTGACGATACGCCACCAGGGTCCTCTGGCTGTGCAGCTGATGCCCCAGCACCCTAAACCATGCTGTATCCTACTGGGCCACCAGAACTTGAAGGACAGTCTTTGATTTAGGGTTTTGCCTTGTGAATAGTAGCTTGTTCTGTGGTGACTTTGCAGCTGTTTTTCCAAAGGGCTGGCATATGACAGCAGGGTGTCTCCAGTCAGTCTGAGCCTCCCAAGCCCCCAGCCACGACAAGGGAATATTTATATCTTGCATGTACAGCAGCCAACATTTTCTAAGTTATCTTGGCTCTTTTTCATACTCAAAAGCGCTCTGTATCCACTGTCTCTTTCCAGGGTAGGGGCAATAGAACCAATATGAAGTCGGTCAGATGTCCTTTCATGTCAAGCATTCTGCCTCTGAGAGGGGCTATGTGTAAGTACAGCAAAGGAAGAAGTAAGAAGCCTTGCTAATGAAAAATATGTCTACAACTTAACCACCCCTGGTACTTGTATTCTTAGTTGATGATTTGTACCATGAAGCTTGGTAGTTTGCCTCTCTTGATGTGTTTGTTCCTAAATAAGTAAGAAATACTAAATTCCTGCTAGCTCTGGAGTGCAATACGATTGTGAGTTTCACAGGATAATACTATGGAAAAAGAAATTTTCCTGTTCCTATCTTTAAAATTTGTTCCACTTCCATTTCTTAGGTTTGACTTCCATTGTAAGAAATGTCAGCAGACAGCTATTTACAGGCATTTACAGTTTCTGGCCTTTAAATTGACTGTCTGTAGTCTATCAGAATGTCTCACATGCCTTGAACTCCCACTTCATTTTGAAGATTTCCTTTCATTTCAGTATTGTGCCTCTTCTCTCTGACTAATATTTCTAATGAATTACATATTAATGTAAATGCAGTTTCAGTGTATCCATTACTGTATTATGCATATTGTCCTCATGATTACACTATCTACTATACAATCAAAGTTAAAGGCAATATGAGACTAAGATCAAATACTCCTTCGTGCTAACATTTATTAAATGAATTTGTTTGTTCCAAATATCTGTTTCAAAATAGTAGTGAATAAATAAATAAAAAAAATTAAGATTTCCATGTGCAGTTATAGAAGTACCATCACAGAAGCAGATTTCAGTAAATTTTCCCAGTATGTACAGCAGTATAAAAATGTGTTTTGTTTTTTTTTTCCCATTCGTGAAATTCACCACTGAAACTGATCTTAACCAAAGCTTTAGTTCACTGAATGAATAATAGGACACTTCTGTACAGATTCACAAGGCACTTTCTGTGGAGGAAGGCAACACCCTTCCTTCAAGTGGTATTACTAAAGCTCATTAAACTTTGAGCAGTACAATGGTACTTATTATGAAGAAACAGAATCATAGAATGGTTTGGGTTGGAAGGGACCTTAAAGTTCATCTAGTTCCACCCCCCTACCATGGGCAGGGACACTTTCTACTAGATCAGGTTGCTTAAGAATTTGAAGCCAATGTTTGAGTTTCTCCTCCTTGGACTTTTCAGCCAACTGGGCTATTTTTAGTAGTGAGCTGTTAGTGTGCCTAAACTACCCTCCGCAGCATGGCCAGAAATTGTACAGTCTGAATTACATGTGTTGTGTTCCAATACTTCACTGGAAGTATACCACTATATCTTTCAGAAAGGGTGTAAAAGGAAGAGGAATAGGATTTTCAGTTCGTGTTTTTAATATGACACATGAGAAACTACCTGTTGGAAGATTTCAAGCAATGCACGTGTTCTCAATTTTTATGAAATCAAGCTGTATTTCAAGTATCATTTGTTAAAAAAGAGAACAATGAGATAAACATTTTGTTAAACATTAACATTATGGGAAGCTTTCTCTCTGTTATTGGATTCAAATCTTAGCAATTAGTTTCAGTTATCAAATAATGGGCCAGGTTGCCTTCTCTTTGTTTTCAGTAATGTTGTTGGCACCACAATGTGCACTAGAGTTGCCAAGGGTAATAAACATCTCAAAATGGAGGACACTTCACACTGGTAACAGGATTTCACACAAAAGATCTATCTTCTGTATAGGTTATTCCTAAGAAGGATTTCAAACTCACTCATTAGAGCTACCTGCATTGTGAGTTTTTGCATTGATGACAACACTGGTTAATGGAGAGGAATAGTTGCAAGGCAGGTCAACATGAAATGGAATTTTTCATTTTTCCTGAAAAAATAATCTCCACAAAATGCTTTGTTTCTTTTTATCCAATATGTTTCATTTTGTTTCAAGATACATATTTATTAACTGTTCTTTTCCTTAGTGCTTATGTCTATTTTAAAAGAGCCTTTATCTTCCATGATTTGAAAAATGAGCACTTGACTTTTTCAAAATGAACCATGGGAATTCAAAATCTTCAAAACACTTCAACTTATATAATTGCTTTCTGTTTTCTAAACAAAGGCAATTGGTGAATCCAGCCAAAATTCACAAATTGTTTCTTCCTTCTACTAACACCTTCAGTGAAACTGCTGTTAACTGGAACCATTTCACCTCTCTCATTCCCCAAAATTTGAGGCAATTTTGGAAGAATTTCATCTTTAACCCAATTTCATGCTTGTATATTCTTTCCCTCTTAAGTTCTCAAATTCTTCCTTACGTAGCCTGCAAAATATTCATTTTCTTTTGAGAACATGGAAGCCTTAATCACCGCGGGTTGCATAATAAAGACCTCCAGGAAAAGCCTTATTTCACCAGAAGAACCCACAGCTCTTGGGCAACACCCTCAGATTTCCTGCCTTGGCAAAGCTCCCGGTGTGCTAGCACAGCACTGCCTCCCCAAAACGCACCCCAGGGAGCTGTGCTGTGTGGAGCCACTGGTACCTTGGCTGACCTGCGCTAGCACTGATGCGATGTGATTGAATTAGAGTGTGTGGCTGTGGACAAGGCAGGGCGAAATGAGGCTCGGCAGCACACACTGCAGAGAACGTGGCAAGCAGGGGTAACCTGTTTGTGTTGGTGAAGTGTCCAGAAGCATGGAAGAAAAACGATCACTCCCATTAACTCTCTTGACTACATTCCATTTTAACACATCAGTGAAGCGTAGAGCTAGCTGACAAAGGGAGATCATTTTTAGAGTAGCTTCAACTGTATGTCTAGTGATTATGTGCTCCAAGAGTCATCTCAGAGGAGAAGCTATATTGTTACCTATATCTCTAGAAGCATTCATTTGAGGGTATATAAGTTGTCAGGGAGTAAGGTACTCTGTATGCAACAGAAGAGAGGCAGTCTATTCTAGAAAAAAATCATGACCTAATTCACCTAAAATTTTTGGGCATTGTTTTGTGATTTAGAGCTCTGAATAACTAGTGACTTGTGAATACTCTTAAGGACTCCATGTTGCTCACTGGTCACATAAACTTGGCTACTGGGAGTGTGTGGTTTGTCCCTTGAAACATGTAGCTCTAGCTCTGGTGAGGACAGTCCTAGGCAGCAATCTGATGCCATGGAGGACACAGTACCTACCAGAGATGCCAGCCACAGGATGAGAGCGACTGCTGTCTTTAGGCCCAAGTAGCAACATCTCCCTGAATCTCTGAAAAGCAAATATATGAGCTAATGTCAGCAACATACACGCATGCTCACAGCGATGCAGTTCAGGCGGCATCATGTTTATGAAAGATATTTGTTTAAGAACTGCTGACAATTTTTTTTTCCCTAACAACTTCAATGCTTGGTTTGGCAACCTACCCTCCTTTCAGTTCTGGCCTCAGACTCAGCAGTCTTTCCTGCCTTAACTGCTAAGCCCAGGGAGAAGGGGCGGCCGCATTCATGCCGTGCCCACCAGCGGTGGCACCTGTGCTGTAGGCAGCCCCACAGCCCCAGCTGTCAGCATGGGCTCCTTCCCAGGCCCTTATATGGAGATCAGCACACACCAACCTTGCGCAACTTGCTTTTTCTCGAAGCAAGGGATAAACGGTGCTGGCACAGAGGTGGCTGCTGGAGCTCGAGTATAATTCATAGGCCCACACACAGGAGTGCGTTTTGTCTCTGCACCCCTTGATGCAGCATTCTTCTGCATATGAGAGCACTGGCATCTCTTCTGTCCCCAGGGTTTCCATGCTTAGCCATTTTGCTGTGCTCGGCCCTCACAGATTTTCCCCCTTAATCTTCAGCCACATCCTCCTGTCTTACTGATGATCTTGCTCTGCTAAGTGCCTGGCAAAAGTGTTATGAATTTTTCTACATGCATCACTCATGTTTGTTCCCTCCCCTGCTTCTAGCTCCTCTCTTGAATTAATTAGCTGCTCTCTTGCCTCTTTTGCTTTTAGTCTTTTTCCACCTCAACCTTTCCCTTCCATCTGCTTTTTAACCTGATTTCCTAGTCAGGTTCTTAAAACACAGATACATAAGCTTTGTATCGTGTCTCATGTCTGCCATTTGTCTGATGATTTTCCTTTCTAATTCTGTCCTGAGAATATAACTGGTTTTTGCTCTCTCCATCTCTTTCAGTCAGGTGATCCAGTCCATCCCTTAAGAACAGCTGTTGCCACTCTTACTGCAAGCCAGGAGTGGGACTTCATCAATTGTAAAAGGGTGGCATGCTCTAGCTGCAGAACATGCCATTAAATAGTAAAGTAATATTTGCATAAAGAAGCTTTCACTTCACAAATGTGCAAGCCTACTTGGCTCTGACTCCTTTCATTCCTTGCTTTTGCATGCCCTGCTCCCACAAAGGAAGCCATCTTCAAGCCCACTTCTCATTTCATTACCAATCATTTCTAATCATGAGGAAGTTACTCTCTGTCCTTCTTTTCCCCATCCTCTTGCTTTCTGATCCTTGTACCCCCTCCTTAGTACTCCCTAGCTGAAATATTAGTTGTTGCACCTCAGCTCAAATGGCTGAGAGCTGAGCTCAGTAGAGTGTATTTCCATATCTCTTCCCAGAATGAGGTTATTCATTAATCCGGGCTGTTTTTGAAGGAGGTCTGGCAAGTTCTCTTTGTCATAACCGCTACTCAGAGCAGTGTGAAACACAGCAGCACTGAAAGCCATTACTACAAATAGCTCTCGATCCCTCAGGCTGGATCCTTGAGAAGTTTGTCCTTCAAATAGTTCAGAGAGCAGCCAATCTCTACACAGTGCTCATGGGTCTTCCCAAACACAGTGTGAAGGGCAGGGATTTCCACAGCAAGCCCTCCTTCCTCAGAGCAGATCAGCAAATCAAAATCCTTTCTATACAGGATCCCATTTCATATTTCTCAGGAAACAGAGATGCCTTCTGGAGGCATGCATTATCTTTGAGAAGAAGAACCTTTGTTCCGTCATGTGGGGAATTAGTATGGCCCATTTCAACTTAATCCTTTAGTTCCAATCTGTTTGTGAATGGAAAAAAACCAAAACATATTTACAGATTAAATTATCTCTCAGCAACGTTGGCAACCTTGGGGAAGCTGGGGAGGGAACTGCAGTTCACCTGTGATAAGTGCTGTCCTCTGTGTACTTCCATCTGCACTGCAAAAAATAAAAATGTGAATTTCCACTTTGAAATCTGACAATTTATTTTTTCTGCTTATATTTGAGATCAGAGAAACAGGATCTGAAATGAAATTTTATTTCTCCACATGTCTACAGGGTACTTCCAGGTAAATGCCTTAACCCAGAGTCTGGAGTGAAGCCAGGATTATCCTAAAATGTGAGTTTTTTAGAACAGGCAATCTGCACTAATAGACTAGGCAGGGCCGGAAACAGACTTGAGCGTCTCAATTAGCAGAGCCCTGGCAAGGCCTTGGCATTTGAGAACCCAGACTGCAGCAGAAGAGGTGGAGGAGCAGCTCAGAGTTAGCCCAGGACAGCCACTTTCCCAGGGAACAGTTTGAGGTTAGTGGGACGAAGCCATATTGAGGCTAGAGAAACCATTTTCATCACTGGAATAGATGCAGCTTCTCAGTTTGTCTTAGGTGTGTTCTGGTATGCATGGAAGATCATGCTCTTCAGGGATTTAGGCACAGGGGCACTTAATTTCTGAATTTTAAAGTGCCACAGGCATGGAGATAGGTACCTAGATAGTCACACCAGCCAAGAGAGAGGTGCTGTAGGGCATGCAAGACAGCACAGCTACTATTGCCTAAGGATATTTTCGCCAGAAACTGTAAGTGCTTTTGGTATTTCAAGTGCCTCAACAGGTTAGACAGAGTTTTTTTAAATTGTTTTCTTACAAATAGCACCCGAGCAACACTGAAGCTCTTCAGCACTGTTTTGGGTCTAGTTTGAATATCTTTGTTTAAGGGATTGGTCTGTTCACATTTAGATGTAGCTGGAACTTCTGCTTTTAGCGTGTTTCCTTTGCAGTGCTGTTCTGGCATGTTGGCAGTTTATCTCCCATGGTGGCATTAAATTGATACCTGTTTTGTTCCTTGCAAGGTGTGAGGCAGAGCAGGCCTGCATGCTGCAGAAACAGGCAGTAACTGGAATTTGCCAAAATGTCCATGCCAAGTTTTGCAGCAGTCACGAGCCTCTGGGCCTGGTCCATGCCCCCTCCGCGCAAGTGTGACCATGTTTATAGGACAGAGCTCAGTAGGCATCCCCATGTGCAGATCCGAAAAGCAATTGCTGCTGTTATGGTTTACACCACTTTGTTCTGTTGCTGACAGTTACTGAATTGGGCTCGTGGCTTTTCACAAGGGCTGATATACACAAATCTCAGAAATCTTGTAAACTGTCATAACAACTTGCTATTTTAAGGATGAGCACACTTTTTCACTGGAGTTGATTTTTGACTTATACAGTTGTCATTATTCCTGGTGTTCACTGAAAATTGTCTGATAGGTTTGAGCATCATCAATATCTACTTCTAATTTTATGATGTGTGGCTGTTTTAAATACATTATTATATGCCATGAATGATTTTGTTAAGGTAATTACCCCCCCAGTTTTCTCAAAGAAACTTGAGACTAATAGTTGCATCTCAGTTAAAAGGAATGTTTAAAATCTCATTGAGTGAAACTCAGAGGAATCCCTAACTATCTTAAGCAGAAAACAGCAGAAAAGGGGAGCCCTCGTCTGCAGACAGAAATTGGAAATGGACAAAAGCCCCCACTCATGCTAACAGAAGTTTTTCCACTTCCTGAAGAGAAGATAGATGAGAGATAGCACATTTTTTATTTTTAGGTTTTGAAACAGCAGTTTTCAAATAGCAGCATGGCTATGAATTTAAAGCATTCTCTATCTTTGTGTTGAGCAATCTTAGTGAAAAGCAAACAGGAGAACTTTCTTTGTTGATAATGCCCTTGTGGGTAAGTGCATAGAATATGGACTTTCGCTATATATTCAGGCTACAGTCAATTAGTCATGGGGAAAAGGAGGAGACACACTGGATTATCCAAGGAAAGCCGAAAGAATTGAAGTCTGTATTTGTAAACAACTCATAAATTAAATCTTTAAATAATATAAATATTTCAGCCTTAACCCTGTCATGGACAGCATCTCATATATGCAAAATTGGTTTATGGAAAATGCTCTGATATAATCTGACACCATGTCAGAGCATATCAGCAGTTTAAAGAAAACTCCCATTTCAGGGAAGCAAATTATTAGGTTCCTAGTCCAGACACGTGTCTATCCCACTCACGTCAGATAAGTGTCGTAAGGCTAGAGTTGCCACTGCGTTTTACATGGCAACACAGTGGTCTTGCATTCCCAGATATCCAAACCCAAATGCGATTGCACGGTATGGGCCAAATTATTCACTGAATATATCTCGTATACCTCTGCCTTCCTCACCTTAAACTGGAAAAGTCTGTGCAGGGTTAAAGCAGAAGAGAATTTGCCGTTCTGAAGTTTCCTATTTTTGATCTTACGTCACCTTTGTATGCTACCACCTTTTCAAGTGTGAGCAGATAAAAAGGGCAACAGCTTTGTTTTGTCTCCTTAAACATTGCTAATTCTCTTCCGGGATAGAGAAAACTGCGCACTGTGTTAATACAAAGCAACTTAAACTGTGCATTTCAGTATGGACATGTAGAAGCAATCAAGAGAGTGATGAATGATCTGTGGACATGCGTTGCCCAGGTTCAGCCTTTCATTTAGATACTGGATAATGTATCAGGTGCAACATAAATGTTGTTCCTTTGAAAAAAGGAATGTTACAACAGTGAAGAGAAAAGATATTGTTTTATGTAGGAGGTAAGGGGAGATAAGTAATCCTCTCTAAACAAACCACAACGATAATATAGCAGGTGAAAGAAAATGAGAAAAGGTGGTTAAATGAGATCATCTTTAGTTGCACAATACTACAAAAAAAATGTAGTTATATATTATTAAAAGAAGCAGAATTCTGCACCCCACAGGCCTCTAGAGAGTTGTTGGTAGTAAGTACAATATTCTCTCCATAGAAGTGTTCTGCTTCATTATTAATGGGCAGTGTCATGAATTAACCACATCTATCAGTGCATGCAGAACAGCTGCCTTTAGGAATTTACTTTGTTATTCACAGAATTGAAGAACTATAAGGCTGGAAGGGGCCTAGGGTATCACTTGCTCTCTCTGCCCACTGAGACATCTCAACATTTTCAGAGTCGAGTGTCTTCATCAACGGCAGAAAAATTGGCTTAAAATGGCTGTGCTACATGGCAAAATGCTTTTATTTTCCTCTACCTTGATTAAAGAGCTCTAATAACTAAAACATCCGAAAAAGAGAGCAAGCTTGCAAGTAGCAAAGCCAAAAGCTTGTTATTCTTATTGTATACTATGTCCAGGGCATATTGAGCTGTCAGCTCTTATAGGTGCCTCTGAGTGAGTGAAATTAATTGTGGGCTACAGGCTTAACTGTAGCCTGACGAAAAGCTAGGGGAAAAGCTATAGGGCTAGAAGAGAAAACACTTTCAAGAGAAGGTTTTTTGGAGCAATATAATGCTGAATTTCACCCAGGGCAAAATGTTTGCACCCACTGACTTGCACTTTCCTGGTCATCTGGCTGGCTTGCATGTGGGACGTACTTATACTAAAGGCAAGTTTTGCACATCCTCGTCTAGGAAACACTGTTTCACCATTCCCCTGGTCCTTCTGAGATCTTTAATGTGCAGCAGCATCCGAGTTAAAGCGCCCACAGAGCAGATGAGACCTTTGAGAGCAGACTTCACTTTAATGTCCTGTGTCAGACTAGAAGACCCCTGCCTGTGATGTGGGAAGGCTCAGCCTCCAGCCCACAAGGATTTCAGCAGTTCTACATGACAGCTGTGGACAGCACCTACTCCTGTGTCCCAAAGCTGCCCTTCCAAGGGAGACCTCTAGCATGTCTGCTGCAGGTTGCTCACTTTTTGTGCAGACACAGAACCAGCTGCAGTTTACCTTGTGGCTAAGAGTGAACAGTCCGCAGAAACCAGGTTCCATGGACTGGGAGATTGCTCCAGGCATTGGCTTGGGCAACTGCCTGCGAAAGAACAAGCTGATTTGAAAAGACATTATTGACTCAGCTGCAACTTTCAGAAGGTCTTCAGCAGAGGCAGGAGGCATTAAGCCTTAATGTGGTATCCAAAACCAGCTTGCTCCATTGTTTTCTCTAGGTGTGTCTTTCTCCTTTGTTACCAGGGAAGTGTTGAGGAAGATGAATATCCACTTGTCTAGCACTAGTAGCTCGGCATGAAAATGTGATGATTTCACTTTGGATGTTATAAACTGCTCTGTACCTACAAAATTAATGTTGCAGCATCAGCACTGCTGTCAGACAGTATATTTTTGGAGGAGACCCTGGTTCTCCAATGCTTCCACTAGTCGTTAAATCAGTGCAAAACAGGAATCAGAATCTGCCATTTACATATTTTTCACAATGTTGAAAGCAGAAAGGCAAGCAGATGGTTTTAGATGGATATTAGGGCAGTTGCATACAGGCAGAAAACAGTAACACTACAAGGGGGGAAGGACTGTACTAACAAACTGACAGCCTCTGCACGAGCGTCTGTCAGGAATGCAAGTTCCTCTGTTTAACTCCTGCACTTGTGAGGGTAGATCAGATTAGTTGGTTGAGTATGTGCCCTGGAGCCAGCAACTGTCTCCAGCTCCACCACTACCATGCTGTATGACCATGGCTTTGTAAAGCAAAGTGCACCCACTGGGAGCAATAAGACATCCACAGCTTATGGAAATGGGACTGGACAGGGAAGTTTATCTTGAGCTCCCTTTTTTGACAATGTCAAGTGTCACCTGCTGCTGCTGAAGATGTAGGGGTTTTGTGCTCTTTGTGCTCACATAGAGCCAGATAAGCCTGAGGCCCACTGAAGTGGGGCCAGAAGTGGAAGGAATTTTGCTCGCTGCCCAGCCCTGGCACCCAGCCTGAGGTTGAATGGGGCACCTGACAATCCCCCATCAACCTCCCTGGGATACAGAACTAGAGGAGTCTTCCTCCCTCCAGGAGTTTGGTTGCTTGCTTCAATAACCTGTGCAGAAATGGATGATGCTGTTATGAAAAGATCATTTCAGGTTGAATGTGCTCACAGCTCCCAAAGAGAATTCTTGCAAGGCACTGTGTTAGGCTGAGCTCGTGAAGCAAATGCATGAGCTGGGGAGAGGTTGCTGTCCTGAGATTAAGGCATGAGCTACAAGGTTTTGCTATATGGGGATGGAGATGGGAGCCTGGTCAGCTAAATGCCCCAGGAGAGTTTGAAAAATGGTAAAGACATAGCTAACTCTTAACTGGAGCCAGCCTAAATCCAGGCGTATATCATATTTAAAATTTATTGGAACATAGTTATGTTCATGAAAATTAACATTCAGTGGCTGTGGAAGTAATGGTCACTTGCAGTATGAGAGATTTGTGATTAAGTGTGCAAACAGGAACGAATTACTTGAACTCTGTTTGCTTCAATATTTCTTTAAGATTATAATGATGAAAATGAATGAAAATTATGAGAATGAAAATTGTCCTTCTTTTTAACATAGTGTATCAGGGTGAATTTATGCTGATACTTTTGGTCTGTGTTTGGCCCAGACAACTGTAAAATTTTGTTCTTTCTCTGCCAAGTTTTGAGAAAACAAGTACTGATAAACGGGTACCTTGTCCTTGGAGAGAGAGCTTCTTGTATAAACTGTTTTAATTGGTGTTCTGTGATTGGCTAATCGTCCTCCAAGGTCACTTCAAGGAGAGACTGAAGAAGAGAGGATGAAGTAACGCCCCCAGAGTCATTTGGAAAAGACCCCCTGAGTGCCGTATGCAGGCGCAGGGAAAGCCACGCGTGCGCAGAAGAGACACACTTACATAACCAAGGGGGTGGGACTGAGGGCCTCTGGCTGGGCAGTGATGGCCACACCTGGGAGGTTGTGGTCACTCAGTTAATTGTATAAAAGCAGATAGTGCTTTCTTGGAAGAGAGCTAGCTTTACCTCAAGGACAACGTTGCCTTTTAGCAGGGACGCCTGCCAGTTCATGAACTTACTGACTCTCCAAGGATGCCGCTTCTGCTGTGGGTAATTATAGGCATGCTAGGTCAGTAAGATAACTCTAGGGGCAACAGCTGGGTAACTGGGGAGGTCGTGCTGGGTCTTGATCCCTTTCCCCCCATGGCGTGGGGTGGCCCAGTTCTAGTTCCATTTCCATCTGAGGAACGATTCCGATGTCTTGAAGGATGGGGAAAGGGGACTCCAGCATCAGGGGTTTCTTCAGGCCCTGAGCCTGGAGGGGAGAGGTGCCCTCCCCTTTTCTCCCCACCCACGTGGCTCCATGGCTGGCACGGAGATAGCACACCAGGCGTGGAGAGGAGGCAAGAGGGAGTTTATTGTTGGGGGTGTTACATTTATAGGGTTTAGGAGGATTCACAGTGTAACCAATTAGAAGTCTCAAGGGGCTTACAGGAACACCCAATCACAGGAAGGGGTTAACAAGGTCCAATGAGAACACCTTAGGACATCTTCCCAGGATACTCTTGCATGGGATAACACTTGTCATGGGGGGTGTTGGGAAGAAGAAGCATGTGTTTGCAAAGAGACCACAAAAAGCCATTTTAAGTCATGTTTAAACAACAGTTTTCCCATATAATGTAGGTTTAGTGCCACAGTTGGGGGCTTATTTCTCTCCTCCTTCCTCCCTTTTGGGTTTGTTCATTTTGTTGGCCACCTCTCAGTAATAAATATTGTTTTCTGTGAGCTTTCAACGGTGTCATGGTTTCAAGATTCAGTATGGTTCGAACCCCTCCCTAATACCCATAGCAATAGGTCTTCATTTGAAGAACTTTTATGCTGTGTTGTCTGTCTCATTCCAATATAACTTTCTTCCTCATGATAAGTAAATTACAGACATATGAAGTGCATAATGCTTGATCCATAATCAGCCAAAAAGTTGTACTCAGAGAGGAGTCATCAATAATTTGACATTCTGTTGATGCCTACAATGGTCTGTACTCAAGTACGCTCTATATACAATATTTTCAGTCATTATTTTGATAAGGTAATAAAGGGTGCACCTACAAAATTGGCTGAAAAAGATAGTCTGATTTTTGGAGGACAGGATAAAAAAATAACAAAAAAAGAAGGCCTTTCTACCCTGGGAACAAGATGAAAACTGAGCAAATTACTTTTAATAAAGACAACTGTGATACATAATGAAGCAGATGTCAGTGTACAATGCAAACTGGATACTCAGTGGTCCTGCTGTAGGACATCAGAGTTGTGCTGGAGGCAACAGCACGAGGCTGTGACAAAAATGGCAAAAAAAATGCCATTACATATTCTCGGGATCACCCTGTGAAAATCATGGGAGATAATTCTGTCATATTTGCTTGGGTAAGGCTTCTCAGTGAAATGGAATTTCCTACACTTGGGCTAAGAACTTAGAGTTATAAACAAATACAAGAAAGTCCGAAGAAGTTCAGAGGTAGCAACTAGAGAAAATGCAGCTTGCGAGGAGCTGGATTTATTCTGACTCAAAAAAAGGGATAAAAAGGGACATACTTGCTATACCTGGAACAAAAGACAAGAATAAATTGCTTGCCAAATTCACTAAGAGTGGGATAAGATGTAATTAAGTTAACTAAAGGTCTGCATGGTTAGATAGGAAGAAAACTTTTCTAACTGCAGAGGTAGTTGCTACAGTTGCTTAGGACTGTAGTGGCAATCATATTTTCCCTACACCTCTGTCCCTGTCCATGCACAGATAGTGTCTGAGATGCTGTGATTACGCTTGATATGGTTTTATATCCCAATAATTGTAAGGGAATGTAGAGCTTTCCAACTCTACTTTTCTGTTACTGTGCAAAACCTCCTCTCCTATGTGATCCAGAGCTACTAAATGTACTAAACCTGTTATTTAGAAAGTTTTCTTCCTGCTATATTGCAACCATTTCTTGTTTTTTTGTTGTTTGTTTGCTTGTTTGTTTTTTGGTAATAACAATGATAAGCTATAGGATGAAGATAACATGCTTTACCCATTGCTCTTCAAACTCCTTACAAAGCTGAAGTTACTATTGTCCTTATTCATAAAGTAAAGGCACAGCTATGGTATTGCTGAGTGTTTGTAAAGTACCCTGGTAGCAAAAACAGACACATAACTAAGGATAAATATCTCTCAGGCCTTCCCTTAGCTGCCAGACCACTTTTTTTATCCAACAAATTATGGTGGTGCAGATGAAGTAACTAATTTGAAGTTCAGACACAGCTTGTTTTTTCTAGTAACACAAAGAAACCATAATACTCTGAACACAGAGGAAGTCCTACCTGGTGGCAGTCCAGGGTAAAATACATTCCACAAATCTCTCACAGAATGCAATTTAATACAACCTGAGAATTGAGGCCATGATGTTAAACCATAATTACCCCTTTTTTTTTCGCTGATGAAAACCACGTTGTTCTGATTGTGAAACTGTCTATGGTTTGATTTAGTAAAGTAAGAATACTTGATGTCAACAGAAACTAATATTGTCTAATTAATTAATCCACCTCATGATGCAGTATGTAATATAAAATGTTTTCTCACAGTGTTGTGCTTTCACAGAGCTGTCATTCACTGTAAAGGTTACTATCTTTCTTTTTTTTCAGTACAAAAGCTAGCTGTAAAACTTGAAATCTTTCTGGGAAATTGCTTGGATACACAAAGAACATACAAGCCTGGTTTTCAATTTTCAGTGATTTCTGAGATTCATATAAAGGGTTTTTTGTCAGCTCCCCTCAGTTATATGTGCAGAACCAAGTCCTCCAGGGTTGTGGTTTATGTTGCAGCTTTCTTACAACTTTTATAATTGCAGGCTTATATTAAGATAAAATGTGAGTTCTTTTGCAAGAGTCTGTTACAATTTGTAGATTCCCCTGTTGCTCACATTGCTGCTTTATAAAGAATGCTGTCTGTTCAAGGGCAAACCTGGTGAATGCCATGAAAGTGCTTCCTTTTCAATGTGATCTTGCTCTCTCTGTTTTTTACAGAGAGCTGTGTGAACAGCTTTTTTGCCCTTTACAAATGAATAATGAGGAAACAGCTTGACTATGTTTACTAATTATGGTTTTGACTATGAGTGTTTGTCTTGGAAAAACTTCTGAAAATCATATGAAGAGACGAATGCTTCTTCATGTTGGATATTCTTCACATCTCCAAAAGCTTAGTTTGTGTTTCAGTGACCTTATCATGACATTTTTCATTCCTTCTGTTTTCTTGTCCTTCTTCCCCTCTTTCTGTATCAATTGCAAGCAGCCTGTGCCTTGACAAGATTAAAAAATAGCCATACAATACAGTCCAAACAAAGTAATTGCAGTGACTTCAAAGCAGATTTCTTCAGTTTTCTAGTTGCAATCAGATTCCCTATGCTCCGGAAAAAAGGTCTGTAAAAGAAGACGGTAATCCAGTAGGCTGTTGAATAACCTGGTAGTACCTGCCTGCACCCAGGACCCTTCTTCCCAGATCTGTCAGAGCAGTCAGTGAAAGCTAATCCTAAATGCTTTACTCAGGATAAACAGACTCTAGAATGACCACACAGCTGTGCTTCACACCTCTTACTGGTGTCAACTGGCTAATGGCAAGACTAGCATAAACATGGATCAGTATAATATGGAGGGAAAGAGAAGCATAAGAGTCATCACCATTTAGCCTGATTTGACAGCTTTCAGTATGTTTATGCAACAGGAGATGGTGAGCCATGCAGGGATGGCATGTACAGGTACTTGGGGTGTTCAGGGCAGGCAAGTGTGTTTGACAGCCAGGAACACGCCTGCAGCAGAAGAGCTTCAGCACTGGGTATAAATATGTCTAAGAAACAAGCAACACATTTGTGTTCTGTTTAACTGTGGTCGAACAATACCCAAAATTTATCATTCAAATTGTTTCAGTAATAATTTTTCACATTATAGATCCAGCTATAAATTAGTCAAAAGACATCTGTTTAATAATTTAAATCCCCTATTGTTTCAGGGAGTTCCTGGTTACATTATTGTCACTTATTTTCATGTTATTCATTTGGCCTTAATAAACCATGGAAGTGTTGGCCTGAGTAAGTTTGCTCTGGTATCGTAGTAGTGTACTTATACACACCTTGGTCCCGTTCACTGCACCTTTCTGTGGGTTTTTGGTTCACAACTTACCACTGGTGGCCCTGTTGCCAAGTGCACTGGCTTCTTAGACTTTCCCATCCCTGGTTTGTAAATAGTGCCTTATGAGCAGCACTGTTGGTTCTGTACTCATTTATGAAATTTTACACATTATCTAAATATTAGCAAGAACTAAATGTGATACAAGTGTGAAATCACCCACAGTTTACATAGAGGCTGAACATGAGGAGACAACTTCATTGCAGGCCAATTTCTGGTGTGAAACTGCCTGCCACTGCTAAATCATCTTGATTTATTTATTTAGGTGAAGGGAAATGTCCCTGTGTTTTCAACAGGCTTCTGTCTGCATCTGCCCAGATGTTTTCCTCCTGCAGGATATACCATTGCTTCCTAAACACTGCAGTGCCTGTCTTGGGAGAAGCTGGGTTTGCTCAGGTGATGCCAGGAAGCAGAGGATATATGGAGCCAGGGATGGGTGCTGTGTCCTGAGGCAGGATGGCTCCAGGGAGGTGCTGCTAGGTCAGGGCAGAGCAAGGGAACATTCTGGGGCCAAGGCACCAGAGGACTTTCCAGGTGTGACTGTGCCTGGGCATACACATCCTGGCAGACGCACTCCCACTGACCCCGCTGCTGGATGTAGGAGGGTGGGTCTGCTCAGGGAGAGGGTGCAAGTGAATTATCCAGAGAACAAGGGAGATGGTTTTATCAGTCTCACAGAGACTGGTCTCACGCCCTCCACCACGGAGGCTCTTGTCAGGCTCACTCTCAGCAGAGTGGTCAGGGAGATGATGTTTTTGCCATGTGTGCTGCCTCTCAGTAGTCACCTGCATCTGCTCTTCTACTGCTGAGCAGCTGCAGGAGAACATGATCACAGCTCTCATCACTGTCTGATCTCTCGCAATTTCTGGAAGTCATTGGGCAGGAACCACAACAGGAAACATTTTCTTGAGTGCAAGATACATTTTAGCAGCAGAACTGTAACCATAAATATCAAGTCTCAAAAACAGATGGCTGATAAAAGTAAAATACAGTTCATTCAGGAAGCAGATAAATTAATCCTGCATGTCAGTGGCTCGGGCGACTGCACTGTTTCTGGCACAGCAAGACCACTCTACTCCTCCAGAGCACAAGCTGAGATGCAGGTTTTTAAGTTCCCTCTTGGGAGAGGGTCAGACTTTTCCTCTTGGCCTCCTCATCTGTAAATTGCAAGTACCTTGAGAGGTCAGGGGTCAGCCAGCACTGGGAAAGGAAGCTGTATATACAGGGACCTTTATACAGCCAACAAAAGGAACGGGATTTCTCTGGCCCAATCCTGACCACATCACTAGTGAGCAACTGCATAAAACCCAGGGATACTATCTGGCTACTTGCATGCCCATGGGGAAGGGTGGCCCTAGGGTATCCCAGAGCAAAATGCCCCCTTGGGCCTCTCACTGAGGTGCAGGGGTTGTCTCAGCCCCTCTGGGCAAGCTGGCCCCATGGGGTGGTAACCTGGGCAGGGGGGAACCGTGCTGTGAAACATTCCCAGATCCATATGCCCTAAAGAAGACCATCCAGCCTTGTCAGCAGGCTCACAGCCCAGGAAAGGGAGATGAATCTCATCTCAAGGTCAGCCCTTACCGCAGAGTAGCTACATTCACTGTACCTCCCTCATCTTTAAGCTCTTACACAGTCTTGCTTTTCTGACTTTTCCAGCAAAAAACATACTAGTTTTTGACAAAGCAGTTCTTTAAAAAGTGGTTTGTTCTTCAGTTGGAGGAAAAATTTCTCTTAGGGGAAATATCACTTCCCTATTTGTTCTGCTAAGCAGAGATATGCATAGTACAGCAGAGATCTGCAAAGGAGGATCATGGTCAGCAGCTTCCCCCAGAGAAGTCAAAGCACCAGTAGTTCAAATGTGGGAAGAAGGCCAGGAAGCCAGAAGTATATTCTCATGTTTGTGTGAAAAATCCTCATATCATATAACAATACCCATTAAAAATATCTACAGGGTATCACAAATTTGATGCAGCTTCTGTAATTAAGAGTTGCATGGGTATAAAATGTCTCAGATTGAAAGGATGAGTAACTATCCAAATTCTGCAAGTAACTGCAAGTCCAAATTCCTCAGCAATCTCTGAGCAGTTGCAGCCTGCTTTGAACCTGCCTGCCTTTTGAAGCCTGCCCTGCTCAGGATGATGAAATCAAGGGCGCTTACAGCAAATTTGACTGAAAAAAACCAACCAAACAAACACACTCCCCCAGCTTTTCTTCAGAACAGTAGATGTGAGCAAATACCGCAGTTCTTTGGATCTGCTTTTAGACACGAGTCTTTCCAGGGCAGGGGAGGAACACGGCCCGCTGGGGTGGGTTTCACTGCTGACCAATGCCCTCCCAGGTCCACACTAAGGCTTGTCTCCCAGGCACCCAAGCACGGGCGGCGCAGAGAGGCAGGGGCTGGTGCTCTGTGCTTCACCTATCTCTGCAGGGTGACAGCTCCAGCCCCTTCGCCTGCTTCTCGGGGCTTGTTTAGTTTGGTTTTGCTAAGCACTGCTGCTTTCAGTTCCTCTACAATAACGGAGTTTGTGTACAGAAAGGTCATTCTCAGGTCAAGCCAGGATCTTTTATCTTTTTTTCAAACCTGGCATGCAGACAAGCCTTACCCTGTAGAGATAAAGCAAATTTAGGCATTTTGAAAAAGATGCTGGAAAATGTTAGAAATAATCGTTGAACCACAGCTTTTGAATCCCTTCTTTTTCTGTGAGCATAATAAACGTGTTGTAAATGCGGACTACATGCCCAACATCCCCAAAAAGAACACAATAACACAGCACATCTGGATCAGAGTCGGTTTATAAAAAATATTATTAAAATGATCTGACAGGATTAACCGCTGTAACTGAAGAAAATAAAACCCACATTTTCCCACTGAATGTGAGCTGCATTTTTACCATATAGGGCAGTATGAGTCTCTTTTTTCAGTTGCTAGTAAGAATCCATCCAAACAAGTTTTTTCCTGATTTTAACTTCAAGGCTAATCAGTGTAATCATCATCTGTGACAACCCAGAAAGCTCTGTGCTGGTGATGGTTGTTGTTTTGCTAAATATCTCCCTGAGAAATAGATTTTGGCCAGAGGCAATATCATGTGTTGTTCCCACTCCTGTGTCTCATTATTGTGTATCTGAAGAGTGTGCCCAAGGGCAACTTCTTTCTCCCTGGGTATTTGGATATTTCTCTGGGCAAAGGTACTAACAATTCTTACTTTGCTGCTATTATGCCCTGATTAGACAGCTAAAAAATCAGTTAGCAATGGCACAGAGGATTTATTTCAGGTGCCTTTGTGCTTGCCAAGGAGCTCACTCAGTCAGTGTACTCAAGTGTGTTAGGGAAATGTCTGTAGACTCAATTCGGTTGCAGTGGACCCTGTGCAAGCACACAACCAGAAAGTGTGCCTATCCTACAGGTCTTTGGCTTTGCAGAGGAAAAATAGACAGGAGCTGAAGTATGCTCAGATAGGTGGTGATGTAAGTGAACTTACCCCAAAGGGTGAGTCTCAGAGCAGAAGTCTCAGATGACATCAGGTTTGCTGGCCCATGTTGCACTGCTGTAATGGCACTGCCCTGGGAGGGTGCAGGGTTAACTTAGAGATCCTGAATACAGAAACATGGATTACCAGCACCCAGTTTGATGACCAGCTTACCATGGCCAAGTTTGTCAGCAGAGAGGAGGTTCTCACTGAGCAAGAGACAGGCATGAGGTGTGAATTGTGACACTAGCCCAAGCCCACAAGCCCCTCTCCCGGATCCCACTGGCCCAGTGATGCCTCTCTTTCCTGGCAAGGTTTGGTGCAGGAGGAGGAAGTCTTGCAGGGAGCCTGCTGCCTGCCCCACTCCTCCCAAGCCCAGCTTGCAGACAGCAAAGCAACTGTGCAGGGGTCCACCATGGTAAAGCAAAGGGACACTCTCGGCACCACAGGAGGGAACATAGTGGTGCTCCAGGAAAGTACACACCAGAGAACCTGAGAGGATTCTTGCTTCAGCAACAGAAGAAAGATTAATTATTTCACTGAGGTACCACTATGCTTTATTTTTTTATCAGTTATTATTGGATTAAAAAATGCCCTGGCTTTCTGAGGTTACGCTTTTGTGGAAGATGTCTGTTGTGAGAACTGGAATTAGCATGAACTTCTGTGGGAGCAGGGATGAACCTTATGGCCACAACCCATCCATGCATTTTGTCCTCACTTGACCAGACCTGGGAGTAGCACAACCAGTCCTGGTGCTGCCTGTTCAACTCAGAGGAATTTTGAGGGCCATAAAGGATCCAAGATATGGCATGATCAGACTCTACAGCTGTAATAGCAGATGACCGAGTAAGAAATTTGCGTGACTAAAAGGGGTGAGAGACAGAAGGGGACTCTACCAGCATAATGCCAGAAGTCATGTAATTTGAATGAAGGTAGGAGAGAGAGGAGAGTTGGCTCCCTGGCCGTGACGACTGAGTAAGTCCTCTCTTTCTGCAGCTGGACTCATGTGGTACAAGGCACCCAGAGATCATTTTTCTTTTGAAGAAAATGGGAGCAAAAGTCCTTCTGCTGCCCAGCCAAAACTGCAACTGGTGTGTCAGGTCTGGCATAACTGCTGCTGGGCATGGTCAGTGGGATACTATTGGAGGAAGGAGGTAAGGGCTGTTTATGAATATCATACAGCCATTTCAGCTGTGCCATATCCCTGGACAGCCACACCACAGTGGACAAGTTCTGAGTCACGGGCAGGTCCAGATGGCCCCAGGCAGAGCCTGGCAGTCTCTGGCCTTTAACTGCAAGGTGGAGAAGGCAACTGCCTGCACTTCCAAGCAGGACAAGGCACCATTGTTTCCTAGCCGTGACTCCCTCAGCCTCAATATGTGGGGCGGTTCTAGGGAAAGAAAATGGCAGGATTATACAGATTTACCACCCCTGTCTGCCCACTCCCCTTCCCCTTTGTTCTCCCCAAATCCTGTGCACTGCTTCATTAGGCCAGCGTTTGGCTCCTGCAATAAGTATGAACACATCCACAAAGTGTAGTGAGTCAAACCAACTATCCATCTTGTTTAGTAATCACCTTGATTTTCTGGATCTCCAGCATGTCTGAGCATCTGCTTAGACTCTGCCAGAATTTGGCATGGGAGTGTAAAATGATGGATCCCTTCTATATCTCTGGGTTTCTTTACAAAATGCAGGGAATCTGTGCAAAATTAGATCATTCAGCCAGAGACAGTGGGGGAGACAGCTGAAGTGAAAGATATACATCTGCACCAGGGAATTCAGCAGCAAATAAAAAATTACCTCTCTGCCTGTTGATTATCTGTGGCTGGTATGATGCCAGGGGAGGGACAAGGGGAATATTTTCTTCTGTAGGTTGCTGGTAGTGTCTGCAGAAAAGGTAAGAAGCCAAGAAAAATGTTGTTGTTCTAGACATCAGAAAGGTTTCCCTTGGACCAGCCATCCTTGTGAAAGCATCATGATGGCTTTGGTTTGCTAAATTGCCGGCACCAACAAACCTGTAGAGTAGGTTTGCAATGTAAAACACTGAAAAAAAAGTTCAGTGAGCCAAAAGTCTAGCTGTCTCTGGTGTAGCCAGATGAATTAAGTAGAGCTACATGGGGAGAGGGTGGTGGCTGTGAATTTCATCAGTCTGAGAGATCTCTTTGAAACTCTCACATTTTCATCATAGGAAAAAAAGGAACATCTGGATATATTGTGCAAGGGCTACATTGTGCTTTCAGTTGTGTTGAGGCAAACTCAGAGTTGTCCCAATGGGAAAATTCAAGATTTACCCCAGGATAAACAAGAACAAGATCTGTCACCATATTTTTTACTTTAGTACTTGTTCTCCAAGCTTAACCTGTTTGTACCCTGCTTGCACTCATTTTCTGAATTTTCCTTTTCTCGTATGCGACACAGGAGCAGGAGGGAAAATCTAAGAAGTCTCTAGTTTGTAATTCAAGTGAGTTTTTCATAATTCTTAATATTCTCTGAAAACTTGTGTCCTCTATCACTCTTTCTGAGCTTCTTTTCTGCCTTTGTCAACCTGTAAATTGTTACTGCTACCTTCCTCCTGCTCTACATTGCTTATTCTTCTTCACTTTCCACTTCCCGTAAAGAAGAATGAACAAGAGAGTTTTGTTTTTGTTTTTCTTTTCCCACTGGCTCCAAAGGCCTCAGCTAAAAAAACAAAACAAGACAGCTCACTCAGGGCCATGCTGGGAATTGTACTTTTCAACTGTCTCCACTGTATGCCTCTGACACACTTCGAACTATGAAGAGCTGAGGGAACAGGAAGAGGCTGTCAAATGCAGCAGTCTTGCACTTGCTTGATTTATCTCTAATCCCTCTTAATTGCTCTTCTTACTCTCTGATGACACCTTCAATTCTGCCATCTTTTGAACAGAGCCAAATCTGAAGCTGCAATGTTTTGAGAATAAAAAGCAAAGTCAGGTGCCCAAGTAATAGTCACAAGCAGGGCATGATTTTTGGAGATTCACTGTGAATCCCTGAGGGAGTTCAACCTCTTTCAGCCGGGTGGCTCAAACACTTTGTGAAACTAGGGCCTCAGTGTAAGAATTCTGAAGAGGAAGGAACAAAAAAAATATATGTGCAGCTTTGCATCCTGAGATGCTCTGTCCCAGTGCTGCATATGGGTGTTGCCTTCTACAGTTTGCTGTGACATACAGTGGCTCAGGTTGTGCCCACTCTGATTTTCCTACTTGCATGGCTAATGCACCAGTCTCCTAATAATTTTTTCTGATGTTTATATATATAATGGAGGAAAAAAAGGGGTATTTGCTTCAGAAGTCCTTGGAAAAGTGTCTGCAAAGAATATGGGCAGCAGTCTTTTTGTCTGTCCTTGTCTTTCCTTGGCATAAGGACAGGCTGATGCATGTAATGCATATAATTAAAAATAGTTAGCATAAAGAAATGGTTGTTATTTTGCTTAAACTGAGCTCGACTCAGTAGCTAATTAAGTACAGATTTTTTCCATGGTTATATGCAGTTTTCAAATTCCTATAACACAAACTGTTTTAGAGGATAAGTTAAATACAGAATGCATTGAGTTTGGTAGAGAAAGTTTAAAGGTCTGCATTTTCCCACCAAAGCTATTTCATATCAGCTACAGAGTGTGTGGGGGTGTGTGTGGAGGGGTTATGACCTCTTTTATTTTTACAACCATTGCCATGATTTCACGATACTAACAGCAGTCACTTCAAGCAAGAGACTAGACTTTTATTACTATAGTTATGTGCTAGTATGTGGGCATAAAACAGAAAACCTTTTTTACAGATAAATGCCAGTAGCAAAATCCTTTTGTCTGACCAGTAGTTCTCTAGCAGTGTTATGAATATTATATTAACCTCAAGAAAAGCTATGCCAGAAATGTCTACTGTACATGGCACAAGTCCTGCGTTCTTAAGCAGCTTTGTTTTGAGAAATGAACAGCACTGAGAGCATGCAGCACCTTTTCTTTGCAGAGCATGTCAGAGATGCTCACTCATTAGTCATAACAGTCCACTGTGAGGGGTATGAACAGCATTTAAAACGGGAGAGAAACGGGCAGGGAGAATTCAGTTGAATGCAGTTTTGGGTGCTCCCACTGCACTGCTTTGTGCATGTGCAGCTGGTGTGGTGTGGGCGCACGGCAACACAGGGTGACACACAGGGCTCCAGCCAGGCCAGCACCTGTGAGCACAATTTGCTGTTTGAATTTCTGGGTGGTACAAAAAGAAAGGATGTATCCTGCAGCAGAGTTGAAACACTGAGCCCCATCCCCACTGCCCCTGGAAAAATCCACTGTGCCGGCAAGGCAGATGCCACCTGTGTGGGAGCTCGATCAGCGAAGATGAAGAAGGGATTGATGAATCAGAGAAGACAAAAGTTTTGTTGAGGTCCATCACTGTTCAGCTTTTAAGGCCTTTCAGCCCAGCTATGAGAGCCACTAGCCTGCCAGCCAGCTAAGCCTGACTTGTGTGAAGCCTAGGCTTCTAGTTATGCATGAAAATAAAGTGCAGCCTGAGTAGTTTACAGTCTGACTGGGAGATCAGGGCCCAGGCAGGACACTCGCTGCAGCACAGAGAGAGCCGGGAGAGGTGGCAGCAACTGACCTCCAAATTTGAGAAGACTATAGGAAGGAAATAGAAGTGACTTTGCCTTCAGAAGATATTCTAGACTTAATGGTTCTCCTCTCCAAAACCTGCACCACACTGGGGCAGGTGAGGCAGGGGCCTCAACAAAGGGCTGCTCCCCTCAGCAAAGGCTAAGTAGGACTCCTTAACAATTTAGCTAGTAGAACTACATGTCTAATAAAAGGGTGATAAAATCCAACAAATTATGGATCTTGATTTTTTTTCAGATTTATTTCCCTGTGTCATGTCTCTGTTTTCAGTAAGGTGGTGAAGGAATACAGAGTAATATATCCATCCTTGAGGATGTTTAGTGAGTTTTCTCCACTGTCTTTTTCCAGTTGTATTAAATTTGCCATCAGTAAAGAAAAATAGGCTGTTATATAAATAGCATATTGCATTGGAAGAGTAGATTGATTCAAGTTTTTCTCAGTTACCATGTTAGCATGGAATTAATAAAATTAATTTTTGTGAGTATTTTAAAATATCATTTTGAGTATTTTTCCCTATTTTTCAGTGATCTAATTTTGACAGGTAAAATTATTTTTAGATATTTACCTGACAGTAAATGGAAGCAGTGTTGATGTATGGCTGAATAACAAGCTGTTCTTATTAACCATTTGTTGTCAGCCCTTTAAAACATGTATTATCCAGTTTGTTATGTGTTTCTGCTTGACTGGGACTTTTCAAAAGAAAATTCTGAAAAAAACCACTGGGTTTTTTAATAGGAAACTCTTCCACAGAAAAGCTGCAGCTCAGGTGGGCATTCATGTCAGCAGGCAGCAGAGAGATGCCCTTCAGGCTCCTTCATCCCTGCTGCAGCACCCTGTCACAGGGGCAATGCTGGGAATATATATGCTCCCTGCAATTTATGCAGATGTTGCTGCTTCTCAGCTGTCTTTGAGCATTCTGGTAGCACAGAGGTTAGAAGCTCTGGGTGCCCTGTGGCTCCCATGATGTGAAGGTTTTATATCAACTTTTATTTATGTCAGAATTTTATGGCAATGACAGTGGAGTGGGCAGCGCACATTCAAGGACCAAGGCACTGCACTGCTTCTTCTCACCTAGAGTTCCAGTTATTTGGTTATAGGATTCCTTGCCTGGTTATTATTTCCATTGCACAAATAGTGTGATGTGCAAGACAAGGCAATAGAGCTGAAGAATTTACATCTGAATGCCCGATACTGATGTGCTGGTTCTGAAAGCCACACTTGCTCTATTTTCAGTGTGGTGATTCTGGTATTGACAGGTGTTAATAACCATGTAATGATGTTGAAACTTGAACCAAAAAAGGAAAACTACCACATGTAAAAGTCACCCTGCTGTTTAAGTGTGTGAGGATAACCAAAGCTGATCTGGCTTACTCCTGGCATCAGGTACGAGAATTACTTGGAGCATGTGGCACGTTCCTGATTGAAAATAAAGAGGCAGTCAGCAAAGGGTACCAAAAGTGATGGCCAAACACAACATTGTTCAACCCAGGGTTCATGCAAAGGTACTGAATCCCCCATCTACTCACAGCGCAGATATTTTTGTTGTTAGTTCCCTCAATAGATATAGCCTTTTCCAGGCGCAGTGTTCATCCTCACAAGGATCAATGATAGACCACGTCTAATGTCTGTAACGCATCTTCACTTCTCATTCAGCATGATTAATGAGCAAAGACTGCCAGTGCTCTGGGGCTTCACAGCTGGGTTACTGGTTTGAAATACTCAACATGAAACTTCCACAATGACTAAGGAGAAAAAGTATAAGATACTTTTATTGTATTGATGTTCTTATAATTATTATTCTCAAACTCCCACCCAATTAGTCTGTCCCCTGGCACACAGACAAAAATAAACAGAAACTAGTTTGCTCTCTCTTTTCATACATGGGACCATAACAGGATTACGAGAACAATTCCAGGGCAGGATAGGGCTGATCTGAGGATCTGTATAGCCATCCCACACTGCCTAGTCCCTCGCTGGAAAATCGAAACATATTTGAGAGAAGCCAAGACATCAAAGTGTGTCCCCAAATAAACAATCATTAAGACTCTTCCTGCATAATCTTGAGATTATTAGCCTACATTGCTCATTTTGTTCTATTGAAAGAACAGGAAAGAATAACCCAAGACAGAAACCTTGTTCAACAACAAAATCATCTGAGTTGGTTGAGCATAAAAGATATCCACCTCTGAATTACTCTCATCCTGTGTACAGAACAGAAAATATCACACCTGGGAACGTCCAGTCTGCTGTGTCAGCAAGTGGAACAAAAGGGCTTTTTCCTCTTGTGATGGAGATACAGTGACTGAAAAATAGACACAAGCTTCTTGTCTTAATATTCTTGGTTTGGTTTTGGTGCAGCATTCCACCCATGTGTATGAAACCTTGGTAGACCATGAACCACATACTGATGTAGGCAGGAGTTAAACTCACTCTGGCCTCAGAGCGCCTCACAGCGCCTCACAGCGCTGGTGCTGTGGGAGGAGGTGGGAGCTGGGTGAAGCCACAGGCAGGGGAGCAGAAGAGCCAGCATGGAAAACAAGCCAGACATCTCAAAATGTATCAAAAATATCTTAAAATCATACTGATATATCAATTCCCCCACACAGTTCAGTGGTTTTCCCAACAGCAGTTTAGAACCTGGCAGACTGATTCTTGCTGATGTAAACATAATATTAGGCATCAATTTATTACTATTGTTACCTGAATTTCGTTTTGATCATCCCTTTTTCCTCCTACATGGTTAATTTCCTTTCCCAAGAAATAAACACATCACTGTATGAAAATATCACTCATTGCAGGAAGTCTGCTTTTCTGCCCCATTTCTGTGCTCCTAGTCAGATTCAGTCTCCAAGTCTAGTGTGGCAGCTCAGGGACAAAGTCCTTTGTTTCCCAATCCTGACAGGAAATACTTGTGTGTGAACTTTACAATTTGTGTCTACAATTTATCAGAAAAAAATAAAAGCCCATAAAGTTGTGCAACACAATTTGTCATAATATACTTTGCAGAAACTGTTTATTAGTTCTCTATTTTTAAAGTTATGCGGAGGGGTGAAACCCAACATACCTCACATGGGTCACTTCTCTATTTGGACGCACTGGATACCAAATGGGACCATTTACATTTGCAGCTGCTGGTACATATGCTAAAATTAGACTAAATAAAAAATAGCAGCTGCATGGGTAGAAACAAACCAAAGCTGATTCACAGATTAGAGGCAGCTTGGGGGACTCAGGCATTGCCGCTAGATTTCACAAAAAGATGGTCCAGTGTAAGAGCCCTATGTCTAGAAAGACACATAATGGTAAGCCAAAACTATGTTCAGCTCAACCCCTTTGCTGAGGAAATCCTTTCATCGCCTTGGAATTTTTTCTTTTCCCTTTTTCCTTTTTTTTTTCTTCTAAACATGTGGTACAATGTCTCATTATGTGGGAACACACTTCTCTTTAACACGTCTGTCTTCTTCTATCCCCTCAGCCTCCCCCACAAACTTTCCTTGGACAACTACATTCATTGTGGCCAATGCCAAGAAAAGCCCACTCTCTGCTTGTGTCCAGTCCCATACTCCCTGTTAACTCCATGCCAAGACACTGACAGAGTGCAGGATCTCTCTCTGCAGCCATGTCATAGGCCATTTTTTTCATAGGATTCCCTTTCAAAATGCTAGTGCAGTGGAACTTTATGACCTCTTCCACCAGCAGCTCTATCTTGCATTGCCCCGTGCATTATATTCAGATAAAAGGATATATTGTGGGCTTTAAGGCGCAGTCTGTGTTATGGGGAGGAGAGTGCAGAAGGGACAGACTGCGCAGGCCATGCTTTCTGAACAGTCAAAGTGGATTTTCCTTGGGCAGTAAACACCAAAAATTCTAACTGTTTTTCATAGTAAGTCTCAACAAAATTGCTTCCAGCCACACTTAATTAAAAGTATTTACTCTAGTCACAAAGAGTGGGACTGTCCTGTTCATGCCAATACAAGATTATATGGATTGTACAGGATTTCTGTGTGGTGTGTTGGAGAAATCCATGTGACAGCACAGAGTCAGTGAAGACTTACTGCCCTCATGTCAGGTTCTGCACTCCATACTATTCTTGTGTCCATGAAGGTTTTTTAGCTTGGACTCCTCCCAGGCACGGTGCTTCAGGCCCTGGGAGCGCTCCCATATGCCCTTAGCACTCCTGAAGTGCCAAGCAGATCTCTTATCCCCAGGTAACAGAGAGGACGTGCACAAATAGCAGTTTGATGTCAAGTTCCCAGGCACCTTTATTTCCACGCTTATGCAAAGTGGAAGAGAGTCTTCACCACCCTACAAGGGTTCCGCTACCCTCTTTCTCCAGCTCTTCTCTGCCTCCACTCCCAGGTCCTACCAGGACATTGCCTGTCAGACACATAGCCTCTGCCATGCTGCTTCAGCAGCCTCTTACACTTGGCCTGTGCAGGATTGTGCCAGCTACGGACAAGCACATACTTGAACACTTCAGACCCAATTCCTCCCAGAACCAAATGGATCAAAACCAAGGCAGAGGTAACCAACAAGTTATTTTGCACTCAACTTCAAACAGCGTCTCTGTCCCTTGGCGAAGTGTGGAGATGTTGGTGTCTGTGGCAATCCTCTGCAAGTCTACTCCTTGCCTCATGGTAATTTCCAGCAGAGCCTTGCAGCTGCCTGGCAGACACTCTGTCTCTGCAGCACTGCTCGGGCCCCATCTTAAGTTCAGAGTCTTGGAGGACAAATTGAGGACTCATGGTAAAGGATCAACCTCCATAGCTGAGGTAGCAGCACTTGGACTCAGGCTGAATTCCTCCTTCACTTTGAAAAGCCTTGAATTCCTTCCTTCAGTCTGAAAAGACTTGCTTAAGATTCATCTCCTAAACTCTACAACTCACCCTCACTTTTCTATAAAATTCTTAGATTTAATCTTATTTTCAACCCATGGATTCAGCTTCAGCCAGAAGGGAGGACAACTTCTTCCTGCCCTCCATATTTCAGTACTTGTAGCATGCTCTGGGAAAATGCAAAACAGACAATAAATCTCCTTGGACTGAAGATTGAGATGAACCCATGTCTACTATTTGGGGAGCTATTAAGTTAGAGAAGGAACAATTACTGGCTGCATACAGAAGGGACTGCTTGTTCTGCTCAGAACTGGAAACATGAAGGGGCAGAGTCTGATGTACCTTGGGAGTGCTGTGCCAAAAAACAGAGGCAACTGTGTTCAAGAGGCAATTTTTGAACTGCAATTTTGTTATGAGGCATTGCACTTCCAGTTAAGCTTTCCTTCAGGGGAGTCCTTCCCTTGCTGAGGCTTGAGTGTCCTGCTTAACGGCCAATGACCTTGGATGGCAAAGCAGCAGAGAGAGGGGGGGCTTTGAGAGCTCTCGCCCTTGGCCAGTTGTGAACCATGCTGCAAACCCATCTGGTAGCCCTTATGTGAATGGGCCTTTGTTAGCAACTGATGAGTAGGATGTTCAGAGAACTTGGGAAAATATGCTTGGCAAGTAAACTCACCTAACTAATAATAAAAATAGTCTTCAAATTTGCCAGGCTTCTTTGCCTGAAGCAAGAGCAATAAAGTCAATGAATTGTTTAATGTGAGGAAATAAGAAGAGAGGGAATGAAAAAGGCATACTGTTCCCTGATGCTGTTTTGGAATTTCTCTTGTGTAGATCCTTCTCTAGATTGATAATAAAAGCCTTTGGCACGCATCCTGCAGCAAAATCAAGAAGGACAGAGATATGTGATTCTGTTGAGAGCTATAGCCTACCTAAGCATGGGGATGTACTCTCTGATCTAAGGCATTTTTCATTTGCAGCTAGGGTGATCCTCTATCTGGCAAGTGCGTATTTGATTCTGGATGTTTTAACAAGCTAGAATGCTTTCATGTGAGCACTCACAATTACATGGAGAGCTTTTCCAAATACGCTGGCAAACTGCAACCCTCCTCCACAGAAGGGCCTTAGCAGGCACTAATTACAGGATGGGTGTAACACATACCTGCCTCTGCTGGGAAAGAACTGAGCCTGAGAACTGCATCTCCGTATGTCCAACCAACACATTCTTCTCCCTGTAAAGCCAGAAAATAATTTTAACACCCAAGAAGAGGCATAATTCCTTCAGGTAAGGCAGGAATTTGATTTAGAGGCTGTCCTTCTTCTGACCTGGACAACATTTCTCAGCGTTTTTCCATTACTTTTCACTGTCACCTCACAATTTGAGGCACAGAAGCCCTAAGCATTTTTAAAAGGCAGACATATACCAGGAGTTTGCAGATTAAAGCAAGCACTACATTTGTTAGTGTGGTGGCTTGGAAGAGCACAAGATGTGATGTGACACTGCAGTGGCCAGAGCCTTGTGGTATAGCTGTCACACAGATGAGATTTCCCACCTCTTGGGGTAATTTTATCAGAACATCACATTTTAAACCACAGAAATATGATCTTATACAGAAAAATCCAGACCTGCTGTGTGTTACAGAATAAAACACAGCTCCACACTTTGCAGAGGGAGTCAAACCCCACTTCAGATGCAGCAATTTTCTGTGACTTCCTGGGCTGCAGCAAAGTTCATATTGTCCTCGCCCAATCCCTAGGAGGGCCAGGTTTTCTCTGCCATATTAAAGATTCAGGTGTGGGTCCACTGAAGTGAGGCCTCTGCTGTCCAGGTGCTTCACTGACAACTGTTCACAGTTTCTCTTATCCCATTGTGCCTCCCGAGGCCATACGCATTCCCAGAAGCTGGGCAGGATGGCAGCACCCCACATGACACTCACTCTCAGCCCCCCTTTCCTTGCAGGCACAGTGAACAAGACAGACAGACAATGTCTCTGCCATGTGGGATGACTTTGCACATGGTAGGTGGGTGCTGAAGCCCCCGGGAAGCCTGGGGCTGTAGTTTGTAATCCCAATGGAAAATTCAGCTGTAAGCGCAACACAGTGGCAAGCCTGGTCCAAAAGTGCCTCTCCTCCCCCCTATCTCTCCTGCAAGGATGGAGAGGATGGGAGTATGTCCGGTGCCAGCAGTAACATCCCAGAAAAGCTGCAGCTGGTGCCTCCATGCACAGGGCAAGCTGCAAGTTCCTCGGCTCTGTGATCGCCATCAATAATGCATTCACAGGAGACGACGGAAGAGTCAGGCAGCTAGCAGTGCTCTCAGAGCTGCTCAATGGCACCACTGTGTCCCCGCCACTGATGGTGACTGTGCATGTGTGGAGGGTTGTACACTCCCAGCGAGGATACACCAGGAGGGCTGGCAGGTTGTGTCCTAATCCGAATGCAGGCTCAGCCTGGGTCGTCAGAGTTGCCTAGAATGAAGGAAATCATGTTTCTTCCTGCCTTCCGCCCCTGCTCCTTACTTAAATAACCTCCTTTGTGGCTTAAGGAAGAGGCCCAGATGGCAAACAGCCTGCAGCTGTGCTGCCTGAGGAATAGTGCGAGAAAACGTCAAATCTCATGTGGCAGGAATAGCTCATAGACCTGTTGGAGCTTGTGGAGAGCAGGACTCCTTTAATCACTCTTTCTCAAGGTAAACTGCATACTTTCCTTCAGCTTCGCTGTTTGTGTTCCCCCTTTTTTTCCCCTCCCACTTGCTGCAATTAGTTCAGTTCTGGTCTTAGATCTTGTGCAAGGCTTTCCACACTCAGGGTATCTATTCACAGACAGGAGATAACATCAGGCATTTTCCTTTCCCCACCATGTCTTCATACACTCTTTCTAGCCCATGCACTACCTGACTATCAGTTCAAGTTTAAATACTTAACCCTCAAAATCTGCTGAAACCCCATTTAATGCAGATATGTCTTACCTCAGACATTGACTTCACCCCACTTCATGGGGACTATTTACACTAGTCAAGGTGAAGAAGATACAACTTCATCTTTCTCCATTTCTTTTTTGCTTCTGGTACATGTATACATAATGTTCAGTTCATAGTCTAAAGCTAGTCTCTCTTTTTTCCTCTGTTCTTAAGTGTTCTTGGGGAGGAAGCAAAGTGCTCGGTGATGTGTGTTGAGGGTAGCCTGAGCAACAGCCATGGTTGTGGAGTAGCTGGGCAGATCTGAGTGAAGGAACCAAATCTTCTCCCAGGCTGATAACACATGTGGGATTTAAGAGAAAAGATTGAAATATAACAACATCGTTTTATCACTTTGTGATCTACAAAGGTCTTCTTGCCACGGAAAGTACCAGGAGCAAGGTGGGATATAAAATAAATCTGTCAGTTAAAGACATTTAACCAAACATATGGTCTTGGGCAGATTTTTGTTTTATTTCCATAAGGAGAGATGGGTTATAAAAGGCAATAGGTTTGATGTTCTTTCAGGGAAGCTGGTTCAGTACACAAAGATGGGATAGGTGTGAGTATCACTCACTGAGGAGCAGCTCTCCTCTCTTTGCTTCCCATGGTCAGCAATGGTGGAAAGGCAGAATACGTACAATGGGTGAGTTGGGGCATTGATCAAATGGGACAGAGCTAAAACACTTAGCATGTGTCCTGATTCTCAGAAGTTTTAGGTTTTGCTGAGGTCAGTATTCTGAAGTGCGTAATCTTGGCACTGCTGGCAGATCTTTGCCAGCAAATTCCATAGAATTTAAAAGGAACAGTTTTCTCCTTAATATGCATTTAGGCATCTGTTATTACTCCCAGGTTGTGCAGACGACATGCTTTTGTGCCTAGTTGTAAATAGAGGACCTGCTGAAATTCTATGGAAATCTTCCAGTTTTGCCTTCTACTTTACAGGACTGAAACAAATGGTATTTATAGGGCACAGCTGCTGTCAAAGCAGAAGAAGATGTATGTAGGATTTTAAACCAAAACGCCTTAGAACCCTCTTCTTGCTGGTCACAGTATCTCTCATAAAATAGTAAGACACAGTTCTCTCCCTCTTCAGTCCTTCCCCTAATACACTACATCTTGCAACACATATCCACTACCATCATTTTCATCTTAACTCTCTAGAAGCCACAGCACATACAAGATTACTTACTTGCTTTTGCTTATATGTGCATAAATGGCAGCTGGAGGCAAACAATCCTCTGTTTTCTTTGACTGAGCTGCACACCGACCCAAATATTCTCCTCCTATGTCTCCAGCCAAATTTTCCCAGCCATATGCATGGTTCAGCTACTGTCCTTTCACCACAGGCCAGCATGTCTTCCTCCCCATGCCAGTGCCAGCAAGTGCCAGTATTCCCTGGTTCCCCACTCCCTGGAAGTGTTGCCTGTCCTACATTCATATTTCCTGTTTACCCAGAGTTCAAATTTCTGTTATCATAACTCATCACTCCTAGGTTTTTTGACATTTAGGTCTGTATGGTCAACATCCCTCCTCAAGATTCTGACTCTTGTGATGAAGATAAGGAAGAGGGACTTCAACCCCAACCACAGTCACGGCTCTTCTCTAGATCCCAGCACAGATAGACCTGCAGAAGGGTCAGGGTTTCAGCCTTCTGGCATTTTCCCTCCCTGAGTGCAGGAGCCTGGTGTGGGTTCAGAAGGGGACATGCATGGCTGGCTCCTTGCTGTGACAGAGTTCCCACCAGTGGCCTATAGATGTTGACAACTCAGTAATTCTGTGAGCTATAAAACTGGCTGGTCCTGTTTGACTCTAAAACTTTGATCTAGAAATTCCTCTTGGGGCCTATGAAAACATAACAAACTCTTCATTTAAATGGAAGTTTGGCAGCCAAAAATATGGATAGTCCAAGAATCATCAAATTAACAAACACAATGACGCAGTTCTGTTTTGTAAACACAGTGGATGCAGCTAAGCTCCCATGAAAAGCCACAAGGCTGTGAAAACTGAAATGTTTATTCTTCCATTACATTCAAGGACACTTATAAAAATAAAATAAAGTAAATAGGTGCTGGGACCAGAGGATTCCCAAATATCAGATAGGGGAGAAAGTCTGTAAATGGGAAAGAGAAAGAAATAAAGGTCAGCTATTGGAGCTGTTTTCATTTATAATATTGATTTCCCCTTCTGCTGTTTGTCAGGACATCCAAACTGCACATTTCAAGGAAGATTTTTGTGCTTGAAAACCTCAAGTGGTGCATCTAAAGAAAAAACGTGTTGTCCATGGCAGTGTACGTTTTTCTTAGTCATGCTGGCTGCAAAGGAGATGGGGCGTGTGTTGGAAGAGAATTTTCCCCCTTGCAAGCTGCCCTATTGACTCCTTGCAACGCGTTTACTAGATGGATCACACAGAGAAGTGCTAAGGAGACCAAACAGATACCTTGCAGATATGCAGCCACCTCCGCATGTGATCCTCAGTTAGGTAAACATGCCCCGGTATATTGTGTGTGTGTGTGTATGTATATACATATAATTATATATATGCAGGCAGCTGAAAGTTGGCCAATGTAATGCCCTGTCACAGTCTGATGAGACTGGAATGTTTGCTAAAGAGGATGAGTTATGAGATAGACCAAACTTCTCTCTCTCAGCAATTGTAAATTCAAAATTAAGGGGCTTTAATCGAGGAAGTGTGGAAAAAAAAAAACCACCAGAAGAAATAACAACCCTTTATTAAAAGATATATGTACGTTGGCAAAAACAGTAACAGAACACAAAAAAACTAGACAGTAATCCTAGAAAAAAAAAAAACAAACACAAAAAAAGTCTGAATGAATACTTCCCTGTCCTTTAGTGCAGTCCTAATGGTGGCCTGCAAGGGGCGCTGTTGGGTCGCGGAAGGTGCAGGGCCTGCAGTTCTTGTTCCCAGACGACGGTGTTCCGAGGCTCTTCCCTTCTTCTCCCAGCAAGCACAGACCTCTCCAATGAAAACCCAGTAGGTCCCGGCTGGAGTCATGAGACAGTGTGCGAGCCACCCGAGTCCGGTGGTCCGGCCTCACCAGGACGAAAAGCCAGAAAAGACAGATTTCCAGGCCTTCTCTCCAAATGCCTGCACGCAGATCCCCGTCTCGGTCCCAGAGCGCGAACTCCGCATCCCGCCCCCTCTCCCCTCCCAAAACTCCTCCCCTCTCCCCCCAGCCTCTGATGGGCCATCAGCGAGGAATGTGGCCTGGCTAGCTAGTTCTTTTGTAAGGCTAATTAACTCCCTTCCCCCTTTCCATTCAAACTCCATCTTTCCTACAGTGGGGGGACAGGGGGAAGAAAAATTCTCCTGAATTTCTAACCTATAACATGCCCACCCACAAGAAGGGCCAGAAGTAGGATCTGGGGATCCACAGGCCTGTTAGCCTGATCTCAATGCCCAGCAAGGTTGTGAAACGGGTCATCTTAAATCCAATCGCACAGCACACACAGGACAACCAAGGGATCAGACCCAGAAAGGTTCAGGAAAGGCAGGTCCTACCTGATCAACTTGATCTCCTTTTATGAGCAGGTGACCCACCTCGTGGATGAGGGAAAGGCTGTGGATGTTGTCTACCTGGACTTCAGAAAGCCTTTGATACTGTCTCTAAAGGCATCCTCTTGGAAAGCTATTAGCCCATGGCTTAGACAGGTGCACTCTTTGCTAGTTTAAAAACTGGCTGGAGGGCCGGGCCCAGAGAGTGGTGGTGAATGGAGTTACATCCAGTTGGCGGCTGGTCACCAGTGGTGTCCCCTAGGGCTCAGTGTTGGGGCCAATTGTGTTTAATATCTTTATTGATGATCTGGATGAGGGGATCAAGTGTACCCTCAGTAAATACACGGATGACACCAAGTTGAGGGGGAATGTTGATCTGCTGGAGGGCACGAAGGCTCTACAGAGGGATCTGGGCAAAGTGGATCGATGGGCTGAGGCCAACTGTGTGAGGTTCGACAAGGCCAAGTGCCAGGTCCTGCACTTGGTTCACAACACCACCAAGCAGCACTACAGGCTGGGGACAGAGTGGCTGGAGAGCTGCCTAATGGAAAAGGATTTGGGAGGTGCTGGTCCACACCAGCTGAACTTGAGCTAGCAGTGTGTCCAGGTGGGCAAGGCCAATGGCATCCTGGCCTGTACCAGCAATAGTGTGGCCAGGAGGCTCAGAGCAGGGATTGTCCCCGTGTACATTGGTGAGGCTGCACCTTGAGTCCTGTGTCCAGTTTGGGACGCCTTGCTACAAGAAAGGCACTGAGGTGTTGGAGCAGGGGAAGGGTCTGGAGGGTAAGTCATATGGGGGGAGCAGCTGAGGGAGCTTGGGGTTGTTCAACCTGCAGAAAAGAAGGCTCAGGGGAACCTTATCACTCTCTGCAGCTACCTGAAAGGAGGTTGTAGCCAGGTGGGGTGGTCTTTTCTGCCAGGGAACTAGTAACAGGATGAGAAAATATAGTCTTAAACTGTGCCCAGGGAAGGTTCAGGTTGAACATAAGGAGAAATTTCTTCATGGAAAAACATTTGAATGGACTGCCCAGGGAGGTGGTGCAGTCACCAGCCCTGGAGGTGTTGAAGAAACAACCGGACATGGCACTTAGTGTGGTGGTCTAATGGACAAGGTGGTGATCAAAGGTTGGACCCAACGATCTCAGAGTCTTCTCCAACCTAAATGATTCTGCAATATTTAGTCATCCCTTCAGGCCACACAGGACACAGCTGCACTCACTACCTTCATACTCCACTGTGAGAAAGAAGGGGAAGGAGGAGTGCAGATACGAGGTTTATGAGCAGCCTGAGCAGTGGCTCTGATGCTTCACAACCTCCTTTGCTTTTCATCTGCTTGCAGACTCTTATCCTCTCAAATTTATAGGCATCTTCCAAATCCACTGCAAAGCTTCTCTTACCAAATATTTTTGCTTCTCTGCCTTTTTTCTGAAAAGTTTCTATTCCCTTTCTTGTCTGTAAAAGTCCTGCCTTTAGTCACCCTTTCTTGTTTTTGAAGTCCAGCACTTTAAGCTCTCCATATATTGCTGAAGAATCTGTCCCTTCAGGTGTTCCTTCATCCCGCCCTCAGAAAGCTCCCTTCTCCTGGCAAACCCTCCTGCCTTCTCATCCTTCATAATCCCTACTTTTCTCATGACCTGAATTATTATCCCTGTAATTTGTCTTGTCTAGCTTCCATGGCAAGCAGTTTAGAGTGGGGTGGGGCTTGCTCTGTCTTGAAGTTTGCTACTATCTCCATTCTCTTTAAACAACAGTAAACCTTGCATCTGCCTCACTGCCTCTGAGAGTGCTTCACACTTTGTTAAGTTCGGATCTGATGGAAAAACCCTCTGGCACACTGAGATTGCAGAACAGGTCTCCCAGAAACCTTGAGGGATCCCTGCTGGTCTTTCCCTGGGAGCATAGCTCTTCCAGCCTGCACTGAGGCCCAGGAACATGGAAGGTGCTCAGGGTGCCTGAGGAAGGGTTGTTTTTCTCTATTTAAAACAGGAATGAAAGAAAGGACAAAAATCGGAGAAAATGTTACTATAAATGGAGAGAATCCTATTCCCTGCTGGCAGGAGTATTTAGTGAGTCATGGTTATTGTCTTTTGAATACAGAGCTTCTCTGAGCTGATTAAGTGGAATTAACAACACAGTTGGGAATCCTCACAGTTCCCTGTTGCTCTGATGCCTGTGGCTCTTGTTTTACCTCTCCTGCCTTTGAGAACACTTGAGGAATTTATTAATGAGGCCCAATTACAGAATATTGTGGGTTTATAATCAGCATTCTGGCTAATGCTGAAAAGGAGCTTTTAACTCCTTGGGAAGTTAAACACCAGAACCCACCTTCCCAGGCATTGCTGCTACCCAAAATATCCAGAATGAGAGCTGGCCAGTTATCCCCACTGGTGCACTGCCGCTGCATCATCAGTTCAGTGGAGGCTCCCAAGCAACAGTATGTCACAGTCTCTCAAGAGCCTTTAGATGTTGGGGAGGCCACAGACAGGAAAATGTTTCAATTAACTGTCCAATTATTGCCCAACATAGCATTTATTTGATCAAATTACTTGCAGTGTGTGTGAGGCAGGGACTTCTGGGAATGCTTGATGATAAATATGAATGACCTGAAAGGCACTCAGCAGGTCCTGGCACATCTTCTCGAGTTCAGAGGGGCTCCTTTGGCACTGACCTAATTTTGGCTTTCAGAATCTTCTAGCTCTTTCCACAGACAGTAAAACCTTGAAAATGGCCAGCTGCTGATAACAGTGTTAAGAGTCCAAGATCGGCAAGAGGTTTCTCCACAAGTAGAGTGATTTTGCTGGTATAATATGAAGGTCTTCTGTAAAATCAAAACAAACAGAGAAAATGAGAGCTAGGTTTTGACATATATACTGCTGAATAAAGGGAGAGAGTGATTGACTCCTGGTCCTGAGGAGAGTTAAAGTAAAGCAAGTAACTACTTCTGGAGAAGGATTACCATGCCAGCAAGACATGGTGTTCCTAAGAAACAACTGTTGTTCTTAGTGTGTCGTAGGGGTTTTTTTTAAGTGCTTGAAAATAAAGGTCAGACTTTGTTAAGTTCACAAAAATAAGGAGTTTATAGCATAAAACTGAAATGATGCATTGCATGACCTAGGGCAGAGCGTATGGATACGGATGGCTCAGCCTCTTTGGGACAGTGTTGAAGTAACAAGGAACCAAGTCTAATGAGAAGAGCTTATTCATGCTACCTCCTGGGAACAGCCCCTGGACAAACTATTTCCCTGGTCAAGGCTGGGTATTGTGTTGGAGAAAGCTAGTTTTAGTCTTCTACAGCAAAGCTAAGGGGTGAACAAAGAAGTAAGCTCTATGGACAAGCAGGTATCCAGAGGCTAAGCTATTTTCATGGATCTCTTTTAACAGTATTGGTGAGTACACTTCTCTCATAGAACTTTCCAGATATCTCGTAAAAGCTCACAGTTGAGGCACTAATAAGCCTTTCCCCTCTCTACCCAAAGACTTAATTTCATAGAACCTATAGGAATTTTTGGATACATTCATTGTTCTTGTCAAGATTGGTTCAAAGATTACTGAGACAGAGCTGAGAGGCAGCTCCAGAGAAGTGTGTATTTAGGGCTGGTATGAACACATATGCCTTGTTTTGCTGAGAAATATGGTTAAAATCAGATCACACCAACTCCACTGATCTTTACAGGACTGCTGTAATTTCTGAGCATTTCTTTGGCCCAGAAGAAAATTACATCAGTGTATTCTGTAGCTCGGGGAGAGTACAAAGCTCTACACCACAAGATTTTTTTGAATCCTATCTGTCAGCTTCTACGAGCCCAGAACTGGGGCTGTAGTTATTTTGTATTTCAAAAGGAAAAATATTCCTCTTTCCAGAAGTCATTGCCAGCTTTATGGCATGTGCAGGGGACACATGCAGTTGTCCCTCTCCTAAGAACCCAGTCCAGTTCCAGGTAGGTCCATCAGTAACTTGCTGAAGTTTGGTGCTCTTCAGTAAATACTTATAATTCTGCCTTCTTCACTGAAAAGCTTCAGTCAAAATTTAGCACCAACAAAGTCTGAAGAGGCCAATGTAGTCCCAGAAATGTCACTCTCTGTTATCCAGCACCATCTGCAATGACAGTGACAAACACATGGGTTGTCTTCAAACACTCCACACCAAGCAGACCAGATTTCTTAAGCAGACAGATCCTCTTCAAACTGGCTTTATAATCAATATTTCAGTTACTGTTACAACCTCAAGGAGAATTACAGAGCTGGAGTACAGGAACCAGTGACATCAAGTCTCCTGTCACATCATACAAAGGAATCCCTACCATGGGCTCTGCAACTCACTGTCAGTGAACCACTGCTTTCCTAGGGCAACCAGGAGTGGGAGGGCTGGGCGGGCCTGGTGCTAAGGAGCTGACATCTGTCAGCTCACAGTCTATGAGCAGTCTGCACAGCTCACAAGGCTGCAGATACTTTGAGACAGATGAGGCCCTTTGGGATTTGTGGGATTATTAGCATTATTGAGAGTTATGTCTGTTCACGGGGTTGAATATACCCTTTAGACTACATTACTCATTGTGTGAGTCACCACGTTGAATAACATATGTTTCCTATATTTGGTAGATGACCCAATATATTGCACTTCCATCCAGAATTACATTCCATATAAACACACTAGCTTTCCTTTTCTACTGTAAAAGCCCCAAAATATAACCCTAAGTGTACTGCAAATTTAATATGCTTGCATTTTTATTTTTTGCATAATCATTTGCAGGCCTTGAAGTATTCAGGAGATCAGCCATATGCTTGCTGATAGCATCTAGATTATACTAAGTTTGTATGTGTTCTAGTGAAAGGCATGTTTACTTGACAGAGGAGGATTGCAGCAGTTGGCTAGATTAAAATAAACAAAAAGAACATTTAACTTCAAGAACTTATGTGATTGCACTAGAACCAGTGAGACTATTCAGGTGCTTACAGCTGAGCACATGCATATTTGTTGGCATGGTTGCTGGACTATTGTCCTTGCAGGGAAGGAATAATGATCCATCATCATCAAGTGTAACACGGTGCTGGGGGCTGCTTTCATTAGAGAGGATGGCAAAACTCCCATTGGTTTGAATGGAAGCAGGAGCAAGCTCTGACACAGAACTAGTAAGCTTGTGTAAACAAAAGATACAGGAAAAGTTCCTCATTACAAGTATTTATGATGACTGTGGAGTCTGAGAGTCTTTTGGGTGTGGAGCCTCTGAAGTAAAGCAATTATTAGTTCACTTTTCTCCAGTGTAATTAAAAACATCAAAATCACTAGGGCTAAGTGAGCTACATGAACATCAACACACTAACTACATGTGCACACTGACTTCTAAAAGTGAGCGGTTTCCGAGAAAGCATAAATTGCATTAAAACGGATTACCAACTCCACATATCTATTTCTTGACTTTCTCCTACAGTGAAATTAGTTTTATTTTTGGTTTTGCTGCCCTGGTGTTTCTAGAGCAGTGCTTATCGCCTTCCTCGGGTGGGGAACCTCAAGTTTATTCCAATGTAGGTCTGAACCCTATTACAAATGTCATGTAGACTGTCACACAATGAGGTGAATTTACCTTTCCTATCCCTTTTCTCACACACACTTTCAAACAGTCAGCAGATACCTTACTACAGAGAGGCTTTTAGTTGAAAATGACAGTTTCAGTAAATTCTGGGATTTTGTGCTATTAAGAAATACCGGTTCATAACGCAATGTTTAGATCCAAATTAACCCCACTATGTTTATTGAAAAGTCAGTAGCTGACTGCTCTATGACTCTATATCAAGATGCAAAAAGCAGCGTGACCAAATAAGGGATAAATAAACCAAGAGTCATTTGAGACTATGTAAATTCCAGAGAGGTTTCTGCTCAGAACCCAAACCCAAGAGAGTATCATGTCTGCAAAGATTAAATTCAGAAAACTATTCATATGCAACTGAAGTATTTTGCATTTATAAATTTCTGCATCTTATTTCCCTATTAGCTTCTCAAGTTTGAAATCTATGTCAGACTTATTTCTCATTTAGGAGTAGAGCAATTATTACTTTGGACCCCAGATATGCCTTTGATCCAGATCTAGTAATCTTTGATAGCAGAGAAGTCTGATGAAGGTACAACAAACAAATATGGGAAAATTATCTAACAATCTAGAATATATTTCTATTCTAGAGTGTTTCCTCATTCCCTTTTGATTCAAGTACAAATGTGTGCACTACTAATGTATGTACTCCATAAGTTTTATGATCTGTGATGGAACTGAGTGTATTTTCACTAGCCACAAGAATCCTTTTAATGTTTTTGAATTCTTCATGTTTTTGACTTTGGGATATTATGTTGAGGCAACTTCTGTTGTGTAAACAAACATACTGTTTTGTTCTTCACATGAAATGAGTTTTTAATTTTTTCCAGCATAATTTTTTAACATTATGGTATTTTGTATGCCTTTTCTTTACTGTGATAGGAGGACCAGAAGAGCAGCAATTTGATTTTCTTAAGTCTAATTATTTGTATGTTACATAAAATACATTCAGATGCTGACTACTGCATTCTGAATAGTTGTACTATGTCTTACTGAGGTGATACGAATGTGACACAGCAAACAGTTCACTAAAATCTTTAATTAGTGCTTTTCAAGGATCAGACAAGCTCATCACTATTGTATCTGGTTTAAAACTCCTTTAATCTATTAAGTGTAATTAAAATTACCTTTTTTTTATTACTAGCCACTCAATTTATTCCTATACTCCTTCCGTATTAGTGAATGAATCCTAGCTAGTCTTGATCATCTGGTTTTCATTGAATTTCTAATTTATTACACCTTCACTTATAGCAGTGCCTGTAAATTTTTTACCGTAATTCTCGGTCTTTAAAACTGAGATGGAGGTGTGAGAGAAATAAGACTAGACAAGGATTAAAGATTTTAATTCCCCAAGTTATGGTATGAAGATTTTTTAAAAATAATCTTTTTATCATTCTGAATTGTAATTTCTCAATGCTAGTTTCGATTTTATCCCTCCTAGGTATTGTGCAATTTATTTATATTTTGGTCAATATTATCTTAGTAAGACGTATAGCTACTCCTTGAACAAACTGCTGTATGTTACTTAGAGTTGATCACACAGCAAAAGAAGGCTGTGCACTCAGAGTGCAATGTAAATTTGCCACCTGTTTTAATATCAGCTTATTTATAGATGTTCTCTAACCTAGCACTTGACCATTTAATAACTATATGTGAGCAATAAAAGAAATGTGTGAAACTTTGAGAGTACTGATGTTTCATAAGAAGACCATCAGCTGTCCAGTCATGACAGTTTTTTTCCATTTCTCACTTCAGAGGAATTCTTTCCTTGAACATTGGATTCAGGTTGAATCAGGTTATGTGATTTGCCAGCCTTCTGAGGCACAGTTTTGGTGATCTAGAAAGTAGGCCCAATTATCCTGAAAACAAAGGATTTCTTCTTATAGAGAAAGAAAAATAAGACTATAGACAACAAAATTTTCTGCATTTTCTTGGCTCAGGGTCCTTCCACGTGAGAAAGGCTGCATTACGTCTTCTGCATGTGTCTGCCTGAGTTGTTATAGTTCAATGTATGCATTTGAAATTCAGGGCCCCCTAGTGGTCTAGTGGTTAGGATGCGGCGCTCTCACCGACACGGCCGAGGTTCGATTCCCAGTCAGGGAACCCCTCCGGGCAGATGGAGCTCATCAGCTCCATCCATCTAAGGCCATCCATCTAAGAGAAGGTCACTCTAAACAAACCTACGTCCTGAGGACCTCGCTGCCACCGTCCGAGCTCGCTCGGCCCCGGCAGTTGAATCTTAGGATTAAAGGGTGGGCTCAGTTCAGTGCACACTGTGTCTCACCTAAAAAATCCACTGCGCAGGCTCGAAGGGTAATGACCTTTCCCAAATCTTCGTTCGCGAAGACTGGCCATGATGATTTGAAATTCATTAGACACGATCAGAAGAGAAGCCGTTAAATCTGAAAACATTTTGTGCAGATCTTGCCTCAAACATCATAACTATTTGTTCATCTGATAATGGGAGAGGCTGCAACATTAAGAGAAAAGAGGGCTTTTCCATACAAGCCTTGCCTTGAACCCTGACAGCTTTTTACAAACTTATTGCAATACAAAACTTATTCCTAGCTTTCATGAGCATGAGATGGTCTTGAGCTTACAGAACATTTAGCATGTCAAGGGTGTCTTTCTCCTCCTTTCCTCTCAAGCAAATATGGCTTTTGATGAATACTGTGACAACTTCCTTGGATGATCTTCACCAAGTCACTGGGAAGGGCTGTCCTTAAGTCAATGAGTTCTGAATTAGCAGCCAAATCAACTCATCTCCACTTGCAAAATGGAAGATAAAATACTTCTTCCCCTCTCCCACTTTATTTCAACTTGCTTTCCAGAGAAGGGATTGATTCCAAACCAGATACGTCAACAGTGAAATTATCATGTATTCTTATGTTTTGCTAGAGTATAATAGTCTGAGTGGCATGATATTACAGAAGATTATGATATCTCGTACTTAAACTTCTCTGACTCTATGTACGGCTGTGATATCACTGAGATAAAAAATCCTGTGTTTTTGTACAGTGTCACACTTTATTTTAAACTGATTCTCTTTTAAAAATAACACTGTCTTGTTCTTCTTTTAACAGAAATGTTTCATTTTATAAAACACTGAGAAAAGGATGAAATTATACACAGAATAATATATCTGATTTCTTTATGTGCCTGCTGTGAGTGTGTCTTTCTGAGGTGGTATTTGGCAGTACTGAAAGTTTATTATGGCTGGGGTTTTTAACAGCAATCATACCACAGGTAAAAATACTCAGACATGACTCATCAAAATAAGACATCTTTGCATTTCTCAGTTAGTTCCATAAGTTGCATATTAATTGGAGTTGTGCATAAATATCCCTGTGCTCACCACCTTTATGTGAAGCAGAGGTTCTAAACCATGCAAGTTCGTCCTGGTTTTGCTGTTTGCTTGCATAGCCTGTCAGAGTTTCGATGTGCATTTTGTTTAACATTATCCAATCCTCTTGCTGAGCAACTCAAAGGACTTCAGCTATAACATTATAATCATAATGCACAGGTAAACATTATCCCCTTTTTAGGAATTGGGTAAAAAATTTAACAGAGTATAGGAATGAAGAATTTTTAAGAAAACAGATAACACAGCTTTGGTTTCTCTTACCTCTTTTCATTATGTGCAGCTATGTCTGAACTCCTAAGAGCCCATGTGCCACCTTATGTTTATCTCCAAAGTGAAATGGCCCTCTCTGGGCTGTCAGATTAAGCAATCCAATGATCAGAATTCATACTTGCAGCATTTCTGTGATACATAATCTAGCAGTTTGAGCCATTTTTCATTTCCAGTTGACCGTTGTCTGTAGATGATGTTAGGATCCTGCATCTGGCTTGGGACCCTGGACTCAGAATTTCAAGGCTTAGATTCAGTTTTGACAGTACCAAAATCTTGGAGAAATCCTTGTGAGAGTTCAACTCCATCCAACAGGTTTGTCCTGCTCTCCTGAGACTGCTGCTGTCTTGGTCACAGCAAACCAAATTCAGAAAGGAAGACGCACTCCATCCCCAACCCAACATAGCACTGGGAAGGAAGGAGATAGAGGCTCTCAAGTGTGAAAGAAGGGTGGAGGTGTTAACAGGGGCTTCTGGTTAAGACCTGTGTCAAATAATTATTCACTATGCCTACACAGCCCCAAAAAACTGCTGTACAGTGTTTCTTGCCCACTGTTCCATGTCTATACTTGCATTTTGACACTTTCAGGTAGACTTTGAATACTGAGAAACCAGGGCTCTGGCTGGCTTTTCTGAGATTTTAAGTGCAACTTTGAGCAACATGGAGTATTTTTGTTTGCTATTTGTCGTATTTTTTTTTAAGTCACTGCGACTGAAAAATGTTGTTCTTTGAGTACTCAAAAACACAACGGTATTCAGATCAATTGGCCTCAGAATCTGTTTCATCACAATGAAAGCATTCACATCTCAGCAGAGGATTATTCCTGTGCTTCTGCAGTGCTCTCAATGTGTGTTGGCCTTCCTAGGCTGTGTTAATTTACGATTCTCAATGTAGCTACAGGCATTCTGCTGCCGGAATAAAATGTGGTTTTTCAAAGCAAACATCTGTGGGGGTTTCCAGATGCAGGAAGAGCATGCAAGTGGGTGTTATCTCTCAGTGGGAAGGGAGGAATGTGGCTAGCAGCAGCAAACAGATATAACAAAGCATGTGAGTAAATGTATCTACATTGTTCCCTTTAGAACAAAATTAAAAGAGGAAAGCAAGGTAAAAAAAACAACAACAAGGGAGAATGTATTAAAAAAAAAAAAAGAGAGAAAGATTTGCCATATTTTTATTTTTGCATGGCTGTTGTCCGCAGCCTGAGACTGTTGAAAGCACAAGCACCAAGAAGGGACTTTCCCCAGGAACTTCCCACCTTGACACAGCTGAGAATGTCAGAGATAGACAAAGATTCATAGATGCTACAAAGATATTGTGAGAATCAGCCCTTGTTAGCAAAAGGATTTACAAATTTGTCCATCTAGGACTAGCTAAAAGAAATTCTGCCTTCCTTCTAATTTCCCTTGGCTGACTGAGGTGACACTTTTGCTACTGCATCTTGGGCCATGTGGAGCATCAGCTCCCAATTTTGTCTACAGAAACCTTCCTCCTACTCAACATATAGTGCTGTCAAAGGGAGCTCGGCTAAAAACCATTTGGCAAATTATTAAGCTTAATATATGTTTTCTTTCAGATTTCACTTGATGTGAAATTGCTTGAGAGATGTGTTTATATATTCACAGCACACGAGAAAAGAGAACCAAAACATGGCAGAAATGCATAGCTGAGGTAAAACATGTGAGGAACTTCTTGAAGATCAGATAAGATCAGATAAGCTTATAAAAAGGGCAGGGAATGCTCATTATGGACTGAGTCAGCCCAGCAGCTGTGAAGCTCCTCCCTCCTCACTTCAGTGGTTTTATTGTTGACCCAAGCCACAGGCAGGCACTCTGGAGAAATCTTCTTGGCCCAGCATCTGCCCCTCTGCTGGATGCAATCAGGCCCAGGCACTTGGTGCTTTGGTTGTCTTTGTGAGGTCTGGCTTGATGTGACCTCTCCTGACAGGATGCCAAGTGCAAGGGAAGCCGTGAGTGCTGTGTAGACCTGACCTATGCATCATCCAGGGAAGATCACAGCTGAGCTTAAACGAAAGAAACAACAAATGCTCCTAGATTACTAGATGAATGCTGACTAGAACTGTAAGCTTCAGATGCTTAGATTAGATCCCCCTGTGTTTGCAGGTGGACTTCTCCCATACATGGTTCAGACTGGTGAGTTTTTCAGATTTTAGCTCTCAGGTTCACTTGTGGTTGGTCATTTCCCATAACTCTACCACTTGCTGCTATATCAACTGCTGAACACATTTCCACCAGCATAATCTGATAATTTTGAATTGCACTGTTTCCTCTCCTTGTTACTTCTTTTAAAGGTCATTTTGAGGAAAAAAAATACCTGAAATGTCAGGGCAAAGGCAATAGCTTTCTTTTTTCTCTTTTCTTTGTCACCATTGAGAGGAAGATTGGTTGGTCACTAATGAACATCATGTCAAAATCTTCAAGGACAGCCCTAGTCTCCTCTGAAGCCGCTGTTTTTCCCTATGTGTTCTAGACTCAACCACAATAGCACTGACAGAATTCATAGTGATGTGCTCCACACTAAATTTAAAAAAAAAAAAAAGGATTTCTAGGCATCAAAAAACCTTAAAATTCAAAATATGATCGAAGAAGACTCCTGCTCTGATCTGCCACCACTGCTGCGAAATACACTGAATTTTGGCTGTCTGCAACATAGAGGGTTCATCAGAGACAACCAAGGAGGATGCAGCCAGATAGGTTACATGTTTTGTTTAAGAAAATACAAGCCTTGAGTGTGTACTATCATCTTTCCATAGCATGTTAAACGGTTTCTGGTCATTGGAATGCTGGCTGGTCACAAGTGTGCAAGCAGATTACTTCTTAAGGTTTTGTTTGTCTGTACGTCTGTCTCCACAGGTGTTGTTTCCTCTGTCATAGCATCTGACAGCCTTTAATCTTTAAAGAAGCACACAGGTGCTGCCACACCATTTTATTTTGCTTTCATTTTCAAAGCATTTCTGTAATATTTCAATCCTCCAAAGGTCCTGGAAATTGAGGCCCTCATGGTACAAAGAGATAAACTGTTCAAGTCAAGAGAGTAGTAAAATTCTTGCTCAGAGCGGCAGGAAAGGGCCATCTGAACCAGGAGCACAACTTAGAAACTTCAAACTCGTTGCTTTGATCTTAGAAAGCCAGATATTGGTTCCAGAAGTGCAAAGAATCATAACACTGCCCTAGGTTAATGTATCCTTCCCCTAATAAACTTCACAGTGTAGACAGTTCGTCGTAAACACAGATCTGCTATTTAGCACATGTGTTTACAAGCTGCCTCTTCCCCCAGTGCCTGCTGGATTTACTGGGTTACTAAATGATACAGCTCTCTCCCTCTCATGCTCCAAGCCTCTCCTTGTGTCATACATGTGCAACAAATTGTAATGGAAGAGCGGTAACCACACTCATTTCTGTTTTGCTAGGAATCAAATCCAAGTCCTTCTTTTTGAGCTAAATCTGTTGCACTAGCTCAGCATGCCTTTATGGTCCTCCTTAAGGGAGAGGCACCTCCGCTCTCAGTATGAGATCCATTTCTGCTAAAGGCTGGGAGCACTGCCTAATTGCACTGCAGAGATGTGGCAAGTGTACTAGCAATAACCTGCTGCAGATTCCCCCAGAAAGAGAAACTACAGCCACGGTACAGTACAACAGACTTTTGCAGGTGGGGGGAGAAATGGGAAAATGACCAGACAGACCCACCAGCAGTTCAGAGGTGTTTCTGCACCAGGCAGAAATTCAAAACCTGAAAGACAATGTTAACTGGTTTATGCCAGTGCACTCAGCTTGCCAAATTTGTGTGACTGATGTGATTGGATGTAAATCTCAAGTATACACTGCAATGGTACAGTCCTAGGAAAGCCTCAGTTCACCTTTCCAAACAGCCCAGCAAAACACAATAGAACCATTTTAATCTGCATGGAGATTAAATCTGAGCACTCCAAATCAGACTTTTCCTTTCATTGAAGGTAAACAATCAAATCTCACTGTGAAGCCCTTTCCTGCTTTACTCAGCAATGGGCTCTTACATTTCACCTCCCTTTTATTTAGTGAACATATTCTAATTTAAAAGACGCTTTAAATAAAAGTGTTTCATATTCAACAGGAAGTATCCGAAAATCTTTTTTATCCTGGCAGTATAGAGCTGGAAGAAATCTGACCTGAGCAACTCTCAGAAAAAGGTTTTTTAAGTACCAGGGTCAGATTGTTATCTCCCTTACTCCTGTCTAAATCCAGCATATATCTACTGATTTCTGAAGAGCTGGTCCAGAGTTACATAATAGAAAGTAAGATAAAAATGGATATTTTGCTTTTGCAAGACTCTCTTATCACAGGTTTCACCCTTGCAATGCTCTGCTCCAGTATCTTGTTCTACCTCCTGCTACCTTCAAGTACTTTTCCTCAAGCACCTCCCTGCCCACATGGAAATTTAGGTACTTGAAAGTGCAGAAAAGCCTTTGCATTGCCAGGTGGCCTCCCAGGCCTCTGTCTTCAACAGGTACTGCCTAGTGAGCCTCCAGCCAGCTCCTGCAGGAACCAGCCTGAGCTCAGAGTGGTTCTCTTGCCTTTTGTGGGGTACTTGCCACATGAGGCAAGTACACCCAAGCTTTAACCCCCTGCGGCCAAATCAGGAGGTCAGCGAGAGGCTGCTTGTAATATGACATCCCACGTGCACTGCCCAGCCCTGCTGTTTGGCAAAACATCTTTCTCTCTAAGGAATTCTAGATACTGTCAGTCATCTAAAAAAGTGCAGTCCATTTTCTAATCAAATCAGAGAGAGAGGGGAGATGGAGAAAAAGAGGAGAAACTAGCAGGGAAGCCAATCACTCTGGTCTGTAATAATTAAATGGTGCTTGAATGTATACACTGAGAAAGCCCCATTTTCCCTCCCCCTCCTCAGAGGCTAATTTAAAACATATCACAGTTTTTGCAAATGCATTCCTAATACTATTGTGCAGCAAATCCTGTCTGATCCAACTTTCAAATATTTATGTAAACTGAAATATGTCTGGAAAGAAGTCAACCCCCTCCCCAGTATGCCACACAATCTCATTCCTACATATCCCTCCCTTCTCATTTAGTTTCATGCTAAACCCTTTCCAACTGGTTCCCAACTAGTAGGTGGTGATTAATGAGTACTAATTGCAGAGTCTGTTTCTTTGAGTGCACTGATGGCCTAACCTCTCACTGAACAATTTAGTCTGGAATTTCCAGTAGTAACAAAAAAGATTTTACGGCAAACTTTTTTTCTCTGCAAGGAGGTACGAGGAATTTGGCAATTTTTATTAGTTGTTATTATTAACAGTGTTCAGAAAGAGCTAAATTTTAAAAACATTTAAGTGAAATCTTTCTGCTCTAGGGTCCAGGGTATGCTTACACACCATATCCTACTTACCTGTCATTCCAGTAAATGCAGGCTGGATGTGTTTAAAATACAGCCACTTGTAAAACTCTTCTGTACCATTTGCAAGTTGCATCTGTCTCTCTGTTTGCAGAGATGTGGTCGATACATGCTGCCAGTTCACTCCTCAGCGGATCAGCAATGCTGAGCAGTGCAAAGGATGTCTATGAAATGTGCTACATTCTCAACTGACCTGTATGTGACAGTCCCCCTCAAAGTGATGAAAGCCTGCAATTTTATTGACTTCAGTGGTGGGGAATGCTGCCAGGGCTGGAGGGCTTGGGGTGCGACAGGCCACTGAGGGACAGGAGAGGATGACAGGCTGCGTTTGTAGTGTGCAATGCCAAGGAACCTGGGAACCCCTGCTCACAAAGAACATGGAATTATTTGTCCCTAAGCAGTCAGTGTCTTGTGGGCCAGGTCCTTCTGGGGAAGACGGTGTTACTCCCTTCATAAAACCAATCCAGCGCCTCTGCCTTATGTGGGGCATTTAAAAATTTACTTTTTCTCATATACAGCTATTTCAAATCCTTCATTTCGAAAGGAGATTGCATCGGCTGCTGCTGTGGAAGGTCTGGATGACCCTGCCATGCTGAGCAGCCCCAGGGCAGCCAGAAATTGAAGAAGGGCAAAATTCCAAAGCCACAGAGGTGGCCACATCCTCCTGCTCTGCAGTAGCAGAAGGAAAAAACAGAGCCACCCCTATTATGCTGTAATTATGATGGAGTGCTACTGGTGACCTCAGAAGCATGAGGGAAAAATACCTTTTCAAATAGCTTCTTTTAAAGAGTCAGATATGCTGATCTGTTTTTATGGGAAAATTTGCAAGCAAGAATGAGATGAACTAAATCTGGAATCTATATAGCTTTGGGACATATTTGGGAGGAGTAAACTAAGTATGTCACCAGTTGGTAGTACAACAATGAGAAGAAAAGATGGTGGCCTACCATATTTTAGGTTTTCTTTTCTCTAAGTGTTTTTATATACAACATAGATCCTGGTAGGACTACAAGCTGGACATCTGACAGAACCTCAATCCTTTTTCCCCCCCTTTCTTTCTGTCTTTGAAAGCAAAGCTCTGACTATATTCTGAGTTCTTCCTCCTGTCAGTTTGTATCAGTTCCTCACTCAGTTATCTGAAAAATGGGACACTTGTAGTTAGGATGTCCATTTTGGTTTCTAAGAGATTGTCCACACAAACCCCTCACTAGTACTTTCCTGCTGCCTAGTGGCTTCATGAGTGGGAATCTCACCTGGGAAAGCAACCTGGCCATCCAAAAAACAGACCTCAGAGAAAGATGCTGCCTCCAAGCTGGTTCCATAATGGCAAGTCAGTCCTGATAAACCAGTGAAAGTCTGTGATTGGATTAAATTTTGTCCTGGAAACATCTCAGTGAGTGTGATTCAGCTACTTTCTTCTCTCACTTTCAATAGAATATTTTGCAAATCTTTTTCACCTTTGAAACCTCTCTGTTCATGTCTCGATGATCTGTTAAATGAGAATTGAACAGGTATTCTGTTTTTTCCAGAGATTGCATTATGAGGGAACATGAAACACAAGGTTTTATGTAAGAGTGTGTTTCTGTTAATTATTAAACCATCCTAAAAATGCTCTCTTCAGAGACCTCTCACCTCTGAAACTTCACTACATGGAAGATGAACAGTATCAAAACTTAAACTCACTACTTTCCTACCAATAGTTATTTTCAACTGAACTTGTTCTGCTGTTTCTCTAAAATAATGTAGCAAAATAAAACTGCATCTAACCTCCATGGAAGCCAATCAGATCCAACCTGATGAAATCCTCAAAACTTCAGCACTTGTCTAGGGAGAAATTTTGCACTTTGAATATAACTAGGCAGAACTAATTAGGACAAAGAGGGAGAAAGAGATTGCTACATGAAATATATGTTGATTGCATTTGTCAAAGCAAGTCCCAAAGTGGGAATCTGAATCTGGGTGAGGTAAAGGAATATGTGTCCATTATTCCTTCTTTGTGTGATTATTAAATCATGTCTTTTTTAGACATCTAGTATTTTAATCCTTCTCTTTTGGCACTAAAATTGCATTGCTGGAGTGGGAGTAGGCAGATTTTAAAATAACAGCTCATAAATTTAACCCTCTTTTAAATTTAGAGAGTTTTGTTGCCAGGTGTGTCTTCTCAGCTTTTTAGTGTTCTGGAATTATTCTGATACTTATCAACTGACTTAATAGAAATCCTCTGGTGAAGACTAGGTAGCTGGGAAACGCAATGAAATTAATGAATTTGCATTAATGAAATGCAAAATCCTCTGTATATTCTCGTATTGCTATTACCCTAGTATAATTTCATTACCTGCAGCAAGGCTTCTTTTTCAAAAATAAAGGGCATTTAGAAACTACAGAGAAATAGTAGGTAATACATCTAGGATTCATTCTACTTCCAAGATGATAGCTTTTAAAATATTCATAAGTTCTAATGCTTCTAAAGCGGGAATCGTTTTATGCCTCTGAACAACAGGTCATACTGAGAAGTCGTAACCGTCTGCTTTGAGAGTTCTTCACTGATCCAGAGCACCAAATTGAGATCCCTTTTAAAACTGAGATAATCTACTTAGTACTCTCATGGGCACTGCACCTTAGTAATAAAATCAAAGTTCTTCTGTTATTACATATATCACCAGATTATAAGATCTGAAACATTAAAAAAAAAATCTGTTTTGAGAAAAAAGAAAATACATTCTTTGAAAGAGTCAAGTGCACTGAATTTGAAGTACAGCAGGGAGCAGAAAGACTAAATGAACAAAACTTACTGTTCCTGATGCCTCACCTCCTGCCCCCACCCCTCCCAGTCTGGGATCAAGATGACTTGCATCCAGTTCAAGAAATTATATGTCCATCACTTATAACAGTGGAAGATGCAAAGGTACTACGCAGTCTTAACAGGAAACAGAATCAGCCAAGAGTCATTATACAGATATCACCTCATTTTATGGAGTCATAGAGTAACTGAAGGTGCCTTTGGAGATCATCTAGTCCAACCTTCCTGTTCAAACAAGAATAATTCAGGACTGTGTCCAGTTGGGTTTTTAATACCTTCAAGGATAAAGACTCCACAGCCTCTTCCAATGCTTGATCACCTTTAGAGTAAAAAGATTTTGTTCTTATATTCAACTGGAATGTCTTATATTTCAGTTTGTTTCCATTGCCTCTCATTCTTTCACTGGATATGTGATAAGAATCAGGTTCTGTGTTCTTTACTCAATCCTTTCATCCTTACTCTTTATCATCTTTACTGATAAACTTTCCTGAGGCTTCTCTTCCCCCAGCTGACCAGTCCCTGCTCTCTTAGCTTCTTCTTCTATATCAGATGTTCTAATCAGAGTCATCTTCCTGGCCTTTACTGGACACACTCCAGTCTGTCCACACATCTCTTGCACTGGAATGGGCACAGCACTCCAGATGTGTCTCAGTAGTGGGGAAGATATCATCTCCCTCAACCTGTTGGCAAGGCTCTTTCTAATGCAGTCAAGGATGCTGTCAGCTGTCTTTGCCACAAAGACTCATTGCTGAATCACATTTAGCTTTTTACTCAACAGGATACCCAGGTCCTTTTCTGCCAACTGCTTTCCAGGTGGCTGTCCTCCAGTCTGTGCTGGTGGACAGGGTTTTTCCCTCCAGATGCAGGACTTAGCATCTCCCTTACTGTGTTTCATGAGGTTGCCTGCTGTTAATTTTTCCAGTCTGTTGAGATGCACTGAATGCCAGCACAACCATGTGGTGTTATCAAGCACTCCTCCCAGTTTTGTACCATGTGCAAACTTGTTGAGGGTGCACTCTACCCTGTCATCAAGGTCACTAATGAAGATGTTAGACGGTATTTATTAGTTCAAGTATTAACTGCTGAGGACCCTCAATAGTGACTGGCCCTCAGTCACATTTTGTATTCTGAGGGCAACCATTTGAAGCTGGCAATTCCACCAGCTTCCTGTCCAGTTCCTGATCAGTTTACTCAGCCTGTACTTCCTCAGGTTCTGTATGAGGCTGTCATGAAAGAAATTGTCAAAGGCCTTACTAAAGTCAAGGTAAACAACATCCACTGTTCTCCTCTCATACACAAAGCTAGATACCTCATTGTAGAAGGCTAGTCAGGTTAGTTAGGCAAAAGTTCATCTTTGTAAGTCCATGCTGACTACTCACAATCACTCTCTTGTCCTTCATAAAACTAGAAATAGTTTTCAGGATTATTTGCTCCATCAATTTCACAGTGATTGAATTGAGTCTGACTGTCCTGTATTTTCCCAGATTTTCCTTCCTGTCTTTCCTGAGATGTGACATTTGCTTTCTCATGCTACAGGAATGCCTCTCAGTTATCATAACTTTTCCAAGACAAGCAAGAATGGCCTTGCAGTTACATCGAGCAGCTCCCTCAGCAATTTTGAGTGCATCCCATCAGACAGCATGACTTGTATACTCCCAGTTTCTGTAAGGGTTCCCTAACCTGACCTTCCTCCACCAAGCATCTGTTTTCCTTGCTCTGGACTCTCCCATTGACTTCACAGATTAGTTTCCCATTTGCTGAAGGCAGGTTGTACTAATAAAGACCAAGGTGAAAAAGACCTTTAGCACCTGGGCTTTTTCTGTGTTCATTCTCTCCAGGTTCCCTGCTGTGTTCACCAGTTTTCCCATGTATTCTCTAGATCTTTTGCTGATGAAATACGTGCAGAAGACTTACATGTTACTCCTCTCCTCCCTTACCAATTTCAAATCCATGTGGGTTTCGGCTTCCTAAGTCCATCACCATGTGTTCAGTGACTGTATATTTCTGCTGGTCTATTTACAGAGTTTCTCCTAACTGTCCATTCCGTGCAATAGTTTTCCATGTGGTAGAGTTGCAGAACAACTGGACTACCTTAGTTGCTGTGCTTTTCGCTATGGGACAAACATCTTCTGCTGAAGCCTGGGTAAAACAGCCTGTCTTGATCTGCACCTCTGATACAGAAACACATCATCCAGAGAGAAAGGACAAGAGGAGAGGAGCACATGCAGGTGACTTTTCATTAAAATTCTCCTTTGTTTTATGCTTGGCTCAGATAAGCTATTCATTATGTGCTCCTGGCTCTCTGATCACCTGGACAACAATCTCTTCATGAATTCATAAGCATTTTGTCTACTCCAGTCACAGGGATTAGGGGCAGCAAGGCTGGCTAGAAAATAATTCAATTTCATCAAAGATTTCAAAGTTTCTTTAGTTGGTTTTTAATTCTGTTTTGGGAGAAAACCAAGACCTCGTGGATTAAAGGCTCAAACTGGCCTTCAGATAGCACCTTCCATTCTCATACGAAGTGTTATGATTTTCTTTATCTTAGTGAGCATGTGAAGAGAAAATAGTAGAAACACAACACATGAGATGAGTCTGGTGAACAGTTTGCTTTGTCACTGAGCCTGTATTTCCTGTGTATTCTTACAGTACTCATTACTTGTAAACCCTTTTAGTCCTTTCTGCAGCTTCATTTCTTATTTTCAGGAAAGTAATTTTTGTGGAATTTTCCCGAACTCTTTCCTTTGTTGCCCCTTCTGCAATGAACATTCAGAAGGTGGTGCTGCCAATATGCCCAAGATCCTGCAAGATTTGTTATAGATGTCCTACTGCTAGTACCTCCTTAAATTGCCTTACTTCCTAGGCAGGTACCGCACGCTGACGTGGTTTTGCTAATCTAACCACACTAAGAAGTAAATCTTGTTCATATGAAAAGTTATAGGAAGTAGTAATACAAATCCCAAGGTTTGTGTGCTGCATGAGCTGCCTCCACCTGTTTGAAGTGTGACAGTAGCATGCCTCTTGGAGAAGAATGTATAGCAGTTCAGATGCTCTGCGGAAAGCACCAAGTCTTGCTTCCCCCTTGAGGTCTCAAATATCCCTGCAACTTTTACTCCTTTAAACAATGGGAAAGAGATTACATTCCCCAAACCATTGCTTGTTCCAGCCCCCCTCGTGATATGTCAATTACAGAAGAATGTGCAGATACTTAAAACAAGATCAGAGATCACTTACCATGTAAGTTTTAATCAAATTAGTAGATGGCACCGACATGTAAATAAGGATTGTTAGGATCTCATTTCAAACCTTTTGAGATGAATAAAAGCAGTTAACACCTCTCTATCCCGTTGTTTCTGGTTATCTGGTTCAAAAATAGAGTTTTCTATTTCTGTTGTTTTAGCCTTAGTGTTTGAAGACATTCTTTGGAATTGGATTTATTAATGGTTATTTCTCTGCTCACCTCAAATTCCCTTAGAAATAAGCCCTTCAGTATCTCAAATAGGGTTCTCAACTGATTTTCAACTGATACTTCCCTTCATGGCAAGCTTCAGCTGACAAGGTACACCTTGTGTGAAGTCAATCTGAAAATGTCTTCTCATCTTGTAGCAGTAAAATAATTAGTCTCTATTAGTTATCACGTAATTACTCCCTGTATTTCACGTTTTCACCTTTAATTTGGAGGTGTGTACAACAGTGTTTGAATCATTACTGATTCAAGTTTTAATTTTATATATACAAAAAACCTAACCATTCCTTTATGGACCTAAATTTTGTTGCAGAAACTATGTTTTGCCAGCCATGTTAGAAAATCCTGGAAAATAAAAACTGCATTTTAACAATAATAACAGTGCATGGAAACTAAAGCAGATAGAAAGAGCAAAGGAAAAGTCATAAGACTGTAAATTAATAGAAACACCAAATTATCCTCCTGACTTCATACAACAACAATCTATTTTGTCCTATCTTCTGAGCAGGCGACACTGTGGGGTGGTAGACAGATTCCCTGTCAGGAAAGGACACAACTGCATCAGATACATGGTGCCTCTTCCATCAAATAACACCATCAAAGGCATCAGACATGGCCACATCTGTGCTCAAAATGCCAATAAAATGACTATGTCCCAAAATATGTTATCCTCCAAGCATTTGCAGTATCTGTATTTCCAAAGGACCTGTCTTCTCCAGTGCTGGGATGTATGTTCTCAGCCATAACAGGTGGAGAAAGTACTTCCAGTAGAGGACTTGTGGTTGTCTGGTCTATGGCTTGGCCCTATGCACTGGCACATTAGCACTTTATTCTTTCCCTTGGAACTGTTCTGATCTGACATCAAAGCTCAATCAGCAGAGGCAACCACACCTTTCATCTCCATCTCTGTTTCTGAGTTTCAGAACTCCCAGCAGGACTCAGCCGCAAGGCACACAGCCAAGTGAGCAGCACAAAACAGTCCCAAATTCAAGAAGCTCAAAGAAACACATCAGGCAAGCAAACAGCTTGATAAGTAAGTGTAGAAAAGTTGTACTTGTGTGTTGTTTTCACTTAGTACCTGCTTATGCCACGTGTTAATATCAGAATACACCAGAACATACAAGAATTTCTGCTCGTAGGACCATCAATTAAAAGGAAATTTAGAAGAAAATGATGGTCCATCCCAACTATGTGGAAGGTTATTTATAGGGATATTTGGGTAGAAATGTTGTGCATGTCTGAAATGTGTTACAAAAGTGATCATTTCTTTCAAGGAAGTGGGAAGAAGAAAGTAATTTAATTTTCTGGTAATATTTTTACCAAGAAAAGGAACTATCCCACATTTGTTGATTAGTTACAGTCTCCAGAATTAAACAAAATACTGCTTTAATATAGCACACAATAAAGCCATGTCCCTGAGCATTTTATATTTGTGTATGCTTGGGGTTTTTTTCTTATTTAGTCAACCTTTTCCTAGCAGTGAATCAACTGCTTCTGCATCTTGTCTGTAATCACATAGAAGCACTTCGGAGAAGAGAAAATGAGCAATGAGCATTCCACACATATACTGGGGGACCTCTATTTGTTACCATGATACAAACATATAATGCCCACAACATCCTTTATGGTCAGAACAGAAGTTGTTGGATACAGATACTCCTTTATGAAAAAGAACATGCAAACTGGGTCAAAGTAAACAGTCTCCTTTGCTCCCCTCTCTTGGCCTTGTTGAGGTCTGTGTATGTGGTACATCAGTAAAAAGTAGTTCACAGACTTTGTGGGCCCTTTTCATATCAATAGGTTTGTTCTTGGCATAACACGAAATGCCCTATACTGACAACCTTCAGATGATGTTGTAAAACATGACCCCAGAAGCTGAGTATGAGCAATGATACGGTGTCGCTCATAGAACAATAATCCTCTCAAAATACATACCCTGCTACGCACCCCTGCTCTTCTAACAGGGAATTCATAAACACAGCAGAGAAAGTGGCCAGGCTGGCGCATTAAGTAGGATCCAGCAAGAGTGCTCCAGTGAGGTCTGGGGCTCTGCAATTCTTTTGTAGCTGGGAGGGCAGCTTTACTGGAAATATCGTCAGTTTATATCTTTGTAAACAGCTTTCCATGTTCAGCATAAATGACCTGGAAGCCACACTTTCTCCCATGGCTCTTTGGCCAATATGAATCCATTTCATCTTCTGCGGGGCATTTGTGAAATAGGAACCACAGGAGCATTTCCAAGGAAGTCAGAAACTGCCTAATCTTCTGCAAGTGTGTTGTTCAGAAGTTACGCTAATATCAGCTTTTCTTTTTGTGAACATTGCAGCAAATCTTTCATTTTGTGTTTGTTCTTTTGGCCACTCCAGTTCCAGCAACTCAGATTGTGGGGAAAATAGGTTATGTGACAGATAAAAATGTCGGTCTTACTAATTCAAAGATAAAAGGAGAGCTGAGTGTGGTTGTGTGATATACCTTGGACCCAAACAACTTAGGTGATTGTTGCATGAAGGTCGAATGAATACGGCCACAATATGAGTAGGCTGGTGTGGGAGTAGAGTGGATGCACTTTTACGTTGACTTATATGACCAGAAGGGATTAGAGAAATGGGACAAAGGGAAGAAGGGAACAGGGATGGGATTTCTTTAGATTTCCTTCAGCTTCCATTTCTCATTAAATCTACATATATACTGAAACGATTTAGAGACTGCATTTGCTATGTGACAATTCAGGGCACTAACCATTTGATTCTGGAAGTAGTTTTAGTTGGAGATCCATAGAAATATGCCTTTTTCTCGCACATGGAGGTAAAGCTGTAACAAACAAGGGGCTGCTCAAGAGATGTTAACAACAGTGTGAGGGGTGTCAGGAAATTTATAAGCTATAAATAAGCTAGAATAAGCATAACTAAAGACATGATATCAAATCCTCCCATTTCCCTCACTCCATCTTTAATTATTTCTCTTTCTAAACAATTTATAATAAAGAATAGCCCAAGAGAGGGGGAGAGGGACAAGGAGGATAGATGTATTCTGAAGAAGGAAGTAATGAAGTAAATCTGGCAAAATAAAAAATCTCTAAAAAATAGAGAAGAGTTGGAGATAGTTCTAAGTAAAGAGAAAACCTGATGTAGAATACTGAAGGATTTTGTTTATGCTGTGCGATTTTAAAAGAACTAATCTTCTTTTCAACCTGTAAATCAGTGTCTCCATGAAATGTGGAAAGAAGATCTTAACCAACTATTAAGAGATTGTATATGAACACAGAAAAAGTTTGCACAGTTAACACAAAATCCTGCTTGGCAAGATCATTTTGATCTGATTATCCTTAGGCCACTTTATGGAAGAATTATTAACTCATCATTTGTTTACTTGTTTTTTTTTCTTCCTACAAATTCATAATTTTGATATTCTTTGGGATTTCTTTCAGGCTCAAAGCACCAAGAAATTTGGTTGAGAACACAATGAACTAAACGAAATCAATGGAAGTGAATGGCAACAAATGTCACATTGCTTATCTTGCTCTGTGAAACACTAAGCAGCTGCTGGTTTTTAGTAAGGAGGAAAAACAAAGATGTGTTAGTATTCCTGTGCACAATTTGTTATTTCACTTTGCACCTGATTTTGAAAAAAAGAAAGAAACAGAACTGATCTGATGTCTTTCCTCTCAAGATCAACCCACATCCTTCCTAGGGCAGGAAGAGCAGGTGAATATGACACCTATTATTTGCCCCTTCTATGGCTTCCGTTATCTAGTTTATTCCATTGCTTCCCTGTGGACCACAGGAACAGACTCCAGCAATGCAATTAGTTCAACAGAGAAGTGAAGTCCAGAGAATCTGCTGAGGCATTTTGGCATAGGCACACCGAGTGCTGAAAAATCCCTTCTGCAAAGGACCGTTTTCCTGGCTCTGCAAGCAAATCTGTAGGGAGCAATTTTCTCCTCAGATGTGTGGCTTGTCCTCACATAGAGAAGAGCAAGTTGTATCTGACCTCGTAAAAGAAATGCAAGACAGAGGGCAAGGGGTAACCAGGGAGAGCACTAGCAAAGGAAGGCAAGTACAGTCTAAAAAGGCAGCTGTGCAGCAGGCACTGAGAGCCAGGATCCTGTAAACAAAAAGGGCATGTCAGGAAAATGGTTTTTATGCCAGGTTGACATTGGAGCCCCACCACTCTACCTCATTGGCAGTTTCCTTATCAACTGCGTAATGGAACCAGGGGGACTTTAAATTTCCTATCCTACAGTCCACTGCTGAATCATCTAACGTGTCCTGTCATGCCTGGACCCAGCTCCCATGTATCAGCAGAGAAAAGGTGATGTGGTGAGGACCTGGAAACCTGCCACTGACCCATCAAAATGAGAACTGTGGTGCAGATTGCCTTGAGCACATTGCAACCTCAACCTTAAGGTGCACTAAACTGGAGTGGGACGAAGTAACCAGGGTTTCTATAAAAGGTTGCTGTAAACATCATTCCAAATAATGAATGAAGGTAGAGAGCTATACATTCAGGATAAGAAGTTATTAAGACAGACAAACACCGTGGAAGCACTGACATCTGTTCCTTACCACGTACATTTTAGAAGTTTGAATGAGAGTGGAAAGATGTAGGTGATAACAGCAAGTACATACATCAGCTCTACAGTCTCCTGCCACCAGCAGCTAACTCCCAGGTGAAGGAAGTGGTGTGGTTGACCAGCCAGCATGAAAGCAATGGTTATAAGAAAAGTGGACTCTCCAGACTCTGTTCCTGGCTCTGCCTATCCTGTGCCCAACTCTTCCTACATATAATGTTGCTGCACTTCTGAGACCTACTAAAAAAAACTTTTTCACTAGGATTATTGTGAGTGCAATGATGCAATGAGGCTTGTGTATGGACAATGACATGATCTCATGGTATTTGTGACCCTTATGACGTGTCACAGGAGGATACCTGTAGTATTCCTGTGCACACTGTTCCCCCTATCCCCCTGCCCCGAGGTGTATGATTGCTTTGTTGAACTTGTCTTTCGAGGGTGACCTTCAACACAAGCTACTGCTGATGTCACCCACTTTCTCCTGGCTTTCATCTCACCAGTGGTTCATGTAAACCCTACACGTGCAGGGGGGAGGGTGTACCCAGGCCACCTGCTTCAAGGGAAGATATGCCTGCAGGACTACCTCATGAAATCAAGCAACTAAGTTCAGATGTCTCTGCATGATCTACCTTAGCCACAGAACAATGCTTCTTGTTCCCTGAACAATTCCTTTTTAGATATCTTTTCTTGAATCCTTTTTCTTCAGCAAAGGACAGCAGAGCTGCAATAGTACAATATTAAGAAACTTAGTATCCTTTTTGTTCGGTATTCTCAGCTCTAACAGCAATTGATTATGGAGAAGCTTCTAGAGTCAAGAAGCTTGTATTTACCTTCATATTAAATAGCAATTATTAAATATGGTACAGTGGGTATGATTAAATTTATAGTAGTTCAAATGTTTCTGTGGTGTGGCCCTGTTAATTTGCCTTGTGCACAGAAGTCAGTTGAGTCAGCATTCATCACTTCACAGCTGTACCAAGGGAGGAATGGAAGTGCTTGTTTTGGGCATTTCCCAAAATACAGAAATAGTAGAAAAAAATATAGAAGGCATATGATGGGCTTTTGTCTGGGGATACAGCCACAGCTGAGAAATACGTACATATTTAATTTTTCTTCCAGACTGAAAAATGTTTATTCTTTGAGGCTGTAAAAAAACCAGTGGTTTCTTTTTCCGAGTAAGAGTTCACATAATTGTTGTTGTAATGTAATATGCATCAGCCTGTATCTGAAAAAAGCAGTAACCTAGGCAATGTATAGTTTAAAAGGCAGTTAAATATTAGTTCTTCTTCTTTAAATTTCTTGGGGTTTGCAAGCAACTGAGAAATAACTACACTGTTGGCTTTGGGAACCCTACCTGCTGCAGTTGATCTGGGAAGGACCACGCAACAACTGGAGGGGTTTGAGCAGAGTGGTAGCTTCGAGCAGCTATTGCAATTTATTACAGGTGGCTAGCTCTATTTATAGGGTAGGTAGGGAAGGTTCTGGAAAAAAGGGAGGAGCAAGGGACTGAAGGAAGGAGGGAACATGAGACCATCAGGGACCAATGAGGGAAATATCTGCATTGCAGTAAATCTTAAACAATGAGAAAATAGGGGATAAATATGAGAGGAAAAATATTATAAAACTCGATAAAAAACTGGGGTACAATGAATTCAGCGCGTGCATTAACAATGTATAAAAGTCTTGTTCGGTTTGTTGCTTCAGTTTTGATGTGGTCGCAATGTTTCGGTTCACAGCACATTCCCGTGGGCTGTTGCCTTGGCTAATGTCTTTTGTAGTTGCTGCTTCCAAATAAGGAATTTTTCCTTCCACACCTATCTGTCTCTGAACCTGTTTGGATTAGAATAAGTTAGAAATAAATCCTGAGGTACTAAGAAGATTGCAATAGCATACATTTGAAATTATCATGAAGGGAGAAAGGTGGACACCAATTACACTATGGCACCAAAGTTTTAAAGATTAATTGGTTTTCCCATCCCCAGTCAAGTGGGTTTAGAACACGATATTGTTCAGATATAATGAAAGAGGGAGATAGTGGAAGTTGAGCAAAAGCAGCATGACATCTCCTTGCAACTGATCTCTGTTCATATGATTAGGCCACAGCAACATAAGATGAAGAAAGATAGAAATCGTGTCAACTGAGAGTTTGTTATGCCTGACACGCTGGAAAAGTTGTTCAATACTGGTTCATCTCAGCAAAGCTGTTATTCTTTGAATGTTATAAACATCATCTGGGGTTATCGTCTGCATGGGTACTGGCTGTCCAAATTCATGGAAGGGATCTTAGCTCTTGCTATGCTACTTCTGAAACAATGATACTTGGGTCTTTGTTTATGAATCTGCCTTGTAAGAGTTAATCCTCTGTTCTTCTTTTACGTGGCCTGTAAACAACTTTCCAGATGGGTTGACATCTCACTGTTGATGGAGAGCTCTGAGTGCATATCCTTTTGTGTTACTCCAATAAGAGAGGTATATTGTACAACTACTCTACTTGCACAGTTTTGGATAGAAAATTAAAGCGGTATCTAGACCCAGCTGATAACACTGACTGGAATCCAAATGGAAGTGAGCATATTCTACTTTTCTGTCTCTGTTGCTGTAATTGCAGGTGAGAAGAATACACAAAGAATAAATACTTTTTGCAAGAAATATAAATTCACTTACCCGATCACTGGCTGCAACAAGGTAACATTTCTGGATGTGATTCTGCTATGAATTAGTACAGTCATTTGAATCTTAAAAGCTTGAGTTTCCTCATTAATAACATGTTTGTAACAATAGTAAACTGCCCTTCTTGTCATTTTGTATAGTGGAGGCTACATTTTTAATTCTAAATGTACCCTGTTTATTAACCCTATTTATTATTAGGGAAAATGGTGTTTGTGCAAGGTACAGTGAAATATTACATCTAGCCTCTTGTTAATGGCTTTTAAATCATGTTCTCTCTGTGATAAAATGATGTTGATCTGAATTTTCAAGAGGTTAGTCAAGTTTCAGAAGCAAATAATTTTTAAATTATTGCAGTTTACATTGGTGATGTCATCAGGATTCAGTCCTCATGGCACTTAACTGAACACTACGACAGTGATTCATAACATTTTATAATTAATTACATTAATTATTGCTCCTTACTGCCGATAATTCATTCAGTTTGAACTATTGTAAGAGTAGCTTTGGCATTTTGATAGTTCTTGATGTATAAGAAGTCAGAGGCAGACAGTATTGACCATTAAGTACAGTGTATTATTGATTACTGTAACCTAAAAAAATACCATTTAATTACTAGAAAATTAGGTCTCAGCTGGTTTATTCTGATCCTCAAGTAGCATTAAAGGGCGTAGTTGAAACCTGAGCTTTTCTGCAGGTTGACGAACATATCTACCAATACACCTTATTGTTCTCGTTCTTGGGTGAGAACCAAGCAATACTGAGGAAGAAATCCGTTGGAATGAAAATACAAAGGTTTCTTTATAATTAGAATTCAGTCTTTGTGGCAGTAATTTTTTTTCTGGGCAAATAATTACCTTAATCATACTTGTCAAGGAACTTACATGAGTCTTTGGAAAAAAAAGCAACATTACTGTGAGAAAAATCAGACTTTCTTTGTTAGGTCAAATATATGTTTTCTGGTAGACAAGCATCTATGTCCTGAACTCATAGTCCTGACTGACATCCCTGTTGATAGAAACAGGAGAGTTCTTTAGATATAAATGGATGCTAAATTACAAGAATTTATCTACAAGAAGTTGTTATGAGACATGTAAAATTGTGATGAATTTTCCTCTTTAGGTCTTTCTGTTTCTGCATGACATCTTGCTGTGTCCAGTGCTGATATTCCAGTTTTTTACTTCAAGATGTGCTGAAGGAGTGGAAGTAGATAAAACAGAAGTGTCTAGAAATATTTATTTTAGTTTATCAGTAAATTTACACAACATACTTTTTCTCACTTGAAACTGTAGGCTTCTTGACAGGGAGTAATCATCTTTTTAAAAATGTTTGTCAATCAAACTGCTGTTCAGTGAAAAAACTGATCTTGATGTTTGGGTGAACTCTTCTCAATCAATACTGAGATACACAGAGGCATTCTTGAGCTGTGTGAGCTCATGTTGAATTAATATCAGTTCAAGGTGTGCAGAAAATGCTATCAATAAGACCACAATGTGATATAATTCCCTCTACTCCATTACTTGTGATCTGTACTACAGCATCTGAGCAGTCATCCTTTAGTTGCTTGGAAGTATTTTAAACTTCAGTAAGTGCTCATAATTAGATGTCTCCCAATCTTTGAATTGGTGCTCTTGAATTCTGTAATCTGTTAAACTGTGCTTTAAAGTGGGCTAAATTTGGCTTAAACCACTATTACTTGTGAGCTGAAACAAAAACCATGCTTCTTACCAGATTTTTGAGGCATTTCAGGATTACTGGAGCTCCAAATATATAAAGACATGGGGAGCCTGTGAGAAAAACTTCCTTAACTGGGTTTCACAGCATGCAGAACCTTTAATACACTGACATATGCACAGCTATTACTTCATTGCACGAGGAGCTCAGAATAGATCTTCTGGGAGAACCTTAGCTGATGCCAGAAATCTGGATGCTCCCAACTCCCATTAAGAAACAACACAGAATTATTACACACTGCAAGCAGGATCATGTTTTTTCACAGCACAGGGATTGGCCTGCAAAGTGCCACCAGCTCCTAAAATGAGCTACTTGCAGCAAAAAAACAAATTTCTGCTCTCGCTGGGATTGTTGTCAACTGCCTCATCTTCTGACTGCAAGAGGCATTACTTCCTCTTGAAGCAGCTGCTTTCCTCCAGGTCAGCAGAAAAGTGACAGGTCATGCCAAATTATTGCAAATTTGGCATTTATTTTTCCTTCTTTCTGGCCTGAGTAATTTCAACACTTTCGACTGGGTTTCCAGGGCTTTGTGTCAAACAATAAAATGTGATGAGATCCTCAGGATAAAGGTCTCTCCAGCACTTTCCTTTAGTTCAAAAGTTGAAATTTGCACCAGCTCTCAGTTTAAATAAATTGTGTGCTTGCCTTCTTTTTTTTTTTTTTCCCTCCATAGCCCAAATTATTTCTGAGGATTTGTTTTGGATTTGCAAGACGTTATTGAAAAAGCTGAATGCTGTATAATGCTTTCTTTTTTGTGGAATCTATGTAACCATCTTGCTTGTCCTGAAGTGCAGAACACCCACTAAAAGCCTTGTGGGTTTAAAGTGTCTGTCATGTAATTCTGTCACCATAATATTTGGACCTCCCTGGAAATCATGGCCTGTATCAGACACATTCCATCTCCAAACTCTTAACAGACTCAAGTGCTAAAATAGGAAAAAAATTGTAGTCTTGAGGGAGAAGAGAGATCAGATAGTTTGTTAATATGAAAAGCCTCTAAGCAACAAATGATGCGCTTAGGCTCTTTCATATATGTTTCTGAAAGCCTTGAAGTCAGAGTCCTTAATCACCAGGAGGCATGTATGGTTAGCCATAGCTGACAATTTTCTGAGAGTGGTTTTCCATCTGTGAATGCTATTGAAGCAACGCTGAACTGAGATGTTCCACAAGAATGTGTGACTGCTGAAAGTCCCAGGGGACCACAGAAATGCTTTGGTTTGAAGAAGTCAGAAAATTTCATGCCAATGCCAGCATAACAATTTCCATTTTTCTGCAGTGTATTGTGTAATAGATGCAAACAGTAAAGTCAAAGGTAGCCATTTCAATACCACATTTAGAAATAAATATTTTCTTTACAATATTAGTATATTCTCTTATTCTTTTATGTTGAAGCACTCATAAGAATATGAAAGAGGAGCTGCACTTGTTTCATTTTTGTAGTGTTGTAGTAACATACTCATTTTCCACTATTGGTCATATTCAGATGATAGCAGAAGGAATGTCTTTGGCTCTTTCCCTGGATAAACTGTACATACTTCGTAGTGGCAGCTGCTATTACAACCAAACAACTTAGCTAAAGTAAAAAATCTTTTCTGTTAAAAACTAAGTTTTTGATGAAAATTAATTGCTTACATTGAAACAGAGTTGTTAGGCATGACTAAAGTGATTCTCTTTGATGATTAAAAATATTCCGTTTGCAAACACCTTTCATCCAACCATTATTTTGATGAGAAAAGGCCATTCATCCATCACCAGAAGAAACTGAAAATGTCAGCAGAGTAACAAATATACAAGAAACTCCCTCTGAGGGAATGGGAATGACAAGAAGGACAGAGTTTATTCTTTTAAAATATGTAGTGCTAGTGCATTTGCAGTTATGTTAAGATTGATTTTGCCTGGGTAAATGCAGATTCCTGTAAAATTGCTGACAGGCAGAGACACTACTCAATATCAGGACTGTGCATATTTTCTAGTTTCTTGGTTTTTTGCTTTTGTTGTTGTTGTTGTTTTTCCTTTTACCAAATGTTAAATACAAACACTCCCAAGTCTCTCTTTTTTTCTTCACCTTTTTTCTTTCTCACTTTCCTGTAGAAATCGAAGGCAGCATTTAATTGTGCTGTCACAGAAAGTAAGTACCTGCCTTCTTCCAGAAGACATCGAATTCTTCCATATTTACTAAACAGCATTGTGAACTATTCAAACAGAACAGTTAACACCCAACACATTAACATCACCCTAAGCAAGCACCAGTAAAATCCTATCTGAGGCAAAGAAAGTGGTATTTTTTAATTGTAACTCTACAGTAATAGTAATAGACCTCCAAAAAACAGTAATATGATTGAGAAAACAAAATCAAATGGTAATTTTATGTCTTTGGGAGATCTTTTATTTTCTACAGTTGCATTGTAAGTAGGCCTGGAAGAATGATGATAAAGTATAATGAACATTTGAGAGACATCTTAGTGGAAGTTTTCTCAGCTGAGTCCTGTCTTTTTAAAGACATCACTTTGCGTGACCCTTTGTTCATGACTGAAAATCAAATTGCAATCTCAATAGCATGTTACCTTTAGCCACAGAAAATAATTACTATGATAAAGAAAAAAAATTCCTTTGAGGCAAAAAGAGTTAAATAGATCAATAAATCCTTCATATTTAAGTCAACTAAAGATACAACAAACTATTATATCTTCCCTTTTTGTCTCTCTTTAGGAGAAGATTATATTTTTTCAAGGTTTCAGAAATTGAAATGCTCTCTTTGGTTGCTGCCACAAAAAGTGTTATGATGCTTGTCCCCATATGTATTGTACAAATCTCACTCACAAAACCACTTATCAAGACTTTTCCAGAATTGCTTCTCGTAATGACAGTATTTGTAAGTTACTTTTAAAGTTATTTTTGGGATGAGGCCATGCAGCAGCATTAATTGTCACCTTTCCAAATTACCAGAGATATTTGGGAATTTCTCTCAAAACAGTGGAAAATGAAGCCAGTGCAGGTGTCCATGCAAACATCCCTGACACCTTGTTCCACAGCCCCTGTGCTTTCCCAGCGAAGATGAGTGTGCATCTGTGCACAACTGCTGATGCCAGGACTTATACGGAAGACCATACTGAATATTCATGCTTCTGAAGGCATGTAAAGATATTTATTATTGTTGCCAGCTTTGCTATTGTCTCATACATAAGTTTTCAAAAAAGAAGAAGATGGCTGGAAATGGGCCTATTACAATTGGAGAGCTAAACATATATTAGTATTAATCCCTTACTAACTGTTTAAAGTCATACAATGCATGTATTTATATCAGCCTAAATATGATCAGTGTTAGACCAGTTTTAGTACAAACAGTCTGAAACACTTTTGCTGACCTGCAAGTCTGTCTAGACTCACCATTGCTTGGATGTTCTCCCTAGGAATTATGTGTCTTGTCCTGGGGATAGCAGTTTCTTTAAAAGTGATAGACGAGGGACTACCATATCTAATGAATCTCACAACTTGTTTTGGTTTCCTCTGTTGCTTGAAAAACAAAATTGCAGTTTGTAATCCACTGTGAGTCTCTGAAATGTAAATAATCAAGGTCTATATGGAAGGCAGCAAATAGTCCTACACAATTAAATCAGTCTGGCTGCAATGTTGTAAATGATGTTACAGTGATATCAGAAAGGAGCTGGCCATTATATCTAAAATGTGCTAGGAAAAACAAGAATGTAAATTTATTCTGTCTCCAGACATTAGCATTTTTTCTTAGACACGTGCAAGACCACGCAACACTTACAAAGTCGTTTTGCAACTGAACATCAAAGCCTCTGCAGCTTCATTCATGTCAACAGTTCTTCATCACTGACCATGTACTTTAACATTCTGCCATGCAATAGAAAATATGAATCCTGCAGAAGGTGGTGAGATACAGGAAATCACTATTAGAGGGACAATGCCCTTTGAAGACAGCAAGACTTCAAAGGAACCACTTCATAACTTTGGGATCAAGTCTTTTCAATCTTGATACCTCTGAAAATTCTCAGCATCTTCTTCTTCCAGTCAAGTGGGCAGCGAGTGTTTAGCCTTCTGGATTACAGAGTGAGATCATTTTACCTATTTGCATTATTAAGATATTATAATATGTCTTGTTTAATTAATGTTTAATTCAGTTAGAAACAAATCCAACACACAAAAAGTGGTTTTCAGCAAATTCCAGGGCCTGGCCTCTGGGCATCACTAGGGATTTGATCAACCACCAACTTTGGCAGGGCACACAGCAGATACCATCTACAAAGAGTCAGTACTTAGAAATATAGGATAGTTTGGGTTAGAAGGGAACTTTCAAGGTCATCTAGTTTTATCCTCCTGCAATGGCCAGGGACTTCTTTAACTTCTTTAACTTCTTTAACTAGACCAGATTGCTCGGGCTGCCATTTGACCCAGCCTTGAGTATTTCCAGGGATGGAGTATCTACCACCTCTCTGGGAAATCTACTGCAATGTTTCACTACCCAACATAAAAACTCTCCTCCTTACATCTAGTCTAAAGCACCAAGCACACCCAGCTCCTTGAGCAAAAACAATCTCATAGATGGGTTTGTCTTTGATTAAGGCAGGACTAATCCAATGACTAAATATGTCTTCCTTAACACATTTCTCATATGCATCATCCCCTTCAACAGTATGTGGATGTTTTGACTGGGCAGGGCCAGCTCAACTGATAGAGCCTCTAATATTAACTAACCGGTGGCCTTTGCTAAATGTAGATCCCAGTGTTTCCCAGAGGCTTGTGCATGATAGGAAATATGATACACCCATCCATTGCCGTGCTCTCTGGCCTAGGTGTTTGTGAGGCTACTTTTGAAATGAGTCCCATTGTCCAACCCAGTTCTTTCTGAGGTGCCATGTCCTTGCCACAGGACTTGCTTTTCAAGGCCCAGGACGGTGTTCTAGGCAGTGGTGTGAGGCACAGGGTGCGTCTCCAGCCATCCAATGGTTGCTTCCATCATGATGAGCATGTAGTGCTTGCCTTGGCAGGTCTGTGGGATTGTGATGTAATCAATCTGCCAGGCCTCTTCATATCTATATTTCTATATATGGGTGGCCATTGCCACCCATACCACAGGGGCTTTACTCTCTTGGCCTGCTTGATTGCAGCGCATATTTCACGGTTATGGATAACCTGGCAAGTAGTGTCGATGGTTAAGTCCACCCCTTGATCATGAGCCCATCTGTATGGTGCATCTCATCCCTGATGACCTGAGGCGTCATGGGCGCATCAAGCCAGAAATAATTCACCCTTGTGTTGCCAGTCCAGATCCACCTGAGACACTTTTAATCTTGGCAACCCAATCCACCTGTCCACTGCTGTGATGTTTTCTGTAGCCCAACTCTTGGGTACATGTGCATGTATCTACATGACACACTTTCACAGTCAACTTCTCTACCCTGCCAGCAATGTTTTGTCACAATCCAGCAGCTCAGATGAGTTTTATCTCTGCACTGCCAATTGGTCCTTTTTCATCAGTCCAGCTACCTCACAGAGCATTTGCTACCATCCACAAGTCAGTTTAGAGGTAGAGTGTGGGCCACTTCTCTTATTCAGTGACATCTGAAGATAGCTGATACCTATATACCCCACCATTGTGGCATTGACACTGGATAGGTTACAGAAAGGGAAATGGTATATCTTGAGGTTCAACGAGGCCAAGAGCTGGGTCCTGCCCTTCGGTCACAACAACTTCAGGCAGCACTACAAGCTGGGGAAGAGTAGCTGGAAAGCTGCCCAGTGAAAAAGGACCTACAGGGTGCTGGCCCACAGCAGCTGAATATGATTCAGCAGTGTGACCAGGTGGCCAAGAAGGCCAGTGGCATCCTGGCTTGGACCAGTAATAGTGTGGCCAGTGGGACCAGGGCAGGTATTGTCCCCCTGTACTGAGCACTGGTGAGGCCACACGTTGAGTTCTGTGTCCAGTTTTGGGCCCCTCACTCCAAGAAAGACTTTGAGGTGCTGGAGCATGTCCAGAGAAGGGAAATGGAGCTGGTGAAGGATCTGGAGGATAAGTCATATGGGGAGCAGCTGAGGGAGCTTGGTGTTGTTCAGCCTGGACAAAAGAATGTTCGGGGGTTACTGTCGAGGACCAGGAATCGGAATGGGAACAATTCCGGAAATGGAAAAATATGTACAACGATTGAATGGACTTTACACATTGTGTGTTTCCCCCGAATTTGTATCTTCCAGCCATGCCCAGGCTTGCTCACCTCCCCGCTCCTCTGTGTTCTCTGCCGATTGGCTGGAGAAGCTGCAGCAGGAGACAGCCCCCATTTGCCCTTTCCCCCCTTTTTCCCACGGCCCAATCCTGGTTTGTCCCCCTGCCTGTCTGTCTCCTGCTCCACCCTATGTTCTGGCCCTTTCCCTCTGGATAAAAACCTCGCGTGCGCGCTGGATTAAACATTCTACCTGCACCCCACCTTTGTGTCCGGGATCTGTGTTATGTCGCGGTCCCATTCTCCTCCCCATTTCGGACTGCGACAGATGGCGCCCAACGTGGGGCAGAAAAGGTTTTTACCTTAAGAAAACCTCTCCCACGCCACAAAGGGCTCAGACAGCGCTGAGAGAAGCGTTTTCGTCTCGCTGGTCCTTCCCGGTAGAACCCCAGATTACGGCAGGATAGCCGCCGCACCGAGAAAGGTGAGCTCCGGGAAAACCTCTAATCCCATCTCCCACCCTCACAAAATAATTTCGCAATGGGCCTCTCGCTATCTACCTCTCAAAAATTCGTGTACCGCAAGCTTAAAGACTTTATTTTGGAAAATGGACACCCTTTAGACAAAAAATCCTCAAAATCTCTTGCTAAATGGCTTGAAAACAGAGGGGAAGCAGTCTCCGACAGCATGTCCCTGAAAGACTGGGAGAAAATTGGATACAATATCTGGAGAGCGAAAGAGAGGGGAGATAAAACGGCTACTGAAGCGTTAATTGCTTGGAGATTGATTTTGATGGTGCTACAACATCAAATAACCAGTCCCAATGAAAATCTCCAAGAATCTGAACAAAAATCCAAGCCCCCACCCCAAAAAATGGACAAGCCCCGAAGGTCCCGGAGCGGCGGGGGGGCGGGGGAGAGCGCGGACGGCGGGAGGGTGAAACAAAGCACGGAATACCGGCATCATGGCGTAGGCGAGCTGAGCAGCCTCGTGGGCGAAACCCAGGAGAGCAGGGAGCGCGCGCAGCGTGGAAAAACGGCGTGCAAAGATTTCGCGCGTCTCCCGCCGGCACCGCCCCCCAGCCCGCCTTCGCGTCCGCCCCCCTACGCCCCCGGCACGACCACAGACCCTCCCACCAGAACGCCCTCTCCCTCCAGCGCCGCCTCTACCCCCACGTCATCACCCTCCCGGGGTAGACGTAAACTAAGGAGCAGGGCCAGGGCCTCTTCCGACGATAACACCGGGGAAGATAGCCGCGCCCATGAAGCCTCTGTTACCGAGGCTCCCGGTAGTTGCAAGATGACAAATAACTCTCTTCCATGCAACGATATTTGGAAAGCTTTCCGGACAGAAGCCGCACAGGCTAATGATGCCGAGTTTTTAAAAGCCTTTCCAATATATTTAGAGGAAGGTCGAGCTCCTGAGTGGCGTCCAGTGTCTTATCCTATGTTAAAAGACATCAAAAAAGCAATTGTAGAGTACGGTTTGGGGTCACCTTATACTGTTGGACTTTTTGAATCATTTTTTCTCGCCTGCCGGTTAATACCATATGATATCAAAGCGGTAATTAATGGACTGCTATCCACCGTGCAGGCATCCGTTTTTGAAGCAGAATGGAAACGCCTTATAGTTAAATATGTTAATGAGAAAATGGAGAGGCATGGTATTCCTGTAAGCAATGCTATTGATATGCTGTATGGAGAAGGTAACTATGCCAGCCGACAAGACCAGGCTCTTGTGGATTTAAAATACTTAGATATTACAAAAGATCTGGCAATGGAGGCCTTTAAAAAGGTTGCTGATGCATATGTCCAAACACCCTCCTTCACCCTAATTCATCAGGGCTCAACAGAACCTTTTGTGGACTTTATAACCCGGCTAAAAGAAGCTATAGCACGACAAGTCCAGCAAAAGGAAAGCCAAGACATTCTGTTTAATAAACTTGTGATTGAAAAGGCTAACGAAGATTGCCAACAAGCCTTAAAAATGCTAAAGGATCCTACACTCCTGGAGATGATAGAGGCCTGTAAGAATGTGGGGTCTAATTCTCATAAAGCAAGACTAATAGCTGAAGCTTTAGCTGGACCACAAACCTGTTTTCACTGTGGGGAGACAGGACATATTAAAAAGAACTGCGCACGATTAACTACAAAGACTGAGCTTCCCAAGACGCCGTGCAAACGATGTGGAAAGGGCAGACACTGGACTAAAGATTGCCGCTCTCTTACTAACATTTATGGACAACTGCTACCCCCGAAAAGGTCACCAGACTTAAGAAGAAAAGTGACTTTTAATTCAATGCCAGATCTTAAACAGTGCACCTGTGAGCTGTCAAGAAACAAGGCAGCACCCCCTCAACTGCGTTCCATCCTGCGTAGCCCATCCCTTCAGCAAGTGCCAAGAAACCACAGCAATCCCTGCAGTTCCCTTATCATGTGATCCCAATCCTAAATTCTCCCTTCTAACATGTTCTGCTTACTTTCCAGGATCGCGTAGTCCACAGAAGACCACTATCACTAAGCTTTTAGACACCATGGAGCAGTGGCATCTCAGGCTGGAAACAATTTTAGGGGGGGAGTCACTCAGCAAATGCAGCTGTCCACTTGTTTTGAAATTTTGCTTTCTCTGTTTGTTTTGTTACTAACTATTTCTTGTGTCACAGCATGCTGCAGGAAAACCATCACAAAAAATATCTTTTTAGCCGTGCCTCATTCAAACAACAGAGGGCGAGATGTCGAGGACCAGGAATCGGAATGGGAACAATTCCGGAAATGGAAAAATATGTACAACGATTGAATGGACTTTACACATTGTGTGTTTCCCCCGAATTTGTATCTTCCAGCCATGCCCAGGCTTGCTCACCTCCCCGCTCCTCTGTGTTCTCTGCCGATTGGCTGGAGAAGCTGCAGCAGGAGACAGCCCCCATTTGCCCTTTCCCCCCTTTTTCCCACGGCCCAATCCTGGTTTGTCCCCCTGCCTGTCTGTCTCCTGCTCCACCCTATGTTCTGGCCCTTTCCCTCTGGATAAAAACCTCGCGTGCGCGCTGGATTAAACATTCTACCTGCACCCCACCTTTGTGTCCGGGATCTGTGTTATGTCGCGGTCCCATTCTCCTCCCCATTTCGGACTGCGACAGGTTACCTTATCACTCTCTACAGCTACCTGAAAAGAAGTTGTAGCCTGAAAGGAGGGTGTCACTGTCTTCTCATAGGTAACAAGAAACAGGACAAGAGTAAATGTCCTCAAGGTGGACCAGGGAGGTTTGGATATTAGGAAAATTTCCTTGCAGAAAGAATTGTCAAGTTGTGGACCAAGCTGCTCAGGGAAATAGCTAAGTCACTATCCCTGGGGGTATTTAAGAGATGTGTAGATGTGGCCCTGGGGAACGTGGTTTAGTGGTGGACATGGCTCTACTGGGTTAATGCTTGGACTTAATGATCTTATGGGTCTTTTCGAACCCAAATGACTCTATGATTCTATTTTATGATTCTATTGAAATGTTGGCAAAACGGCTTTCTTTCAAGGTTATCCCAAATGTGTCTAATTAGGAATCACACACACACACACACACACACACACACACACACACACACACTTACATCACACACACACTGGTTTTCATCACATGAGAATTCAACACAGAACCTTCACAGGAAGTGTCAAAGATAAAGATGGCCATAGATTTTTTTTTCATTCTTTACAACTCCACAACTTTTTTCTGTTGGATGAAGGAGAAATTAAGCTAGCAGGTACCTACTGAGCAGCGGAGAGCATCCCCTCTGAAGTCCTTTCCCAGTCTACAAGAATTTTTCCCTGTTTCTTCCTACATGCAAGAGCTGCACCACTTGAGCACTGAGACACTGACTTCCATAGGTTCATTCTGCTGATCCACCATCTGCCCAGCTCTGTTGTCCTCCTACAGCATGGACCCTGCCTGTCCCTTGATGTGTTTTTCTAACAAAGCTAGAGGAAAAACCTGTAATTAGTTCTTTGTCCATTGCACATGAAGGGCTTGCAAAGTCAAGTGGCTGGGTATTAGGCATGACCTCTGTTTAAGACTCGGCAAATGTTTCCTGACTCTGTGTGAGGGGAGAAGGGGGCTTAGGAGGAAGGGCAGCACTACAGAGCTTTCTACACGATGAGCAGCAGATTTGAAATTCTCAAGTTAAAACTTTTTATAGCATCAGTTCTCCTCTCTGCCTGTGTCCAAATGCAGAATGGAGCAGCATGAAACCATCTTTCTCACAGCCACCTGGCTTAGTCAGGGAACAAGGCCAAGGGAAAGCCATTGGAGGAGATGAGTGGAGTGTCACAAAGGGGCTCCAGCAGCCTTTTCACAACCATTAAAAAAATAAATTCGCTGGTTTGTTTCTGCTCATGCCTCTCCACACAAATTCAGAATTAAGTTTTCCCTGTGACAGAAGAAACATGCAGGACAGGAACCCAACTGCTTTCCAAATAACAACCACAGTATGAATGATTATTTGCTATCTTCATCTGTTGTCAAAACAATTTGAATTGATTTAAATAGGTCCCAGATGGCTGGATTAACACATAAACCTAACACACACCCAAGATTCATCACCTCCACATTGATTTCTTGGTCTGACTATCATTTCTATGCGGCTCCACATCTTGGATCTGTTGTGCACATTAGGTAAGCAGCCACTTGAACTTTCACTGAACTGGTGTTCCTCAGATCATTTCTTCCTGTTACTAAGGAGAAGACTAACTGTGCAATAGTATTGATAACAGCAACAATAATAATAATAATGCTGAATAGCTGCAGTGAACAAAAATACCACTTTGTGTCTTGGCATTTCTATTTTTTAGGGTTGAATGCCCTAGGAGATCTGCCAACCAGTCAGTCACCCAGGACTTGGATTCTGGAATGAAACTCAGTGTCTACCTGTGCCATCATAGTCCTGGCTACTGAAAAGAAAAAGAAAAAAAAATGTGAGTTTTGATATCTGACTCGCTCACTCACTTTCTGTGCAACACGACTGTGCAGTGGAGCCTACACTGTTCACATAGAAGAAGAAATAACTTGAAAATATGTGGCATTCAGCTAGAAACACAATGCTACCACAGAGTTTAGGAAGCTGTTAAGACAGATGGAATTTAGTACATTCTGATTTTTCAGTTGTTGAGGTATTTTATACTGAAATTGGAAGTTCTAAAGTACATCAATAGACCAGCATTGCTGCAACTTGTAAGTCTATTTAAAAAACTCCTGTTAAAAGTTAACTTACTTTCAGTTCATCTGAATTTTCAGCACATCTGTTGTGCTTATGTTATGAAGAGGCTAGTGGAACATGTCTCTTGTATCTTCCAGGTTTCTTACATGCAGAACAAAAGGAAGCATAAAAACGAAACCCAAGAAGTGTTGAATTCTTTAGATGAATTTTGGAAATTTAGTCCTATGTTCATTGACTTCTAATCTATATCCAACATCTGTGCCCAAGATCTCCAGCTACACCGATTCTGCAGCATCCTGAAATAGCCAGGAGGTCAGGAACTCAATATACCACATTATTCAGTAATGAGATTAGGGAACTATTAGGGAAGGCATTCAAGTTGTGAGCATGAGAACGAGGCACTTGAAAATAAGGAAAGATATGAATTTATAGCACAGCACTTGCTTCACACACGGTAAAACTCTCCTGCAAATCATAGAATGGTTTGGGTTGGAAGGGATCTTAAAGATCACCTAGTCCAAATCCCTCTGCCATGGGCAGAGACACCTTCCTTCCACTAGACCAGGCTGAATGTGAAGCAGCTTTTCTTACTCTCAATGAGAGCAGAGTAAGGTGCTCTGCACTCACATGGGCTGATCACATGCATGTTGTAGTGGTTTGATTTTAGGCCTTCCTTGGCAACCAGGTCGAAACCAAGGAAGTACCATATCCCAGTATTCCGTTCTATTTCTTTATGTAAGCAGACATATAAATATAATGGGAGAGGGGATTGAGTTCCTCTTCTCTTCCAGCATACTTGGAGAAAGCAACCCTTCCTGCGGCTCCTCCAGCCATGGGGCTGTGGGCCTGTGGTTTGTCGAGAGGCCGCTGCTTTCTTCCCAATTTTGAGAGGAAGATGCAGTGACTGTGGACTGGGACATTTCTGTTTTCTCAAGGAAAGTATTGAGATTTTGTTTGTTAGTTCATTATTAGTTGGGTATATGTTTTTCTGTTTTCGGGTGTTGGGGTTTTTTTCTTATGTATATATAGTTTTTGTAATTGTATATAAATGCAATATAAGTATAAATACATATATATATTGCTTTAGTTCTGCTATTTTGGTTCTTTTGGGGTTTTTTTTCCTCTCTCTCCTTTTAGCCAAAAAGGGGAGGAAGAAGGACTTTTGTTGTGGTGTTGAGGACTTGGCAGGGAGCCAGGTCCAAACTACCACACTTAAAAACTGGTGTTTCTGCTTGGTTAGTTTTGGTTATCTTGGTTGTTTTGGAACAGAGCCTGGGAAGGCAGCCAAGTTGGTGTAAACATAGTCCATTGTTTTGGAACACTACTGGGAGAGCTGCCAAGAGAATTTTGTTTATATAAACATACCTTTTGCTTGGGAACAGAGAGAAAGAATATATATAAACATGTTGTCCTGGATTAAAAAGGGTTTTCCCCTGGAGTTGGAAAGTGGTTAACTCCAGGGGGGTGGTGTTTCTTGGTGTTGACCCAATCAGCACCCCTGCAAAATTAAAACATATCACACCAGATTGGAAAAGAAGGATGATGAGGTAGTTGGAAGAGAGGCAGTCATGGTCTGAGCCACGAGGAGGTAGGGGCCAGAGAGCCCCGCTGGGGGTCAAAGCCCCCAGCCCCCTAGCTGGGGGCTGCAGGAGCTTGGAACAGTACTAAACTGGGCCAAGTACTGTAGCTAAGAACTGGAGGAAATTTCCTTGCTGTGAGTGGGCAGCAGAAGACGGAAAAGCGGTGGCAGAGGCAGTGTTGAGTGGAGAACTGTGGCCGAGAGCCAAAAGAGATAGCAAGCAGCGAGATAGCACATAGCCAGGCTAGGAGACACAGAGATCATCTGCAAGAGGGAGAGCTGGCAACAGAGCAGAGAAAACTCTGCAGAGACTCTTTTTGGGGTAAGACTGAATTACTTTCCCAAAAACCCTTGGAGACCCCTCTTAAAAGGAGGGGGTGGACTTCCATTTGAGGGGAGTCCTGAAATGCAGCAGCACCGGAGAGAACAGCTGAGAAACTCGGAGTTGTCCTGAGAGCTGGACCAGGATGGAATGCGGGGGAAGTGGCCTTGCCCCCCCGCATGCTGCCACGCTGGCAGTTTGAGACAGAGCAAAGGAGCTCTGGTAGATCGCTTGGGACAAAGACTGAACTGAGAGCTGCCCTAAACGTTCTGACTCAGGAGGAGCTTGAATCCCCTGAGGAAGGGACTTTCACGAAGATACCCTGCACTTCATGATATGACCATGGTGAGGCGAGCCTTGTCTCTGCTGGCAGTCCGCAGGTGAGACCTTCGCTTGGAGCCAAAGGGCTGAAGGGTGAGAAGAGACCCTCTTGTGTGTAATGGAGAGAGAGAGATTCCAGCTATGACAACTCCAGCTACGACTACTGCTTTGAAGAGAAGAGACACTGCTGCCCTGAAAGTGGAAAGGATCTTTCCTTCTTCCCTTCTGAACTTTTATTAGAGAGAAAGGAGGGACTTGATCTAGTGTAAATATTGCTTTACCATAGGAGAGATAGTTAGAATTGTGTATATAATGTATTATAGTATTTATTTGTGTAGTAATTGTAATATAATTCCCTTCTGTCCATATTGAGTCTTGTGTTATGTCTGGAAAACCCTCTCACACTGAAGCAGATTGGAGGGGGGGGGCTTGGACTTGGAAATTGGATTTTTGGGGGTCTCAAACCATGACACATGGCTTTTTTATTCATTTTTTTTGTCATCTTAGCCATCTTTATACTTTTTCTGGATATCCTGTGAGAAATCACCCAAAAGGCATCTACCAATTTCTTTCTTTCCTTAATTTTGACATCAAAGGCCTAGTAATGGAGGTCCCTAGGATTAGAATTGACCCCCGTCCTTACCTAAATTGTTTAGCAATGGCCATGGAAGTGTTATTTAACATTGGAAGGGTGGTGTCGTACTGCTTTCCTCTTTGTAGGAAAGGCTGAACTTCTAAAGGATTTGCTGGAACTTCGGGAAGGGCCTTGAAAAGGCCAGTTTCTGGATGGCAAGGAGCGTGGGTAAATTTTGGCAAGTTGGTAGGATGTGTGACCCCTCCCATTAGTTGAGACTTCACACCAGAACAAGTGTTCAATCCTGATGAGATGTCACGTCGTTTAACGAAGAGTGTTTTCCATACGAGGATACAAATATACAATTCTTTGCTTTGTATTGGGGCTTGACGAGTGCTTATCAAGTTGCTGTTGACTACTCTTGAAGGGCTAAGGCTGAGGCAGAAACTCAAGCTATGCCACGTGAAACCAGCGCTAAGTCCACTGAAAATAGGACTCAAACTACACCACCTGAGATACCTCTTGCCCCTGTAGTGACAAGGAAGTCATGGATACCGAAGCCCAAAAGCATAAGTCTACGAAGAATGGGAGACCAAAGCAAGTCAGATGATGACGGGGCAGGAACCGATACTGATTCCAGTGCCAGTACTTCACTAAAGGACACGAAACTAGAAAGTGAAACTTTGCAATCAATGACCCCATCAGAACTCCGAGACTTATGAAGAGATTACAGTCGTCTGTCTGGTGAACAAATTCTACCCTGGCTGCTCCGATGCCAAGACACTGGGGCTAAAGCTCACATGTTGGTAGGTCATGAAGCACAACAACTAGGACCTATTAGCAGAGATCGCGAATCTCAACCAATTACTTGCAGACAAGAAACTCATAAGCAGTCTTTGGGCGTGGCTTGTCACAAGTGTGAAAGAAAAGTACCCATTCAAAGAATATTTAACATGGCCCCCAAGAAAGTGGACTAAGGTAGAAGGAGCCATCCAGTACTTAAGAGAATTGGCATTATTGGAACTTATGTATGATGACACTCAATACGATTGTGTCGTTGATGAGCCAGAGGGTGTCACTTGCACATTACCTATGTGAAGAAAGATACTCCAAGGTGCTCCTGCACCATATGTTCATACCTTGGCAGCATTGATGCTTCCATACACGGAGCCAACACACACTGTGTACTGTGTTATGATGCATGGAAGAAGGAGTAGAAGCCAGCAACTCATATTCTAGAGACAATTTCAATCCCAGTTACCAACAAACACCTGTTAAAAAGGGGCCTTATGAGCACTCCAAATATGAGGACGACTACAGAGACTACAGACACAGACCAGTAGAACAACCTCAACCACGATCTCAATCTCAATCTTGGTCCCAGTCCCGCTCACGATCTCCTTCCTTCACACGCAGAAGGAGAGAAAGCCCTAAACATAGATCATGTGTTTTATCTGCATGACCAGGGAGAAAGCATGAGAAAGTGGGATGGTGAATCTACTTCTAAGATCAAAGCCCAAGTGAGAGAATTAAGATGAAAGAAAGCTGATAAGAAAGTCATCTATGTAGCTGATGCAGATGTCCTGGAAAGAGAACTGCAATCTCCAAGATGTAAGAAAACTGAGGTCCATTTCCATGATGATAAGAAGGCCTCTGGAGGGGCAAAGCAAAGATCCAACGATGAATGCTCTAACCAGGACCAACAGAGGGGCCCTGCCTTCTGCCAGGAAAAGGAGAGGGACGAGAAAGACAATAGGGTTTACTGGACAGTGTGGATTCGATGGCCTGGCACATCGGATCCTCAGGGATACCGAGCTTTAGTAGATACCGGTGCACAATGTACTTTGATGCCATCGGGGCATAAGAGCACAGAGCCTGTTTGGATTTCTGGAGTGACAGGAGGACATCAAGAATTATCGGTGTTAGAGGCTGAAGTGAGTTTGACAGGAGACCAATGGGAAAAGCATCCCATTGTGACGGGGCCAGAATCCCCTTGCATTCTTGGCATTGCTTACCTCAGAAGAGGATACTTCAAAGACCCAAAGGGGTACTGATGGGCTTTTGGTGTAGCCACAGTGACTGAAGAGAAATCCAAACAATTATCTGCCCTGCCTGGCCTCTCAGAAGATCCTTCCGTTGTGGGACTACTGCGAGTCGAAGACCAGCAAGTGCCAACAGCCACTACCACAGTGCACAGATGACAGTACCGATGAATTGAGATGCTGTGATCCCCATCCATAAGATGATTCGAAATCTGGAGAGCCAAGGGGTGGTCAGTAAAACTCACTCACCCTTCAACAGCCCCATCTGGCCTGTACGTAAATCTGATGGAGAATGGAGATTGACTGTGGACTATCGTGGCTTGAATGAAGTCACGCCGCCATTGAGTGCTGCTGTGCCAGACATGTTGGAGCTTCAGTACCAGCTGGAGTCCAAGTCAGTGAGGTGGTACGCCACCACTGACATTGCTAATGCGTTCTCCATCCCCTTAGCAGCAGAGTGCCGGCCGCAGTTTGCCTTCACGTGGAGAGGTGTGCAGTACACCTGGAACTGACTGCCCCGGGGTGGAAACAGTCCCACCATCTGTCACAGGCTGACCCAGGTTGCACTGGAGAAGGGTGAGGCTCCATAACATATACAATACATTGATGACATGATTGTATGGGGGGACACAGCAGAGGAAGTTTTCAAGAAAGGAAAGAAAATCATCCAGATTCTCCTCAAAGCTGATTTTGCCATCAAGAAGAGTAAGGTCAAGGTACCTGCCAAAGAGATCCAGTTCCTAGGGGTGAAATGGCAAGATGGACGTCACCAGATTGCAACAGAAGTCATCAACAAGATTGTAGCAATGGCTCCACCAACCAACAAGAAAGAGACACAATCTTTTCTGGGGGCCATAGGTTTTTGGAGGGTACACATCCCTGAGTACAGCCAAATTGTGAGCCCTCTTTACTTCATGACCTGTAAAAAGAATAATTTTCAATGGGGTCCTGAACAGAAGCAAGCTTTTAAACAGATTAAGCAGGAGATTGCACAGGCTGTGGCTCTTGGACCAGTCTGGACAGGATCAGATGTGAAAAACGTAGTCTATTCTGTGGCTGGAGATAAAGGTCCCTCCTGGAGCCTCTGGCAAAAGGTGCCTGGTGAGACACAAGGTCGACTACTCGGTTTCTGGAGCCGAAGCTACAAAGGTTCTGAAGCCAATTACACCCCTATGGAGAAGGAAATTCTGGTGGCCTATGAAGGCATACAAGCAGCCTCAGTGGTAGTTGGCACAGCTCTTCCTGGCACCTCGACTACCAGTGCTGAGCTGGATGTTCAAGGGAAAGGTGCCCTCTATGCATCATGGCACTGATGCTACATGGAGTAAGTGGATTGCTTTGATTTCACAGCGTGCTGGAATCGGAAACCTGAATCACCCTGGAATTTTAGAGATCATAACGAGTTGGCCTGAAGGTGGAAACTTCAGTCTGGCAGATCAGGAGGAAGAAGAACAAGTAAATCAAGCTGAAGAAGCTCCACCATACAATCAGTTACCCGAGGAAGAAGCGTATTACGCCCTGTTCACGGATGGTTCTTGCTGTATTGTAGAGAAGAACCAGTAGTGGAAAGCAGCTGTTTGGAGTCCTGTCTGACAAGTGGCAGAAGCTACTGAAGGAAAAGGCAAATTGAGTCAATTTGCAGAACTCAAAGCCATCCAATTGTCCCTGGACACTGCCGAATGAGAAGGATGGCCAAGGCTTTATGTTGTGGATGACAGCCAATGCCCTATGGGCTAGAGAGATGGAAGATGAACTGGAAGTGTAGAGGAAAACTCATTTGGGTTGCTGATTTATGGCAAGACATTGCTGCTTGAGTTAAGAAGCTGAAGGTCAGAATCTGCCATGTAGATGCCCATGTACCCAAGGGTCGAGCTAATGAGGAACATCATAATAACAAAGCAGACCAAGCTGCACAAGTCGAGGTGTCACAAGTAAACGTAGACTGGCAGCGTAAAGAAGAATTATTCCTAGCTCGATGGGCCCATGATGCTTCAGGCCATCAGGGCCGAGATGCCACCTATAGATGGGCATGAGACCAAGGGGTGAATTTAACCATGGACACTATTTCTCAGGTTATCCATGACTGTGAAACCTGTGCCACTATTAAACAGGGAGGAAGACTGAAGCCGCTATGGTATGGTGGATGTTGGGATAAGTATAGATGTGGGGAGGCCTGGCAGGTTGATTATATCATATTGCCACAGATCTTCCAAGGTAAACGCTATGTGCTTACCATGGTGGAAGCAACCACCGGATGGCGAGGGACTTTTTCAGTGCCCCATGCAACGGCCCGAAATACCATTCTGGGTCTTGAAAAGCAAGTCCTGTGGTGACATGGCACTCCAGAGCACATTGAGTCGGACAATGCGACTCATTTCAGAAACAATTTAGTTACTACTTGGGCAAGGGAACATGGTATTGAATGGGTATATCACATTCCACATCATACACCAGCCACTGGGAAGGTTGAATGGTGTAATGGACTGTTAAAAACTACTCTGAAAGCACTAGTTGGGGGAACTTTCAAGAACTGGGATCAAAACTTAGCAAAGGCCACATGGTTAGTGAACACTAGAGGCTCTGTCAATCGAGCTGGCCCTGCCCAAGCAGAATCCCTCCACATTGTTGATGGAGATAAAGTTCCAGCAATTCACTTGAGAGGTATGCTAGGTAAAGCTGTTTGGGTTACCCCTGCCTCAGGCCAAGACAAACCCATTTGTGGGATTGTCTTTGCTCAAGGGCCAGGATATACCTGGTGGGTAATGAAAAAGAATGGAGAGATCCAATGTGTGCCTCAAGAAAATTTAACCTTGGGGAAAAACTAATCGTGTGTTCTGAGTTGTGTTTTGCAGGAGGCCAGTCACCAGATGAGAAAGACCTGAACTAAGCTGATGCCGGTATCCAATGATGAGACAGCCTAGAATGATGAACCTGCCCTAAAGCCAGATCTGTGATCATGATCGAGAAAAGGCCAAAGATCTGAACTGAGCTGATGCTGGTGCGGATACTCAACAACAACACAACAGCTTTGAAAGACAAAACAACGACTATATAAGCACAAGACACAGGCGTATGCGAGATATAGGTGTTACGTTAAAAAAAAAATGGAATAAGGGGTGGAGAATATAGTGGTTTGATTTTAGGCCTTCCTTGGAAACCAGGTCAAAACCAAGGAAGTACCATATCCCAGCATTCCATTCTATTTCTTTATGTAAGCAGACATATAAATATAATGGGAGAGGGGGTTGAGTTCCTCTTCTCTTCCGGTGTACTTGGAGAAAGCAGCCCTCCCTGCGGCTCCTCCAGCCATGGGGCTGTGGGCCTGTGGTTTGTCGAGAGGCCGCTGCTTTCTTCCCAATTTTGAGAGGAAGATGCAGTGACTGTGGACTGGGACATTTCTGTTTTCTCAAGGAAAGTATTGAGATTTTGTTTGTTAGTTCATTATTAGTTGGGTATATGTTTTTCTGTTTTCGGGTGTTGGGGGTTTCTTTCTTATGTGTGTATATAGTTTTTGTAATTGTATACAAATGTAATATAAGTGTAAATACATATATACATTGCTTTAGTTCTGCTATTTTGGTTCTTTTGGGTTTTTTTTCCCTCTCTCTCCTTTCAACCAAAAAGAGGGGGAAGAAGGACTTTTGTTGTAGTATTGGGGACTTGGCAGGGAGCCAGATCCAAGCTACCACGCATGTGTATCCCTGTGAGTTCGTTTCCTACCCTGCTTTGCCCTAAGTAACTTGTTTGGGTGCTCCACTGCAGACTGAGTATCTCTACTGGTATTTTGAAAACACCTCCTGAAGCAGTCTAAGTGTGATTGATTTGGCCCTGATTTACCTGTGCTAAAGAGAGAAATATTTTGTAAATGCTGCTAGGCAAAAAGAAAAAATTACAAATAGTTAGGGTTTAGAGTTTTCTCTCTTGTTGGAGACTTCTTGGAAAGGAGAGAAGGATTTTGTATTTTTTGTTAACATAGTATAAATGGAAACTCAAATGCAGCAACATGAAATATAGTATGTGCTTTTGCCTTGTCAAGTTTAAAGATTTTGCAGCAAGCTGAATGCACTGCACTACAAATCACTCATTTCAGGTTCCCACCATGGAAATTATTCACTAACATCAATAACTTGTTCAGCACCTGTGTTTATCTCACAACCAGACATACTTGGCTTGTATCCCTGGCTTAGTTATAAAATTAAACTATTTAATCCTTCAAACAAGACAATCACTAAGCGTTCATTTTCTTCCTGTTAAACTTTCATAATTCAACAACTTCAGTGGAATTTAGACAAAGGAATCATAAGGGGTGATGCAACAGGGGAAAAAGCCCTGAGAATTTGTATTCATGAGGTATGAGGTTTCACCAGGAGGAAATGGGACCAGAAAATACCATGTTCAACACATGTATTAGGTTTGTTCATCAAGGGCAGGATGCAGTCTTAAAATACTCTATTGCTATAGGATACACATCTCTCTGACATGCCAATCAGTCATATGGTGTAATCTTCATTTCTAAAAACCAAATCCATGTTAAAATCAGCTTTCTCAGTTATCTGGAAAACGCAGCCACAGCACCTCTGGATGACTACAGGCAATTTAAAGAACGGGACCATGCTGTTGATACTTCTCTAGGGAATTCCAGTATTCACACTATATATCTGTCCTGCATCTTATCCCCTTGTGCTAACAGAGCTCCACAGGGTGATGTGGCTGAAGGGAGGATCACCCTTACATAAACCCTTAGATATATTATCCTATACACTTGTTTTAAAGAGCCGCTCTGCCTGGTAACAATGAGCGAGAATGACAGCAACCTAAGAGGAATGACTGAGTAGGACTTGAGTGCACAAATGGGCTGATGAGGCTTTCTGATGATGACAAGAAAGAGGAGAGAGTATCTGACTATGAGAAGACTTTGTTTGTATCTTTTTCTTTATGGTTTGCAGAAGTGCAAACTCTGTTCAAGAAACATACAGACCAGTTTTGAGCCAGGAGAAAGAGGAGAATGCCAGTCAGAGTGGTGATCAAATTGTCTTGTTGTGTGGAGCATTTAGGTCCACACAGTTGCAGAGAATAAGAACAGCATGTCTAGGACTCTTCTCACCTATCCTGTATTTACACGAAAATAACTTCAGTGGAATTCTTGATGATTTACACCAGCTTTACAAAAACTAGCCCCCAGACTAGGAATGATACATCCCAGTGTCATGACTGTCAGGATTTCTAACAAAATGAGGTGTATCCTGATTAGAAAAGTTGAGGAGCAGTCTAAAAGGCTCCGTAAACACATTAGCAGGAAAACTACTCATGAAATAATTTGAGTCCTGTACAAAAAACACAGCATGCCTCATATTTTCCACCCAATTCTTATGCGGTTTGGAGCACCTCATGTCCAAAGAAAATTGTGCTCTCATCACCCAACCTTTTGTGTATGTCATGCCCTTTAACACATGCAAACACCTTATCAAGTTATCATAGCATATCCTTTCAAGGATTCTGAAGGCAGCTGCCACCCATGATGGCTCTTGCTGCCTGTAGCATTCCAGGCACTTGCACCTCACTTAATACAGTAACAAAAACAGCTTGGCTGCCACGCAGCCTACAGTGTGCTATTACAGCTGTGAAACAGCTAACTTTGGCATCCATATATCATTAAGCCTTTGTTTCAGAAACTCTCAGAATAGCTTTTTGCCGCAAAACCGCCAGTGTCAAGTCTGTAAACTGGCACAAGTGAGCAGAGTAGCTGAGAACAACAGACCGGGTTTTGGAGATGATCAAAGTGTCACGGAAACCAAACCATCACCAGGCAGATACACCAACAGCAGTCATTTAACATCAACTCTTTCCAGGATGTCAACATTTTTCAGCTCTTGTAAGCAACTGGACAAACCCAGGCTAGCTGCTGCAAGTCACTGGGCTGAAAGCAAACTGTTCTGAAGTGGGACAGAAGTAATGGATGTTGAAACTGGGGTCTATTTTCACCAAGCAGGTCTCTACTGCTTATTGCCTTCAGAATGTTACAACAAAAAAGAAAAATAATAAAAAAAATAAGACTCGTTTTGCAGGGGGGAGGTAGAAAATCATCAGAGAGAAAGTGGGTGGAATATTTTACAAACCAGCACCAACAGAAAAAATACCACCTGCACTGTGTATGTTGAAGAGGACAAGGCTCAGACTACAGGTGCATCCTTACAGGCCAGGCTAATATTTCCTGTTAGTGTTTGTTCAGCAGCAATGGCAAAAGTAACTGGTAAAGGCATATTCTCTCCAGCGATGCACCTCTCCCTCTAGGGACAGGACTGTGTTTGAGGAGTGAGCCTGTAAGATTGCCTTTCCTTAGGACTTCTCTCTCCAAACAGGGGAGTCACAGCCATACAGTCTTGAGCATCCCACATGCCTCAAAAGCTGCCAGGTTGCAAATAATGGAGGAAGTGTATAAGCCATGATTGTTAGGAAAAATTCAACTGATTGACTTTTTTAATCAACTTAGCAATCTAGAGCTCTGCAGTCACTTTCAGACATGGTCTGGATCAGAGGAAACATGCACTGAATGCATTTATTTTTCTCTCTCTGTGTATATGTGTGTGTGTGTGTGTGTGTGTATGTGTGTGTGTGTGTTTGTACGGATATGCAGGAAACCAGACTGCCTTGGGAGACTACAGCTGAACTATGCCACAGTTAGCCTGGACAGGATACGCTCACATGGCAGCTCACCATTTTCCTGTCCTGGCCACACTCTGCTTGCAGTGCAAGGCACTGTCTGGGGCAGTGGTCCCACCTTTCCCACCCTCTCTGGACTATGACTCACTCCTCTGCAGGCAAAAGAAAGCTCACTTTCTCTTCTGGTCTTTTCTATATATATGTGTACAAAAACACACACTTGTATGCACCTGTGAGTCATGCAACCTTTCATAATCCAGTCCAGACATTTTTATCAATAGAAGTAGCATTGACCAAACCAAAATAACTATCTTGTACTGAAGAATCCCTATGATTGCAGTTTTCCTCTGACTCAGAAGATGGTCTTGCCTCTGCAGGTCTCAGGAGGAGTGGTCTTTCTTTCCTGCTTTCATGTTAATGCTCTTTTGCATTCACATTTCTTAACCCCTGACACGGTGTGGAGAAAGGACTAAAGCAGTAGGTGTTTCATGCATAGCCTCTTAGCATATCTTTTCTTAAGCAGACCTGTATGAAATACAAGTGAATACTTAAAGAAAGATGAAGTTATAAAATACAACAGAAATATTTTTGGAAATAAGGTGACTTTCATGGTCTTAATTTGATCCCATTCGCTTTAGTCTTTAATCAGTGATGGCACCTCTGTTGCTTTTCACAGGATCATTTTTCTGATAATCTCTAGCTGTCACTACACTTCAGGTTGACACTACACAAGGGACTTGGAAGTGCAGAGAGGATTAAGACTAAAAGAGAATATTGAATTTTGGTCCCAACTCCTAATGTCTGTTGTCTGATTCCTCAATTTCAGCACCATTGATTTTTCTGGTAACTAGTTGTTTTCTTGAAAAGCCAAGAGAACCAACATCCCTGGTATAGTACAGAGAATCTGGCAGCTGACATCTGAAACTGGTCAAAGCCTGGTAGGGACATAACTCTGCCTGGATGAGTGCCCTAGGCACAGAGCAGAGGGTCAGAATGTGGAGCTGGAGCAGCAGTGGAGGTGGCACTGTCTCTTTTAGTTTCAGCCTGCTCTAAAGCTGTCTTGTGGTGACAATGAGAGTATGTGTGAGAATAATTACAGGAGTGAATGTCTGGCAGCCCTGCATCCAGGCTTTGCCGCAAATCAGGCACCAGAATTGTGGAATGCACATCTAAAAACCACTTATGAAAGGGTCAGAATAAGCAACCTGCTTGTGTGAATTTTGTAGCCAAAAATTAATCCAGTTGCTCAAAAAAAACATTTGGGCACATCTGCCTCAAGTACATTCACTGAAATTCCCTGCAACATTTATTTTTATTGCAATGAATGAAGCAGGTTACTTGGTACAAGGACTCAAAGCTGTTTTGTGAACTCTGTGCTTCTTGCACGTCAGCTAAATCATAGGTTCATCAAGGAGTCCAGCAAGTATCCACAGTCCAAGATACTGTATATAAGAGTTTACCTTATGTGCTCTACCTGATTCAGTCTATCAGAGTAAACAAGGTAAATTTTAAAAACATTTCAGGAGGCCCTGCAGAGAGACCTCAACAAATTAGAGGGCTGGGCAATCACCAACCATATGAAGTTCAACAAGGGAAAGTGCCAGATTCTGCACCTGGGATGGGGCAACCCTGGAGGTACAGACAGACTGGGTAATGAGATGCTGGAAAGCAGTGCTACGGAAAGGGACCTGGGGGTCCTGGTCGATGGCAAGTTGAATCTGAGTTAGCAGTGCCCTGGCAGCCAGGAGGGTCAACTATGTCCTGGAGGGGCATCAGGTAAAGCCTATCGAGGGAGAGGATTGCCCTGCTCTGGGGTTGTTCTAGATTTTCATGTTGGGTAGCTGAGAGCTGGGAGCAACATAGAGAGATCTCCAAAAATATGCACATTTTCATTAGGTTCCTGTTCATTTAGGAAGTCATCTGTGTGCTTCCTCTTTCGTAACAGAACAAGTGCAAAACAGTAAAATCAGTAAATTAACCTTCAGGAGGGAGGAGTTCTCTGGAGGACACAATAAAGATTAATAACCTTCTTCTGTGATGCTCTTTGCTTCAGAGCTCTGCACCAGATGTTTGCTCCTGCAGTGCACAGTGAAGGCAGAAATTAGGAGGGGTGCCAGATGGTAATGGACTGAGCTATTTGCATGTCTGTTTTACCATTCGGCAGACCCTGAGAGCAGGGCTAAGCAGCATAGCAGACCAGGAAATGGTGCCATCATTGTGAATATTAACCTGCTCATCTCATTCCCTACGTAATTTTACCAAATAGTCTGATATGTGCGACTGAGTACAAATCCAACTGAGAATTCCCCGTGGAGAGTCTCAGAAAGAGACATGATTTTTGTTAGTTTTGGTCAATGATTTTGGACCAAATAAATTTGGTCCAAATTAATTCATTTAAAGTAAGTGATATCTGAAATAGTCGACAGTTAAAATAGAGATTTGATTCCCAAAATTATCCTGAAAACATTAAATACTCCTCTTCCTCAACAGAGTTTCATTACTTATTTGCATCTGATGCTGCACAGGTATGCAGGGTCTCCTCCTGTAAGGCAACACCCTCTCCACTTGATTAATTTAGTTTATTTCACTGTTAAAACATTTTCAAAACATTAAAGCATTGTTATAATGATGTTTTACTTGCCAGCTGTGCTACTTAAAGCTCTGTAGTTGTGTCGGGGGGGACACGCAACCACTTCATGGTAGCAGTGACTCCCACTCCAGACCTATACTCACTACTGCCCTCTTCCTTGCACCTCTGACCCCAAAGAGAGACTGGAAGAGCTCTTTCAGGAAGTAGGAAAGTCTGTAAAAAATTTGACCCCATCTATTGCAAGAATTGCATTGCAATTATGAACTTAGCTTAAGCAGCCAGGTGGTATTACACAGATAATTTGTGTGTCTTCCCTGATCAGGCACTTCTGCTGCCTTTACATTTACTATATTGGTTGTGATTGAAGTATAGGTTTTGCTTTTCCCTAATTCTATGACTTTACTCCTTTATTTGTCCTCCTCTCTTGATAACGCAGTTGCAGGAATATGTACACAGTACCCAAAAAATTTATCTTCTTCATCAAAGGAGAGATGTTCCTCCTGCATTTGGGTTTGATAAATCCATTTTATCAAATCTTAATTACAGACCAAATACACACTTCATAGCACCATCTCTTTTTGGGTCCATTCTGCCTACAGAAATTAAAAAGACAAAGCCTAGATTTCTAGAAATAGCAATAGCATAAAGGTGGAGGAGAGAGGCCATGCTGCAATTCTCTGCACTGTTAGGATGTGAGTGTTGTACCTCCTGGCTGTAAAGGACTGAGGACCTGAATGTTGGGTGCTTGGACTTCATGAAAGTAAAAGGTTGATGTGCATTCACTGATACAGAGAGGAATATATGCATTTGCAGGGTTTTATCACATCTGAATTCAAAAACTCTGTAGTTATGGTCATCTAAAATGTTTAAAAATATCTGCTGAAGAAAACCATGGGTTTGATCCTGAGTCCAAGAGGTTGCAGCACTTGGCAGAATAGCAATATTTGTGTTGTTGTCAAAACTTTCTGCTTGAAGAAGCCAGATATCTGCAGAATGTCCCCAGGGTCAGGAGAGAGCACACCCAGCAGCAAAGGCTGCTCTGTGAGGGGAGGGGTGGCGAGAGAGTTGCTGAAGAATAATCACCTTGTTCCTTTCCTGGCACGAGCAGGTGCAGGGGAAGCAGAAGGGTGTATTCCAGTGCCAAACTAAAACTTGAACTGTTATTCAGAATGTTATTCAGCAACTGCATTTCAGTGCTACCCATATGTGTGCTGCTTAGAAAGAGTGGAGACAGTCAGGGGGCCACAAGAGGAAGACTTTCCCGTCAGAGTTTATCTGGCTCTGCAAAGCGCAACTGCTTTTTCCTTTGCTGTTTTGTAGCCAGGGGGAAGGACAAGGAGGCTGGACAATGACAAAGGGGTTGGCTCTTTGTAGATCGTTTACTAAATGGCACACAAAGCAGAGCATATCCTGACACGAATTTTCTTTTTTCTGTTTTACAGTTTGTTTTCCTTCACTGAATGTTAAAGCTATTAAATCAATAACTGATGACAAGTGAGTTTAATTTGTAAAGTAAGAGTAATGTAAGCCTATCTGAGTAGTTAACGATTAACAGTTACAGACTGGGAGCAGGATTTTGTTCATTTCAGAAACCACCTGGGGCCATTTGCTTTTTCATTATGCTTTGGTATATACAAAGATCTGGAATGTACCACGTTATTATCCTGGTGATGATCAGTACATGCACAAACGTTCACATTTAGAGTAAATCCAGTTATGACTGGATGCCTTTCTGCTCTGCTTTATGCAATTATACTGTTTAGTCATGAATCACAGACCTTCTAATTAAGGCTCAAGGTCAGGCACAGTGGGATGGAAGGTGACCAGAATTCTAGATAAAGGCCTTTAAAACCATCAGTTGTTTACAGGAATTGCCATGCACTTTAACCAAAGAACTAGACTGACAGATCTAGTATTAACAGACCAAAGTTAATTCCTCTAATTTCTCTGCATTCTTGCAGGCAGTTTCCTCTAACAGAGGAATTAAAGATCACGCACCAGCTACCTCCTGTGCTACCCCAGCCAAGCTTTACCAGTCATCAGCCCCAGGCTCCTCTGTGGGGGAAGAGACCAGCTGTAGCAGTCAGTGTCTCCAAGAGCCAGCAGCTCGTTAGCACCTTGGTATATCCTTCAAAATGATGCATTATGTTTTCCTCCTTTCATGTGACAGTGATGGTGTGGTACACAACTAAAAAGGGGATATTGTTGGGAAATTCCATATTTCTTCATTCGGTTGCATGTCTGGGACAGAATAGCTTTCCCTTTGAAATCCCTGGATTTCAAGCATCTGCCACTGAGTTCTGCCGTCTTGCATAACTGGTGACCTCCCATAATTCCTATGCCTGCCTGGACTCTGCAATGGCAGACCTTTTGAGGAATCTCCTTATCACCGCCACTTGATTCCATTGTCTCCTGCATTTTAGCAAAGGCAAGGCACGAGGTCACTTTGCCCTGCTCTGCAATCTTCAGGAGCAGAAATTGTATCTTCCTTCAAAAGGTCTTTGGGCAAACAGCAGTTAAAGAGACGCCCTTGTTTTGTCCATTGTGATGGCTGAGGACTTTACCCCACAAAAGGCAGAGCAGCCAGGCAACTAATCTAGATCCTCCACAGTGGTGAAGGATGGAGGAAGAGAAAAGTATCCTGTGATAGATGTTAGCAGGTGGGATTCCCCATCTGCATTTTCCTAGGAGGCTTAAGAGTCGTCTTCCCAGGTTGCATGCATCACCGTGTCCTGCTTACTGATGCAAGATAACCTTAGTCACCCAATAAACAGCTCATGTAGAGAAGTGCTTTGCTCTTATTCTGTAATCTGGCACGGTGTCTCTCTTTTAATGGATCCCATAAGAAGAAGCTAAGATAATTTCAGTGAGCAAGGATGAAATGTGCTGCATCCTGGGGTTTGGCTAGAAGCCATGTTCTGCTGGATGCAGAGAGGTTGTGTACCAGGGGCGTTCCCTGCTTTGTCCTTCCAGCCAGCTGATGCTATAAACACAACCCAAGGAGCAGAGAAACCTGAAGTTCTCATCTTTGTGTTCACTGGAACACAGGGACTCTGTCACAAGTGGGTTTGGGATGTCAGGTGACCAAAGCACTGGGCCCATCTCTCCTCTTTCTCCCCACTTAGTCCTTTTGAATAGCACCAATATGGGGAGGGAAGAAAGAATAATTCCAGTGATTTTAACAAATTCTGTAGAAGAACTGTAGAGGAAAAGAGCATATAGGTAAATCCCAGCTTTGATTACAAAGAGAAGATGCATGTGGAAAAGAAATAGCAAGAGAAGGCTAGGTCTAGAAATGCTAGGTCTTCCCAGTTCAGTGCCTTTCCAATTTTCTTCTTCTATTTGTTTTTTCAAGAAGACATTTTTATAATACAAGAAAGGAATAGAATTGGTCTCAGCTCTGTTTCATGTCTAGTCATATGCCTTGTCATGTCTACGTAAGCTGGCAGCTGACCTTTTAGCTGGTTTTAGCCATGGGGTTTCCAGAAAGTAAAACATTTATTTTTTTTCCACTTTGTGTGTGTCTGTGTGCTAGCATCGATTTCAGAAAAACTGTGAAGGGACTACAGAAACAAACAAAACTGAGCAAAACAAACCGAACTTGAGAATAACAAGCCCATGGCTGAGGGCAGCCTGTTTCCAAAGGGGAAGATGTGATCTGGGGTTCAGTGGTTTATTTGCTGAGAAAACAATCTCCTTAATGTTCCTGCTATATCTAGGTTTCATGATAGATGCATTGCCCTTCACTATCCCAGATTCTCTTTGTGGCTTTGCTTGTGGTTTAACTCAGATGAATTATTCTTTGGAATGGAGGTGCTGTGTCTGTTCTTTCAAGTGAGTTTAGCACAAGGAGAGGCTTGTATGCTTAAGCAAAGGGCTAGAGCATTCTTTGCTTTTCACTCATCCTCCTCCCTCTGGTGCCAGATCCTGCTCTCTGATGACAGTGATGCCATTGGCACGACTGCCCCACAGCCAGATGAGCAGAAGACTTCAGCTGTCAACTCAGTCAAACCCATTTCCATGCCCACAGCTGGAGGTTTCCCTCACACAGGGATGCCATGGAGCAGCTGACCCACCGGCAGAGTGTCAGCTCCTGTGGGCTGCACAGGTCTCTGCTAACCAGCCAGCTGCCCAGCACCACTTGCACTGGAGCTTCTGAGATGTCACAGTCTTTCTAGAAATTGCAGTGAGTTTTGGAGTCAAGCCTGCACCAAATCAAGATGACCTCTGCTGTCCTTCTGCCTTTGAACTGAGTTAAAGCTGCTACTCATGCACCCCAAACACTTAAACCATCTGAGCTTGCTCTTTGCAAAGTCTGGAAGATACTCAAGAATGAGATAATTTTTTCTTCCACAAGTTTTCTCAGGAATCTTACAACTGTATTCACTTGGACACACAAAAAAATATATCAGTCTGTCTGTGGGATTTTTTTGCTAAGTTAATCTACATGTGGGGCTTTATATCTTTGTCATTGACAAAATACTCTTATTCATCAAAAAAGGAAAACGTAAAAGCAAAGAGCATTTAAAATGTGATTAGTGGACTAGTCATTTGATGTAATGCCAAAATCTAGATTTCTCAGAACAAAATTTGGTAGCAAAACTAAATCTTGAATGATTCTTTCTATGCCTCCCTTACTTCTGACTACACTGTATTAAAAGAAAGTTGTAGCTAACTCTAATCTGAATTTCTTGGTCCTTTAAAACTGTCCTACGTGGTTTTGCCAGTTGTTGAGTCTAGAAAAATATTTGTTCTTGTCCTGTTTCAGGTGTGATATATGTTCTGCTTAGTCAAAGAAAGAAGCTTATTTCTAAACTTAGTTGTTATTTCTGATTTCCATCTTGCATGTTGATATTTTAATTTGCTTTAAAGGAATGATTTTTTTCATCCTTTTCTTTCACAGATGAATTATAATAAGCATGACCTGATGAAAAGCAGTAGAATGGAACAAGGGAAAACAGGTCTGGCAAGCACAGTGCATGGAAAATAAACATGACCTCTTGCTTAGTGGGGCCAAAGTTAATGGTTATAGACAGTCTTTGTTCGTGGAACATGTTCTCCTCCTCTGAAGAAAGCAAGCAATTGTTCTGCTAAATTAAAACGTAATGTGAAATGAACAGCCTTTTTTATGGGAAGAGAGTTCCCTGTCCTAGAGAGTCCCTTCCATCAGTTAGAAATCACTTCACGCAGAACTTCTGACTCCGAGAGGCTTCATGTCCTTCTGCTGGAGCGTGAAATAAGGCAGTCCATGACACCTGCTGTGGGAAGAGATGCTCATGATACCTAGTGTAAAGCAAGGACCTATTTCTTTTTTTTTTTTTCTGAAAGGGGAGAGGAATGAATCCCACACAAAAGGGGTCAACAGACACAGCACCCTCATTCCTTACTACTTTGTCCATATTATATGTCAAAACTCTGGTCACAGAGTGAAAATTCCTGGGCACAATGACAGGACCTGTCACTTCATCTCTCATCTATGTTGGGACAATGTTGTAAAATGCTAACACAAGCCACCGGCCACTCTAGCTGATGAGGAAGACCTTTGATCTTTCCTTGGTGTTTTCTGGGAATGCTTACTTCTAAACTACACTCAAAGTGGGGGCAGCACTGGAGCACATCTTCTTGAAGCATATTAACACACTGACCTCAGCCTCTTTGTCCTGGAGTGAGGAGTATGATATGGCTAACAAGTGGGATCAGCAATAAAAATACTGGCCATGGGCTGGAATAAAGGACCAATGTCATATTGCCAGTTTGATATTCCATGATACTCACTCTGGCAGTGCACTGGGGAGGACCAGCTGTCATTTCAAAGGCAAGGGACAGCACTTCTGAGCTGCTTCCTTTGGATTTCTACTTTCTACACATCATTTTCTTAGGAATTTCTGCCTGAAGATATACAGCTGCTTGAGGGGCTAAAAGATTTTATGTGACATTTATATGATTTTATATTATTTTAAGGCATTTACCACACATCTTAGTAAATTAATCTGAGAATATGTCAGTCTTACTGTTAAAAATATGCGCTTTATTTGCAGTGTAAATCTGTACGGCCTCAACACCTAGACATTAAGTCTTCTTAATACTCTGCCTGATTAAATGGTACCTGATACCCTCTCTGTACAGTGCCTTACAAACTGATCCACACACTTGCTGTATTCCTCTTTTGCAAACTGAAATAATTTTATTAGCTCTTATAACTTTCAGACAGGTATTCTTAGTTCTCTTGCTGCTTTTTCTGCTTTTGTATATTGTCCTTAAGTAGGCACAGGAACTGAATACAGCTCTTATAACTGGGTGGCCCTTTCCTCCACAGGGAGAGCAACTTTGCTTAGTCATGCTCTGCTCAGGTATTAGTGCCCTGCACAAAAATACAGAGCTGCCTTGTGCTGGCAGGTGGATCCTGCTGGCTCCAGCAAGGATGCGACAAGGGTTTCTTTCTTTGATAGAAAACAAACAAGGGGCTCGGACAGAGGGGATTCATGCAGAGAAATCTTAGCCAAGTTTGGAGAGACAACTTTGGCTGAAGTTTGCTTTATTATTGTTTCTGTTCGGATTGCAAATAAAGGCCAGGAAGGAGGCATGTTTGGACTATGTACAGCATGCGAATACTTTCCTACAGCCAGTGGGAACTTTGCCTGCTCATCCCCACACACAAATGAATGCATTCAAATCTCAGACTCCTCCATCTCTTCAAGAGATGAGTTTCTTGCACTTGCAAGGGAAAACTCCAGCTGCAGATAGAGAAGTGCTGGTGACTAAATTAGACTTTTTATATACAAAGGCACTATCTGGGGATAAACATGGGTTGTGCTTAGAGCAGAACCACATGAGACATCTGAAGTCGTCCCACTGAAATGTACAAATAAAATATGATGAGTGCTGCTTTTGCAAAACTCAGAAGTAGAGGACAAGTATAATGCCCGAAACAGTGATGGCCAGACAATGCATTCCCACATTGTGGGGATTGCCACCTTCTAGCAATATGTAGAGTACCTACCTGTTGAGCTGAGTTGTCATAATTTTGATATCATTGAACAGCTTCACTGCATTAAGTACAGACAGATGGTCATAAATATGCAAAAAGAGCAGGATTAAGGAGAATAAAAATCACGTCTTATCTTAATACAGTATGACTGCTCCCCAAATGCACGCATATATACACACATATATATTCACAAGCTTTAGTTTGCCAGTGCAACCAGGATCTGAACAGTCCTGTTCCACAGTAACCCCTACATAAGTCATCTGATGCAATATCAAGAACAAAATCTTCAGATGTGTTTCAAAATAAGCAAGGATAAGTGAACCTTGTGAAGGAAAGCTAATACAATATGAAAGAGTCAGAAGAGTGGGGGGTGTTTAATTTCCCAGAGCTTTCGCAAGTGAATTTTCCACTTACCACAGGGCAGGTCAGGAACTCATGTCCATTACAAAGTTAATACTATTGTCTTCTGATCTTTCAACCCTAACACCTGTCAATGTCACATTCCCAGGGGACAAGACTGGAAGTGGTATTTCTTTATAACAAAGAAAATATTTACAGACTTATCACTCCCTGAAAAACATCCATCCTGTTGGAATACTAGAAAAGTCATTTAAATACAAGTGGAAGTTATTAGGGAAATGCTGTGAGTTTGAATGTCATGAGATGTGACTTTTCCCATCACATTAGAGTTATCTGAAATAACTTTGATTACACTGGCTAGTTACTCTGGCTTTATGGGAGTAACTGAGAGAAGGATTTGGCCCCAGTAATTCGAAATGCAATCCAGTTCTTATTCAAGTTTCCAAAATCCGTCTTTCACAAACAAGCTTCTACAACACCTTGTACTTTCTATCTTAATTCTCTTCACAGAAAAAGGGTGAAATAGGAGCCTTTTATAAACAAGAAAGTGGCCTAACTCACTCCCTTGTGCAGGAAAACTCAGAAAAGGACAACACTGAAGTCAGTTGTTCCCTGGACTGTGCCAAATATCCATCTCCTTTGCAAAGCAAAACAGAGCCTTTGGCTGCTGTCTCCTGCAGATCTGCACATAGTGCAGGAGATCCCACAGGAGAAGAGGGGGAAGCCCCGTGTTGATGTCCTGGCTCCCAGTCTTTCCCTGCCTCCCACAGCAGCTGTCAGATTCAAGTCCGCCTCCTTGAGAGCCTCTGCTCTTGATGAGCGTCACAAGGGAGAATCCTCTCCAGTGCTTAGGGAGGGTGGTGCTGGATAAAACTTCAGGAAGTGCAGACCAGAGCTTCTTCTTGCCAAGTTCTCACCCCCAAAGCCTGCCTTCAGGTTTTGACTCCATGCAGGATGAAGTATCTCATCCTCCTGCACAGGAATTAGGCCGTCTAAAGGTCTTCAGTGACCTGCAGACACACAGATTAAAGGGCAGACAGTCACAGCTCCTGCTGAACAACCCTTCCCCTAGCAGCTAATGCCACCAGATCAGTTTGTGCTCAAGGATAATAAAAGTTTTTCTCTGATTACACTTAGGTAACACTTTCTGGCCATATCTGAGTGAGATTCAGGTTGCCTTCTCTGAGTCCTGTATTAAGTACTCTATCTTGTTACTCTGACTTAAACAATTACATGTTAGAGAGCCTGAAGCTGTGTGAGGAATTTGGCTGGGTGGTAGTTGAGCCAAGACAGATTCACACTGACCTTCCACTGGCTAATGAAATACTACCTCTGCTATATAATTCTTGAGGCTTCTTCGTATGCAGCCAGAATAGAAAATTAATAAAGAGCAGAAGTAGTTTTCAATCCAGAGATGCTATAGTGGGCTTGCAGTGGGCTATAGTGGGCTATAGTGGGCCTGCAGGAGAGCAGGGCTAAGTCATGACTGCTGAGTAATAACCATAGCTCTGCTTTGCTGGTGATGCTCCACCCTGGGCCCCTGTGTTAGATTTTGCCTAGCTGATAGACTAGTTTCTGTACCTCAAGGTCAGTTTGCAATTAGAGAGCAACTAGCCTGGAGGGAAAATATAACTGCAGTGGTTCAATAACAGAGATTAGCATGGGTCAAATAATTTGTAGGAAATTATTAATCTGGCAAATATTACCTTTCTGCACAGATAGTGATTATCACTAATTCAGTTGGTATTTAAATTACTGGCTAAGTAGTTTGTGGCAAATAGGTATTAAGTCATAGCTATTTCTGTAACTGGTTCCCTGGGAGCACTGAAAAGCAAGCTGTTCAGATCGCCTGACGCTGCTGTATTTCCTGATTGGGCAAACAGCAGCCTGACGACAGGGGTTCTGTAGTGAGCTATTGTGACTCTAAGCCTCAAACCTTATTTCTGCAAATCATCTGCAATACCCTCAGAAGGTGGGCCATGGAGCAGAAATGCTGCTCGCTAAAATATTTAGAGGACGCATGTCTAAAAGCAACATGCTCTTGCCTAAAGAGGCAAGCCCAGCTCCTTTGTTTAATGCAGAAAGCAGCAGGCATACAGGCTTCTCCACAGAACACTTTTTTCCTTGCCAGCTTTCATGGGCCCACCTTGATGACTAGAGAGATTTCACTCATCAAGTCTGCTCAGTCTTTGGCTTCTCAAAAAGGTTGGTCAGCAAGGTGGCTCATTGATACAAATTGTGGTGTGGAATTCATGGTATGGCTGTCTTTATGGACGGATCGGTGTGAGGCTGACAGTATGCTCATCAGCTACCGTAGCTTTAGTGTAAGAATAACTGCAATCAACATCCAGGTTGGCCTGCTGGGTATGCTATGTCTTTTTTAGTCTCATTTCATATTAATTTTTCACAAGCAATGACTCAGGCTGTAAGGCAAAGCAGAATTAGGTGATATTTTTGCAGTTTTTTTCTTATCTGCTGATTAAACTAGATGCCTCACTATGCACACAGTTACAAATGTGTCTCTTCTTCAGCAATCATGATGTGGGAGCATTAAAAATTGTAGTGTGGATAGTAAATTTTGTCATTTTTAACTATAATATTTAAAAATATTCTTTTGCATTTTAATTTTGACTTGAAACTAAAGATTAGCAAAAAAAATGTTAAAAAACGGGAAATTAGATTAAATATATTTTTAGGGCATAGTTAGATATAAAAATGAAATTTTATTGAATTTTCCTCTTTGTCAAAATCCTGGTGAATCTATGTTTAGATGTGACATTATTCTAACATTTTTCTAGCCTTGTAAGCAAACCTGTGGCTCCAGTAATTGCCCTTCTCCTGAGCATTCCTTAAGCAATACATACGACAGAAATATGTACCTTATAAAAGTATTTTGGATTTGCAAGAGGAGTTTGCAAACATAGCATGCTTCTAGGGAATAATTGAAAATTCTTACAGTTTTTCTCTTCTGTAGGGTCACAGTCTAGTATCAAGCTCAGCAATGTTGCAGCTGTCATGATGCTTGACAGAGAAACCAGCAGAAGATTAAAATCTGCCGTAAAGATTTTCTGATATAAAATTCTGTTAGACAAAGTTGATGAGCCCAGTTTTGGGAGAGGATGACAGGAGAAGACAAGGATGAGGGGAGAGATTCTTTGGGGAAAGTTAATTTTGTTTTCCAATGAGCAGTTCAGCATAATGTGAACTATTCAAATTTGATGTAGGTGTGACTGATTTAAATATTAAAACTTAACCATGTGAATCTGGAGATCAAAATGACTCTTCATAACGAGAAAAAATAGCTAACATCTAACAAGTAGGTGCCCTCACCAGAGGTAGCATGATTTCAGACAGAAATATTCAAATACAAGGGAACCAGAAGAGCAAAAGTGAGAGTCGTAGTGAGGGAAGAATGCAGTTAACTCATGTGTTACCTCTATTACCAGAAAAAGTAATGGAAGAAGGAAGTATCTTTTTCTTTGTGCACATGCCAAACATTGCACATGCGTGACCTACTTACTTCCTACAGCGTACGCAAAAAAAGACTACGGAATTCTCCCAAAATTAGACAGAAGGAACTGAAGACCCCAGAGGTCAGAGAGCACTAGGAACAGTCTCGACTGCATCCTTCAGTTTGGGTTTTACCTGAAGGGAACCCAGTTTGGGTGCTCTGACCCTGCTCTGTGGGTTGTCATCCTAAACAAAGCAAGTGGGGGGAGTTGAGAAATTTCTTTTCAGAAACATCCTATTAATCCAAACTGAAGATGCTGCCTTAAGGGGACTTTCCTTCTCTGATTGCCCCAGTCTGATTTCCAGAACTGGGTGTCCAACAGTGTTCATTCAGAGAGGTGCTCGGCCATGGTGCCAACACCCAGACTCCTTGCTACGCCTCCAGACCCACAGCTTAGGTATCAACATCCAACATCACAATGGAAAATTATTATTAGCATTGAGAGAGCTGCCACTGCAGAGTTTAGAACAAGTTATGTTAGTAACTTTAGTCTGAGGTCACTGAGGCTGTGATTGACAGAGATTATTTCTGGCAAACTGAATGACGCAGGGTAGGTATTCCAGAAACACAAATTTAAAAGAGCTATTTACACATTGTGTTTTGCTTCAGGTTCCATCTACACAAGGTATAATGTGTCTGTAGACATTAACTGTAATGTTTTCCTTGGACCAACACAGTCCAAGGAGATGCACCATGTTCCTGCGGAGGCTAGTCTCCCAACACACCCTACCCACTAACAGTGTGAAAACATCTGCATCCAAGCTGTTCCCTGACACCAGATCAAACATCCCAGAACAAGCATTTGCTAAAGCAGCACAGAGAGCTTTTTGGGACACTGTTCTTTTGGAGGAGATATCCTCTGTTGCAGAAAGACTGTGGACAGAACAACACGACTACCATACAATCCTCATTTTCTGGGATAGTGAAGGATACTGGTTGTTTTCTGTTCATACGTATGACTATACTATACTCAGTTGTATAGTTACTCAGGCTGTAACTATACTCAGTTACAGCCCTGCCCAGCAGCAGCAGGAGCAGGGCTGCTCCAGGACAAGGGCTGAGTGAGGAGCTGAGGGTAACCCCAGCGTTAGCAGTGCCCTCCCTGTTGCATCCCACAACATCTAAACATGTGGTCACAAGGTCCATCCACAGTTCCAGATGTGGCAAAGAGACAAACCAGGTCCAGAGTCCGACATTTAAAGTGAAGTTGATAACTTTTGTCTGTCCCCTGAAATGCTGTAACCTTAATTTTTGTTTCCTTGATGCTTTGTAAAAAGCTCTTAGGTAAAAGACACTGTGCCAGCACAAGCTAATGGCATGCCCAAAGAGAGAGTCTAAAGGTTAGCTGAACTCATTCTAAGAGGCTGAAGATTCGTTTACAACTGTTCCAAATAGCTTAGCTAATTTTCCCTCCATCAAAACAATACAATGTCAGAGAGATGGCATTTTTTAGCTGTTATTGACTAGCCAAGGTCACATTCCACTCCAAGGTGATTGTCTTTCAGTGCATACCATTCCTCGGGATAGATAAATAATGAGTTAATGTTTACAGGGAATACTGTCAACAAAATATAGTCTAAAAAGATATAATTTTTGTACTGATTTCACTTCATTGAGAGAAAAAGGATAGGGAAAACAGTAAATTTTATTTAGATTTTCATACATAGGAACATATAAATCAGAATTTTTTATCAATATAGTTATGGTAACATCACTGACATTTTCTTTCAACATCGAGGTGATTTTCCTTTAAAGAGAATTAATCACAAAAGAATTACTCAACATTTTTAAAAGTAACAAAAGATACCCTACTTCTTTAAAGTGCGTGGCAATGCATGATATTCTGAAATCAGTGCGAGACTTCCTACTTTGCGTTGTGACTAATGTCACAACCTCAGGCTTTCACTAGTTACAGACATTGCTTTCATCATTGAACTACAAAACAAGGACTGACAAAGGTTGCAGACTTCCCATAGGAATATCTGTGCAACCATGCAGCCTTTCCGTACTCTGTGGTTCACAATTAGAGCTCACTGCGGTGTTGATCAGATCCACATGCTGATCTGGTAAAGCCTACAGTTAGGTCACTGGGGATGAATTTATTCCATGGTCTGGTCCAAACATGGTCAACTCCATACATATTGTCATACCTGTATTTTGTAGAACTCGATCCCCTAAGTGCACTCAAAATAACATATTGTGCCTTCCAATTAGCAAGGATTACAAGACAGGACCTAGCAGTTCACTCAGTGTTTATACTTATCCTTACAATGGCTTATTAAATGCTATTTATGTTCCTATCTTTTTAAGACTAGAGAGAAAATTCCCTACTTCAGCAGAAAAGCGTATGGTGTTTCAGACTGGTTGGTTGGATTATTTGAACAGTACTCACAGCATGAGTGCTGTTCGACTCAGGCAGGCCTTGCACTTAGAAACTACCGTTCCAACCGCGTTGGGAATGTAAGTTTCATCCCTTGCGCCAACCATTGCTCCTGGCATGGGCTCTGCAGTTTCCATGGAACCCCCCCAGGAGGAAATATTTTCTGTATCAGCCACGTCCCCTTTGCTGGGAGCAAATCAAGTCCAGCAGCCCGAACTTTGAGTCGTTTGATCCAAGACTGATCTCTAAGTCTTGAATGAACAAGACAGAGAATTTCATACACACATTTAACCCTATCTTCCCCAAGCCTGAGCAGCCAAGAAGCAGCCTGCTATGATGAACTTCATAATGTGGAAGGCAACATTATAATGTAAACTGAAGAAATCTAAAGTAAGATCCATCAATTAAAAAAAAAATAAAAATTCTTTTCCTCATCTCTCGGTGGATTCTTTTCTTTGTTGCCTTTATTTCTTCCCATTAATCTTCACTAGGTGTGTCGCTGTTTTTTCCCCTTTTGCCTTTGCTCTTACAGGTCAATGGCACTCTGTGTTAGAGCTAGTGCTCTAACACAGTTAGAGCACAGTTAGTTCCGATGCATGGTATGAAACTGGTTCCTCCCTGATCCTGAGTGCCAGTGTGCTCTTGGATTGTGCCTAAAAGCCCTTCACGTATGATGACTAAAACACTGTTTTCTCCTGTCCTACAAGTACTTCCTTTTTGCCCTTGGGTTTATTTCTTTTCCTTTTTGCCAACCATCTCTCTTTCTCTCCATTTTTAAAAAATTGGTTATATAAATCCCTCTCTACACACTTGGGAAATGTGCCATAATTTGCTCATTTTCATTTAAAATCATTTGCACGTCTGATGCAATCCAGTCTGGGTGACAACACACCAGGCTGCATTAAAATAATGGTGCCAAGGGTAGGGGAGTGCTTCCAGAAGGGGACTGGGGACCAACTATGCCCGTGTTTGAGATGTCCCCCTCCTCCTGAGTAAAGTGTTGTAAAAAGAACAAAACAAACAAACCAAAGGAAACATCCAGCACCTTTTCATCTCAGACTGCCTCCGGCATAGAAGGAAAATGCGGTTAATGACAGAAAGGCTTTTAGACTAATCCAAGGCAAAAATGATCGTCCTTTCAAATGTGATTACTAGGAAAGAGATTTGGAAGCCAATGGGACAGAGCGGTGTGAAGTAAGCTGTTTCTCTGATACATATCAACAGAGACCTTCACACTGACTGATTATAATGAATATAGAGTTGACATTAGCAGAGACAAAAAGTTACATGAGCACCATGTTGCCTTCAACAGTTCTCTTTGTCCTTGAAAATTTTCTCAGGAGCAAAAATTAATTTCGCTCATCCAGATTGCTGCGCAGGTACAGGTTTCTCTGGAAGTCAGAGGCATTTCACTCTCCAGAAAAAACAAAAACATCTCTGAGTCATGTACAACTATTTTTACAGCTCTCTGGAAATGCAAAGGGGACTTTACATAAGGGTTGTGCAGCAATGCTGGGCCAGGTTCAGCCCTGGCACAGGCAGACCTGGCTCTGCCAAGCCCAGCAGAGAGGCCTCAGCAGGAAGTCACTTCACAATGCTAAGGGTGGTTAGAACTTCTAAGTTATTTAGGACTTCCATTTGTTTATGTACTGCCTCAGAGGCATGGCACCCAGCACAGGGTACTTTTGCAGAAGTAGCCTCTCCTGGGGAGGGCAGGAGAGCTATGCCACACACCACTCTCCTCCTGACACCCAGCCTGTCCCACCCTGCACACCTCCACTCCACATTGCTGCAGTGAGAGGAGCAGGGTCTTCCTTCCTGCCACAAAGCTGAATGCTGTGGGCCAGTGCCTATCAGATGTCAGCCAGCCACAATATTTAGATGTAAAACATAGTGCTAGAGAAGTAGAGCCCTTTACAATCACTTTCAAAAGCTTGTGCTTGCGGTGCAATGTGGCACCAGCAACAGCAGAACACAACATTGCTAAAGCAATTTGTTAGAGAAGCATATATAAAAAGATAGTGGTCTTTTTGAGTGCAAGTAATATGTTTAACCGCTTGTAAATGGCCATCAGTCTGGTTTTGTCTTTGTACTAGTCAGTGGCCTCAGTCCTTGTTCTGGATTTATTCAGCCTTTATTCCCAGCACATATAAACCAGAAGTCAATGGGAATTTTATTACAATAAAATAAAGTTAAAAAGCAAGAGTAAGTTGGCTGACAGGACCCCAGTGTTTTCTGTTACAGCAACTCTCTGAAGCTGGGCAACAACATCCAAGCAGTTGGGATAGCTAAGTGAATTAGTAAGATAAATCAGAGTAAATTATGGGATGTGTTACTTTGATAAGAACTGCGATTTCAGAAATGCAAAAATTATTAATTATTCCAAAGTAAGAGAAACAAGAAGATTCCTTGAGTTGCATATGGAAGCTGATGTACGCTTTAAGAACACATGGGTTTTGGCTTGTTTTGCAAGTTACTAGGTGCCTCAAGCTCCTCTGATTGTCTCCTGAATGGGCCTGTCTTTCTGTGCAAAACACAAGATTGCAAAGGTGGCTTGGTCACAGCACACACACACTTAGGCAGTTTGTTTCCAGGTGACCTTGCAACTCTCTTCTCTAGTTTGCCTCCATCTTTGTTGCTTGTCTAAATAAATTAAAAAAAAAAAAAAGAGAGAGAGAGAAAAAGAAAATCAGAAAGCAGAAAGATTTATTAAAACAGAATCTGAAAAATATAACAAAAAGACTCCTGGGAAGCATTCACCTGAGTGTAAGAGTTCTAGGACATAAAGCATAGTAATATTGCATGAACTGACCATTATATGCTTAAATGCACCATCCCTCTCATATCTGCATCTTGAAACAACAACATTTATCCCTTAGCCTTGAGGCTCAAATTCTTAAAGCCCCTGTGCAAGCGTACATGATGACACACATGAGTGGAGGTTCCCTTAGAAACAAAAGCAAACAGGGCTTTTATTTCTCTCTGATGGACCAACCCCACCCTTAACACACCCATGAACGTGCTAGCAGTGGATAGTGTGATTTTGTGATCCATCTTCTTTCTCAGGGTCATTTGTCTACCAGTAGCCATTAATTCTGTAAATGTTTTTAATTGGTGCTTGCAGAATAAGGGGGAAATGAATTAAAGAGATCAGGAATTTGTTGGAGTTTTTTGGTTGGTCCTAGTGATATTTTCAGTGACATGTTACCGAGACACCACGAATCATGCTTTGCTTCCCCTAGTTTTTGTATCTGGGCCTTTTTTCCAGCAAGTTAAGCTTTTTCTTACTAAATGCCACATTATATGAGCCTAAGAGCTTTGTTCTTTTGACCTGAGTTTCAATGATTTACTTTAAAACCTCATCAGGTGCAGAAAACCAAATTATGTAAAGCAGAAACTATAAATATTAGAAACCTTTGAGAAACATGAAGACTGGTGTTAGGCAGGGGATAAACAAACCAGCTTGATAGAATAACACCCAGCATCAGCCTGCTGCCATCTGTAATGTGGAACATTGGAGCAAAATTTAAGCTAAGCTTGCTGAGTGGATAAACACTCATTTTGCAGTTGAGTGAGATATCTATGTCATTAGTGGCACTCTTAAACTTGCTTTTTTTCTTTCTCAGACAAATTATATTGCTTGAATGTGGTCTTTTATTGCAAGCCTCTCTTCTTTCTGTTCTCTAAGTCTCTTACGAAAGTTCCAGCCTAGATGTTATATCAGCCCTGCTGCTCAGGGGAAAAGCAAAATAAATTTTAAAAAGCAGCTAGTGAAGTAAAGGCCTTGACAGCTATAAAACACTAACTTCTTGGTATTTTTCTTATTGTGTCATTAGATGTGCCACCTCTGCCCATCTTATCCTATACACTTTAGAGTTCATTTTCACTTATAAAGGATGTAATACATTAATAATCTCTCAAACAGCATGGATGCTCAGCAACTCTTCTGAGCTTTTTTATTGTGAATGAAGAGATTACTGGGTATACTGTGACTTGAAGCTTGTTGGCATACATATTTAAATGTCTAAATAATTTGAACAGCACCAAGGCATAATTACCACCTGATATGGACAACTTGTCTATAGATTCCAAGCTCATTCAAATGAATATAAATGGATAAAAGGCTGCAGGCTGTTTTTCCTCCTGCTATCCCCATCCTTTTATAGTAATTTCTACGAACACACTGTAAATAATTACCAAACTTTCTACTTTGTGACTCACACCTGAGTAGCCGTGTTTCTGCCTACAATATATGGGGGGGGGTGGCTGTTCAGGACCCTAGTGTGTAAGATCCTTGTCTTTTGGACATGGCAGTTGCACTTGATACATTACAGAGAGATTGAGCCAATCTCAGCCCCTGGATTGAAGCAGCAAAACTTCAGGGAAACACAGGTCTCTGACAGGCATATCTCTATTAGTATTGTTAAATAAATTGATTTTTTTTTTTTCAAAAAATAAAAGCTTTTAGATTAATTTAATACTACTGTTTAATTTTTTTAAAAGAACAGCGCAAAACAGGTTTATATCAGGAAAGCTCTCATCAAACATTTTAAAGTGGAAGGGTTGATACGTGTCCTATCTCGCCTTGACAGTTACTGCACAGCATAATCTAGTCCTGCCAATCAGATCCAAACAAAGGAAACAGCAGTTGTCTGACTGTGAATCACTTCTCACCTCAATTAATATAAATATTGAGTTTGCACAAGTAGACTTGACAGTTTGAGGCATGCCCAAATTTTCTGTGTAACTAGCACTTTGACTGATACTCAATACTTGGACTTGACACTGAGGGTGAAGTCAACAGTTAAGCACTTTGTTTTGGGGAAGTGACTAGAGGCTCGGCAGAAGGACTCAGTGTCTTTTGTAGAAGTTTCGGAAATAACACATAGCTGTTCCTGTGGTTTTAGGCTCACAGATGCCTTCTTTGCACTTCTGAAATGAATTCTCTTTCCTTCAACTCCATCTCATTTACGTTTGCCCCCTACAAATACCCTAATAAATACATCAACTCCAGGAAATGTTCCCAGAGCAAAGGATGCTTAGGGTAGATCTACAAGGTATGTGAGCAAAGCCAAATCTGACTACATGGTTGTGTGTGTTTGTAGATGCAGGATCTGATTCAAAAAGTTACATTTATCCAGCAAGTTACTGCATTAATAATACATCCAACAAAATGTCTCCTTTCATTTAACATGCTTGCAGATCATCTGCCATTCGGCTATAACAAGTTAATTCAGATAAGAAACCAGGGACCAAGTTAAAAAAGCCCATCCTGACAAAACCCATTCCAAACAAAGTATTTGCCCAACTCTGACTCTAGACAATTAGTTCAAATCTGGCAAAGGCTGATCCTTTGATATTGAAATGGCATGATTGTCTAATAGCATCTTACCAGACTTCCTAAAATTCTATGGTCATCTCATTCAATTTCCTAGACAGTGGAGACATGTCAGCAGGAAAACTACTCCCTGCAACAGCTCTAGTTTGTAACCTCACCTACTGTTCTAGTAAATGACAAGTCTATACAAATATTACCCACCAATATGCTTATGCTTTTTCCCAGAAACATGTGCATGTTCATCATTTTACAGTCAGAATACAGGAAGAGGAATTGAGATGGGAACCCTGATCAGTGACTGACACAAACATTCTGCATTGCTCTCTTTTGACTCAGACAAGTGAAACACCTGATCATATGGAACCATAGGCAAGTTCTTGTTAGTAATTTTATTACTGATGAGGAAACAAGCAGGAAGATGAAACTATCTTAAATGATTCTTTCATGCGAAAATTTTATGGAGGTTAAAGATTCAGGCTTTAACCTTCCCAACCATGCTGTATTAAGAAAATGCAGAAAGGACTTCCTCTCTTCTCCCTCTCTTTTTCTTTTTTTTTTTTAGTATTAATAAAAAGTCCCTTCTTGCTCTTCTTGGGTATCTTTACCTTATGGATGGAATATATGTCTCAAACTAGACATACATTCAGCAAAACCTTTATGAATCATCATTTGCCTATCCTTCACCTCATTCCATAAAGAACTGTAACCCTAGAATAAATTCACTGTGTTCAAAGAGTAAAAAATGTGGATGATTTCAGAGCCAAATGCATTTGCGCCTGGTGAATTGAATTTTAGAGCAAAGTTTGGGTGATTTTTTTGCAACATGTTTTACTGCACCAGTAATGCATTCATTTAGGTTATGTTCTAGCAAACCCAAGACACCAGAGCACAGAATCAGGCACAGCCCTGCAGTCATCTTCACAGATTTGTTGTTAGCACATTCCCTGCCATGCATGTGACCCACATCAGATAGATCAGGTGACTTTCAGACTTCATGTAAAAAACTCACGAGTCCTGCAAAAATAACCATTGAGTTGCACGTGACTTCCTGGGGTCAGGCATGCTGGTTGCTCTGTTTGCATGTTCACTGTAGAAGGGGGAGAGGATGCCTTCCTCCTCCTGAGAAATGGCCTGGAGACTACACATGTGAGATTTTCATCCTTCCAGATGGACAAAAATAAAGACAGGAAACTGGCAAAACTTCCTTAATGAGCAGACATCTGGCATTAGATTTTTTTTCTGTTAATTGAGCACATTTTAGGAGGCAGAATTTTGAACTTCCACTGCTGCAGGGCATGCTGCTCCATAGTCAGAAGTGTTGTTGAATTTGCAACATATTTATTTCTCCACTTAAAGTTATATTCTAGATCTAGGATGGTTCCCAAGTTATGAAGAGCACTTGCTGGTGGGCTACCGACGGCTGGCTGGCCAGAAAATGTGATTGCACCTTGTACGTCAGGTGAAAAAGCAGAAGGGTATGAGAACTATGCTTTGAACTTTTCCTCTTGTTTTGTATGACTTGGACAATGCTACATGGGCACCAAATGGCAGGTAATGAGGTGCCATTACCAGCCCAGGGAACTAGGAAAGGAAGGGGATGGGAATCAGCTTGTCAGCAAGCAGCTCATATGCCTTTGTCCTTCTCAAGTAGATAACTTTCAAACAGGACATCTGAGAAGGAGGTGCCACTAGTTATGATGGAAAATGTTGGTCTTCCTGCTTAAAACAATTCTGCTTAAAAGGATCACAAGGTCCACAGACCTCTACCAACAAATGCCTCTGCTGGCAGTGGCAGCCAGCACCATTTCTGGTAGAAGTAGCTTTCAGCTCCCCGTGAAGATACAGACAGACTTGCTTGGGTTTAAATATTGTTATTTGAGACAATGATCCTACTACAGACCTCACAGACCTGCTTTGCAAAATTCTGATCCTGTTTTCAATCACCGCTCAGCCACAATGGCACCTCTGGCACAGTGCCTCACTTGGAAAATAAGTCAGCCACTTTAATTTAAACCTCCTTTTCCTCATCATAACAGTAAAGACAATTATATAGCAACTTAAGAGACTAAAGACATGTATGCACACTATTTAGAGTCCATGCATCCTGCCTGCACCCAATCCTGACTTGCTTGTCTTCTCTAGTTGTTTTTGGCTTGTGAGGTCCTGAGTCAGGACTCACATATAGCACCTCATAAAATTAGCTCCCCTAGGCTCTTGGTTCTGTACCAGCACAAACTTTAACAGCTGTAAATGCTGAAAGGATTAACTGGAAGCACTCTTGGATCATTTAGAGAAGGGTATCTGGCTTTTAGAAGGAATAGGGTGGCTGTACAGCACCAATGAATTGGAGGTAGCAGTGTTTTACACTCATGTAGCACACATGGAAGCGGCCATCTGCATTGCAAGGCAGATGACAGCCTGGCCTGATGCCTGCTTACTGCCGTCAGTCTGTATGATAGGAATTAGGTGTAACAATCTGGGTTACTACAAAGCAAACTTAATTCAAGAGGAGGAAAGTGAGCACTAACACAGAATGATTCAAAGCAGATAAGTGAGCTGCTGCCTTAACTCTTCTGAATGAAGTTACCTGGAAAGGACACTTGAGCATGACCCTCAAACACAAGACTGGGTTTTGGCCAAATTTATTTGAGGAGGAAGGAGGGTGGAGCAGTGTTTTCTCGAGAGGAAAAAAACCCCTCACCCCGTTAAAGCTTTCTGTTTCCAGGAAAGTTCAGGGGAAATTCAGGAAAACTCCTTTTTATGTTGTTTATGATGTTTACTCTGTTGTGGAGAGCCAAGAGAGGAATAGGAAAAGCTGCAGCATGATGCAGGGCTACAAAAGAGGTGTGTATTTACTAAGGTGATATAAATGGTGTGCTTCTCTTTGCCCTTTGCCGAGTGCTGCGGGGGCAAATCTGGCCTAAATAGCAAAACGAGAAGCCATGAAAGTGACTGCTGGCTCTCGTCAGTCGGCCGTCCCCTGGGCTAACCCGCGACTCCGACGGGAAGTACACAGCGGATGTTTAATGAAAGGGCTGCTGCGGCTTATCTCCTCGAGCAGGGCACTTCTTTGTGAACTCACTTGCTTTGAAAGATATGTGGCCCTCTGTGCTGGTATTGTTGGCTCTCGCCTTAAGCATAGCCACAAGATTCACATAGGCACTGTGTGCTACGTCTGCCAAGGAAAGCTTCCGCCCCCCCTTCCCTCCCTGGTTAGGAGTAAACTCAGCAGAAGGTCATCGAGGTCACAAGATCTGCCTGTTATTACATTTCACAGGAAGGAAGATACGTTGTCTTAAGATCAGTTTATCAGCTGACTTTCCTGTGAAGAAGACTGAGGCTATTTTCCTGTGTACCACCACCCCCGTAATTCCCAAACGAATGTGCTCTGTTTGCATCTCCCGTCAGCTCAGCTGTGTGCGTTTCTGAAACAGCCCAGTATTTAGCAAACAAATAAAAAAGCCATTGTGAGACTTCGCAGAATCCACATCTCTTATCAAACTGCCTGACAGGAGGGGATAAATCTCTTCCTCGAGGCTGACTGTCGTCTCACTCTCTCCCTCCCAACCTCTAAGTCAATGCACAATTAAATCCGTTGTGGTGAAATAGACTCCGCTGATAATTGTGTAGTTATTCACACGGATGCTGAGCGCACAAAGAGCTTAGCAGCCTTCTCTGCTTTCGAGGCGGTTTCTTTCGAGCCTGATTCTTTGAAAAACCACAAGTATTGGGTTTAGTTGGATTTGAGGCTTTTTTTTGTTGTGTCTTTTAAAGTCCTAGGTTTCTGAGGATTTTTCTAAATTTAGCTCTGCTTTTCCCCTGCAAGGAGTCAATCAGTGTGCAGAGCTGTGACCCTCCCCACCCAGCCTCCTCTGAGAAATCCCTGCTTTCATAAGGTTTTCAGCTGGGGAATCGTTGCCTGTTTCCTCTCCTTGCTCCCTGTGACAAATGCATTTCTGTGACCAGGAAACTGCAGATGTTACAGATGCACTAAGGCATATTTTATTAGCTAATTATTCTTAATCTCAGAAGGATTACACGTATTGAATAATGCCATTCATTGACTAACAGTTGAAAGGAAACAACGTGGCTCCAGTGGAAGCTTTAATTGTTTATGTTCTCTTTTTCTACATCTGTAATGCTAAAATAACCCTCCAATGCTCCCCTCATCTAAAGAGTGCTGTTTAACCTAGCAAGAAAACAGCATGTGCCAGAAAAAAATTGTTGGTTTTCAAATAACTCTGTTTGCTGGACTGCAAAGCTGCATTGTGCAGGAAAATGGCTACTAATATTTAATAATATCCACTAGTTTTTTGCAACATTCATCTGGTTTGATTTTTCATCTGTTTTTGCATGAATTTACACAGAAAAACTTTGTCCTCCACTGCTAAGGGTCTTCAGACTCCTATAATAATCCAGAGGGAAGAAGTATCTAAAAAGTCAGTAAAGATCCCTTTCCACTCACAAGCCTTTACTAGTTTTAGTTTTAAGACAGGATCAGGACTCGCATCACTATTCCCATAGCATTTTCATTACCTGTGATAGGAATCCCTCTTCGTCAGTTTTTCAAAGTCGATGTCTCCCTGAAAGTACTTCATATCCTTATCTTAAATCCTTCATCTAGGTCCATGTCTGCAGTTCACAGTTACAGAAAGTGAAACAATAAGCTTCATGTGCAAGCTTTTGTGTATTATTACACAATAAGTGCTTTTACATATTTTGATCATCATGCTTGTAATGTAAAACCTATATATATGTGGCAGTATTACAGATGCTGTGACACTGTAATACACAGTATTACAGATACAGATATGTGTCTATTCTCAGATAATACCACTTTATTGAATTCTGGCAGCTGAATCTGTACTGGACCTTGTCAGTAGCTAAGGGGATATTCCTCACACTAGCTTAGAAACTGAACTCAGATAATTTTTAGTATATGTTTATATAACCCCTTCATAACTATCAGAGTATAGCCCTAAAGCATGAAGATGGCATTTTATAATACAAAGGGTATGTGATTCTTCTGGCAGTACAAAAAAGAAAAAGGACTTGTGCTGTTCTGTTTATTCTACATGATTTGAAAAGCCATAGTCATATTGAATCTAAATTGGAGTATTTGGGAGACAATTATAACAAAGCAGAAATGGGAGGTAAAAGAAGAGGCAGAATCCTTCTGAGGTTTGTTATACACAAATGGGGTTTGGTTTGAATTCTTTAATTTTCCACTTGCCAGCCTACATCTAAGAAGCAACATTGTTTGTATTTCAACAAAGAATCTCATTCTTTTTTTCAATAAAAAGTCCTGGCAATAATTCTGTTGGCACTAGATGAAGAGCTTGCTTATTCCACTGGTGATGGTTTCTTTTGTTGTTTTCTAATTTAATGAAAACTTCATAAAAAAAGCTCTGGTAGTTTATAGATAAAGCTTATGTACATTTGTTCAGGTCGTATGCCAAAGGGTCACTTCTTATTGCAGAAGTCATTGCACCAGGGAGAAATGTGGTTAATAATAGCACTTTCTGCAAGCAGCAGTCTTTATTCAGAAGCAGTAACAAGTGAAGCAAACCACAGGGCCTGAGGCAGGCATGTGAGCAGCACAACAATTTTGACTTTACAGTAATTCACTGCACCTAGTAGCAACCTTTCAGAAAAGTCCTGCAAAATCCAACAGGGACAGGATGCCTTTGGTCTTTAAAGTCAAGGAAGTCCTAAGCAGCTGCATCTTCTTTGTACAGGTTTGGGGGGTTTTTATTCACTCTAAACCCTGTAAAGCAGAAATCAATTTCTCTAACTAACTCCGTAGCCATCTTCAAAATTTAGGAATATGTTTTAGGGGGTTCTTTTGGCAGTATTATTGGTCAATGATTTTTGAGTTTTGCAACTTTTTGACAAAATGTGATGCCATTTTTTCCAGCATGTCTGCTGCTTGTCAGGTCATGTGGTTTGTCACTACCTCTTAACACAGCTTTAAATTCAAGGCTTTTAAGAGAACACGTACAGAACAAAGGCAAACTGAGTGTCTCTTTGTGGCAAAGATTATTGTTGAATATGTTCCTCAATCTTCAGCTCTCGATGCATCACCCTCACACCCAGAGAGGCACAGATGGACGGAATGTCCTTGCTGGGATCTGTGGTGACCTTTTAGCAAGCTGGCTGGGGAGCCAGAGCACACTAATAAGGCCAGAGGATGCAGCTGCTACGGGACCACGGGAGGCAAAAGCCTTTGGAAAGCAGCTGCTCCCGCCCCAGTGCCCACAGCTCGTCTGTGTGCTGTGAGGCACTGCCAGCTGGGAGCAAAGCCCCGGCCATGCTCAGGGCACAGTCATGTCTGTCCAGCTTGCCAAGCCAGTGGTGCAGGTCAGGGCTGCTCCTGATGGCATTCCACCCCACTGGCCTGCTCCCAGGCACCATTACATCATCTCAACTTGTGTGTCAGCCTCTGCCAGCCTGAGTGGACAGCCTGGAGGCTCATAGGGCAGGGGGACAGCCATGGATATACACACATCCATGCAGTGCAGGGCTGCCCATGTGGCATTTTATCTTTTATCCATTATAAAAATTGGATTTATGGCTTCAGAGTAAGCCTTTACTTTCACATGTTTCTCTGTGGAAGGATAAGCTTCCCATTTTCCTGCTGTATAACACTAGTCTAAAGCACTTTCTGGCTGCACTTCACAGAGGCTGATGGAGCAGCACCAGAAATGAATTTGTTCTTACATTTGAAATTTGGAGATAAGGTCATTCTGTAAGTCCTACAAATTATAGCTAAATGTACTTTGTCTCCATAGTCTTCCCCAACCTTATCTTCTTCCTCCTTCTGTCTGTCTCCCTGCCTCTGCACAAGCAACAACTAGGAAAACATCTCAAGGGTCCAGCTTTTTTGCTTATTTATTTTTTCATCCTTCTCTGCAAAAAGAGAGAAAAAAATAGATAACTATTTTTTAACATAGTCTATTAGTTTATTTAAATTCTAAAATAGATAAATGCCTGACAGTCTCCAGATCAACATATGAGCAAATATATATTAAACCGAATGTAAAATACTTCAAGGTCTCAAAATATATTTTGCTAAAGTTAATTACCTTCTGCAAAATAGTTGTGAATTAGGTTGATGTTAATTGTGTACAATGAAGTGAAAAACTGCCCACCAGGCAGCTGAGAGCTCAATGGGTTGTCAGATCCCAGGAGATCCTGTATTAAGACCCATTCTTGGATCTCCTGCTGCAGTTGTGCATAGTGGAAGCTTGCTTTCAAGAGAGGGACAGTTTTCCAATACAAATGTTTTACACTCTGCAAGAGTCAAATAAGAGGTGGATCTTTAAACACTAGCAAAAATGTGAAACTTTCTAATAAAAAATTCTATTAAAACATTCAGAAGTGCTGTGGCAGGTCACATCTCAGACCTGACCAGCCTCTCTTAAGATTAGAGGACTTTCGGGGACAGATTTTTCTCCATCTGCCCGTGGAGGTTTCTAGACCTTTTTCTGATGACCTTTTTGGAGATGGGACAGGATGTGATTGTGTGTGGGTTTGGTGACGCTCAGTATGGTCCAGTTCTCAACAACCCAGCTCTTGCCCTACCATGGTGCTCAGAAACACTCATCTTTCAGGACTACACACTCTGGTCTGCTGACTCTCTGAATGGCACAGACAATATTCTGAGTTTCACCAGGCAGGCAAGATGCTCTGTGCTAGTCACTCAGCTGATATAAAAAGTGGATAAACCCTCAGATTCTGGCAGCTGATGCTCTACCCTCACACCTTGAAGAGCTGTGTATGTACACAGGGATTTAAAGCAATATCATTCTGCTGTGTGACTTCTACAAACAGGGTTATGCTGATAGGTTGAAAGGGCTCTGAGGCTGGGATGTTAGAGGTTGTTACCTCTATTTTATATATGTATCTATATCTATCAATATAGATAAAATATATAATCAAATGTTAGAAATTGATGCTCTACAGGTTTATTTGTCAGTTAGTGCAAAAACAAGCCAAACAGAAAGCCTGGCAAAACTGAAAGCACAGCTCAAAATCTTGATGTTTGTTGTCTTTGTCTTCAGAAAACTTCTTTCAACTCCTGCATGTGTGTGAGCTGTGTGAATCATAGGCAGGACAGTATCTCAAGGATGGGTTGGGGAAGAAGTCAGCAGAAAGAGGCTCCAAGAATTAGGGTGGCCTGCATAGGAGGGTGGGAAAGTTGTAAGAAATGGAGGATAAGTGAGCAGCTATGGTCCACCAGAGAATTACAGCTCCTGAGAAGTCAGAACATAGACTTTGTCTCTCTGTCTTCACAGGACCCATAAATTGGCCCACTATTTCTATGCTAAATTTTGTTGAGGGATCAGATTTGGGGATAAGGACTTTAATGAACAGAACCACAATTGCATGGTATTATTAACTATTTTGGAGATATACTATGGAAGTTTGCTGGCTAAAGTCCCCATGCAAAACAAAAAGGTGATCTGCTGGAAATAAAAGTAGCACCTCTAAATCTGCTTGTGTGTGCTTGCTGCACATCACTGCACTGTCATTTTCCTTCTTTTTCAGATAATATTTTAATTTTCCCCTTGACTCAGTTCACTGCTGTCTTAATGTTATGTCACTATAAATAAACATACATCAGAATCATGGGTACGTCTGGCAACTAATAAACCTTTAGCGTGAGTGTGAACAAGGCTCAAAATACAAAGGTGCTGTTTTCTTTTCAGCATCTCACTCACCCTTGGCTTATTGTATTCATCACTGTTTTCAGATCTGGAGGAAACACAGAAACAAGAGGGTACACAGGGTGCAGGGTACACACCCCTTTTCATCCTGCGATCCGTGTGCCAAAACATTTGAGTATTTAGAGCCTAAATATGTACAGGATGTTGCTCAGGGAGCTTGGAGTGTGGGGCGACAAACACCTGGGAGTTTTCCACAGACATCAGATGCCATTGGCTTGGGATGGGCCCAGCCAGGTTGGTCTGATCATCCCTGATGGCTTTTCTTCCCTTACTCCTGTGATTAACCCAGATCCAGTGGGCACTGCCCTGCTGCCGATCATGTGAGATCTCAGGGGAGTCCTGCTTGAACCGTTTACCAGCAACATAAGCACAGGAGCTGAGGCTGGTCACCCCTGATATTCCTGCTTTCTCAAGGGCACCCTTCCCACAGATATATCCCCAATGGCCATGCTGATTTCATTCTAAATAACTTGAACAAAGAGGATTCCCCTAGGGAATCCCAGAGATGTGGAAGATGCCTCTGGACTTGGATTAACTTCTTGTTTAGGTGCTTGAATTTTTGTGTCTAGTCTTTCAGTTCCTGAACAGAAATGTCTTTCTAACACACTACTTTTTTCTGCTTTTGAGATCTCCTTGAAACATAATGAATTCGTCCCTCCTACCCTCTTTATCTCAGATGTGATCTGCCTATTCTCTTCTTCTCTTGACCTCTGTTGCCCAAAAGAGGAAATGGCCTTATGTTGCACCAATGGAGGTTTAGATTGGATATTAGGGAAAATTTCTTCACCAAAAGAGTTGTCAAGCATTGGACTTCCCAGGGCAGTAAGAGTTTGAGCCACCATCCCTGAAGGTATGTAAAAAAAGCGTAGATGTGGCACTTGAGGACATGGTTTAGTGATGGACTTGGCAGTGCTGGGTTAAAAGTTAGCCTTGATAATCTTAGAGGCCTTTTCCAACCTAAATGACTCTATGATTCTTATGTATCGTTATATTTAACTTTCTTGCATCTGAATTCTTTCTTTTCTCTGATTTACCTCCAATTCATAAACACCTTTGAGATGTGCACAGCATTTCAGGCCATGCCAAACCTATGTATAAAGCAGTGATCTCCAACCATGCCTTTGTATTTACAGTGACGACAGTCTAGCCAAAAAACATTTGGAGTCAGTTCTACCATATTATGCTCTGGATTGTTATTGCATGTAATCTGCATACAACTCATGCCAAATATCTCCTTGCCACTGATTGTCTGTATGGTAACATGAAATGACTTCTGTTGCTTGTTCTGGTCTCACGGGTTGCTGTATTGATGTGCTATCAGCCTCCAGGCTGACACCTGGTACAGCGCAGATCCCTGCCAGACAATGGTGCATGACGTGCTTGCTAGCCCTCATTACAAACACCAAGGGAAACTCGAACTGAGACTTTCTAAAGCAATTCCTTTACCCACCTCCGAAGTCAAGATTGAAAAAAAAATAATTTAATTTTCCGCAATGAACAAATGTTGGGAGTACCACAATAATCTAAAATCAGGCAATCTTACACTCCTATCTTCCCACCTTTCCTCTGAGAAATGTTTATGCATTTGTCGCTGTACCTGATTCAGGTACATATTTACATGGGCAGAGAAAAGGGAGAAAAACAGCTCACACTTGCAATTGTCCACACTGCATACAATTTCCCGCCACTCACATGGTACCCTGACTGCCTCAACCCACACTCGTTTGTTAGGCCAGGACTTGACATAGTCTTAGTGGTCCTGACTGCTCCTTTATCTTCTACAGATGGAGTTCAGAAAGAAGGAAACTAGAAAAGAACGTATCAGTGCTCTTCTTTCTTTTTCTTCCTACCCATTTATTGTTTCTGCTACACTCCTGACAGTCTCCTGGCCCTTCTGTAGGTAACACATGCAACTGCTTCAACTATGACTTTTTTAATATAAAACCAGCAGATTTGCAGAGCAGCTGGGAGGTTTTCTTAAGGGTGGAGTGATAGACTTTGCGGTATAATAAAATACAAGTGTTGTGAAACAGCTTGCTATGGGTGTAACCAAAAGAAAGATAATACCGCCTTCCACACACTAATCTAATTCTTTACCAGCATTTCTACTTTCTCAGCTGCAGAGAGAGTGTGGAAATGCCTTGAAGCTTCATCACAAGGGGAAAGATAATGAACAGCAAGGAGTGGAAAGGAAGGAATGGAGATAAAGTCCTGCATACTGAAATAGCAGTAACACACTGGAGTACATCCTGTTGTGATGTATATACTTTTCGCTCTAATTCCTCCCTTGGGCAGTTTGAGAATGGAAATGTTTTTCTCAGAGGAAGTATTCTTGCTACTGATTTTATGGAGGAGTGGCAATTTCCATAAATGGGATAATACTGGAGATTAGTTAGAGATCCCTTTGTCAGATATGAACCCACGCTGTTAAATGCTGGCTTTCTAGGGCAGAGCTTTGGTAGAATCAGAAGGGTTATGAGAAATACCATGTTTGATACTACAGCAAAAAAACTTAAGGGCTCAATACTCACTCCTGTGATGTCAGGACCACCCTTCAGTGGTCATCACCAAAGGATGCAGGTGTTTTTAGAGCTTCAGTTTGCCCCTGTGCTTAAAACCTTCTTAATAATGTATGTTATTATTTTCCAGGGGATCATTAATCTACATCTTCAGGTGCAGTGCTTATCAATGGTGCACTATGCAGCTCTGATATTGCTGTTCAATTTAACATGAGTACCCTGCAGAGGTCTTGAGTCAGCCCTGGATACCTTGGCTGGAGGATTAAAAGAAGTAGCGACATATTGCATCTGCTGGGAGAAATGTTCAGCATCTCCACTGGGAGCCTGCAGATCAGTAAAAAACCCCAGCAACAACCAGCAATCTTGTTTAAAATTCTGTCAGACTGCAAGGTAGGAGTCCCACAAATGTATTAATGCTATGGATGCTAGAGTAGGTGAGGGTTGACACTGGTCCAGAATGCATTTATTTTTTTTAATTGAATATGCAAGCTCTTTGTAGACAATTTCATATGGAAAATCAGTTTCTTGATCAGTTTTATCTTTATCTAAAATGAATATGACTGACAGGAAAAGGAATATTGTGATCTGCTGCTTGAGACCATAATATCTAAGGATGCATGAGTAGCAGCTTAATTAGCCCCAGTATACATTCTGATTTGTGCTAGTAGAGATTTGGCCCTATGTGTATCTCTACTCAGTATATAGCAAAGGATGGTATTTTTTTAAAAAAATGGTTTTTAAACACCTGCGTACAACTTCCAAACTTCCTTTAAAAATTAATTTGCTTGACATTTTCTGTATCTAAAAAATGGCCCTATGTCAAATGTAATAGTTTTGGCTTTTTTTCTTCCCAGAAAAAACTTGGCATCCTGCAAGTTAAGAATGTCACCAGATTCTGGGTGTTTATGGAGCCTTTCCATCAGGGTGCTTGTTTATTCTGGATTCAGTCCAGGACAGAAGGCTGGTCCTAGATGGTTTCTGTTGACAAGAGAACAATGTATGACTGATCATGTGAGATTATTCACAAAGCACCTACAGAGTTTATTTGTGCACTGGGGCAACATAGAAGCACATGTAAAAAGTCCTCTAGATTCAAACATCTTGCTTTTTCCACAGTAAAGAATATAAACAGCTACTAAGGGAACAAACAGAAACATTAGGCTGTGAGGCAATACTTGACTTTCTCAGAAAGTTCAAAAGGTTACAGACAGCTGTTCCCTTTCTCAACCTGTCTGTGGGGCAAGGATTTAAGTTTCAGTCCTTGTGGCCACCCATAGAGTTTGATAAACCTCTCTGAATTTCATACCTTGCTCTTTCTGGCCAAAAACTCGGGATGGGAAGTGTGGCATCAGACAAGCAGAGGGTGCACAGAGCACACCTCAGTCTTCATCGGGAAGATTCAAGGTCTGTGTTGCAACACACAGGGAACGCTGATCTGACTGGCAATAATCAGAATATTACTCCTGAGATTGCAAGTGCTGGACACTGGGACTGTGCTTGCCCAGCATTTGCAAAGCAGCCTTGAACTGAACTTGTAACCTTTGCGCACATTTCAGTATCAGTTTCTCAAAAGCACTTCAAGGATTTAAATGTCTAATTTGTATTACAAATTTGTATTACAGTCAGCGGGACTGAAGCGTGTAACTTCTCTATGCAGTCATGGGAATTTCGCCATCAGTAACCAATTTTTGTAGCGCTCCAAGGGATTATCCCTGATACAGAAATCTGAGACAAACTAAAAAGCATGGCAAAGAGTTGTGTTTTCCTGTTTTCCCACCTTCCACTTACATGGTTCTTTCTCTATGAGTAAAGCTTAGAGGTTCTTGTCCTCCATTTCCACTACAAGGCTTCATCTTTTCCTTGTAAAAAATCCTCTGGGCTTAAATTCATTTTCAAGTATGTCTAAAATGAGTAGAAACAAATTTCAAATTAAATTAACAGTGTAAGAATTAAAAAAAACCTCCAAATTCTTTGTGCTCAGACTTTGGTTTGTACTCCTCTTACCCTGAACTGGAATTGTTTACCATGTTCTCTTGTTAAGGTAGCCTAAAACATCTGTCATGGTTAAAAATAAAAATCTTTGGAAATACCCACATTTAAAATATGATTGTACTTGGAAAGTAACTTTTTGCTCCTAAGAGACCGCAGCATATATATACATGCTTTTCACAGGAATGCAGATCAAGAAAGATCTATTTTATGATCTTCTACTAAAAGTGTCAGAAACACACGTAAGCACTTCAGAGGAGACAAAAGACTGTTCTCCTGTTAATCCTTGGGGTGGGAAAAGGTCACTGTACTGTGGGTTTATGTGCTAGACTTTATTAATGCCAAAGGATTCTGTCTTTTCTTGTGAGTTATAATGAATTACAAGGTGTATAAAGAAATATAATTTTATGCACTGACTAATGGTTACGCTTTTAAATAAACAAATAAAAAAAAAGAAAATAAAATCCCAAATAAGAATTATCAGCAGTATGATGAACTCCCAGAGTTCTCCGGCTGACAGCAAAGATTACTTTAAAAAACTGTCTAAGAGCTTTTAGAGAAGTTCATCACAACTTAAATTCTTATGGGCTACACATCACATATTAGGTAAAAAAAATTATAGTAGCAAAAAATTCTTTTAAACCACTTACTGCGAGCATCTCTATACACCTGTGCTCAAGAGACCTAAATTCAGGGACTATCTGAGCTCACGTGCACTCATTTCTTGGAGGCTCAGGTTATAATACCTGTAATGGACTCAAGCACAAGCTTTTTATTTGGAGAACAGGAATAGAAAAGGATTCAATTAGCAATAAAGATGGGAATGGGTAAATGTGTTTACTAATCTGGGTCATGTGTGGTAAAGCTTATACCTTGGAATGTAATATCAACAGGAAAATATTTAGCTGTCAGATAATTGGGAATGTGTTCGTTAAAATTTGTTTCAGAAAGATTTCACAGGAATTTTCTGGTCTTTAGCAGCTGAGTTCACAATGAGGTTTTACAACTATTTTCCTTTCTTCTGGGTCCTACCTGTGTGTAGTACAGAGTCATCCTTTTCGCATGAAAGCAAAAGGAAGCAGAATTAGTATCTTTTGGGTCCAAAAACTAGTTTCTGATTCACTAATCTAGACCCCAAAGACTTCTATTCAATTAGTTGTTTACAACAGGTTTCTGTAGTTTTGTGGTTTTAAGACTAAGCCAGTTGCTGGAAGACAAGCTCTGAGGTTGGACATGTTGCAAGGCTCTAAAAAATTCCAATTTTATTGTAACAGGTCAAAAGAAAAGAAAAGAAAATAGCTAAAAAAAAAAAAAAAAAAAAAAAAGAAAAGGAAAAGAGTTTTACAGAGTTCGTATTATAGGGAGCATCAGCTGTGTATGAATCCCAGCCCTTCCAGCTCCTGGGGTTTGCCTGTTGTGGCAGGACTAGTGACAGCAGCAGTGCAGTCAGCTGCTCAGCCCACGGGTCCGTCACCTTGTGCTTGTGGGCAACATGCTTGGGAGATGCAAAAATCTGGGTCCAAAACCAGCACAGCCTTCAAGCCCTGCATCACAGGAAGCAGAGTGCACAAATCTTTTTGCTTCTTCTAGTTCACTCTCTGGCAGCTCTGCACACATCTCCACTGGGAGTTTCCAGCATGTCAGTGACATGGTGGGTTCTGAATATATTTTATGCCTCACGGTGTCAGATTAAACTCTATTATTAATCATGACAGCTCACTATGTTTCATCCTTGCCAGGAGTCTTGGCTGGCATATCCTTGTCTCCCTGTTACCAGCCCAGTATAACCTCTTTTTGTGTGTGTGTGGGCAAGTCCCTTCACCAATGCCTGTGTCATCAGTTTTGCTGGTTGCCTTTCCTTCCCACTGCCTGAGTCCTGGGACCCCCCAGAGTGCTTTGTCTTCTCCACCACGCCACTCCCAAGGCACAGCCCCAGGGGATACACCATCCTTCCCATGGCACCAGCTTTAGACAATTTTTTCCAGATCAACCAGAATGCATCAATGTAAGTGCAGTTACTCAAAATCATAGGGAGATGTGAAGGTAAAAGTATATTTTTGCCAGTGAAAAAATTGTATTGCTAAGAAGTATACTGACACTTAGGGCTTTTTTTGGAAACTGTTTATGTTTTGTTCACCTACCAAGTGAAAAAAATTATGATTGTGATTCAGTGTGTCCTGACCGCTGCCATAATAAAGGCTGTCATTATTAAGGCATGCAAAAATCTGTTATGGCACTGTAAAGTTATCTTGTTTTGCTTCACAAATCTCACTTTTCATATTTAATTTTAAGAGAACATTGGTTATTTCCTGTGTCTGAATAGCACAGAGTAACAGCCATGCCTTTTGAGTTGACACAATAACTGTCTATTCAGCAGCTATGAGATACTAGATGTGGGACACCCAGAAAATATCTGTTCTGTACCACAGAGCATCCCGCACAGATTTCTGGGAATTCATAGGGCTAGGAGGAAAGGTATGTCAAACCTGTATATGGCATATTGGCTCAAGCCAGGAAGTACTATAGCAGTGTCCGTGGAGCATTGCGCTGTCTGTCCATGGGACTTGTTAGTGACAGCAGCCTTCAGCAGTGACTGCACTGGTTCCAGGCCAGAACCAGCTCACCCAAAGGCATCTCACAAGCCTCTGTCCCTTCCCTCGTACTCTTTAGGATTGGCTGCTTCTTCCAATAGGAGTTCTCCAAACAAAGCAGAGACGAAACTTTGCAGAGAACCAACTCAGCACCAAGCTGTTCTCACCTAACTTGCTGTGACTGTTAGCTACTGCTTCCTCCTCAAATGTTACCTCTTATGGCACTGGTGATGTTGCCACTTTGTCATTAGCTTGCAAAATATCCAGTGCCTCTATGTCCTTTCTCCAGGGGAACCCATGTTTTCTGATTGCAAGGACAGTGATGAACCAAGCTGCAAAGCCCTTATACCCATCAAGTCTGAGGAAAAATTTATGCGGAAGCTACCATATAGGACCGGGAAATACAATGCAAGATCACTGTTTTCAACATCTTGAGTAACAGAAAAAATATTATATATAATCCATGTAGTCTGAAGCTTCTTTGTGTAGCTCTGGTCAAGAGGGAGGCCAGAGGAGTGAAGCACCTGCAAGCAGCAGCAGTGACAATTCAAACAGCACAACACAGCTCAGACACTGAGCCCCCAAAACACAACAAAAGACCCAACTGTAGCAGTGGTGCAACCTAAACAAGCAACACTGCATGGCAGTGTTTCCATGCCAGTGTCATACGGGCTGCACTCCTGTATTGCACAAAATTCGTCATGAATCTGATGACCAGTGCTCATCAGATAGTCTTCCTCTGGTTAAAATATCCCCCAGTCTCTCCTCAAGTAATAAAATGGAGCTGCCAACACAGCTTGCAGGGCAACCAACTTTATTTGGCACAAACTATGTTGCAGCACTTCCCACCAGCCTGTGGACTCGTGAGCAGTGGTGTCAGCATCACCATGGCAGCAGGGACTACCTTCTGAGCCGTGTAGCAGACTGAAAGTATGGATACTGAAGAAATGCTCCTTGCTCTGTCAGAGATTTCCATGTGACACAAATGAAAGCCTTCATCTTTTCCAGCTGTGTCTGTGCCATGTATCTGGTATGAAACTGAATCTGGATTTGAATTCGCATCGGTATCCATTTGTCTCCTGTCAATATAGTGAATCCCTGAAGGCTGTATCCTTTACTTAATGTTCTACAACACCTATCAAAACAGCTGAGTATTTCAGACCCTACCGTCATAGTAATGCAATCATATATGTTCTTCCTGGTGTCTGAGCCTGTCCTTCACCACGTGTTCCTTCCAGTATTGCTAAAATAGGCAAGGTTTTCTGCTCAGGGGAGGTTCTGAGCTGTCACCCCAAAATGAAAGAAACTGTTAATTTTGTACCTTTGCCTCCACAAGGCCCTGGAGCAACAGCATCCGGATTAAATGTATTGACTTGCCTATTGCAAGAGAAAATTCCAGTGAGAAACCTGTTTCTACCAGTTCCAGGTGGCTAGCACAGGCATAGATGTTTGTGCAGTCAGTTGTTTTCTGAAGGAAATGGTCTGTCTCATGAAATTAAAAGAGGCTGATTCAAAATTATAGAAATCAAGAGAAGTTAAAAAATAAAGAACATTAAGTAAAGGTTAGTAAGCCATGCAGAAGTTTGGCTTCTTGCCATCAAAATGAAAGACAGCCACCAAAATTAAAGGGGCATCAAAGAATTCATATGTTTTTAATTGAACCTTATGGAGGCAGAAAAGTAAAATACATTCATGCAATCAAGCAAATCTGATCTTTACCCAACAGCACATCTAACACATAGTAGAGGCACTTCCCCCATTTAATTGTATGATGCAGGCCAAATCCAGCTTAAAAGATTCCCTACCACTTCATTAAATTTGGCAGATGGCTGAGAAAAGCACATTGTACCATTCTCAGCTCTCAGTTACATTATTACCGCTGCAACAAAAAATGCAATAGGATGGCACTGAGGGTTGTATTTCCCATGTTATTTGTGTGAAGGAAATAGCTGTGCCTTGCTCCTGAAGAGGGTGCAAAGCTCATCTGTGTCTGTGTTTCTGCATGTAACTTCTTACCTATGCACCATTTCCCCATTATTTCTGTGAATGCAAAAGAGCAGACTCCTGTCTCAGTACTGTGATCAATGCAGTCATTGTTAGGCTCACAGAACTTGTTCCAAAAAGTTTTCATTTACAAGTTGAGGGTTGCTGTATGGGCTTTCTGTACTCATGAAGATTGCACCAAAAAGAATTGGCACAGTAATCTCGCTTGAAAATAGGGAGATGTAGTGTAGTAGGCAGCCGAATAATGCACAACAAGCATGTTAAGTCACTTATTTAACTCTTTTGGCAAAAATAAATAATTACACTTCCTTTCTCTGAAAGCAAAGTTTAAGAGCAAACGATTAATGGTAAAGACCGTTTTCGTGCCTGTGGCACACATCTGTTAAAATGCTCTCTATCACCGGATAACCAAATCTTATTACATGCCTGGATGTGTTAATCTGTTGTCCACTGTCTCTGAACACCATTAGAGACAATGGCCTAGCTGGATGTGATTTGACCAGAGGTGAGCAGACTTTGCACTGCCTACATGAAGAGATGTATTAGATGTGTTCTTCTGGCATTTACTAAAACACCTCAGTTCATCTCCCAAATGTTTAAATTACAATTTCTTTGATGGGAAAGTTCAACAGGATTTTTAATTTTTGTATATGCCACTTTATTGAACTCATTACACACAGTGATGGTTTTGTCACATTCTTTTCCTCCCCAACCATAACTTTTCCTTTTAAAAATAGATAGTGCATGAAAGGGATATGAAAAGCATTTGCTACAATATTGCTCAATATGTTCAATGTTGTGGCCTGGAATATTATATGGCCTGAAAATAGGAGAATTAACAGTATGTCAGAGTGATTTTGGCTAAAAAATATGTCCAGATTTATGAGAATGGCATGGCTGAATCACTTAGAGCTCCATGGAAGGTTATGATGAGTTTAGGTGTTGAAGAAACAAACCAGTTTTTTATGAATTCCTAGTGATGCTGTCAAACAATTTAATTGGAAGGAGTCAAAACAATATTTAGCATCTGTTCCCAAATGGACCTTAGAAGTGATTTCTTTTTGACATAGCATCATAATACAGTATTTGATGAATAGACCAGGTAAACTTAGCATCACTACTGCAACAGATTGGGTACTGGGGAGGGGGCGAGGAGGAAGGAAAGGGAAAAAAAAAAACCACAGCAAGATATTTGCACACTCTAACACATTCAACCAAACAGGCTAATTGCAAGTCACCATACCAATCCTGGGCTGCCTTTACCTCATCCCCAGAAAATGAGGGAAAGATTCACACACCTTCTGAGCTAGCGAAATCTCAGTTTGCAGCAGCTTCTCACTAGAGTTAGCAGAGCAAGGAAAAAAATACCCCAAAGTTAGCAAAATGTGTCAGCTCCCACTGGAAAAAAAGAAAAATCAGACCTTGTCTGCGCACACAGCAACAGGTAGTGACCTGTGTTTCCTGTCTCACCCCACACTGTCTGCTCACAGATGAGGTGCCTTTGCAGTGGCTTTTCATTTCCCAGCCTCCAAAGCAGCTAGAGAAATTCTTATGTTACAGAATGTAATTAAAGGGGGAATAGACAGACTGAAGACTGGGTACAATTAAATGCTGAAAGGGAGGGGAGGACATCTAGATGAGGCCACTACATTATGAGACTGTGTTTATCTGTCACATCATTTACTGTGCTCAGGCACTTAAAGGAAATAAATTATGACATAGTCCATAAATCTAATGCTAACCACTGAATAGCTAGCCCCATAAGTTTTATCAAGTCAAAAGAAAGATGTATTTCATAATCATAACTTCATACTGACCTAGACTTTGGAGCAGACCTGAACTTAGGGACTTGTAAAACAGGAAATAATCTAATTGCTAACTGCAAGAAACAAATTTTGCAAAGCTGCTCAGTATTGCTGTTCCTTCAGAGCAGAATGCAGTTCAATAGGAAAAGCACTGCCATAGTAAGTCCATTAAATAACCCTACTTGAGCTCAGATGTGCAAGAGGTAAAAGATATGATTGAAACAGATTCCTTTAGTATTAATGGAACTAAACCAAATAGATAAATGGAAGAAAAGTGGAGTAGCACAGAGAGTGCAGCATTCTGCCACCATCATACTCCATGGCAATATTCCCACTAACACAGAGGGGCTGGAAAGGACCTGTCATCTTGTGAGATATCTTCAAAAACAAAGAGTACCTGTGATTACAAAGAATGTAAAAGTTTGAAGACTGTCTAGTGAGTCTTTTTCCAAGAGCAGAGGGCTGCAAATAGTTCAAAATAATGATTTTCAGCTTCACAATGTCAATAGACACAGGAATGGAGGAAAAAGCTGTAGAACATCTTAAAAACCTAAAATTGACTTATGAATTGAACGTAAGCCAGGAGATGAAAGCAGTGGGACATATTTCATTCCAGTTTTGCAGAAAAACAGTCCCTTAGGGAGTAAATCTGACAATGCCAAATCCATTTTCCATGGCAGGGTTATGCAAATAGGAGCACAGAGCCAGGATTTTTCTGGGGAAGCTGGTCACAGCTTTCACTGGGAAGAGAGCAAATTGAATGGGAGTAAGGCATTCCTGCAGAGGTTAAGGTGGGGCAGGCTGTTCCCCTTGCTATAGAGCTGCATGTTTCCACACCCAGAGATGATGTTAAGCTTGGCTCCAGCTCTAGCTGTTCAGTTAGTTTTGGGGAATGCCTCGGGGCAGTAGAAGGCCCCTGGCACAGCAACAGCCATGCAGGTGCCCAGCTGAGTCTCAAGTATATGCTGCCCAGACACCTCCGAAGGGAGGTGTTATGGAACCAAGTAATGCATCACTGAGAAAGGTGTAGTTTAAAGGGGAATAACAATTTAGTGTGTAATCAGGCTGAGATCCTTAATTTTTGCGCACAAAAGAACTAATCATCATCATAACTGAACCAGAGAGCACTTTCAGTAGCAACTCCACATGGAAGAAGACTGTCACCTTCCTGTTTTCAACCCAGACCCTCCCAACTGCACTTTCCACCAGCAACCTCCCTATCTTTTGCTGTTTTTAATGTATCCAGCTCAAAATCCTACTCTTTTACGATTTTAATAGGCAAGATATCGTTGAGATATAAACAAAAAGCAGGAGAAAACTACAGAAAAGAGCATGGATCTGACTCCAGTGAAAGAGAAGGGCTGTGTTAATTTGCTGGAAATTCCATTTTCTTCCCTCTCTCTCAAAACCGTATACAAATTAGACATTTACCTGATAGATGAGTATGTTCCTTTCTTAGGGAAAGCACATTGCTGGAACTAGAGCTTGGGTAAGTTCCATGTAATGTGGCAGTTGCCAAGGAAACTACTTGTTCTTAATTGAATAGTAGAGAAAATATTTGTGTAACTTATTGGCACATAAATTAAAGTTGCCCTTGAGCAGCCTTAAACTCACACAACGTTTTTTTCTTTTTAAGCAAATTATCCCAGTTTCTTAGATTTTCTTTTAGTGCCTAAATATCATGGAAGAATCACACCATGTAGGTGGCCTCTTCTCTGACTCTGACCACTGCTGAAGTTGCACAATGCTTAATTTCAGGACCTAAAAGAGGAAAAGGTTGATTATTACAGAGGCAATGACAATAAAATGCAAAGCAAGTATGGACTAGGCAGGAAAAAGGTAATAAAATAAGCTGTTGCAGATAAATCTTGTCCCTGAAAGACTGCTACATACTCAGTGATAACAGTGATCATAACTTCAGTTTGCCTATCCTGATGTAGCGCCACTGAAGTAAATAGAATCATGCTGACTTACATTTGCTGAAACTTTTATTTATTTTTTGTCTTCACCCTGCCACACATTTTTACTATTTATTCAAATTGGTATTGGTTTCTAAAGGAAAAAGAGGTAGATTTCTAAAACAAGGGTTGAGTTGCAAAATCTGAGTCTGTAAACCCCCAGGACAGGCTGGTTAAGTTAAGCCATCCTCTGCTGCTACTGATGTGAAGGATCCAAAGACTTTGCATAGCCTCTTAGCAAAGGAAAAACTGGGATGGACATGGACTAGATCACCTTATCCTTACCTTTTATTCCCTGTATGTCTCCTAACTGGAATGCTGCTGGGAAACAGGGGAGTAGCATGGACTAACTATACCAGATGTTGAAAGTGTATGCTCAGTTAAGTCATCCTTTTGCAGTTATTTCTGGCAGGGGAAAAAAAAGTCCTTAACATCTTCCTATTTAACAGGAATTGTCAGCAGGGAGGTGTCCGATAACCAAATAGATCATACTGCTTGAAAAACATGCATTTTTCCTTTATCTCTCCCATACATAGGATGCTCATTAAATACCATCTATAATATTTTGAAACCTTAATGTCTAATTTAATTGAAGGTTCTCTGGAATGATCTCATTAAGTGTTTCTCAAAAAAGGAGGTAATAGAATAAGGGTAATTAGATTTAGATCTTGTAAGAAACCAATTAACACCAGAAGACATTAAAGTAAACTATTTAGCTTTCTCTTGGTAAACTGTCTTCTCTTAAGCTATGTTCTTACTATTTTGGAGATGAAGAATGGTTCTTCCACTTGTCAGATCCTTCAGGACACTAATCATCATCCTGGATTACAGGATCCCTAAAATACAGATGCTATATTAGAAGTCTGCGAAAATGCCTTTAAATAATAGACCACTGTAATACTTCTCATATAGTTCTTTGCCACTAATTGATTTCATTTTCTTAATAAAATATGACTTTTAAAGCTCAAACAAAGCAGATTCTTATCCAAATGAATTCTCTTTCCACTAAAGATGAGGGGGAAATAGTGGTGAGTATGGTGTCCTTTCACTCAGTTATAAGTTAGTGCACAATTCAGAAAATCAGATAACCGAGGAAAAAGGTTGGTGAATTCAGGGTTATGTGTTTATCAGATAAACCCTCTGAATAAAAATGTAGCAAAATGCTATTCGACCAGGGTAGGGAGCCCAAACATCATCATATAGGTGACCCTGTCATTTAAGTTGAACTTGTATTAATAATAGTCCTTAACAAGCTGTCAATCTTTAAGGAGAGCCTTTTGTGCCTTTTCTCTGATGCTTTTGTGTTCGCTTACTCGATGGCCACAAATCAGCCCTAGCTGTGTTGCAGTCAGTCCTAGGGCAGCTTGGGAAAAATGAAGCTTCTTTCTCCTTGTCTTCCCTGGGCTATTGCTTTTTTCCCCTTTCTTTGCCTTTCACTGCCATGCAAATCATAAAAATTGCAGGCTGGGGGTCAAGCTGCGTAAAACAAGCAGACACCAGTTTCCTCTTTGTTTCAGTGCAGAGCACAGATGGGAGGAGGGAAACTGCTGTTCCAGTGAGATAACTGCCGAATAGAAAATCTGAAAGTATCCTGATGACACCAGGAAACAGGGTGTTTTTCAGTCAGTAGAAAATCCAGATGGATTTCTTCATACTTGCTGATCAGTAATAGCAAACAACTGAGTAGTTAAGCTCTTCTCCACTTTTCCTACCTTTTATTGTTAAATAATTAAAATAAAACAAACCAACAAAAAAAACCCACACAAGAGAACATCCCACTATGCTGAAGACCAGAAAATAGTCTGCAGCTTTGGATAAACTGCAGGAAAACCTGGGACTCTCAAAAAAACCTGAAAAAACTGAAATGTGGAGTGAGAAATGCAAAGCTTACCTGGAATAAGAACACTGGTATCAGCTGCACTGTCAGAGTTGTATTCTCAGTTACTTCAAGGTACTGTGACACAGAGCAAGTTTCTCACTTGGCATGGTTTGAGGCTTTTCTCAAGACTGGGCTTGCTCACTGTCTCTGATCCATCTCTTCAGGCACAATATAAGAGTTCACCATGGTTTAAACTCCAGCAGGCTCTAGAGACAGCAGACCAGAGCGTGTTCTGTGCCTCACAGGCTCCAACCAGCCTTTTCATAAAATCTGGGTGGATGCAAGGCAGAGCCAAGCACACCACATCCCTGCAGGTTTTGAGCCCTGCCTGCAGCCCGGTGTAAGCAGTAATGTGGAAAGACAGCATGGGGATTAGGGACAGCAGGATCTCTGGCATGGTGATGCATCTTCCCCAGCCCAGTTCACAGCGTGGTGCAGCATGACCTGTGCTGTCCAATTGTTCTTGCTGAGCTTGGTTGCAACCCTATGCTCCACCATCAGAGCAGCACACAATAGTGAGGGTGTTTGCAGAAAGGCTTCTCAGTCTACCCAGTGTCACTAGATTGAATCCTTTGGGGTATGTTCAGTTTACCTTGATTTGCATTGAATCACAGTTTCTGCAGTGACTGCAGTACCAGTTCAGGCTATGACAACTCTTTTGACATTTCAGTAGTCTAAAATCCCAGTTGTAGTAGACTTAAAGCATGTGGGCAGCTGGCAGTTCTCATGAGAGGTAGAGGTGAGTGGAGGAGAAGGAGGAGAGAGAAAATATGTCTTTTCTTTCAAGTACCTTCTTACCCAACTTGCATGCACCTATTCCAAATTACCAGGAGCATGCATGTCCCTGCTTATTAGAATAAGATGCGCTTGTCTCTTTGAGATGGAAATTAAAATTATTTTTATTAGCCATCAGCATTTTTGTTTTTCCCCTCACCCTTTGCTGTTCGGAAAAGAGGTATTTCCGGTGAAAGTTGTATTTGCCCTTGAATGCTCAACATCACAAAAATAAAAACCACAACTGGTATAGTGGTCAAGACAGAAAAAAAGCTAAGCTTCATCTCAGCACTGACACACAAAGGACAGCAGATTTGCAGGTGAACCATGTTTGGTTTGTGCAGCAACTCCTGCTTTTTTGTCACATAGCAAATCACTTTCCTATGTTCTGATTCTGCTGCCACTGGGATAATATTCCATACTTACATTTTGATATAGTATTTAATTTGTGCAAAATACGTTGGCATCTCAGATGAAAGGGCATTTAGAAGTGAAAAGTTATTTTATTACCATTGTTATTGTCTCCTTTGAAAGGCAATCCTCAGCCTGAAAGGACACCACCCCATGTTTGAGATGCAGCAAAGACCAATTCAATTAGAGAAACTACCTACCTCTACAAACTTTTGGAACTGAATAAACTACTAAGATCCAAATTCCACCTTTGGTTGTTAACAAGCTTAGTGAAGTGATGAAAGGCTTCCTGTCCCTTGCTTGCTTAGTTAAATGTAGTTTTTGTCGTGGTCAAGGTTGTTCCCTTTTCAGCTCATTTTTTCTGTGTATTTCTTATAACAAAATTTTTGAAAAGAAAGTGAAGAGAAGCAGCTAATTGTAATGAACTTCTTGAGTAACTGTGTAGCCAAAATAAAAAGCTGACTGATGAGACTTCTCAGCAACTTTGGTTTGCCCCGTGGTGTGCAAATCACATGCACATTCCTGTTCCTTGACCCACACTTTGCTTCCAGGTAAGGCATCTTCTGTTTGAAAAGATGCATGGGAAAGAGTTGCTTCCCTCATTTCTAGCTCTCATCCTTCTACAGTTTTATACCAAAAAAAATCAGTGACTGATTCTTTACCTTACTATAAAAGCTGATAGATGGAAGAAAACTAGTGACTATTTATTGATTTTAATCACAACTTGGACTAGCCAAGGACCAGCTAGTTGATACTAACTGTTGGTAACAGACCAGCCGGCAGACACTTGCATGGTAGGAGCATGAGGCTATCCTGACCCCCCTGGCTTCATGGCACTGAGCCACTGCTCAACCTGGGGAGGGCAAGCACAAACATTGCACAAAACAGGAAGGGGATTCATGCAAAATCTTTGAGAACTACTGGTTTACAAGAAAATGTGACCTGTATTACATCTGACACCAGATATTCAAGGTCACAAAAAAAAAAAAAAGAAGCCTATCAGTTGCTGTAGGGTTCCTATTACATGCTACAAGTTGCTATTCACAGACACCACTATCTAATGAAATCAGAGCAATAGTCCTCTTGATTTGTTTTATCTATCAATAAGGCATTAGGCATTATTACAAACAAGGCATAAAGACACAAACAGATTCATCCTCCTGCACACTGAACTGGATACTTAGTCTATTGTCTGTTTTTGGCTTGATGAGTGTCTTGATGAGGGTGATCCATTTCCTAATGGGGTTAAATGGAAGCAGAATTAGGCCTCTCAAGTCAAGACGGTTATTATGGCTTTTTACATCCCATCATCATGTCAGTATTCACTGATCAGTGAATCAGTCTTTATTTTCCAAACTCAGTCTGAAAATGTATTACACCTAGGAAGGGAAGTATGGAACATTCATATGCAGAAAGTATTTTTCGTAATTAATCTAGATTAATTTTCTTTTCACATGATAGGTCATACTCAGAAGCAAGTGCAGGACTCAGGGCTTTGCAGCAAAATACCTTGCTGTTTCTCAAAACTAAATCAGGTACTAGGTTTTTATTTCCTGATTGTAAAATGAAAAATGGACTGTAGATAAGATGCTGAAGAATACGGATTTTACTACTGAGATGCTGGGTTTTGATTTAATTTATTAAGAAAATGCAGTTAACAGGTTTTAGCAGATGAAGTAAAAGATTTTCTTATTCATTATTCTTGGGTATGCCAAGGGAGAGATCACAGAAAGGCAGTCTTTCAATAGCAGACATTGGCAGGGATTTAAAGACAGACTAAGAACAGTTTGGAAGTGGGACCTTTATCAGCAGAGCAGGTAATACTGCTCTTAGTAAATTACATGAGGAAATTTGCCAAGGCTGCAGGGTCTGCAGGTCATCTGGAGGAGCTGTTTGAAGCTTTATCTATTTCAATAAAATAAAAAAATAATAACACCCTTTTCACATATTAAAGTCCAATGAAAAGGGCACTGTCACAAGCAGATTTTCTGATAATGGATAGGCACAATTGGCTTCCTGTAGTTAAAGTAGTTAAAAGCATCTTGGAAACATTGAGAAGGAAAAATCAATGGCCATATCAGTTTCATTTTTAGAAGTATTTTAGAATGGTGTTGCCCTTTTGTACATTCGTCATGCACTGACATAACATTAATTACAAAGCATATGGAACAAGCACTCTTTATCACTTTCCTGCATCAAACTCATTCGCATGCAACTTCTGCCATCTGTTTCAGAGAACTTGGAGATTGCTACACCTGCAGCCAGCAACTATTATCTAGACTGATCAGAAGAACTTCATATTCAGTTTGAGAAGCCAGGCCTGAAATAGGAATTTAGGGAAATAAGCTGCTCATTTCCACTAGGCAAGGATGGATAAGAGATCTAACCAAGAGAAAACTTTGTAGGTGGGAAATTCTGGGAGCAACTAATGACTGTCACCAAAATAATCTTTGATCCAGAGGTAATCATAGATCTTATGTGGCACATCATCAAATGAATATCAGGTGTTGCTGACCCAGGGCAGGAAAAGGAGGGCACTGTTACAGATGGAGGCAGGAAGCCCAGAGATTTCTCCCACATGTGCATGGGAGAATGGACTTTTGACTCCAAACTTGAGCTTCCGAAAGAATCAAAGAACCATAGAAATATCCTTTGGACCTCTGGCATATCACCAGGATGAGATCATGTCAACTGTGGCTTTTATTTAGCCAGGTTGTGGAAACCTTCGAAGGTGGTGATTGAAAACTGTCCTGGCTAACTCACTTCACTGTTGTGCCAACCTCCTGGTGAAAGTGCTTTTCTCAATGCCCATCCTGGACAATCTATGCTACAGGTTGTTGCCCTTTCCTCTTGTCTTATCATCTATCACAGCTAGGAATAATTTGGATTCAGTCTTATTAACTTCTTTTTAAGAACTTGTGGGTTGCTATCAGATCAGTTCTTCATCTCCTCTTCACCAGATTAAATAAGCCCAGCTCCCTCAGACCCTCCTTACAGGTTCTATGCTTTAAGTTCCAATATTTTGGAGCCCTTCATTGTATTTTCTCCAGTTTTTCTGCATCCCTTTGGATAGAAGGCCCAACTTGCCTTCTCCATGACACGAGCACATCCGGCTACCATTGACTCTGGCATGCACTGTAACTTCTCGGTCCTTTTCATCCTGGTGTTGTTGAGCCTGTCACAGCCCAACCTGTACTGATGCACCAGGTTATTCCACCCCAGCTCCAGAACCTCATGATTCTCCTGGCTGAACTTCACAAGGCTACAGTATACCCAGCGAAACATTTATCCTGGTGTCTCTGGGGTGAAGTCTGTCTTTCAGTGTCTCAGCCATGCTCCACGTCTAGTATCATCTCCAGTTTGCAGAGGATATGCTCAGTGTCATTTCCTAGGTCACTAATAAAGACATTGAACAATAATAATCCCAGTATCAATCTTCAGCATACTCTGCTTGCAACAAGCTGCCAAGCCATTGTTTGTTACCATTTGGTACAGAGGAATAGCCACTGGATGGTCTGCGTGTGGACAGCTGGAAATAATACTGCCATAAGTGGCCACTTAAGGTGGCTTTTAGCAGCAAGTTTGGGAAGTAGCTGTGATTTCAGCAGCTGCTCTGCAGTGGCAAGCCAAAACTCTGCAACAGAACAGGGCTGAAATGTGTGCTGATGCAGGGCATTCTCCCTCCAGATTAAACCACAACAAATATATTGAACTAGAGGGAAATAAGAGAAACCCTAACCCCCAGCAATAACTGTATTCTTAATTTCATCAAATTTCATGGAGGGGTTGAATGGCATGTTTACTGGCTGAGACAGATGAGTGGTAGAACCTGAAGCACAGGACTGACAGGGGTTCCTCTCAAACCTGTGGACATCAGTGTCTCAGTCTGTCTGGCTCTTGTGTTAGAGACTGGCAGCAAAGGAACAGAAAATGAAATTGAAACAGTGGAAATTATAGCAAAATAGAAAGAATCTACACATTTTCCACTTCACTAAAATTCTTCCTACTCCTACACTTCCCTGAGTATTAGTTATTTTACCCCAAGTATTTGCTAACACACTGAAGAAGCTCAAAGTATAACATGTGCTCTTTCCCAGCCACTCTCAGAAATGGAAACAGGACCCATGGGATTAATTATATTAGTTATAAATCCTTAAATGTTCCTTTGAAGATATATTTTCATTGAAAAGAGCTTTGATTAAATGTATTTCTTTAAAGGAAAATGTCTGTTATATTATAGATCATCTCCCACCTCCCTTGCAACTGTGATCCCATCACAACAACTCATTTCCCTTCAGGAAAGACTGTAAAGCAGCACAGATAATACAGTATGGCAGAAGAGTCCAGGTTGTAAAATCAAAAGGGAATACAAGATTCATTTTCCAAGACACATAATTTTGTGTCAACCAAAAAATATCAGTATTTACTTTCCTTAAAACAAAACAAAATGAAACAAAACAAAAAAAAAGAGAACAGCACAATATTTAAATATCTAGAGCACTTCCATTAGCCTGAAAAGAGAGAGAAAAAAAAATCAAAACAACTAAACTAAACTAAAAAAAAACAAATAAAAAAAAAAAAAAAAAAAAACCAAAGGAAATGTAGGGTAACTATAGTTCCTTAGGCATCATTGATTTTGAAAAGGATTTCACAAACACATCCAGTTAATATAGGCCCTCCTTCAGGAAGGAATCGTGAGAAGTGTGAGCAGGTGGTTGTCAAACTTGGTTTGATTCCTTCTGGCTATTTTGTTCCAGATTACAGAGGAGTTGGACTTGCCTTCCATGAACAGCAGAAACACAGAGTAGCTGTGAGCTCCGTAGCTGTTGTCCAAGGGTATTTACACTTGCAAGTTACTCTAAATGTTATGGGGAGGGGGGAAACTTCAACTGTTGAACCATTTATGAATTGTAGACTGAGAACTTCACAGTGGTATGATCAAAACTGCTTTTGGAGGCAGAAGGGTACCTTAGTAAGAGAGCTGCAAGAAAACTTGTGAGAGATGGAGTGGGTGCTGGAGTGTCAGAGGGCTTCCCAAGGGGCAAGGAACAGGGAAAAAAGAGCAGTAGTGAGCTGGAACATGTGTGAGGACAGGAGAAAAGCTAAGGTGGGACAGTGACAGTGTCAGGGAAGGCCTCTGTGCTGGATAGGAAGCTGGCCCAAAGTGGTCAGCATGGCCTCAGAGAGTGCAGGGGGAATTGGAATGTCCCTATTCCTCCCTTTAGTATCCCTTTCCCCTCAAGGCCTCAGAAAGTTCCATGGAACACCAGTCCTCTAGTCTCAGAGCAAACTGAGACCCACACACTGAGCTCTGAGACCCACACAGACACCCCATGGAGCTGTACTGAGCAATTTCCCAGCTCTCAGGGGAAAAATAAGCAGTGTGAAAACTTCAGGCAAGTGTTCACTGCTTTGATTCACTTAATAAGCCATTCAGACAGAGGAAAAAAACCCCAAGCCAAAAAGAGCCCAAACAGTGTCAATCATAGAAAAGACTGTATTTAGTCAAATGTTGAAAAGAAGCATGAGCTGGACTACCAAAATATCTGAAAATATTGCAACCCATTCCTGGAGCAGAGGTGCCAGGAGAGAGGGACATAAAATTTATTGAACAACTTTGTGATGGGATTTGGGTCGGGAGATTAGCATACTGTGCACTCACTCATGCAGCTTCTCTCTCTCTCAGTGCAGTGAAGTACCATAAGGCATGGCAGAGCAAGCACTGTTTTGTTCTGAGCCTTTCTCAAAACACCACGGAAAACTGAATTAATTCCTCCATAGAAACTATTTCTGAGGTATCCCAGCCACTGATATTTTCCCTCTAACAAGAGAAGGAAGTGATTCTGGGCACTGAACTTAGATGTAATATTTTTCATAACATCACTGAGAAACAGCCAAGTCCCTGAGCGCATACTCAGGTTACTAAGAAGCACAGGCAGTGCAGGTCAGGGTCCCCTGGCAGCATCAGAAGGCTCTATCCCATAGGCGTGGTGGCCCTGACACCATGGTCCAGTTCCACAGTGCTCTGTGTTGATGGGAAGCTTTAGCTCTGGGCTGTGGGACAATATCCAAGTGGTCACCTGGGCAGAGCACTAAACTCCTCGGCCACTGCAGTTACCCCCCTAGTCTTTGCCTCAGGGGAGCGTGGCAGGGCACCACCGAGGAGCTCTGCACTGCTCCCGAGTAGTGATGGGCTCTCAGTGGGGCATGAAGCAACCCTGTTAGCAAGAAGAGCTTGTAATCTGGTTGTAAAGAATGCAAAGCACTTTTGGATTCTTCTGGATGAATGACAAATAAATGACAACAGTGAAGTTATTAACTGGCTGACATAACTAGCTCATTCACACTCCCAGATCTGCTTGGTATCTGCATGACCTCACCTCTGCTTGGGAGACAAAGTTTTTACTTATTGGTTGGCCAAATCCGAAAATTAAAAAAAAAAATATTTTTCTGGCAAGAGGAATGAGCAATGACAGCAGTCTGGGCAGGGCAGTCCACTGGCCAGATTTGTCAGCTCAGGAGATGACTTCAGCTGGAATTAGCTGAGGGAATACCGCCCAGAGACCAGGCTAAGCAAACAAGAGCAACCAGCGGGGAGGGCACCAGCCTTCCCTCCTGAGAGAGGGGACAGACAGGGCTGTGCACGGTTTCTGTGCGTGGGAATGGCTGATGGAACAGCGCTCGGTCACTTTCAGCCATGGGAAGGAGCAATTGTGTATGATCTTCCAAGCAATGCCTTGCTCAATGCAGGATGGATTTCAAGTGAAGCATGATGTAAGAGAGAACAGGTCTCTCACTAATTTCTCTGATTTACAGCTACAGGTTCATTATTGTGCTTACATTTCATATGACAGGCTGTTATCTCACAGGGCCTAGGCGATGACCAAAACAAACCATACACAAAGAGCAAATAACTGAGTAGGCCTCATGATGACAATAAACCAAAATAAAGATAACTCATTAAATGTGAGGAAAGGGTGTTTCTTTTAAAACTTGTTCCATGAGTGCACAGGCAACAGCCTCATGGTCAACAAGCACCAAGCATTGCTGCAAATCCTTTGTCACACACAGCAGGCGAGAGATGCTCATTGGCAGCCACACAGGAGACACACATGCGTCCGAGAGCAGGGTCCCCCCCCCAGGCAGACCCTCTCCTGTGGGCAGCAGACAGAGGCTTTGGAGAATTACTGATGAGGTACCTGCTGTGCCCATCATATCAGCCCATCCTGAATGAGCAAAAAACCCTTGCCATACTGTCTAAGCCCCTCTCTTGGGATACACAAGGGGATTGCCTGGGGTAGCTAGCGAAGAGAAACTGTTAAAACAGCAAGAGAAAACTTTGGGTTCTGATAAGAGGCATTCAGGTACCTCACTCCATCCATGCCAGAAGGAATTAGGGACCTAAGCAGCTTTTCAAAGCTTGCACATACCCATTGAATGAGGAATTTTGTCGTTTCAGGTTATTACTATATTCTTTTATAGTCAGCAACAAAACCCAGTTTAAAAATAGGAAGTGGTTGCAGAAAGGCAAGGGAAACAGGATGAGTTTTCTGTTTGCTTTACACAGGAACTTGGCAGTCTTGTCTCTGCTGACCACAGTGCTGCCAGTCGTTCCTGCAACCCCAAAAGTCCACTTCATCATTGGACAATCCTGTACCACCACCTGCACCAGAGCCATCTCTTGGATACGAGCTGCAAGGGAGCATTAATTTTCTGAGATGCAATGGCATGTTCAGGAGGTTGTCTGGGATCCGAACAGGTCAGCCCACTTTTCCTTTCTATTAGCTAATTTTGCAAGTATTGATGGCCTAATTGTTGGTACGGTCTTGCTAGTAGAGCTACATCATATTCATGATGAAATCTGATTCAGCTCCATCCTACAAAACTCATGACTCAACAAACAAAGAAAAAAATCCTTATTTGGATAGATGCTGAATCTGTTATTTACACTTCCTTGCTTGGAGACGTGTTTTACTTAACAGGTGGGATAATTTATTATCCAGAGCTAGGCCTCATTTCTAAAGTTGATTCAAATATAGAACTCAACTTTCTCCAGATTAAAGATTTTTCTGTTTAAATCAATTATTACAAAATTTAAAGTACACCACTCAACTAGATATTTGCACTTCTTCAAAGATCTATAACGTGAACAAAGGTTGCCCATTGTTTCCTAAATGGCCTCCTGGATTTTTGCCTGGGATTAAATGCATAAGATGATATTGGACCGTCTGTGCTGTGCTTTGCTATTATTTTATTCCGAAAAATAAATGAACAGAAGAAGGCATTATGGTAGTTGCATCCATCTGTTAAAGGGCATGAGTTAAGTCAAAACCCAGTGTAATTCAACTCTTAGCATCATTTTATAAGATCTTCTTTCTCTGAAAAAAATAAATAATGTGCATTAATATTTCATTATTTGTAATGTGATTTCTCAGCCTCTGTCTAGGCCTGGAAAATTTATAGTAGAGCACATAATATCTAAAATATGCTGACTGTCAGAGTCCTGACTTTACTCTGGCTTGAGAGGACAGTTACTTGTCTGATCAACCTCTGTAGTCTTTTAGAATAAGAATGGGACAACCCCTGAATATATGTATCACCCCAGTGTAATAAACAGAACACTGTATTCCAGGTTATCCAGGTTATGTCTGTCCAGAGAAATAGTTTCTATGTGACCATGCTCCAAATAATATGATTTTTTAAAACCAAGAAATGTTTTCATTATTCATATTCATTATTCATATTTCAAATGCCACCGGGCAATGTTCAGCTATGTAAAACACAGCAAAAATGCAGTCACAGGTTGGCAGAGCCCGGGTGCAGACCTCAGAGCAAACCCCTCCAAGTGTGGGTGCTAAACTAGCCTCCACAAGTGTGAACGCTTCCACCTGACCACAATGCAAGGACGTGTAACGCACAATGTATCCTGGGAATCTGAGCTGACCACAGTGGCCATGGGATGTACTTGACATCACTGCCTCTCCATGCTACAGAGGGCCTGGGCTGCACTGGGGACTGCAGGAAGTGCTGCCTTCCTCTGTCTTGTCAGCTGCAGCCACATCTGCAAAAAATTTCCACCCAGCTGATAAATTAGGGCACAAATTGAAACTCAAGCAGCTTCTGCAGTGTCGTCCTCTTCTATCATAGATAACATTTCAAACTCCCACCAGGAGTGAGCATTCCTTTAGTCTGTGCACTTCTGCTTTATTCTGTGGATTTTCTTCTGGACACTGTCAAGAATAAGTTTTGCCCGTAAAGCTTTAGCACTTGGCAGTGTCTTTGCCACACTCAGTGTCCTTTCAATGCAGAGGGAGAAAGCTCCTTGAGGAAGGCCAAGACTGTTTCTCTGCAAGTCAGCTGCCAACGTGGCTGCCCTGTGATCTGCCCTCCCTGGGGATCCTCTTCGTTTGAGAAACTGGTCAATTTCCCACAGAACTGACAATTGTGTTTCTTTGGACTTGTTCGACTTGGGCTTCTACTGATCGCTATTTAATTCTGACCTGTCAGCAGACAGTGTCTGTGATTGTCCTTATGAAAGGAAATACTATAGGCTTTTTGCAAATATGGTTTCTGTTTCTGTATGATTTCTCGTTACAAATTATATCAAGTGAACTCTCCCTGGCTGCATACTTCACACTGCACAATGTTGTCTTACATTTCAGGATCAAGATGTTCCTTTCTCTTGACTTGTTCTGCCCTTGAGACAGAGCAATATGCCATGTGTGGCAAGAGAGCAACTTCAGAGACTCCTACTTTGCCCAGAAGTGACAGTACAGAGATGGTATCTTATCTGTACTAGTAGGTCTTTCCCATGTGCATCAAGTCCTGCCACATTCTTTATTTGTGACAAACTACAAACCACAGCACTCTTTTTCCATCAGACTTCCTACAGATTTCTCCCGATGCTTATCTTCATTTTGTATTCTGTTAAGCAAACCTCATCTGCTGTAAATGTTGCTCATGTAAATTACTGCATGTAAACATCCCCTCAGAGATGCTTTTGCAGTTGCACAGGATCTGTTATCTCTTGGGTCCCTAGAAACTTAAAAGATCAACACTTTAACATGTTGTTACCTTTCACATATTTTTGTTTTCCATTTTCATCAATAAATCATGTCCTCTACTAACTGAAGGGCAAGAAAAATTCACAACAGACTTAAAAGCTCAAGCTTTCTCATTTATAATACACACAAATCATAGAATCACAGAATCATTAAAGCTGGAAAAGACCTCCAAGATCATTAAGTCCAACCTTTGACCAAACACCATCTTGTCAACTGGACCGTGGTACTGAGTCCCACATCCTGGCATTTCTTGAACACCTCCAGGGATGATGACTCCACCACTTACCTGGGCAGATAGTTCCAGTGCTTAACCACCCCATTTGTGAAAAAAATCTTTTTGATATCCAGGCTGAACGTCACCTGGTGCAGCTTGAGGCCATTCCTCTTGTACTGTCCCTGGCTGCCTGGAAGAGACTGATCTCCACCTTGCTACAATCTCCTTTCAGGTAATTGTAGAGAGTGATAGGGTCTTCCCTGAAACCATCCCCTGAAATCCGTAGATACAATTTATATGTACATTATATATGTATGTATTATATATTAAATACTATATAGCATATAAATATGTATGTATATATATATAGTTTACACATAATAACTATAAGTAAATAATGCATAATGGTGAAACTATTCCAGGTAAAAGAGTTCTTGTTCTGTTTCTCAGTGAAGAAAGGCAAGAGAAGTGCTTTGCCTGACATGTTTATATTCCTTACCTGACAGAGGCTGAGCAGTCAGGCAACTGTATTGCCATACTTGGAAACTGAGCATTTTTCAGAGGTCGGTAACAATTACACATCACAGTATTGCAGCCTGAGTGGGAGTGATTTCAAGTTATCAAGTCTCGTAAAGGAAAGCTCTTTCATGTGGAGAGGCTGAGCAACCGGTTGAGCAGCTTTGAAATTTGCTCCCAACTGCCACTGGCCTCCCCTGAGATGAAATGAGCCATTTGTCTAATCTACAATAACTGCCTAGATCTCCCCTGTAGCAGATAAGAGACCTTGGAAAATGGGTAATTGAAAGCAGCCAACACAAAAATGGGGATGTGAATCCTATATATAAACCCTTGCACTTTTTTCGGTGTCCTTTAATGTTGTTTCTATGCTTTCTGCATTTGTTTGGCTCTGTCTCCACAACTGTTGTCTTCTTCTATTTTTCTCTTTCTCATTTGTGTTCCTCCTGACACTTTCTGTTCCACTTTCTTCATACAGTTGCCTTGGGTCCCTTCTTCCAGAAACCCATCACTTTGGCTTGCCACCAAGATAAACATCAGATACCTGCCCCTTGCTGACACTGCTAAAGCTCCACTACAGCTTGTCTTCTCTGTGCATGCCTGCACAGTTTTTTCACTATAAAAATGGACTCTTCAAAGAGAAATTGCACACTATATAAGCTCTGAGCATAATAGGAAAGATGGAGCAACACAGCCAAGATTTTATGACTTCTGTAATATTCTGATATTTTTGACTCAAAGAGACACTGTCACCAGGCTTCCTCTTCCAGAACTTAGAAGACACTCAAAAACATCCCACAGTCTCATTAAATGAAGACAGCATACATCTATCTGCAAGGAATGGAAAGCACATTAAACCTGTAGCCTCACACCTTAGGGACAGGAGCAAGACATGCAATCCTTCAGTTTAACTGAGGCATAATACAAAGTGTTAATGCATAAACATTTTTTAATAGGGACAGTGCCAAAGTGTCAGGAGGAAGCAGACTGCAAGTCGCAGTAGTGTGAGCTGTAGGTTTTGTTAGCTTCTTCAAACTGCCTGCTTTAAGATGTGTTTTATCCATCTCCCTCACCCAGACTGTACAAACTTTACAAAGTCTGCTCTGACTTGCACCTTCTTGTAATCTCTGGATTGCTGTAGCAGTGGTGCATCCTGATCACATCCATTTTTTCTATTTCATGGTTCCAGCAAAATCATGCATCATATGGGTGTATGTACAGACTCTCTTCATCATTGCCCTCAGCCATTGAAAAGAGGGCAACTCAACTGGTTGGGCTCAGAGAAGGTTATGGAATTGTGAACCCTACAGTGTTCTCTGTCATTACAGTCATGCAAGATAACACGTATGTCACATCTTAGAGTGCATTTCCATTAGCAGGGAAGTCAAAGATATGAGGTCATCAGAGTGCTACAGAGAGGTTGATTCTTAATCACTACCCCTCCAATGCAAGCAGCCCCAAGGAAGGATCCACAAGTCACAGCGGCTGAACATACCTTCTACAGAAATCACAGACAGCACATTCCCTCACATACACAAGAGACCCTGACACCAGAGGCACACCAGAGGGGATGGGGGCTGATAATGCAGCCAACTCTCATGACTTTATTATGAATCTTGTAGTGATCAATGTTTATTTTAAAGTTCCTGGAGTCATAATTTTATAGAGTTACCAATAACAACATCCTGGGAGCTGATGCTTAGTGATTATCCACTACTTCCCTGAATCTGCTCCAGTCGTGTGCCTTTCCTTCTATGTTCTTCAGCTTTCCCACAGCAATTCTGCCTTTTCATATTATCAAACACTAGAACAGACTGCATGGGGAAATGGATGAGTCACCATCCCTGGAGATATTTAAAAGACGTGTAGATGTGGGGCTAAGGGACATGATTTAGTGGTGGACTTGGCAGGGCTGGGTTAAAAATTGGCCTCAATGATCTTAAAGGTCTTTTCCAACTTAAACAATTCTATGAGTCCGTGATTAAAGCACGTTGCCCAGACAGACCCACATAGCTAGTCAGTCCACCTCATCTGCACGTGTGATCTGTTTCTCTCGCTATATTACTTTTATAAGACTACAATCTCACCAGCCTGGTAAGACTACAGTCTCATCAACATGATAACTGTTACAGGAAAGGCACCCTGCTGGCTGGCATTAATTACACTGCCCTCCTTTTCTAGTTGTTTCCCACATCTGCTTTCTGGTGCCTGTTCTGTGTCTGTGTGTGATTATGTGGGAACCATAGCATACATTTAAGATAAAATAAATATTTAGTCCTTGTAGTTTCAAGGTAAAAGCTGAAACCCCAAAAAGTAATTAAAAATCCCATGGTTTATAACTTGGTATAATCTTATGGCTTTTAAGCTGCTTTTATGAATTTCTGGAGCCCGCTTTCATGAATCAGCTATAAAGTCCCATGGCTGAACAGTGGGAGTGGCCAGCAAATTGCTGGGGTAGTGGCATTGAGCCCAGCAAGGCAGTTTGGGGAAGGTCCCTTAACTGTCCTCAACCCTGGCTGAGATGGCTCCCAGCCTGCCTGGGAGGGCCAAAGATGAGGAAATAGCTAAGAGCATAAACCTGTGATAGGAGCACAGGCACAGCCTGCAGGACTGGATGTGCAGCTGTACAGTGCTACAGTACAGAGGAGGGACTACAACGGCTCAGCCCTGCTGCTGCCTCATCATCGCTGTGGGCAGCACCAGCCACAAGCCATGCTCCTCTGAACCTTTTCCCACAAACCACTGCTTGCCAGCTTCTGCTAGTTAATTGTGTTCACTCTGTGTGTAAATCCCTGAATTAGAGAATAAAAAATATTACCTTTCTGCTGGTTGCCAAGGGAACATGCAGTAAAGTAAGTGAACTGAAAGCCTGTGCCAGAGAAAGAGTGGCTTCTGCTTCTGCAGTGATGACCAGAGTGGTGAGCAGGGTCTGTGCACCAGTAGCAGCTGGGATCACGCCTGAGTGTAGGACCTCTTTCAGCCTCCAGACCTCTCACACCCTATGGAGTCACTGTACACCTGCAACAAAAGCAGAACTAGGAGAACTGAAAATACCTGAGATTGATCGTCTCTGTGTGAACATATTGACTCCTCAGGTTAGATCCATCAGCTCCAGGGAATGAAATTTGTAACACCTCACAGACCATTGCTGCATATGGAACTCCCAAAAAATAATCAACCATCAGGGAGAGAGAGGAAAGTACTTTCTCTGTGGAGGCTCCTGGCATATGGGAGTGCAGCATAAGGAGGAACTCACAGGAAACTTGGTCAGAACTGAAATCTCCTGTTGAATTTAAACGTGTGTCAGTTCCTGTTTCACCAAAATGTAGAGTCTCCAACTAGCCACAATTGTAAGTTAATCTTTGTGTTTTGTTACTACCCAAAACCCTGAGCAAGCCTGGACTTTTGTGGTGTCTGTAGTAAATGGACAGGAGAAGATTAAGATAATCTAAAGATAAATAGAAGACAAGATGAGAAAAGGAGGCAAAATGAAAGTTACAAATTTTGCAACAGGTTACTGAGCCACAGTGCAACCAAGTGTAGACCTCAGTGCGTCTAATATCTGGTCCAGTGTGTTTCCCATTAGCTTAGTGAACTCTGGTACCATGGCACATTCTCCTTGAAAGAGAGCACAACTCCTGTATCACCCATGAAGAAGTTGGATAAAAAAATATATGCAACTGTATAGTCTATAGGACATGCTATACAAAAAGATCAATTTGAGTACCCTTTTAAAAAGCTTAGATAGCCCAAAGAGGCAGCCTTTCTCTCAGGGTTTTGGGGATTTCCTTAAATTCATCAGAAAGCTGTTTAGTGACAGAAGCTGGTCAATAGGAACAATAGCAATGTTCTGGTTCCAGTTTCTGGAATCAAGCAAAGCAACTAGGGCACAAATTCCTGCCACTGAAACAGTTCAAGAAAACAGTCTTGTCTTTGTCTGAATTGCTTTTAAAGAAAAATCTGCAGACTTTTAAAACTAGCTCAGACTGATCATAGAATCATGGAATCAGCTGGGTTGGAAGGGACCTCCGAGATCATCAAGTCCAACACTTGATCCAACACCACTGTGGTTACTAGACCAGGGCACTAACTACCAGTTTCTTTTTAAAAATCTCCAGGGACAGAGAATCCACTACTTCCCTGGGCAGCCCATTCCAATGTCTGATCACCCTCTCTGTAAAGAAATATTTCACCACTCACATGGGTCTAATCCAAACCAAGACATTTGAGAAATACTGATGCAAACATCTATACAGTAAAGACCCTATGAAACTGCAGCTTTTTGGGGAGATCACACTGAGAAGACATGAATTTCTCTTTCTAGATGCCACCCCATCTTCCATTCACAGTCATCTGTCTTCAGCATAGAATGTTTTTATGTTCTCCTTCTATCATGCATTTCTAGTACAAATCAGTGAGCAAAATTTTTCTGCAGTTGCTATTCTCCTTTTACATCAGTCAATTCTGTTAGAAATCCTCCCCCTTTTATAATCTATAGAGTTAAATAATAAAATTAATTGAGGTGAAATTTTTATGAAGTGAAACAATGTATGTGAAATTTCGTGGTGAGACATACATTTCAAAGTGCAAAAGAGAGCAAGGTTTGATTGCTCTCAAGTGCAAAACTTTCAAGCTGTCTAACTCATCTAATCTTCCAGACAGTTAGTGTTGCAAAACAATAGCTAAGTACCATAAATGAAGTTGGGACAATTGCGTCTGTGGCCACATGCAATTCTTTTAGAGAAATACAAACACAAAGGAAAACAAAGTCTGTACAGGAAATGTTTGTTTAAAGGAGTATTCGGCTTCTTTGCTTGCAGAATTTGGATATAGCTATATTGCCTATGCTCCCTCAGGCAAGAGGCTGAGCATTTGCATGTGACACTGAACCCAGTGAGCACAAGTTCCATCAGTGGGAGACCAGGGTACAGCTGGGGTATGTGTAATATTGCCACACTGATGTCAAGGGAAATGAAGGAGACACCTCTGCCTTAACTGAAGAGGGAAAAATAAACCAACAGTCATTAGACCACTTCAAAAAATAGATCTTTCCATTGTCAGCAGAAGCAAAGCAGATCCATCCCACACCCCTGGCTAGTTTTGCCCTCCGCACTTGTCATATATTGTCATTTGTTTTGGCTCTTGACCATCCCATTCAGGGCTTTGAAGGTGCTTAAACTACAAGAAAAATCAACAGCTATTTGCCTAACATTGTTCTTACCCACATTGCTGTATTCTATATTACTGTTCATTACATTCCTGCTTTCCTCATATTTGGACAAATCTTTCAAAGCAAGAGTCTTGCTTTGGGAAGAAATGGGGAAAAAAAGTATGAAAACATCTTTTCTTTTATATTTTCTAGTTCTGCTTGTTCTGAGCTGGATTAGCTATAAGCACCTTTCATCCAAACTCTGCAAAGTACTACCTCCTTGGTTTTTGCAACAGAGTGTTTCATGTATGGAATAGGCCACTCTTGAACTTCAAGGGCTTTTGCAATGTTCCATCTCCATAGATCTACTTTCAGCTCCTTCAGCTTGTTTCTACGGAAATCCAGTCTGGTCAAGTGCATCGGGACATGTGCAGGAATTGACATGTATTTTAATGCATATCATTAAAACAGGCCCTGCAACCACAAGTAATTTCAAGAACTTTACAATGTTTTCCATATGGGAAAGCAGATGTACTGAGAGGTTGCAGGGAAATAATGTGACCATGGAACTGAGAGCAAGAGCCAGAAATGAACCCGCACTCTCTGAACACCAATCCAGTGCACTCTGCATGGGACTAGGCACTTCTTTATACTGAAAGACACTAAAAGGTCCCTGAAGCAGCAATACTTCTCATACCAGCAAATGAGTTATTATGTACAAGGTTATTAATAACTAAGTGGCAAAGAAAAGCACCCAGAAGGCAGAGTCATTGATCTCTCTGCCAGATACATGTTACAAGAGCGCTGAAGTGACTGACCCCCCCTGCCCAGGTCCCTGTACCCATTCAGTGCAGAAGAAAGGCCACACTAGTGGAATGAATGGCTGGGTTATGTGTCACCGTTGACAGCATGTGGCCTGGTGGTACAGAGGTGGCCCTGGGATGGTATCCAAGTGCTGCTCTGACAACAGGCTCATTTGTCCACTGCTGTGGTGCTTGCAACTTTACCTCGATGCCCATGCCACATTGTGAGAACGTGGAAGATCTCTTTCTCCTGACTGTGGCATCACGGCACAGTGAGGCAGGCTGGGGTCGGTAATGTGCAGACACAATGGCAGATCCAGTGCCTTGAGCTGCCACAGTGTCTACTACAGCCTGTGTCTACAGTGTCTACTACAGCCTGTGCCTACAGTGTCTACTACAGCCTGTGTCTACAGTGTCTACATGCAAATCAGACCCAGATGTCTCAGGAAAGAGACACCAGAGAAAGAGGAACCTACAGAGAGTTTCCATATGTTTTAAGTGGTTTTCCTAGCAATTAAAATTTCAAAAATGATCAAACTTCACAGAATCCAATTCTCCAGGGCAATATTTAAATCACCCTTACCATGAGACCACCTCTTTTCTCCTGCACTTTTTGTCTTGCCCACTGCAAGCTTTCAGAAAAAGTGATGGTGGTTCTTCTGGGATGATGGGACCAGACCCTTTTGGCTCAATCTCCCAACAGGCTGCTTTAAGCACTGGATATCTCCAACCATGAAGGGTGCCACCAGAGCTCCTTACCTTCTTCCACATCCAGCATTGTCCCTCCCTTCATGCCTGGCCTTTTCATAGAAAAGTTCTCCAAAATAATCAGGGGTTCTAGATGTGTGCCTCTTTCCTGTAGGGCCTTCCTAACAGAGAGGGCCTTTATTTCTTGCCTTGACCCTGGTGTGGAGTGGCACTCTTTCCAAAATCTTTCCCATGGCAGCAGCTGTAATAAGCACTATTCAACCACTATCCATCATTTGCACTAGAAGAGGGAGGGACTATACCACAGAACAGTCATGCTCAGACACTACCATTACACACAGGAAGGGGGCTGAATTACAGTTCTATTGTTTTTTCTTGACATTTGATTGTTCAACTTTAAAACTTCAACATTTTTGTCATAATGCATGCACACACTGAGGTTTTAAGAGCCATGTTATAGGAATTGAAGTCTTTTATCCATCAGAGAGGATGCAGGAGCCCTGCCAATGTCCATATACAGTAGGATTTGTAAGGACATCTCTGCTTTGAAAATAATCAGACTATTTACACTGCTCACCTATCATAGAATCATAGAATCACAGAATCATGGAATCATAGAATCAACGGGGTTGGAAAAGATCTCCAAGAACATGAAGTCCAACCCTTGATCCAACACCACCATGGTTACTAGACCAAAGCACTGAGTGCCACATCCAGTCTCAACTTAAAAATCTCCAAGGACGGTGAATCCACCACTTCCCTGGGAAGCCCATTCCAATGCCTGATTACTCCCTCCGTAAAAAATTACTTCCTAATATCCAACCTAAACCTCCGCTGGAAGAGCTTAAGGTCATGCCCTGTTGTCCTACTGCTGGTTGCCTGGGAGAAGAGACCAACCCCCACCTGGTTACAACCTCCTTTCAGGGAGTTGTAGAGAGTGATGAGGTCTCCCCTGAGCCTCCTTTTCTCCAGGATAAACAACCCCAGCTCCCTCAGCCTCTCCTCATAGGATTTGTGCTCCAGTCCCTTCACCAACCTTGTTGCTCTTCTCTGGACCTGCTCCAGCACCTCAATATCCTTCCTGAACTGAGGGGCCCAGAACTGGACACAGTACTCCAGGTGTGGCCTCACCAGCGCTGAGTACAGGGCAAGAATCACTTCCCTGGTCCTGCTGGCCACACTGTTCCTGATAGAGGCCAGGATGCCATTGGCCTTCTTGGCCACCTGGGCACACTGCTGGCTCATGTTCAACTTCCTGTCAATCCAAACTCCCGGGTCCCTCTCTGCCTGGCTGCTCTCCAGCCACTCTGTCCCCAGTCTGTAGCGCTGCATGGGGTTGTTGTGGCCAAAGTGCAGGACCCGGCACTTGGCCTTGTTGAACCTCATCCTGTAGGAATCAGAGCATCTCTCCAGCTTGTCCAGGTCCCTCTTCAGAGCCCTCCTGCCTTCCAGCAGACCAACACTCCCCCCAACTTGGTGTCATCTGCAAATTTGCTAATGGTACACTTGATCCCCTCATCCAGGTCATCAGTGAAGACATTAAAGAGAACTGGGCCCAACACTGATCCCTGGGGGACACCACCAGTGACCGGCTGCCAACTGGATGCAGCACCGTTCACCACCACTCTCTGGGCCCGGCCCTCCAGCCAGTTCCTAACCCAGCACAGGGTGCCCCTGTCGAAGCCGTGGGCTGACAGCTTTTCCAGGAGCATGCTGTGGGAGATGGTGTCAAAGGCTTTGCTGAAGTCCAGACAGACCACATCCACAGCCTTCCCCTCATCCACCAGGCGGGTCACCTGCTCATAAAAGGAGATCAGGTTGGTCAGACAGGACCTGCCCTTCCTAAACCCATGCTGGCTGGGTCTGATCCCTTGGACATCCTGTACGTGCTGTGTGATTGCACTGAGGATGATCTACTCCATAACCTTGCCAGGCACTGAGGTCAGGCTGACAGGCCTGTAGTTTCCCAAGTCCTCCTTGCAGCCCTTTTTGTGGATCTGCATGACATTTGCCAACTTCCAATCATTTGGGACCTCCCCAGTGAGCCAGGACTGTTGCTAAATGATGGAGAGTGGCTTGGTGAGCTCTTCCACCAGCTCCCTCATCACCCTTGGATGGATCCCATCTGGTCCCATAGACTTGTGAGGATCCAGGTGGCTCAGCAGGTCACTAACTGTTTCCTCCTGGATTAAAGGGGGGCTATTTGGCTTCCTGTCTCTGTCTACCAGCTCCAGAGGCCAGTTGTCCTGAGGACAACCTCTCTTACTGTTGAAAACTGAGGCAAAGAAGGTGTTAAGTATCTCAGCCTTTTCCTCATCTTTGGTGACTATGTTCCCCCCCATGTCCAACAAAGAATGGAGGTTTTCCTTGCCCCTCCCTTTGCTACTGATGTATTTGTAGAGGCACTTCTTGTTATCCCTAACGGAAGTGGTTAGATTGAGTTCAAACTGTACTTTTGTCTCTCTAATATTCTTTCTACTTGACCTAACTATATTCCTAAACTCTTCCTGAGTAGCCAGTCTTTTAGCACTCTTTTTCCCCCTAATTTCCCTCGAAATCTCCCTGTTCAGCCAGGCTGAACATCTTCCCTGTCAGCTCGCCTTTTGGCACACTGGGACAGCCTGCTCCTGTGCGTTCAAGACTTTCTTCTTGAAGCATGCCCATCCCTCCTGGACCCCTTTGTTTTTAGGGGCTGTTTCCCAAGGTACCCTCTGAACCACTTTTGTGAGTAGGCCAAAATCTGCCCTGAGGAAGTCCGGGGTAGAATCATCACCCAGTAATTACTCAGTCAGAAAGGTTTCATCTGAGGTGATCTTGCCTAACCATGTTCTCCTGCTGCCTTTAAATACTGCACTTTCTGCTTTGTTCTTACCATTGCTATTGCAGCATTGCTGAGCTTCAGCAGAGATTAGGGTTTCATTATGCAGGACACTGTTCTGCCGCTGAGAAGGAGAGAGTATCTGCCACTTAAGTCTAAATCGACTGGACAGATAAAGGGGTCCAGAACAGGTGTACTGCTGTCTCGCTTCAGCAGCAGAAGAAAGAAATATAAGCACAGACAATACCATAAAATCACATTGGAGGTATGTAGTAGAAACAGATTTGTACCCACAGATTTTCTCTCACCGTTTATCACGAGACCATCCTTTTATTGTTTGCTCTCAGTCTAGAAAGAATGCTTTAAGGAAGTTTTTTATGGCTGTGGGTTTGGTTTGGTTTGGGGTTTTTTTTCTGTTTCCAAAAATACAGCTGCTATATGTGATTTAATACTGAGTTTTGAAAAGAGGTTTGCACCTCTGTCCTGTTAAAACACCTTTCTAGCATGCTTGTGCCTGTCACCTTTTGCATAAAATGTGCACAACTTCCAAACATGATGTGAAGAGCTCAGCTGCAGCCTCTGCAGAGATCTCTGCAGGGATGAGGCTGACCCTGAGACAGCGCTCTGATTATTTTGATTGCCTAGAGGTCTCCATCAACCTACAGGGAACAGGCTACAGTGGTTGTTTTTTTTCCTCTCTAAATAGCTGTTTGAACTTAATAGAACCAAAATAATTAGGTTGGAAATAACTATTAATAAAGAAGCATAGTTTTCAGTTAGAAAAAGCAAAATTTTAAAGAAAAGCTCATTAAGTGGTGGTTACTGCATTTCTTGGAAAAGATACCAATCCCTCTTCCTTATCCACATAAAAACTTTTATCTTCAAAAGGGTATGATATTCCTCCCAAAAAAGGAAGTACATGTTTTTATTTGTGTGGTTACAGCACAACTGTGGGCAGTACTCTATTTTGTGAACTGAAAACCAAATCTGGTCTGTGGTTTGAAATGTCATGAAGATAATTATATTTAAACACACTAAAAACTTTGCTGCCATTCATGATCAGGATGTAAAAGGATTATCAGATTCTGTATGGATTGGCAGCTCTTGGTATTTTATCATGAGTATCATTATATATCATAATTTTTTTCTGAAAGTCCCTGGTGCCAAATCTTGTAAACAGATAAAGGTCTAAGGTTTCATTGCAAAGAAAAAAATAGATTTCTACCTCATTGCTGGACATGGCTGAGTGGAAAAAAAAAAAAAAAGACAGAAAATATCTCCTTAGCTGCTTTTAATGATACCTAAAAATAACGTAAAAAATTCCATAGCTTTGAATTTTCTTTTTAAGATAATCTACTGATATGTTGGAAACTGACACCTGGCTTTAAACTGACTATAGTTAGCGACTTTGCAAACCATTTATGTTACAAATGCATAAAAACAATGGCAAAACAGAAAAACCTGGAGGAAACATTCAGCTTTCCCCAGCTGGTGTCCTGAGAAGCTGCAATTCTTGTCAAAGTGTCATGTGCTTATAGACCTGGCAATGGAATCACATTTGAACTGTTTGACTTGACTTCAGATTGGCCTCCCTTTCTCAGGTAACAAGGTATGGTCCTTATGAGCTGAGCTCACATCCAACCTTTCTCCCTCTTCCTGCCCAGTGAGCCAGGTAGGTGGGGAAGCATAAAGAATTTGCAGGGTTCACTGTAGGCTAAGAAGGCTGAGGACCACTGCATTGAAGTTGCTTATGGCCATTCATCAATCTGATCCATATGGTGTTCTGTGTCCAGGGTCAGGAAACACGGCCTGGTTTTCTTCTGCCTCCTGTTTACCACAAGCAGGAATAATCTCTGTAGTATGCATCCATCATTTGTCTTCTCCTTAGCCTTGCTCTGAAGAGCCCATAAAAACCATTACCATGTCCTTTAACTCTTTCACTGGTGATAGCAGGTTGCTTTCAAATGAGCCATCCTAACGCTCCCAGGTCAAAATCCTTATGGTTCACATTCTGAGTTTATACTGATGGAGTTTGGAAAGGTTATGCCAGAGAGTATTGTACCATTGGCCATATAAGCACGCTGTCTACATAACAACAATTTGCAAAACATAATTGTACTGTTTAAGTGTGTTATATGATTAGGGTAAGTAGGGATCTGGTACTGCATGCTGTTACTGTGCTGTCCTGCTCATCATTTCTGAGATCTATAGCACCAGGGAACATGATACCACCAGTCTACTACCACCAGTAATTTTCAAACTTAAACAAAGTATGTTGTCGGATTGGTGACCAAACTAATTTTTATGACATGTCATTTCTGTAAGGACATTGATTTATTTCACAGAAGGGTTTCCCATAGATAATGGTTGTTAGCTGGCTGAGTTGGAATCTGGCAGGATTAAGGAAATCTAAACTGACAGCTGGTTTTGTGCAAGGACGCATAATGTGGCTGTTGTTACAGGAGGCAATATGGGATGTCTGTGCACAAATGCATGACAAGAGGGCTTGCTCTTAGCTGTATACATAAGTGCAGCTTAGCAGTTAAAGCAGCACATCAGGACTAAATACCTTGCAGAAAAAACTTCATGTGACTTTTTCATCATGGAGTTTGTGGTTACGAGTATGATTACGCTTTTACTTTCACTATAGTTGTCAGAAACAGATGTTTGAACTCTGGTCAAAATAAAAAGGAGCCATATTGCCAATTACCTTAAAGAGTCATCACTAAAGAGTGAGGATCTGTAGCTAAAGGAACAGATTGCCTGTCCACATAACAACCCAGCTTGTAGATGTTAACAACTGATACAGCAGAAGTGATGTGTCCTATCAGAAACAGCACCTTGAAAGCTGACGTTTCATTTGCCACCTCCTAAGTTTTATTTTCTCCAAGCAAACTGCCCCTCAACTGCTAAGCACAGACATTTAAAAACAAATGCATTTTCAATGGGACTGCACAGCTCAGTGCTCAGAGGCAGCACTGCCACTTTTGATGAGCTGAACAAGCACTGAGGCAGCTACTGGCACTGAAGGTGCCCATCTGGAAACACAAAGCATTTCTCGAGGTTTTTTTTTCAGCCAGGAGAGATTTTACCATATCAACTGAGCTCACAGCAGAAAAATATTAGAAATCGCTTTATTACAGCTCTGTGTAAAATCAGAGGCTGTGCTTTGACATGTTTTGCACAAGTTTGACACTAATGAAGTTATGACAAATACCACAAAGTAACACACAATTTCCATCAGTCTCAGTGAGGCCATAGTTGAGCCTGGGATTTACAAAGTGCTGAGCACAATGCTAATGGTGTTTTGGTGACACTGATATGATTGAGGTATAAATGTACTCACATGCGACTGGCACTTGTCAGTATTGCCTAAAACAAAAAATGGGAATAGTGTTGGAAGCAATGAAAGCAGAGAGAGTGGATAAAGGTATGACAGTGGTATGTGCTGAAACCACTAGAGGTGGTGTCTGGTGTAAAACACAGTGATACAGGGCAGAGAAAGCATCAGGTCTTTGTTTGCCCATGAATGCTGCAAATCTGGAGTGCACCTTGCCTCTGTACCGGCACATGGAGGACACAGTTGCCTGGCTAGATGAGCAAGTCTGAAGAAAGGCATCCAGAGCACTCAGGGGAGACTGAAGCCCAGGTGTCCTTAGGGGTGCAATTTGGACTTATGCAGCTCCCAAGACCCCGTGTAGATTGCCCTGGAAGTAAAGCCATTTCTGAGAGCATGGAGTGTCAGGTAGACCATGCTGTGCTTGGGCAAATGAAAGAGAGCTGGTGTCATGAAATCTGAGATTTTCCTTCTGACACAAATGAGACAGAAGAAATTGCTGCAGTTCCATACAGGATTACCCCAGCATACCCTTGTAAACCAAAGTCAGATGTGCCCACACAGCTGCTGACCCATGAAGCATAACCTCAGGACTTCCACATTTGGCCATTCAGGGTAAATGGTTTGCTTACAAAATGGGAACATGGGAATAATTGCCTCCCACCTTGTCCTGCAGCCCCAGCATTACGGCAACTCTAATCCCCCTCATCCATGTCCTGCAACAAAATCCTTTCCCTTAACAATTCTATGACTCTGATGCATGAGATACCTTGGCTGTGAAGTTTTGGTTTTATGCTGCTGTTTGGGATAGAGATACGGCACAGATTGCTTTCACACTAGCTAACATAAACTTAGGACTAAAGACGACTGTAGTAAACAAGAAACATAAGTCCAAAAACTAAGATCCAAATCTGTTTGAAATATATCTCTTAGTGTTGTGCAGGTCCTTCGGAATCGTATTTTCTTCCTTAGTAGTTTGTGGATCACTTATTTAAAATTTAATTTACTTCTTGTGTTGAGCTTGTTGGAAACTAAATTCTGGTCTTCTTCTGTGGAAATATTCTCCTTCCAAACTGCTCTACTTCTGTGTTAAAGCAACTGGCTTACTTCTATTAACTCAACTTACCATCTGACCACAATTAATCCAGCTGTTTCACACATACAGTTTATCTTGTTTTCCTTATTGATTTTGATAGTAAAATGTGTGTGGATTAATAATACAAAAATATGTTCTCTTTTCACTGAAGTAGAGGTCAAATCAGCAAATCTCTGACCTGAATATTTAACTGTGAAGACAGAAAATGTACTAAAATCTTATTTAAATGATACAGCTGCTAAAGAAGTGATACAGCTACTGAAGAAGTGTAATTGGACTTGTTATTTTCAAAACAAAATTCTCCTGATATTTTCACAACTGAGGCCTTTAGCAAAGCATTTTGGAGCATGGGTCACTGAAAATCGAAGAGCTGCTTCTTGCTTTCTAATGAAGTCAAGAAACCATCCAGATTTGCCACAAATGTAAACAAGAACCAGGAATTCATGTAGAAGCTAAGAGGACGCATCATCCAGTTTTGTTTCCTGAATAAACTGACCGTGTGAGAACCAGGATATAACTTTAGGGAGGGCAGCAATTCTCCATTTCATGGGCCCAACTGAACACATTTTTGAGAAAATGCCAGTTCACTGGAGCTGATTAATTCCACCTGTTTTCTTGTTTCCTGTTCGATATATTCACCTTTCGGGGGTTCCCACCCGTACTTTGGCTGGAAACAGAGACAGAGCTGTGCTCCTCTGGCATCCAAAGGGCCACATTAGGCAACTACAGCGGGTGTCACAGCACCCTCCATGAGGATCTGGGTAGTCCAGGTGGTGGCAGTTGTTCATGAGATCCAGAGGTGCATGATGATGTCCCCTGCCCATCTTTGGCAGATACAGACATTTTAAAAACTGCCTGCTTTCCTCCTACATCCCTTGATATGCTGTTCCAAACACTTCTGATTGTACAAACATCCGTTTGTTTCTAGTTTCTTCAGACTGACCTCTGAATCATTAGGCTTAATCTGCTGCTTTACTTGATTACAGATGCTCCTGAATTCAAATATTTTCTCCCACTGCAGTCAATTATAGGCCAGGATCAAGTTTCTGCTCTATTTTCATTCCAATATACAAGAGCTGTGTAAAACTTTTGAAGGTTATTGCTGGATTTTAGCCTGAGTAGGAAAGCCCTGCATTTAAATAACTTTACTGTAATGTTACTGCAACTTTACTTTTAATAACTTTTATATTAGGAATATAAAATATGAAAAATGAAGAAAAATTAAGACATTGCTTTTTCTTAAGACTCTTTTTTCAGCTTAAATGAGTGTATTCTATAGATACCTAGGAAGAGGGTCCAGCTATTATAGGGTGCAATATATATAATCAGATTTATTTTATGATCTGGTTTATGAGTACATGTAAATGTGTACCCAGTGAAATGGCAACACAAAAGAAAGTTCTATGAATTATTTATTATTTGCCTAGGAATCAACAACTATACATTAGGACCAAACAAACTTCTAACACTGAAAAAGTTTTTTGTATTAGGTTGGCTAACTTAAACTTTAAAACATAAAACTAGTCTCAAGTCAGAACAGATATAGGTTAGCAATAACTTGAAACTTAACAGGTTTTAGTATTGGAAGGGATATCTTAAAATACAACATGATTCAGGGAAAACAGCTTCCCAGAATATAGTTGTATAGCTTTTGAATAAATATAACAGTAATTGTCTCAGGAATGATGGTGCTCCTCTGCTTTGTGCACATCACAGCTAAAGGGGGTGGGAGACTGCAAGAAACAGTTGCCCAGTGTGAGGAAGGTAACAAGAAGGGAATATTCTTGAGCAGCAAGCAGATGGTGGGAAGGAGGAAAAGAGTCATAGCACTGGATTTTTGACAAATTAATGTTTGAAGTAGAGGCCTGTTTACCTAAAATTGGTGAAGATTCTCAGTACCATCAGCCAAATGTAGCATTACTGGAGGATCGGCTTCGAAGGTTTCTGAATCCCTCAGACACACAGAACAGGGTAGTTTCCCAAAAGTGGGGTCAGAAGATGTGACATTCTTCTACTAACCTACTGCGTGACACTGAAATAGTTACTACACCTCACTCTTTCCCTTCTCGGCAAGATTTTGGAGGCTTCACGTGGCAGAGTTTGCCACTGTTTTTAGGGGCTCAGCTGAGGTCCCCGGGGACCCTTCGACACGACGCAGAGCATTAACCCCTTCTCGGCTGCTAGGAGGGACAGAGCGGTCCCTGTGCAGGCGGGAATCACGTCCCCGAGGGCTGTGCTTTGTCAGACTGGCTCCCAGACGCCGCGCAGGGTGTCCGGGCGCTGCCCTCGGGCCTTCTGCCGTGCGGGACGGGCGCTCTGCGGGGCTGGGCTGGGAGGCCCTGACCTCTGCTGGCCAGAGACAGAGCCCGTACCGCTCCTCCTCTGGGAAAAAAAGGAAGGAAAAAGGAAAAGGGTGTGCTAACCCCCGTGCGTGTTTGCCCGAATTCTGCCTGCTCGCCTAATCGCTTCCTACTTTCCCATGGCAGAAGCGTGTTTGGTACTGAAATGGCTGTGCGGTGCTTCTGTGGGCATCCAGCAGCTCCTGTGGTTGTTCTTCCATGAATTAATTATTTCAGATGCATGACTTGGCATGACTTTTCTGTTGCAGAGAGTTTTGTCAAACTGTAAATGTTGGGCTGAAATTTTACATGCTTTGGACTTTACCTCACCCTGGGCCATTTTTACTCCTAGAAGTCTTGCTCTCGGGAAAACTATTTTGAGTGTATCCAAACACAGTTGTGCTGTGACCGACATGTTCTCTCGAGATGTTAAACTCTGGAAACTCTGGAAGAGCAACACTTGAATTTTTGTTGAGATAAGGCAAAAATGCTTTGTATGAGGCCTGTGACCTTTTGGCAAAACTACTGCCCTTTCAAATCTACCATTTACAAGTGCTTGGAAGGGAAGAAGGTTGAAGACAAGTGGAGAGTGACAACAGAGAAGGGTGACACTTGGGAGGAACAGCATGTGCTCTTGTCCCTTCCCTCTCAGGGCCAGGGCCAGATCAGGACCCTACATGTTCCCATGACTCGTAGTTAGCTCTTATCAAGGCATTGCTGGTCAGTGCCTTTTGTGCAGAACCTGTTCTACACTGAGCAGGCTAAGATTGTCTCTAGAGATTGGGCTGGCCTAGCAACAGTGAAAATATGCTATGTACCTAAAACAAACCGAGCACTGAGGCAGTGAGTGAAACCAGTATGGCTGACCAGAACCGCAGCAGCTCATGTGGCAGAGGCCAGGGCCACGAGACCTATGTTACCTGTCCTGACACTATGTGACAGGAATGCTGTGCTGGGTGGTGGTATTTCTACATGTTGGAGTTTTTTCAGTTTGTTTTCACAGAACTTTTACACACAAAGTTACGTTAGAAGAGCAGGTTAAATACTCAAAAACTGAGATGCTCAAACAGCCTATGAGGCATTAACTTCTATTCTTCCCCGATCCCACCTCAACACAGGATAGAGTCCTCAGTTACCGACTACATACAGTTTCCCCACACGATACTTGCTCGGTTGGGGTTGACTCTGAGGTCATTGTTGAAAACAGATTTTTCCTCGTCTTTGTCATAGAGTAAAATTGTTTTATCTTAACAACTACCAGATAGTATGATCTTCAGTGCCTGGCTTGAGAATTTCAGGCCCAATTGGAATAAATGTTGAGTATTCACTGCTATACTGGCATCTCTGCTGCTTTTAGCACTGTATAAAACTGCACACAGAGAGAATGTACATCCTCAGTGCCCAAAAACTGGGACTCCACAGTAGTAGTCAAGCTTCATTCCAGCTTGTGAGTGATATGCCTGCAACCTTTTTCCTCTAGCAACACTTGGAAAACACAGTTCATTTCTACAAGTTAAGAAGGTGTATGGAGCTGTGAAATGATGGTCTCTTTGTACTTTATTTATGAATGGAGATCCATCTAAGATATCAGCTTTTTACTTCTGCTGCAATATTTTGTGGATTAATGAAAAATTATTTGTGATAAGATTTCAGCTGTGATACACAAAGGAAAGCAGAGTTTATCCTGACCTCTTTTAGCATAAAAGCATCCACATCTAGCTGAATAGCCTCCCTTATTTTTTTTTGTGGTAGACAGAGTGAATAGCCCAAAATATACACGAAATATGTGTACAGAAAGTTCATATTTTTAAAAAAGTAAAGTGTAATGAGAATTGCCCATACATAGAGATCAAAGTTAATACACTGGACAAAAGTAATGATCCCTATCTTTTGTTCAGTCAAATCACTAAATTCAAGTGTGCTGTTGAGTCAGTAGTGTTTGATTTGAAAGACTTCATTATTAAGAAATTAATGCTCAACAACAGTAGATATTGGTATAATGAATTATGCTACTTTCCAAAGTTAACATCCTACAAAGCTTCTGTAAGTTACTTGTGTTCCTAAATTATCTTTTAGGGACCTAAGCAAAGCCAAAGAAACAGAACAAAACCAAAACCAAGCTCAAAGAAGAAATTAGTTCTAGATTAAAATAAGTATCTTCCTGTAGTGCTGTGCAATGTATATGCACCTGAATGTATTTCAGTGTCCAATGCATGCTCAAGTAGTATGTCAAGGAAGATATATACTAAAACATTGTAAAAGACTGACGATTGTATACCCCCAAACTGATAATCTGGATGAATTTACTTTCTGGAAAGGCTCCTAGACTTAGAAAGGTGAATATGTTTTCATTGTGTAAAAGGCGCAAACCAACATCCTGAGGAATTCACGCTTGCCTTGTGTTGACTACTGGACAGAAGAGCTAATTGTTCTATAGAGCCTACACAAAACTATATACGGTAGAAATTGTCTATTGTGGGAGCCCAGTTACCATGTTTGCATACACAAATAAGCACATTGTTCACCAAACACCTGCACTTCTCAAAAATGTTCACACAAAGTAATAACCCATTCAATGTGATCATGAGTAAGTTTGCTATGTCATAGAGTCACAGAATCATAGAATCAGCCGGGTTGGAAAGGACCTCTGAGATCATCAAGTCCAACCCTTGATCCACAACTCTCTGCCTTTCATGTTGAAAATGTAGCCAATAAAGTCCTTCAAATATAGTGCTTAAATTCTAAATAAGGAAGGACAATTGAACCCTTGACATTATTTAGATCATAAGAGGGGTTGCATATAGGGAGAAATCTTTATAATATTTTACTGCATATGGATAAGGTTTGTAGTCAGTTGAGGGCTGTGTGTGACATGGTTTCCAGCAATTAAATACTCCAGAGAGAAAGTTATACAATTAATCATCCAGTTTTGTATTATCACTCAGCAAGATTTTTATTTTTTCATGCTGAGGGACTGAAGAGAGAGAAAGCAGATCTTGAAGAGACTGCATCCAGGCATACTTGCTTTATTTGGCTTTGAATTTGCTTGTGCTTCAATAATTATACTGAACATCTGGTTTCTTCGTTAATCAGAGAAAACATGTTTTATTCCCTTGACTTTTTAATAAGAAAAAATTAATGTCTGCCATATGAGAATCCACTGCAACAGTAACACTTTGCTGAAACTGAACATGACATCATGCTTTGATGATCACGATATGCCTGTGTATTACATGTGTGAGATGCCCACAATAGCAATTATTTTCCCATGGGATTTGAAACCACATGCAGGAACTCCACTGCCATGGGTGGCCAGGACTGCAACACCTGCTTATCACCATGGTGGTCAACTCAACACAGCCAGAGGTTTATAGATAGGGAGAGTGATTTACCCAGATTATAAATAGTACATCTCTTTAGTTGCGTTCAAAAGAACTTAAAGATCAGGGGTGATCAAGACTTTGCTTCCTGAGATGTCAGCCTCTGCTTCTCCATTCCTATCCAAACAGTCATCCTCCGGTTTGATTTCCTCCTTCATTTGTACCAGCAGAGGGATAAGTTTGAAATCTCATGGAGACTTTAAGCCTGTTCAGCTGGCCAGCAACAGTTCACTGACTGGTATGCAGAGAGATCAGCTTCTCGGTACTCCCTTTGTACTCTTCAGAGGTGTTTCTATCACCACAACTCCTCCCCATGGAGGAGCCCAATATGACTGGTTTTCCCCTACTGCAGCCCAGGCTGCAGTATCTGACAACTGACTGGGAGGATCTTGGTGGACCTGAGCAACTTTCTCCAGCAATCAATGCTAACAAAAAGCCTCTGTCAAGCCATGTAAAGCACAGAACTGGCTATTGTGGCATGCTAGTACGCTACTATTAAGGAATCAGCACAATGAGAAAATATCTTTGGCACCAGACTGCAGCAATGTCTGGGACAGCAAGACAGATATCCACTTCTACTCCTACTTCTGATGTTCATGGGCAATCTCTGCCTCCACCTTTTTTCCATTCAAAACTTGGTCAGAGGAGGCAGGGAGTGGGTGCAGCCAACACAGGCAAAATTAAATATATTTGATAATGATCTTTAAAATCCAACACTTAGAATAGTCATGAAAGTAAAGATTTAGCCTTACTGGATTTAGGATGCAGAAAAATTTTTAATGGGCACACACTCTTCTTGGGTAAACTGTTGTAAAAGAGGCTACATGAGCTTACATCAGTTGAGATTCATTCTAAACTTTACTCTTCTGGATTTTTCCAGGTACTAGAATCAGATGAAATCTTGAATGCTGTTAAGAACAACTGTGATGCCAGACAAGAAAGGACATGGTTGGTTTTGCGGTCTTGTCAAAACTCTGTTTGACTTGTCAGATTTTATTCAAAAAATGAGTTTCAAGTTATTCACAATGGCAGATCAGAGGCTGAATCTATTTTAAATGGTCGTATTTCAAGCTTCATTCTGCTTTTAAGTCAAAGAGACCTCATCTATGTCCCAATGTTTCTCTGACTAGTTTCTCAGCAACATCATCTAACTGTATTAACAGAGCTGTCAGAAGGGGCTTGCTTAATAAAATGTAGTCTTTGTCAAGGAGGAAGAAAAGAACACTTTATTAGTTTGTTGACCAGGACATTTCTACAGATTCAATCTGCTTCATTGGTTTATGTCTTTGCTCAAATCTGACTCTTGTCATTGTACCATTTGTCGAGTTTAATTTCTCTGAGTAGCTGAAGTGATTATGGAGAGATATTAAACTGGAATCATATACAAAAGATATTATTAAACAGCATTCCTTTATTATCTAAACCAGATGTAGCATTGTGAAACAAAAAAATCATTTATTAAGCCTCCAAAGCTGTCTTTGTCCATCTGCATAAATTGGCAGGTTGCATGAAGACCCTTTTGTTATTTATAAATAAAGTTCTGCCTGAAATAAAACCACACATCCAAACAGTCTCTAATTCAGGAGGGGTTAAAGTCCTTGGTCTTGATATCCATCTTGCAGCTAAAGCCAGTCATTATTATCTGAGGTTTGACTTCTTGCTTTTTCTGGTTCTTCTTGTTATTTGTTTTTTTACAAGTCAGCCTCCAGTTAACCCCCACTTTTTTATTCATGTCATCTTCATCTTGTATGTGTTATGGTAGATAAATGTTGACATCCTCATCAGACTATGAAATATATGTGCTTAAAGCCCCTAAGACAATTCCATCAGCCTTTACCTCCTCAGCATAAGACTTATTCTGTTATTTTTCTCTTGTACTGGTCATTATATCTTGCTGCCTACAATTACTTTGTAAATCCAGAACAAGAAGTCATCGAATTACCAATCCTGTCTCCTCTGGGTATCCAATGCTTTCAGAATACCATAGGGTCCTCCCTGAAATTATCATCTGCCAGATAAAATCCCTCTGGATGAACTCTGCAGTGAAGTACTTTTTAATTGGGTGAATGTTACCAGGTCTGTTACCTCTGATGAGTTCAAAAGCAGCAGTCTTGCATGGAGGAAGTCCACATAAAAGCATACAAAACCCACAGACAAATCCTACAGGGTCCAGCAGGTATGCAAGTGTCTGTCTGGTTGCACTGTGCAGCATGAGGGCTGGATGGCTGCCCTTGGGTACCCATGCCAACCAGCTCCAGCCTACAGCCACTGCACTGCTCTGCTCACATTACGTCTCCAGGCTTCACTTCTCAGGAAATCCATGCTTTTTCTATGCAGATATCTCAAAACAGGGATTTAAGAGCACAACGTAGGGCAAAAATTTAAGTTTTTACAGGTTTTCAGAATCTGTAAAATTAAAAGAGATGTAGCTCAGTTTAGTCAAGATTTCCTATAGTTACAGCTGATTTTTTTTTTCTCTTGCTGAATGATCTGGAAAAAATCAGCCCTTAAATTAGTTAGAGCATCATGTTCATTGCTGCCTGCAATGAAGCCCTTTCCCCACAGTAAATGCAGAGGGTCTTCTACCTGTTTAATTGTGAAAAATAGCTGTCTTGGCTCTCACACACTTGCAGTAGGGTGAGACCACATGCAAGCACTCTGCCTGTTGAAAAGTGAGGACTCATGATCCTGTGGACTCATGATCCCATTGTGTTGAAGACTTTTATTTATAGAGCACTTTCAGTTTGTAAAATAGTGTATGAGGCAGCCACTAGTCTAATTTTAGGATTTGGAATGTGACAACATTCTACACATGTAGATCTGTAGCAAAAAAAAGTGTTTCAAATTAAAATTGTTTTGCCTTCTATCTGGTTCAGTAGCATGGACGTTCCTGACTCCCTTAAGCTAAATAGCATTGAAAGGGTGGTAAACAGCAACGTTCTCTTTCTAAGCTGATTTCAGGGCATTACTGTGATTTGGAGATTTACTCTCTGGTAATTTCTGTATTATTTTAAAGCAGAGGCTCCCACAGTTGCCTCTGTATTCATGAAGAAGAGCAGAGGAGATAGGTGCCTGTGTACGGCCCAGGAATAACAACTGCATGGGAAGGGAAGGGATTGGATAATAAAATGCCTTAGTTGTCAGAAACCCCTGAATTTCATCTTTAGATCCACAGCTAAAGCATTTGAGTTTCACCATAGACAGAGAGCAGAGAGGTACATTGTGCCATTTAAATACTGTTTACCTCTCTCCTGTAGAAAAAAAAGCTGCAGTGAAGTTTCCTCAATAACTGGCATTTAATACCCAGCAGCAGGCAGGCAGTGTGACTTACAGTACTGGCTGGAGCTGCCTCTGCTTAACACAAAACAGCACCAGCAACCCTTACCCCGAGGAATCACTGCTGTTAATCAGTAAATTTATTAAACTGGTAAAACTACTAGTGCACATCAACTGTTCCTGCTGGTGGGAAAGGGATCGGCTCTGGCACTTCTCAAGATCGATATAACTCACAAGCTTCTTCTAGCATCTGGTGGCAATCACACAGAAAACTTATGTAGTGTCAGTAAAAAATGAGGTTGTTATCGCTGCCACACTTATGAAATGTTCTGTGCTTTACAGCAATATGAGGAAATGGCTGAGAACTTCTCATCTGCATGTTACCTCTCCTTCCCCAAGCCGCGTCCAAATCAACCTGTACACAGACTAGTTAACAGATTGAGCTAGTAGGATGAGAAACTGTTCAGCTCCACAAAGACAAGTCAGTAATGTTTTCTGGAAGGTTTTTCTAATTATTGCTTGGCTTATGTGATTTTTTGTGCATACTAAAAAATTGAGTGCAGATGTGTTTCTTAAAAAAGACACAATTACATTCTTTTAATCTGATTTTAATGTTGCAGAGTTAGCATAAAGACTTCCTTGTACCTCAGGACCTTAGTACTTTCATGACTGAGGTTTCAATGACCTCATGGACAGGTCTCCGGGCCTCTGTGCATTCTATTCTTCATCGAATGTGCTGTTAGTCATACTCCCTTCTACAGAAAGTGGCCAGTCTCCATTACCTTTCTCTCCATCTTTTTATTTCTACTCTCTGTCTGTCATTACAACAGTCTTTGTTGGGGTGTCTGCATTGCTTTTTTGAGACTTTGGACTCTTTATCGAGCTGCTCTACACTTTTCCTTGCATAATTTGATCTCCCCATAGTTCCAAACCTCCTCTTAGTCTCAGTTCCCATATTTGGCTTGCAGCTCATAATCATTTTCCCCCCATTCTGTTCCACCCTTATTTATATTTTTTTTCCATGACTTTCTCTAGGAGATGCTTTCCTGGCATCTTAACCTGAACACATCTACATCATACTCCCCTACAGAGTCATCAGTAGATAGAGCTCTAAGAGGTGGCAAGATCTTCCTCCACTAATGCAAATAAATGTGTACCTGCCATCTTCTTAATACTTTCAAGTATTTTCACCACACTCTTAGCCTCCTCTAATATCTTACCATGTTGACACTTAAAAAGTTTTCTTTCCACCATACTGTTTCCTGTTGGTGATTTCTTCCTGTCCTTCACTCAGTTGCCATGTGATTCAATGAACATCACACTTTCACTTACCACAGTGGAAGGGTGTAACCATGACCATCCTCTTTTCCTCCACAGTCTCCTCTTTGTTTTGAACTAAGAAAACCCAATTCTGCTCCATGCAAGTTAGATTTTCCAGACACACTGTTATTTCATTTTCTTTTCTCTGGTCTCCTGCAAATGTATTTACATCTCAAACCACAAGCACAAAAATCAAACTTCCTAAGAGCCTTCCCAGCACTGAGCAGTCATATTTTCTGGCCTTACATATGGATCTCCTGGGTTTGTTTCTTTCAGCTTCCATTTCTTCCCATATTGTGCTACTAACCATGCTACTACTATAACTTATCACCCTGGTGCATGGCATGTACTGACAAATCCAAAGCTACAAGAATACACAAGATGGCTTCTCAAACCTTTGTTGAGAGGATGAGAAAATATGCACTATTCTTGTTCTGCAAACCTTCCCTGTGAAAAGAGTGAAGTTTTCCAAGGTTATGCCTAGGCTATAGTTAAGCCTGCAGCCTATAAATCTGATTTATAAACTTTTTGACTATCTCAATTCTCATTATTTTAAGTGCAAAACAAAATAAGCTCCTCTGGACACACTTTTCTTCTTTCTGCAGCATTATTCATAAATGAGGTTGCCTGAAGAGAAGTGTTAAATCACTGCCTGCTATGGATTCCCTCCTATATTGTTAGTATTTCCAAACTTCAGTGCTTCTCCTTGAATCTTGCCTTTCTTCTGTCATCATTTAAACAACTGACAGTTCTAATTATTTTACTCATAGGCAAGGACTTAATTAACCTAATCAGCCTGCCATGGACCTGACAGGTATGCTTTTCTGTCAGAGTTAGGTCAAAACAATGAATAGGAGCTCTTTTTCAGCTGCTCTGGCAGTGGTTCAGTGCATCTATGTCTCTCCTCAGGCCACTGAATTGTGTGACCTTGCAGCTCACAATGAAGAGTGATGATTATAAAGTATATGTCAAAAAGCTAGTCTTCTCTGACCCAGTTTCCAGACATAACACGATGGATAAATGCCAGCGAAGCAGTAGCCTGTGTTATCAAACAGTAACAGGGTCAAAGCAGAAGAGAGCATTGCTTCGGTGCTGCCCAGAAACAATCTCCATCCGCACGGAGCAGCCCAGGGAGCTTTGTTTTGCAGGTTAAGATGAAGAGGCACAAGGTGAGACGACGTGGAGACATCATTGTAAGCACTTCTGGGCATCTGTGCCTGTACTGACTCAGCACTCTGACTGCTTTCTGGCCATCCCTAAGGCAAACAATGACACAAATCCTTCTGCAAGCTGTGGCTGCTGTATATCGTCAGAAACAGGTCCACACGCCTTGTGGACTCCCTTGCTACTCCACTATCAAAGCCCAGGGAGGGAGAAAACTGTGACAAACAGTTTGCATCTGTTCCTCTCCCCATCCCTCTGAAGCTGGAGCTGCTGCGTGCCGGAGTGGGAAGCCTAGAGTGATTTTTATTAACTTGCTGGTTTACCCTGGACTAAAAATAATACAATGTACTTCACATCCCATGAAGCCTTGTGACACTACTGATCTAAAATTAACCCAGCTAGGCAGTTACCTATAAATCAAAATATATTTTTAAAAGCACTTATATAAATAAATCCTTTAATGCTTGCTATTTTTTTTAGACACTTGATGTCTGTGAATTCTTTACTTCCTCATTTCTAAAGGAGTTTCAGTACAGAAATAAAAAAAACTATTTGCATAATTCCTCCCTTTTCAAAAGGAACAGTTGAAATCCTGTCTCACAGATCAGTATTAATGACTTATACCAAAGACTGACTCAGGGAACATGCAACGGCCAAGTCTTACTCTGCACGTCTTGTTATTCTCTACTGGCTGCTGTGTTTGTTCTTTCTTCATCACCTTTAGTAGCTTCAGCCAGGAAGGGGCTCTTTTAGCTCAGCTAGAAGGGAAATACCTTTTGCTAAACAGCTTTGTGATTTTTTTCCCTTCTTGAATGGCACGGGATAGCTAGTTTGCTTTCATATCCAAATTTCTCTCTTTTTTGCCAGCATTGATTGTTTTGACATGTTTAAGTCTTACAGCATTAGCAAGTGGCAAGCCGGACTTCTCAATGCAGACTTTGTATGCAGTGAAGGCATAAAGTCAGAGTTAAGCATGGGTTCACCCATGCACCTGCATTGTACCTGACTGCTTTCAAAGAGCCTCATCTTTATTCATGAAAAGAAGAGTCAAGATAAAGCCATCAATAAGGCCAAGATTGATAGTAGTATAACACATGTGTTTATAAATATGCACAGCTTTTATGTGAGTGCAAGTGCTTTTTTAAACAGGGGCAACCCCAGCAGTTGGGAGGATTTTCTGGGGCACTCTCCCACTCTCATTGAGGAAAGAGCTGCTCTCCCAGTATTTACCAGTTTCTGCTCCCCTTGTGAGGATAGAGCTGTCCTCCTCCTCACATCTCAACTTCTTTTCACTAATGTCACCAAGACCATAGCTCACTTTTGGCAGAGTTTTTTCCCCAACTTGTTTGACTGATTAAAGTTTTGGCTTCTCCTCCATTCTAAAATCTTAACTGTGCAAGGGCTGGAGCAGCTGCAATGCTGTTGGCAAATGATCTAGGACTCCCTCTTTCTCCATTTCCTCCCATCCTCCTAAAATACTCACTTCCTTTGACAGTTTCCTATCCTAGGAAATATCCCCTTGATGAAAAAACAACCAACACAGAGAAAGGTGTTTCCCTGTTTGCAGCTTTCTGCCTCCCATCAGGGAAGTCAGCTGCCTGCAGTAGTGACAAAGAAAAAAATCAAAGTGAAATTGGAAACTAAGCTTTCAGCTAAGCCACAGATTGGGAGAACATTAAAAAAAGCTGCTGTTTTTCACTGTCTTTAGGTGAAATCTATCTGTCCTTGAGCTCTTGTAAGGAGGAAGGTACTTAAAATAAACTTACATAGACATTACTCATTAATGAGATTGCATCCTTAACCATCGTGTCTCAGATAACCTGCTGCAAAAAGTCAACCACACAGTTGCTAGTCTTGGAATTCAATCTTTGCAGTTGATTAACAGGCAATGTTTCCAACCACTGCACTTCCCTCTTTCAGTGTCCTACAAACGGGAGCAAAGGCAGACTGACACACCAGTCTTGGTCAGATGATAATGTCTGCTTCACTCACTCATGTGTGGATTTATTCAAAGCTAGACTTACTTACCTTAGTCCTCTTCCTGTTAAAATACTAAGGGAAACATGGAATTTATACCTGCCTAGACAATACCGGAGTCTGTCACGTTGTAAACTAAATTTTGCTGCCAAAGAAAAACAAATATAACTTGAAAAGCCAAGTCTGACTAGGTTAAGCATCACACACTGCATAGGACTTTAGCCCTCATACCTCATACATGAGGGCTAGAGAGGACAAATGTGCAGAAAAGCAGAGAACTAGAAACAAAAGTCCCATTTCAAATGGACAAAGGCAAAACTCTGATGTTTATAATAAGGAATATGAAATGTTATGAACCCTTAATCTAGTGCTTCAGAAATGGCAAACGCACACTGGACTAAAATAAATCATGAGGAACACCAAAACTCTGAGAAGGTCTTGAAAATTTCCATGCAGGACCCCAAAATATAGCCATGACATGCAGCACATCAATGTGTCAGGTACCTGTGACTCATCACAGCACTGACTTGTCATGCAACTCAACATACAGCAAGACATTTGTGATTATGTATTTTGGTTTTAGGATATCAGAAAACAGACACTTATTTTATCTTTTTGAAACTACATGGCTGAAGAGAGATGATTTATGCATACCTCCATATTTGCAAGTGACAGTGTAGTGCTGACTAAAAATAAATCAAGAGTCCAAAATAAACAGAGATCTGATATTTAGTATTACATTCAAATCAAACATTGGACCACTGCAGGCTAAGCAAGCAGAGTTGAGACAAGAAGTCTAAGCAACAAACTATTGCCTAGAGCTTTTTTGTAAAACGCACGTTGAAGGGCAGCCACTTCTAAAGAGACAGCAATCTCCAAAGAATCATGGGATCCCCCAAAGTCATTAGACCCCCATTGATTTGAACATGCAGGAAATATGGATTAAAGTTAGCAGATGAGCCTCTTGAAGCAATATGAAGTCCTAGGAGGTTCTTAAATTTATTCTGATTTTATTTAGGAACAGGAGGATGGATTCGAACTTTAACCTTAAGCACACATCCACTGTGGTTACCAAGCACTTCACAGTTTAATTGCTCTTTACTTGTGTTTATAGCCTTAATAACATACTGGTTGCAATGTAGTTACCCAGATTGGGAAAAAACTGAGTCTTACTTGTCTTAACCCTTAAAAGCTTCTAAAACTCTGTCTGTAAGATACAAAATAAACTAATATTACAGCCTAATACCTAAACTGGTAGACTAGACTGGCAAGATTTCTGAAGTAGACTGTTCCCGTGTGCCTGCTTGCACTGCACCCAGGGCTAAGAAAGCGACATCCTGATGGGTTCAGCAGTGTGAATCCTAAAACCTGTTCTCACTGAACAATAGCTTTCCATTAGCTTAGTGAAAGAATGCCTCTGATCACAGATATTGCAGAGACAGTCTTTTCAGGATTATTTCTACTCAGACTTTCTCACACAGGGTAAGTAGAGCAGTGAAACAGCTTTCAGTAGAAAAGCAAGCAAACAACAAAACAAAACAAACCCCTCTAAGTAAGGGTAGATTAAGAGTCTGGGAGTCTTTTGATCTCTTGGACTCAGCTGTCCTCCAGCAGAACAGAGAAGAGCTGACTGAGGAAAAAATAATGTCAAACAAAGCTAAAAAAGAGACTAGGAGTGAATGGAGAAATGTGCTTGTCAGTGAAGCTGGCCAGGTGAAATCCTAGTATTGCCACAATCATTCAGGAGCTTTGCTTTCGGCTGCAGGGGGAACCAGGCTTTAACCACTGGGTTCAGAGATGATATACACTTTATAAACAGCATGTGCTCTGGGAGTTTAAAAATTTAACATGCAAAGGTTCTGAAAATTCATCATTTGAATGAACTATAAAGACATATAAGTATAAAGAAATTTTTATAAAGAAAGGAAGAAACTTCATTTCCATTTGAGTTGAAATGCTATAATGGGCACTGCAATTGTTTCTGCTAAAGTTCAGCTACACCTCCCAGGTTGTTGTTAAGGGACACTTCATCTTTGGCAAAACCTTCCCGTGTAGGCTTCAAAAATAATGAAGTCTTGAATTTATCAATATCATAGCAATGTACAGAGAGGGTACGTGTGTTATGTATCTGTCTGCATGTGTACAGACAGAGAAAAACTCATTGAGTGAAACTGGTTTTGTCTAGGGACCAGAATACCTGTGTGTATGAAACATTATGCTGGTTTACCAACCCTTGGTGTATTGCTAGGCTGCACCTAACTCAGCGCTCACTCAAATCAAGATTGCTGAAAAATTTTGGAGGAGAATTTTTTTATTTGAAATTGCCAACTTGCATAAAAATGCAACAGTTCCAACAACATGGTGATTTTTCTGTAGACATTTTTCCTGATTTCTCTTCATCTGTCCACCTAGGCCAAAGGGTGACCAAGGACCCAGGAGTTCTGTCTTCCCAGCTGATGAGCCATTGGCATTTCTCAGGATTTGTTAAGTCCTTAGGTCTCAGCTGCCTTCAAGTTAAGACTATGGGGCTCCTGCAGCCTCTGTACTGTAGTACATATAAACTAGTATCTTCCCTCTTTTTGGAGACTACTTTTTAACTCTTGGTTTTGTTGGAGATCAGAACAAGATTAATTTCTTTTAATATTCATATCTTCCACAAATTGGACATGTTTTTCTTCCACCCAGTTCTGATTCCTTTCTCAATCATGAAATGCCTGTTTTTACAGCAGGAAGCTGAAATTTTTTATCATCTCAGCTGTGCATTGTAGACTGGAACAGGCAAGTGAGTTTGTTTAAACTCTAGAGCTACTGCCCAGTGTTGAATATGAACATTTGCGTCTTGGGAAAAATATTTGAAGAAGGGTCTTCTTAAGTATCTCAACTGGGAATCAGCTAATACAAAGACAATAAACATCAGAGCTGCACAAGCACATAGCAACTAAAGCACATAGAAACTCCCATTCCACCCTGGGATCCATAACTGCCCAAAGGTCAAATCTTCAGAGCAAAAGAGCCTGGGTGCTCCCCTTACAGGAAGTCTCTTGAGCTCTACTTAAATGCTGCCCTAGAAGAAACATATTGTCTTCCAAGGACAGCAGCTGTCCTTTGAATCATACAAACCCATCAAGCTTATTGCAATTCATATATATATATATATATATATATATATATATATATATATATATATATATATATATATATATAAAGAAGAAATATGAATCTAATGCAAACAATGGCATTATTTTCAAATGAAACAGAAAAAAAAAACTAGTGAGAAAAATAAAAGCTATTCTTATCAGATTTATTGTTAAACTGACTTCAGGTCTTCATTTACTAAAAATAAGCTTTGTTTCTAGGGAAGATAATATTGATCCACCCCTTAAGGGAGAAACCATAAAATATTTACCCATTCATTTGCTTACTGTTGTAAGCAAAAATTTTTCTAGGTATCCAGAAATCTGTGCAGGATGCTGGGAATGCATGGGAAGTAGTTTATTAATAGAGCTGTTCTGCATATTTTGTGTGGGTTACTCCTCTTGTTTTGAGCTTCTTCTGAAAGAACAAGATTTACTGCCCGAGACAGAGGCGGGTGTTCATTCATCCAACATAAATTAGTCTCTGGTGCAGGTTTAAGGCAGCGCAAGCCTTAACTCGATGAACCTGGAAAGCCCATACCTCCCACACCACTGCCTTTCAAATGAGAAATTCCTCAGCACAAAAGACTCAGCCCACGAGACTTCTCCAGACAAACAATCAGCCTGCAGTGCTTCACTGGGCATGAAGGTCTTGGCAAGGCGCCATTCACTATCATTAAAAGTGTTTATAAAAAAATTGTTCATTTTTCGCCAGCTTTTTTTCCAAGGCCAGGCCTCCACCCCCACATCTTCAGTGGAATGTGTTAATAATTTGCTTTGTAGAGATGAAAGGCTCTTTGATAGGAGCAGCATAAACACATCTCACTGTGCTCAAAGGTCTTTGTCCCACAATAGAATCATAGTTTCTGTACAGTGGCTTGAACGGAAAGAACAGACACATTTCTGAATCATTTTTCACTCTTTTTTTCTGCCTTCCCCCTTCTTCTTCCTACCTATTTATCTCTTTCTTTATTTCTTGTAGTCTGTTGTAAATCCTTGTGTGGAATACAAACAAGGAAGTGGTTCCAGACAAGAAATCCTTACTGATACTTGCAGCAGATGGATGAAAAGTACCAGCCAGTCGCCACAGTCTGCAGTGTCAGAAACCAGAAGTCACACGGAAACTTGAATCTATCCCAGAGTGTGTGACTGAGTGTAGCTTGGAGCAGTGTGTAGTGTGGGATGGGGAAAGAATCCAGCTGCTATCATCTTCTGATCCTCTCTTCAACAGCAGGTTGCTGGGCGAACTGAATAAATACAAATGGGAGATTTTAATTCATCTGGAGAAAAAAAACCCTGTTATAATTACCTCAAAATGCAGCATGGACCAGCAAGGATTGCCTAACTGTTGTCTCCTGGCTATACTGCATCCGCTTTGCTGCCCAGTTTGAGCCATTGTGTACAACTCCACCATACCAACACTACCCCTTTGAAAGCACAACCTAACAGTGCTGAACCACAGCATCAGTCTTCAGTGATCCCAAATGGATAAAGACATAACTGAAATGTGACCCTTACTCCTGTCCTGATTCAAATGTCAACACAAGCCTGAATCACCAACATGTGTCTTGAGGTATTAGCAGTTCAGGACATCTTTCAAGATGAGCTTTGTGTAGGCTTGTTTTCTTTCCTTTTTGTCTGTTTGTTTGATTAAAAAAAAAAAAAAAAAAGGCAGTGTACTGTCCCATCTTTACCTGTGTTTCTGTTTTCTTAAAGTGTTCATTGCTCTCACTCTATGTCTCCATTTAATATGACAGATTTTTTTCTACTTATGACAGCCCTCTCTAAAGAAAAATCAAACAATTTTACAGATGTGTCACCTAATGCCTCTAAAGCATTATTATCCAGCAACTAGAATAACAATGTTACTGATAATCGGTACTCTACCAATGCCTTAACATATGTATTCTGTTTTCAGGAGGATTTTAAAGCCTTCATGAGCTCTGCTCAGAGAGTCACTGCTGAAAAGAGGGATTGAGGTTTGTGAGCAAAAATTTAAGGGTTTACGAAAAATACAACCATTGTAATTGAAATGTAGGTTTGCCTCAGAGCAACCAAAGCAGACAGTCTCTGAGCTCACCTGAGGTGATAGGAGTGGACAGCCTTAAGCCAAGTTACTGACAGTTGGGTTTGTACTGTGGATAGAGGGGGGATTTAGCATCTTTGAGCTACAGCAGCCTGGCAAGTGCTAATCGGACCACTCTGTGCTGCTAATCTTGTGCTTTTCTGTAATTGTTTCCAGTCCCGGTGCTTCAGCAAACATATTGTAGCTTGTCATCGGCAACACTTCCTCCCATGTAATACTCTCCCGTAACATTAATTTCAAGCCTGAGTTTCAGCTGTGGCCCCAGTCCTGCTCTAGGAAGGGAGGATGGCTGGCTCTGCAGTCAGGTGTTTGGACTGACAGGAATGAAGGTGAGTCGGGACCTCATCTGATGGTTTCACATCTTTAAGTTAAATGGTGTGGGATGAAAAAGCATTTCTTGGAAATATTGATGAATTATTATGGGCAGTATGTATTTTAGCTCACTTTAATGTGCAAGAGCTCTGGATCCACCATTCAGTGTAAAGTGGCTCTAAATATCACAGTTTGATGAAGCCTTACTGCCCTTTTTAGCTTTTCTAAATATACCTTTCCACAATGCTCTGTGAAATAGTGACGACGTATCTTGATGAGATTTCAGTGCAAAACCACCAGAAAAATGTCAGTTTCACTTGACCTCAATTTAAGAATTTTGGGCCCATTCAGAGAAGAAACATTGAGAGTGCCAGGATACTGCAGAGCAAATATTTGCGCAACCTGTGGAGACCTAGCAGCACAAAAAGCAGACCTATTGTGTGCTGCTGCCTCCAGCCAGCATCTGTGTATTTGTAGTAGGTGCAAGCAGGTTGGACCTGACATGCGTGTGTGGAGTGCTAGTGGCAACCTCTGTCAGACAAGAGGAATAGACAGTTTCGGGGGGCCAAGGGGAAGGGCAGAATTTTAAAATGTAGCTGAAAATGCATCAGAGCTTTTCTGCGTGCATGTGATTCAAAACATCTCTTACTCAAAGTGATTTTTAAGTGAAAGCTGTTTTCCTGCAGCAGTATAATGCTAAGGGGAGGTTCCTGAAAGGAAGGATCTTCTGCTTGGCTGCTTGACTTCTGCTGCATTATTGGAGATATGTAAATACTATAATCTATACTGAAAAACGCTCAGGTTCTTCTTAACCGATTTTTCATTCACTTGCATCATAATTTGCAAGCCCAGCTACATCTGCTGCTACCTGCGATAAGGACAGAGCAACATGTTGGTAAAAGGGATTAAAATCCTGAGCAAGATTTGCTCTACTCTACATGCGATGTCTCAAAGTGGTTCACAAACATTTTCCTTAGCAAATACTTCTGTTTTCTCTGGCATGCTCTGAATTAATGTGGCACAGTGATGGCTACCTGCTCCCTCTGAAGAGTATGCCCTCCTCTGACTGGGTTTTCTACACCGTATGTACTCTCTGCCCAGAAAGAGCCTGAGACCCAAGAGCAGGGCTGATGTGAAGCTGACTTCGTAGCATGACCAAGCCTGACCAGTAATAGTGAAAATGTGTCTGTCCACACAGGAGAGATTACAGAATTGAACAGGAGAACATGGATACAGAGGATGTCAAAGCAGGAAAATAGGTATAATGGGGGGCAAGCCCTGCTCCTACCTAAGTCTGTGAGTAAAACTGGAGAAAGAAGGAACTGGAAACATGACTGGGATGCCTGAAGTATAAAGCTAGCCATTTATTATTAGTTTCCAGACAATGGGCAAAGCTATGGTTGCATTTTTTGTCCTGTTCTTTTTCATATATAAAAATGCAGGGAGCGTAATCAAGCTTCTCCTGATCATTTTCCTGTTTCCTTAAGTAAAAAATCTGTTTCCACATTCCCAATGACTCTGAGGACATGTGACCATAAGAGGGCTGGAGCACAGCTAGAAGTAGGAACATGCCTTTGGGCTGAAAGTTCTAGCTACAATTTTCTTTATTTTAGAATGACAAAACATGAACAAATAAACAGTCATGACAACCTGCAAGAAAACATTGTTTGTCTCTATTTAACTCACATAATCCTATGAAGAGTTAATAACAAGCCCTTGCTGGAAGATAAAAATAAAATGCAAAGCCTCTTTTGATCCATGTGAAGTGTCCCTGCTCATGTGAAAGGTGTTTACTCACAATATGGCTTGCAAGGACAAAAGCATTAAAACACAGAAAAATAATGATGACTTTTTCATGTGCTCAAAGAAAAAAAAATTGAAGCACTTTATATTTTCAGCACAGAGGGAAAGTAATACTTTTTTTAAATTGAGAAATGTAAAAGAAACATGGCATTTCCAGGCAGGAGAACAGTGGGAGCTCCCATCCTGTCCAGGCCTGGGTGTTGCCACTGGAGCTCTGCTTGTGCTACAGGACACTCCCTGTGCTCCCACAAAAATAACACTTCAATGCTAATTTTAGCATCAGCTATAATACAAAGCAATTCAAGGCATCCACAGCATATTTCATGAGGACAATATTTCTCTTTTCCTTGTGTAGTTCCCAGGCTGCAGTGACATTCTGTTCACCAATCTTAAACAAACACTGCCCTTGAGATTTCCTAAATAGTTCAAAGTGGTATCTAGGGAAACATTAGAAACACACATGGAAGCCTGAATATGCTTCAGATGAAGCCACTCCAAATGTCCATTTTTGTGCAAGTTCTGGGCTGGAAGATAGTATAAAGCAAGAGTTTTTTAACATAAACTTGTCAGGAATTATGCTATAGTAGCAAAGCTTTCTAAATATTTATTCCTGATAAGCTTTTCAAAAGCCCTCCCCTTTGGGTCATCACTTCATTCAATTTTTGATGCAAGAAATATTTGAGGAGGAAAAATTAATGGCCATGAACTTTGCAGTCCTGACTGGAATGTTTTCTCTGAGTTGTTTCCCTGCTTATTTATTACAGGGAGCACATATAGATATATCCACTGCAGACGCCAACGCACAAGAGGCAGTACTCCAAAAATCAGTGTTTGACAACAGAGGCCACAGTCACCATAGTTATTTTCTAGTCTAAGTGCAGAGAGGAACTGCAGTAACTGAGACATTTGCAAAATTCTGACAAATACCACCTTATTAATGAATAATCACTGTTTACATGTGTTGGTTATCAGCACCTGTAAACTCCTATAGCACCTGAAGCTTACTTACTTCGAGGAAATATGAGGTCAGTTCATATTTTCAAAGCAGCAGTAGAAGACATTAACATGAAAAGGCCGTCATGGGACAATACCTCCTGATTTATGCATCTCATTCTTCTCTTTAGAAAATCCTGGAACATTTTTTGGCCCTTATTCATCAATGTCATCATCCATCCCTAGTTTCAGGAATGCCACAAGTCAAAATAGCTGCCACTTCCCTGTGCCTTTTGTGATATTTTTGCAATATGGGATAAAACTATGTCTCGTGTGGATGGAAGGCAGCATGAGGGAAATTTAAACTTCTCCCTCCACCTCAATGCACTCCCCCACCTGCCACACAGCATGCTGGAAGCTGGAGGAACATTTTGAGGAATTAATACCACAAGTCTGGTTTTATTCTTGTTTCTTTCTAATTGTGAGTCACTTTTGGAGACAGGGCACTTGGGTAGCAGGAACTCTGGATTGATCTGGTTTGGTTAGTCTCACTTTTTTATGACAATGTCATTAGACAGCACGACGACAGTTAGTCCCATGCCCAGAGCTTTGAAGGTCTGGGAAATTCTCCTGTGCCTTTTCTGTGTTTTCAGTAGCTTGGAAGAGATGCTAGACCCAGAGAAAGAGATTCACATTGCTTCTCTTCAACGTGCTCAAAGCTGTCGTAAGGCAAAAATTGTGTGAGCAATTTTCTTTACATTTCTGTGTGTTTCACCTTGGCATGGCTGGGTGCAGATAGTAAAAAATGCTGCGCCACTAATATGGCTGCAGGCCTTGTGCCAAGATGCCAAGGAGGAGTTTTGGGAGGTGAATAAAGTTTTCTCATCTCCTATGACCACCTGTTGTGGTCCAATTAGCAGTGAACAGCAGAGCATGTTTTCCTTATGTAACCAATGTTGTGTGAACAAGAAGCTGAGCGTCATGAGCACTATATAATCTGTCTTTCTCCTAATAAATCTGACATTTGCCTGATCATATTGATCCTGGAGCAATCTGTCCATACCCTTCCATCAACACAAAGCTACCAAAGCTTCTCCAGCCCTTAATCAACAAAGGCCTACTGAATCCATAGGAACATCCACTAGCCACAGTAATGTCTAGCCCAGAAGCTGAATCACACATCACACCAGGCCAGAACAACCCTTTTCCATGCACCAACCAGGTGTTCACAGTAGGTCATACAGATCTCATATGACTTTATCTACTACACAAGTGTAGCCCACTAGTTGCTTCAGGACACACTGCTTCCCAGGAAACTTTGTCCAGAATGTGGATGTTTTGGCCTGATGGTGAGGACACTGGGAAGTGGGATGATCTGAGGAGGCTGCTGCTCAGTAACAGGAACACAGTCAGCTTGTCTTGACAGCACACGGGCAACATGAAAATGTGGTCAGACAAGATCAAGAAAGCAAAAAGCCTGTAATACCTGGGTGATGGAGGTTAGGACAAGAAGAAGGTGGCCCACCTATCCTGCCACTGCCTCCCAAGCCTGGTCCCTGTCTCTGGTCTCTCACATTCCTGGTCCCAGCTCCTCATTGACTTCCAGCCACATTCCAGGCCAGCCTGCTTGCTTAACCGTCCCTAATCTCCTACTACTAATATTTTTATTGGCTAAAGACCTAAAGTCTGGCTGCTGACCACACTGCTGTTGCCTTGCGTTGTGGTCAGCCCTTTCCTTCCTGTGCTCCATTTGTCAGGATCCTTTGCTGAAGCAGCAGCAGAGGCGGAGGGGCTCCCTGCCCCACCTGCAGTGTCAGGGAGCTGTGTTGGGTGGGAGACAGGGGGGATGGCTCCCAGTCAGCATCTCCAGAGCAGGGGACCAGCCTGGCAGACAGGATATGATGGGGAAAGCTCAGCATGGGCAGCAAGACACATGCTGAAGCTAAGAAACAAAATGCCAAATTTCAGTGGTGGCAGGAGGAAAATGGCTTCCTTGGTATCCAGAGAGGAGTCTGCTGCCATCCAGAAAAACACCAGACCAAAACCAGGCCTCAGGCAGGTATTTCAAGCCATTTTCCTCTATTTTGTTTTTGACACATTCTGTCTTCTCTAATTAAAGCACCTAGTCCTCCTACTGCGCTGACCCTATTATAGGGGCTTTAACAAGAGCCATAGATATGATGGCACAGGAAGAAAATGATACAAATGTTTTGGAATAACTCCAGCACCAGAGGAAATTTGCTAACCAGAAAACAGAAGAGGCCTACCCACTCAGTTTAGTGTTTGTTATGTTTTCCACAGGCAAAACGCAGTTTGAACACACCTTTCAAAAAAAGAGTCATCCCTCTGCCTTGATAGTTGATCACAGCCACTGAGTATGGGGTCTGCGGGCATCTAGACTGAACTTACTTTGAGTTCCTTTGGCCTAAAAACCTTCTGGATGTCAGCAAGAACACTATTAGTCCACACATGCAGCCTCATATGACCATACTGCTTGTCCCTCCAATGACTGCGTGTTTCGGAAGACAATACATAAGCTGGAAACTGTCCTAATATAAATTATTTAGTTTAGTAGTAGAAGAATGACTTGCAAGAAGCTAGCTACCTTACACAAGGAAGTTCTCTGGACTCCTCTAGTATTAATAACAATGAATTCTAATGTTTATACAGTCGTATAAATATAAATTTTATACATTAAACACTTACAGGACACAAATCAGTCTCCAGTGCATTTCAAAAGCATGGCTGCTAGATTAGTGACTGCATTGTAGGTCCTCCTGTCTTTTAATATTAAATAAAAGCACTTTCTACCACTGTGTTTTATGTAGAGCCTAATCTTATGAATATGCATCACATGTGCTCTGACGCTTCTTTCTAGTAACAGCAGATGAACTTATATTTGTACAACCCAGTGGCAGATTAGTGGAGTATCAGGATTAAGCTGTTTAGACTCTCTGAGACTGAGGGGTTTTGACACTGATGCAGAATGGGAACTTGAGGATCGCCGAGTATGTGGTTTTCCATCTTGAACTTAGGGCCCACATAGATTTAGGCAGGTACTGAGGCAAAGGTCACAAATCTCAGGTGCATAATGTTCAGTGGTACGTACAGTTCTGTGTATATGGCCTCACCATCTGTTTGCCTCAGATCCCTGCAATTTAGAAGGTCTGAAACATGTATATGCAAATGGCAGGACTTGGCAAAAAGTCAGCATAAAATAGGAGATGAAAAATTCTTCACATGAAAATACATTGAAAGAGAAAACAGAAGTTGTGAAATCAAAGCATATCCCTTTGTCTTCTTGTTTCTGCTCTCTAAGAAGAACTGAAAGTGTTACAACAGCTACCATAAAGAAAGCTGCTGCCACTGGTGTATTTAGTATCAGAAAATAATGAAACTCTCCTGAAAGCCTGTCATGAAGCACCCAAAGCCAGGGGCTGCAGAAAAGGCTGAAGGCTGGTTTACTGGAGAAGGACCTGTGTCCTTAGAAGTGAACCTGCTGTTTTGCAGTACTCGGATATGATGCAAATATAGCACACACAGCATGCTTGTGTATAAAATGCATGTGAAATATTGCTTTTGAACAGGAAGTTTCCCCACTACAGGAAGCATCTGGAACTAAGTCTGTGCTGCAGTCTGAATAAGTGTTACTTATAACACTACACAGAAGAACTGAATGCAAAGCTTTTTGCAAGTGGGCTAGAGGAAATCTAGAGCTCCACCACCAACCAAGTGGGAAAAGACATGGGTCCTAAACCTATCAAAATATGTCAGTCATTTGGTAGCTATGTATTTTAATCAAATCAAAGCAGACCTAGAGTACACAGCAGACTCATTTAATTTTTTCCCCTAAAGAGAGTACAAAAAATCATCGGGTAGGATCAGGGAAAGTTCAGATGAGCAGGAGCTCTGAGCTGGTTTGTGTACTATGTGGACAAAGGAACGGATGCACAGACCTGCCCCACTGCTGTTTCATGACTAGGACAACTGGCTTGTGTGAGGATAGTGGCAATTGCGCATAATGTTGATGTACTCTGTTTCCTTTCCTACCCTTCTCTCTCCCAGCTGAATCAAAGGAATGTTCTTTAACATTTGTTCAGGTGTTGAAAAAGAAAGTTAAAGTGTCTGCCAATTCAGTTTGTAGCACATTACTGAATGCATGACTATGAATGCAATGCAGCTAATAGAACCAATTGGTCCTGTTATCTCATAAATAGAAGAACAACATAATAAGAAAGCCCTATTTTTTTTTTCCAGTGTAACAGTGTGTTTCACCTCCTTCACAATAAAGATAAAAAGTGGGAGACTTGCAACAGAAACTTTCCGAACTGTGATGCTGCTATGGGTTGTGTTAACTAAAATATGCATACAGAGGTAGCCAAGGGATGTGAATGTCTCTTCACATTGTGAAGGCTCTGAGTAATCGCTTGTCAAATATTAACATTACGTGGAATACTTTAAAAACCAATGAAGAGGCCAGAACATGTTAGACCAATTTGCCATAGCCTAATCAACCAAGAAAGCTCAGATCATTAAACTAATTATGAGCGGCTGAAATAATTAAAAATCCTTTCTCAAGTGATGTTGTTGGAATTCTCTGTTATAGAACAGCTGCATAGTAAATACTATGCATGTGCTCAGACATTTGCTGGATTTAATAAACAATCCTTGTTTCTGAAAAATTTGGTAGCCTTTTTGAGTAGCAGTCAGTGACAAGTAAGTACAAACAAGCAACATATGTTCAGGGGGTTTTCTTGGGAAGATAACTTCGGGTGGGGGGAAGATAAAAGAGAAACTGACAACTGGCACATAAGAGTGGCTCTATAAAACTGTGGGGTTCACTGACAGACAAATATTCTCTCTATCTTGTTTGCACAGAGCAAAAGTAACCTCTGATGACTGATTACATTAACTGGATGTTATATTAACTCAATGTCTGCACTCCACAGATCTTTCCTGAGGATTTATACCATACCAGGTCATTTCTCATATTCATGGTTAATCCAGAATAAAGCCAGAAAACAACTTGGCTTTTTCTGACAAACATTCAACAAATTATATAGTTGTATCCATTGCAGCTTTCTGGGTATATTGATCCTCGTTCATCATAGCTCTGCACACAGACGTAGATACACATATTTTAGTGTTCATAATCAACTCAAACATTAATACACAAACTTATTCTGGACTGAAATTTGGCATGCTAAATTATTCATTATAAGCACTGTGTTTGCTTTTGTATTTAAAATACAGTTCTGATTTCAGCTCATTAATTCTTTTCTGATGATAATTTTTACCCATTATGGGTCATATGCTATTTTTTTTCTTAGAGCACAGCATCAAAATTCAAAATTAAAAGCAGGTGCAGGTGTAAGACTTTGGCCAGGACCTAGACATATTAAATAGGGTCAAATTTTTGGAAAAGCCACATGAATCTCTAACCTGAACTTAAGTGCTTTCCAACACAATCCATTCTATCATTCTGTGCAAATCTGCCCCAACAGTACTATGTACAGGGTAAACTATCAGTCCAAATATCAGAGTCACTGAATGGTTCTTCAAACATAGAGAACATGTTTTTGCTGAGGAAAATACTGTAAGCTTAAAATGACAAGAGAGTTGCAGCCAAAGCCTTCCACTAATCTCTCCAAGACTCCTTTCCCTACACTTCTCATAAGTGTGGGGCCACCCAGACAGATGGCGAGGCTACATCCCACAGTCTGGGAGCATGCAGCATGCCAAGCGGGGCTAGTACAGGAGCCCAAACAACATTGTATCATCTAAGCCTGAGTCTCTCTGCCTTCTGTGAAAATGATCTCTGAAAATCATTTTCACAAGGGTCAGTAACCTCTATGGAAACGATGAAAGTTAATCTTTTCCCTTCCTTTCCCCAATTATTTTCCAGCTAATGATTAAAGAAATGCCTGGGAAAGAGAGAAAAGATGACGGTTTCAATCCCTAGGAACTGAGGTGAACCTACAGCCATTTTCGGGGTGGTGCTGCTTTAGGTGGGATTAAAATGATAAATTTGCAGGAGAAAACGTAAAGTTCACTTTGGTTTTGATATTGCTTTTTTATTAACTGCACATGACAGACTAAGACAGAAATATTTTAAATCCAGAAAATGCTCACATAACAGTGATTTTCAACCTCTTTTCTCCAGGGTTGGTAATGCTTGATACAGCACAGCACGGTTCAGCAGATATACAACATCCTAGATATCATAATCAGAAAAACTCTGAATTCAGGAATTAAGAGGTTAAAAAAAGCATACAGTGTTCACATGTCAGCAAAAGGACCACATTTTATAGTTTATTGCAAGGTGAGGGTTTTGTCGGGTTTTTTGGGGGGGTTGTTTTGTTTTCTTCTGAAAAACGACCTAACAGGAAATATAGACAGGCATTTGCAGAAATATTTTAAAATTATACTTTATATTTCATCATATTTTCTGGCAGCTATGTTTTATTGTAAACAGTATAGGTGGAGCTGGGGTAATAATATAGAGGAGCATGAACCTGTGAAAGATTGATGCAAAGTGTTGTGAGGAGCAGTAGATTTTGACTTTTTTCCTTTTGCCTTCTTGTGCACATACACGCACTTTCCCTGAGAAATAGGGCATTCTCTTCCAATTGTATTATGACAAGTAAACCTTAATATAGTTTAGAGACCATTAGTGCCTCCATTTAAAAAAAAATTCAATGTTTATATTTTGCATGTTTCTTTATAATGGAATTCTTACCACTTTAGACCAATAGCTTCATATATCCTTAACAATTTTCCCACCTTTCTAGCTACCAATGCGAAGCACAGTACTGTGAGAGCTGGTACAGGAAATTAACTCCAAGTCAGTTGGACCAAATACACACATCCACACAAATCTTAGAGAAGTTAGACATCAAGCTTAGGACTATGTAGGAAGTGGGGAAAAAAGGAGAAAAACTGGAATAAGAGAATAAATGGATTGCAGTTGAGTTTCTTGTGATTCCTGGCTTTCTGGTGTAAAATGGTATTTAATTCCACACATGTAGGTGTATACGCATGGAGGGAGAGATGCATTTATTCCTTGTGCAAATTCTCCTGGCAGGCCTATTTCTACAGAATAAGCAGGTGTGTGTGTGAGGCTTAATCTATTAAGCAAGACAAACCTCAGTTGAAGGGTATTCAACAGAGATGTCATGGATACTTGCCAGTCACATTTCACTTATAACCAAACAATTCCTTTTCTCTTGGTCTCTCTCCACCTGTCATCTCTAATTATCTGCCAAATCTCTTTCACTGATGTCACTTCAGCTTGGATGATGATCTATTTCAGACAGTTTTTAAAAATATCTCATATATAAGTCTTTTTCTATATTTATTTTACAGGCAAAATGAGAGATACTTTGCATTTTTAGTATCTCACAAATGATTTCATATGATTTTTATATGATTTGACTCTATGAACAATTCAAAGAATTACCAGTGCATTCCCCACAGTACAGTGAAAACATCTGAAAATATGTGTAGTTCACGTGTGATATCAGGATATACTTCTTGACTTACACAGATTTAGCCCAGAACTGACAGTAAAATAATTTAAAGTTATTCAAAACTAAAGTTTCAGATTCTCCTTTATTATTCTGCTTTCGGCCAGGAAAAAATTCTACTCTGATTATAAATGCATATATTTTTGAGACCGTATTACAGCAATGATATCCTGTCTCATAACACAAACAGCTCAGGGTGTTAGAAAGAAAAGATAAAAGTTCCTGGCACTAAATACTTCAGCACTGAGATTTAGTGGTCAGTTGAAAGCACCTTGAAGATGTGATCCTTAAAGTTCGTCTATCTTCACTTTGCATGCAGATAATTACTGGCACTGATGGCAGCCTTACAACAGATTAAGGAACGTGTTGCTCATAGTTTTCTTAAACATTTATTTGTTGACACATACTACTAGGTCAGAGAGGTAGCCATGGGGTGATCTGTCCCAGATCCCACTGAAGCTCAACAGCCCTGGAGCAGAGATGTTCTTAGCCAGAGAAAGGAACTAGCTCATGGCAGGTAGAATCTCATTACTGGATGCATAGACCAGAAAAATTTTCTGTATAGTCTGGAAAAGAGAAGACTGAGGGTAGAACTTGTAGCAGTCTACAGCTTCCTCATGGGGGAAAGTGGAGGGGCAGGCACTGATCTCATCTCTCTGGTGACCAATGACAGGACCCCAGGGAACTGCATGAAGCTGTGTCAGAGGAGGTTTAGGTTGAATATTAAGAAAAGATTCTTCAGCCAGAGGGTGGTTGGGTGCTGAAACAGGTTCCCCAGAGAGGTGGACACAACACCAAGCCTGAGTTCAATAAATGTTTGGACAAAACCTCCAGCAGAAAAAGAGCACAGAATAAGTTAACATACACAGTACTGTACTGTAGGAATCCATTAGGCAGTAGGGTCAGCACTGTACAAGGTTTAGCTTTCTTTACCCTCTGTCTTCAGTCCTATATCCTGCTTACCTTTGTAGCCACACCTCTGTTTCATACTGGTGATGCTACTGGTACTTTGCAAAAAAGTAATCACTTTATTTCAGATACCATGAAATGAAAACCAAAAAAGCACAGTTCCTGTGGGCAAGAAGAACTGCATGGGACACAGAGGACACTAGGGTCAAAAGCTATGTAGCACAAACATGGCTAGTTAGGTATTCTCCAGCCGTGCTTTATTCACAAGCATAGACGTAGTCTGACAAGAGGCCAAGCCAAAGCAGACCTGCTAGGTCACTGATACTGACTCCAGGCAACTGTTGGGAAAAGTCAACATAAAACTACTTATAGATGATGAAGGATAACATGCATAAACTGGGAAGCATTACAAGGATGGTCATGATGACAATGATCATGCAGTATGGCAGTAACAGACAAAAAAATTACACATCAGCATCTCCAGTAATCTTTACATTTAATCCATTGTTTGCCAGAGGTGAAAAAGAGACAAGTACCTGATTGGGATTTTTTTTTGTCTGTTTTCCCTGTTTACTTTGCTGTTTTCCAGCTATGTCAAATAGCTGTGTCAACAGAGAGCATAGTTCAGTCGGTGCAAAAGTCACAGCCATTTTATTTTTCTTATCTCTGACATACTGTGACTTTATCAGTAGAACTATGTAGATAATGAACCTATATCAAATGTAACCTTAGCTAAAATATGTCATCTGTTTTATGTCAAAGTTGGCTGATTTCACACCTTTGATCTTTCAGCTAAGGCATCCTGGACAGCATTTTTAATAACTCACACTAGGCAGAATAAAGTCTGTGTCTGATAAAACAGAGGGGAAATCATTAATCTGTTTCCAAACAAACAGTGAGTTATAACAGCTCTTTAATCTAAAGATGATAGATCCTGAGCTGGAACCAAATATCTAAGTGCCAGCCAAGTTCAGTGAAAAGTGAATACAGTGTATATGTCTGTGACATAGTTATTTCATGATCTACAAGAAGTCATTCACTGTGTTGGAAGTATTTGAGTGAGACAACTATATGTGATCAATTGGTGCACTTGCTATATGTTCTTCCCTTTTGAAAGACTCACTCTTTTTCTCTGTTTATAAGTTTCTTTCTTTATCTATTCAGTTATTTCAATGTCCTTCCAGGAACTTTAGCCTATTAATTAAAAGCAGATGGTCTGTCTTTCAGTACTGCAATCACTAGAGTGTTTGAGATTACTCACTGGAGCACACATACCACCAGCCTGTATTTATGTATGCAAATGTGCAAGCTGTTAATGCCTTAATGGGTAAATTCAGAAGGTATTGTGATTGAGGAGAATATAGTGAGGTGAAGATTAAAAAATAGCAGTTTTATGGACTTGGGAGGCATTTCAGGAATTGCCCCACCATGATTAGATAATCTAAATATTCTCTTTCATGATGACTTTCATGGAATTCTTTGAAGACAGTAAATGAGCAGCAGCTCATGACAATCAGAAGAGGATTAGAGAAAGACATGCCAGCAAAATTCAATAAACATTTGATAAACATTTGTGGCTTTATTAATATAATAAATAAATAAACCCACACGACCTGGTTGGTTGGGGTCCCAACAACCAAATCCATTTATTGGAAGTGAACAGCATCTTTTATATGCACTTTAAAACAACACAGGATTCTCTTAACCAACCACCATGGGATTCGCCACTGCCCATGTGTATTGGAGTACATTTGGGACTACATCTCCCAGGGTGCCTCATCCAGCATCCCTAAAACACGTTCCCACTAAATTTTTTCAGTGAAGTTATAGATATGGCTTCTTTCACCACTCCCAAAATCAGGGAAGAATAGAAAGCACAAATAAAGATGTACAGAACTTGGCAGGAAAACAGCAATACAAACATATTATATGGACACATTGAGTTGTCAGTGGTATCCAGCAAAATCTAGTCCAATAAACATTTTGATAAAATAGACTACTAGCATAAGGCACAGAAGAAATAAGAAATATTTCTGCGTGATGATGAGAGTGTATCACAATAAGCTTACTAGCAGACCTACCAGTAAGGCAGAAGTATGCCTTCAACTGATTTAAAAAAAAAATTAAAAAATTTGAGAAATCTGAAGTCGTTCTTCAGTGAAAATCATAATACTGTAATTATAAAGACAATATTTATTACAAATACTAAGAACAAGTGCCAAAAATGTAATGAAATTATGCAACTGAACAAACTTCAACAGAAGTTCCAAGGTTAGCCTGTGATGACTTTTTTGTTTTGCATGACAACAAATAGTTTACTGATATTGTGGAGTTGTCTTTGGGTACTGAGGTCCTTGAACTTACTGAATTCATGACAAAGCAAAAAGGTGAAGTATATATAGGAGTGGGAAAAGAAATACCTCCAGAGAGAGAGGGTTATCTTGGCTTGGATTGCAAGCTAAACATAAGGTAACTTTTATCAAGCTGCGCTGGGAATTCACAAAGACTTTACAGGAGCTGCTTGCATTTTGCATATGACTTCAATGATTACAGAAAACATGCCTTCCAGTGTGTTAATCTTTCCAGTAATCTTAACCTTGCTCAACTGATTTAATCTGATTGAAAGGCAAACCTGTATTTCCCATCATCATGGATTTTTTGTCACACAAACTGGAACAGCACATGATTGAAACATGTTTAACCAAAAGTCTGTATAAATGGAAGACATTTTTTTGTTTCAGCGGACCTGGATAATGTCATTGTAATTTGTCAGCAGTTTTGAAATAATTTAAAAATCTGACATCACACCAATGTCAGTTCTTAACAATGGGAATTCCCATAGAAGTTTGTAAGATCCATATCTTAGTGCAAGAGTATGCGGAAACATCAATACTGTGAGTGCAGACCCTGGAGGACCACCAGTGCTTCAGTGCTGACAGTTCAGAACAGCCTGAGTTCACTTCACCTCAAAGTCATGCAAAACAAGCACATGAACTCTTCCTGTTTTCTCAAGTGTATTTCAATTTCATGTATTTCTTGTGTCCTTGTCATAGTTTGAAATTGGTCCCCCTGAGAGGCTGGGGGGGCTCAGAGGTGATTGGGTGCCAGGACAGTGTTCCCTGGAGAGCCAATCACTGTCCATGTCGTTCACTTCTGCTCAAAATCATATATCACAGCACTGGAAATGGTTGGCAGTTCTGTCTTGGTTGTTTTGCTGTCGGTGTCTGCTGCGTGTAGGTGGACAAGGCCAGGGGGTGGCTGGGCTCCCTCTCTTCCCCTCCGGGGGGCAGAGGGGAGCCCTGCGACCCCCCAACTCAGCCTTTGGCTAGAGTTAGAGTCAGCATTTGGAGTGTGTGCTGTGAAGGAAGGGATTCACAGCACCTGAGGTAAGAGAAGAGAGGCAGGCTTTACAGCCAAGCCCTCTTCCCCCTCCTTTTCTGCAGTGACGCTGTAGAGGGGGGCTTTTCTTTCCCTCCACTGTGAGTGGAGAAGAGGCTCAACATTGAAGCTGAACCAAGAGACTGGGCCGTGGAAGTAGGCCCGGCGCTCGGGAGAAGAATCCCAGGCGAAATTGGAGGCGAACCAAGAGCTGGAGAGTTGCCTGCCGAAGCTGACTGTGGGCAGCTGAGAACTGATGTGGAGGAATGAAGATTCCAGGACACAGACGCTTGATAAGCTGCACTGCAGCAGTTTATGAACCAAGGTGAGACACCGAGAGGGAGAGATCACCAGCAGCAGGAGAGCAAGGACTCAAAACTATCTTCTTGGACTTCGTGAGGAGAGAAACTGCAACAAACAACTTCAACTTGGTGAGGAGGGAGTGTTCAGGAGCCCAGAACTCCCACAGCAAAAGACTGTGTTACGTATCAGCCTTAAAGGCTGCTCCTGGACTAAAGTTAAAGGAGGGGCTTGAAAGGACTGACTGATAGTAATGTAATATATATATATAGTTGCCTTTAGTTTGTATAGTATTTATTTGTGTAAATAAATGTATATACTTCCCCCTTCCCCTACAGAAGCCTCTGGCCTGAAAGTTTCTCTCCGGTGTTAGGATAAATTGTGGGAAGGGGTGGGGGGAAGCCTAAAAATTGGATTTTAGATTTCTAATGTGGCTCAAACTGCCACAGTCCTACCTGTTAAGAATGCCATTCATCTGACCTGCTTGTCACATTTGCTTTAGGATGAGATTAGTTGTGCACTAGCAATATCTGTTTTCCTCTTGGCTCTAAGTTTCTCTAGAGTCACTAACTCAGAAACTGGTATCCTCAGTGCAAATAAATATTCATAGCATAGTTTAGTCAGACATCTTTGGAAATCTAAGTACAAGATTTGCAAGGACATACTTATTCTGAAACAAATAGGATTACAAGCCATGCAATGCAAACTCTTCCTTCTAAGGTGTCAGTCCAAAACCAAGGCATGTTTCCAGGAGGGAAAGTCTGCCTCAGGAGTTTATCCTGGAAAGATTCTTAGGAAAGATAACAAATAAACCCCCCAAACTTGTCCAGCTATCTTTTACATGAAAGTAAGGCATCTTCTATTGCAGCAGTGGCAGAATGCTTTCTTGCATCGAATTAATGATAGGAGTCAGTTATTTACCATGACAAAAATTTGAGAGACAGAATAAATTAGCTGAGTTCTATGTTTGTTTGTCTGCACAGTGTCATATACCATCAGCACTCACCAGCAAGTAACCTCCATTAAATCCAACATGACTGACTTAAAATGGCATGCTATAGTCATTTTTGAGGTAAATAAAATAGAAACTTTGGAAGAATACCATCTGACAATTCTTTCATTACTTTCCTAGATATTGTTCAGCAGTCTGATCTGTCTAGAATATTTTATCTAGAGCTATAATATAAGGAAGGAAAATATTTTTTCCCATAATGGATTTGTAAAATTATCAAAAATAAAAAATCCCATGGACTAAAGAGCAGGTCTTGAAACTTGGTATTTTAATGTTTCTTCATACTAAAGTATTGCCCTGGGTATGTAAGTGTCCTAGTTAGAACAGCTAGGACCAGTTCATCACTGTATGGGTGTAACCCAAAAATGTGTATTCTATAGCCTTCCATGCCATTTCCCAGAAACTGGTATCAATAGAGCATTTACACCCTCTGCCCAGAGCAGTCGGACTCTTCAGGCTATAAACTGGGTGTTAAGAGGCCTGCGAGATAGGAGAATGCTCCTGTTCTCACGCACATTGTGGAACTCCCTGCACTGAGGGAAGTACTGAGCATTCCTGCCTGAACTGGAGGATATATAATCTTGGAGTCTTGGAACTTTTTTAACCACTCATAGGATCCAGAGGAAGACTGCAGATCACCGCTCTCAACCAGACTGGAACCACCACTTTTCAACCAGACTGCAACCATCACCCTCGACTGGACTGCAATCACCACTCTTGACCAGACTGCAACAGCACTCTCACCAACAGGTTTTCCCCTCTCCTTTTACTTTGGACTCAGGGGGCCCAACGAACACCACTCTGTTCATGCCCCAGGGTGCTGGGTTATACATTTGGGTTTTGTGGGTTAAAACCAATTGTTTGTCTGTATAATCGTACTTATTGTATTATTTTATTAAATTGTTATTCTGATTTATAATCTCTCTTTTGAGTTGGGTTCATTTCCCCTGCTGGTTTACCTCTAAACCAGCACAGTAAGATGCTACCATTTCACACACATCTCCCCATGTATTGGGGATCCTAAAACCAGATAATGACTGCTTTCTGATGGAACTGAGATTCTCATGCCAAACTTCTTCTGAACATGTTTCTTAATTATTGATTAAAACTTGTTTGAGCTGTCTTTAGCAAACAGGAACTTGGATCAGGTAGCAAGGAATCAGACGATGTGTACTAAGAATTTAGCAGATGCCCTGCAAGCACATCAAAATCTCCTGACCCCTTGCCCACATTTTTTTTTCTCATTGTTATTTAGTAATGTGTTTTTGTTTTCCAGGATTCCTCTCCTTTTGCTGACATGCACAGGAAGCTGTAAGAACTGCCTGTAGACAGCCTGCTCCTTTTCAGACTGCTATTAGGTCCAGAGGTCAAGGGTACATTTCAGTCACAAACTGCTGTGTGCCAAACCCAGGGTGCCTAGGGTTAGCCCAACTTTTTATTTTGGGTAAAATGGTGTCAGTGATGCTCCTCTGGTTTGCAGCATCTGAGGATCTGCCCTGCTGTGCTGCCACTGTTTGGTCATGAGGAATGATAAATGCATATCCCCTTGAAATAAAATCAATTTGGTGACTAAAACAGATCTACCAGGAGGACCAGACTGACGCCTTGTCATTTATTAGTTCCAGACATGGATCTATATTTGCCCTATGGGAGCTAGCACTGGGAGAGCCTGATTTAATAGAACATTTTAATTACAACACACATCCAGTCCACTAACCTGATCTTTCTTTCTGTGACTGCCTCAGAAAGCAGCTGGTCTACGACTTCAGTCTCCTTCTGTGCAATATTAAGTAATATTAGTCACATTCTCAACAGCTACTGGAAAAGATGCACTCAGTCAGGAAGAGCCTTCAGGTAGGTATCAGATATTTTATGAGAGGGGTTTACAGATGAGGTCATTTTATTAATGTAAATATACAGTTTTGGCACTTTCTCAGGAATGGTGGCTCACAATGTCTTCAATTTCTGTAGTCATGAAGGGAAAAGGGAAAACCTCCATGAAAACTCTTTCAGTTTTGGAAGAGCCACAGTAGCCAGATAACATATTTTTGCTGAGATGTGAGCATTCAGACTCTCCTAGATCAGCACACAAGAGAGATGACTCAGTGAACAGAGTTACTGCTGCCCATGGCTTGCAGGATCCTCACACTCACTGTGCTGAAACTGGTGTGTGAATGAAGCACCAAGCAAATACCACTTCTCTGCATTCACCTTGTATGGGACAGTGAGTCTCCCTCGCTCCTCTTCTTCCCTTCCCTCTTCCTGTTCCACTAAACAAACTGCAAAAAGGCACATATAAAAGCTGTGGCAGAGATAACAAGAAGTGAAGGAGTCATAGCAGGTGTTGAGCATTAAGAGTACCATCTGGGGCAGTCTAATGCCAGCTAAAATAGTCTCCTCCACAACTGTTCAGAAGGGTGGGATGCCACAGTTACTCAAGGTCAAGCAGGCAGAAAGGAAAACAGAAGCTCTGGGTCAAGCCTGTAGGTTTTTACAGGAGCCAGTAAGATTGAGCTATGCTATTAATTACTAGGCAGTATTAATCCAAGTGGCAGCTCACATTCTTTCTCTAATTACTTTCACTGATGTATCATGACATCTTGAAATTGCCCTTGACTCTGACTGTGTGAGCCATATTCCAAAAACATGGCGCAAACCACACCAGCAAACACAGGAAAAGTATTGCCCCTCCCTACCTGAGGTCAAATTAAGCTAAAATATTTCTCACCTTCCTCAGAAAAAAGCCGAAAAGACCTAAGGCCACCAGTATATACTGACATTCAAGCACCTCTCAAAGCCTACTGCATGAGCCTCTTCAGATTATAATCAACATTTGAAAGGCTTCCAAGAAACAAGTGCAACTCAGTCCAGGCTTCACATCTGCAATTTTGTTTGTTAAATGCACCCAAGTCTGGTATTATTAACTTATCTGTATTCTCTATCAACTGCAACTCCTGGGGGAACTTTGGGATTTTCCACTCAAAAATATGGACACTGCTAAATGTTTCTCCAGCAATGATCAACTGAAATGCACACATTTTGTGTATGGCTATGCTGTGACAGATCAACTATGAAAACACCTGTAAATTCCATTAATATAAGAATGCATTTAATTCTGGAACTACTCTTTTGCTGGAAAAGTAACTACAAATCAGCATATAATTTTTTAATTATAACATAATTTTAAAGGTATCTCATAGGCTCAAAATAAAACATACTGAAGATCTACAGTCAGACTTTAAATGACTGGGAGGTGATGAGACTCACTCTTTTCTGTTATTTCAGGTTATTTTTAGTAATGTAGTTTTGTAGTTTTTATTAGGTAAGTTTTTATCAGGTTATTTGGAGACAGAGAAATGCTAACCAACCACTTTGCACATGTAGTTCGCAAAGTTGAAAATAAAATTAAATACCCTGATACAGGTGAGAATGGCTAGCCTGTTTCAGGAAGTAACTTATTACTTATACAGCAGAGGATTTATCCAGAACTGATGATGGGTGACATGACCCCCCCATGAATGCCATGCTTGGCAACACTGCTGGTCATTCATACTGTCTCCTCAGGGTCCAGAGCTCATATTTCATGAAACAAAAAGAATAGACATGCATCACCTGTGTTCCATGAATGAGATTTTAAAAAAATGTATTCTATGACTCTCTCTTAAACGAATGTACAACTCATAATGATATCAGTGGGAGGAGTCCAAATTCAATTGGCCAAAATTGCATTTAAGTTTCTCAGATTTCTATTTACTATTGGGTAGTTGTTTCTGAAGAGCTGAAGCCAACAAATTGAATCACAGAATCATTAAGGCTGAAAATATTTGCTAAGATTACTGAGTTCAACCATTAACCCAGCACAATCATGTCCCCAAGTGTTACATTCACACATCGTTAGAACACCTAAGGGATGGTGATTCTACAACTTCCCTCGGCAGCCTACTGTAATGCTGTAAGCATTGGCAAGGATTTGGGTGGACTTTGGGCTTACCCAGCTGGCTGAACATGGACTGAACGCTTTGTAAGGCTCCACCCCATCACTGTATCATCTTCTTCTACTGTAAATACATAGCTTGGAAATTTTCATTTCTTTGACTGGCTGAGGTTATGCTTAATTATCATTTTTTCTTAGTAGTTCTTCAAATAGACTGTACAGGATCAATTAGTTTTAGGTAAGACAAATAGACTTCTCTTTATTTATGATCTCCTCATACATGCTAGGTTTTATTTAAAAAAAAAATAAATCAATGTAAAGAGCATTAAGGAAATCTTCTGTGTAGTTACCTACTATATATATGTGTGTGTGTGTATATATACCTTTTGTATTTGTAATTGCCATGTTTGTAATGCTGAGAGGAAAATATTGCTGTAATATTATGAGCACAAAAGCTATAAGGCTCTTATGTATTCTTATTTTCATGCATGTTGCATATTTGATGCCAGCAGTTAATGATCCAATTACACCCACTGTGCATAGTTACAGTACATATCTTTCACGGTAAGCTCTTGGTCTTAGTTCTTAAGATGCTAGGGAAAACAATGGATATGCTGTATTATGTGGAAGAGATAAAACTCAAGTGCTATCAATTATTTTTTCCTGTATATTCCAAAACCATACCATGCTTTGCAAGATCCATATGCGGGTTTGTTCTGAGGCTTTGTATTCAGGTACTGGCATCACAAAGCCAGTACTCTGCTATTAACCATTATGATTTTTGTTCTAGTAATATGTAGGAGTCAATGGCAAATGGAGCACTGCAAGACTAACTTCTATACAGGCGTGTGCTCCTAGGCAGGCCCTGTTTTTTCAAATAGTCTGTTTATTCAACACAGTAACATCTCAGATCCTCTTGCTTCATGTCTTGGAGTTTTGAAAAGGTTCCCTCTGACTGATATACTTCTTTAAACTAGATCCAAATGTCAGTGCTAGGCTAAAAAATATCCAGAAAAGTATGCTTTATCACAGACTACAGACACTAGAAAATAAATGATAGAAAATACCTACAATATCATGTTTTCTCTTCCCATGAGCATAGGGTTGTTCTGGACAGATATACGTCAGGCACCTTTGTTCTTTCTAGTTTAAATGACTCTCAGGCTTTCATCAGACTCTTTTACAGTCTAATTTATCTTACTATCATGACATCTATCTGGATATTCAGCCTACATTTTACTATGTTTTGTTCCATCTCACAGTTTTGAATTGTTGTCCTTCCTTCTAAGTAAAGTATCAGGACTTCTTTATGTTCTGTTTTCTTGTAAAGTGCAGAGAATTCTGGACTTATGTAGACAGAAAAAGTAAGTGGGACTCAGGTGCATCCAATTGAAACTCTCAAACGATTACAGTGCCCAGCATCATGCAAATATCTCCACCTCAGAACTATTCAGAGCAAGAAATTAGTTAGCTCTTTTCTAATATTCTTCAAAATAATTGTAATAAACTAATTGTAATAAACTAAAAGAATGATTTGAGCTAATTAAAAAGAAAACACTGTAAGGTCAGTATAACCTAGAGAAAGAAGAGAAAACAAATCGTAAAACTTAATTGAGCCCCTATAAAGACATAAAACAAGTTACCTCCATTTTACCTTGTACAAAATTTATAGCGAAGATACTTTAATTAACTAGATGATAACACCTTTCTTGAAAATTTATAACTAAGTTTAAGAAAAACATCTGTTGAATGTCTGAATTAAAAATGTATATTATTTATGCTTGTGAGTAGATAACACCCTTATGTAAGAAAAACATCTGTTAAATGTCTGACTTAACAATGTATATTATTTATGCTTGTGAGTAGATAACACTCTTGTCTAAGAAAAACATCTATTGAATTCCTGACATAACAATGTATAATGTTTATGCCTATGTATAATGAATATTAATGAAGTAGCTGAGAATAAAAGTAGGACACTATGTCTGCTTTAGGATGTGACAAACCTCCTGAGTCCTTGGGACTCTGCTTGGACACCACAGCGCTGTTTTGCTCTCACCATATAATAAATTCTAATTGGAAATTACTTGAATCTGAGATTTTATTTCTCACAAACTTGGTGACCTGTCTGACATGATACCCTTTGTGTTCTGAGGGATATTTAGTGCCTGGGATAGGAGCGCGTCCGCTGTTTTTTCAGCAGCCTATTCACAGGTCTAGTATCTCAACAAGGACCAGGGTAACACATCCATATGATGAGAGCAAGGAATTAAAAGCTCCCAGAGCGCTGCAGCAAAAAGGCCCATAATTCTTGTGCACGAAGACCCGAGTGAGAACAACGGACTGTGAGTATCACTTCGGGGGGGTGGATAAAGAGGTCAGAGTGAGTGAGTGGGTGAGACGCAGCATAGCTGTGACACGAGAGTGGAGTCCTTATAACCTCGTTTCTGTCTCCCCACGAGGGGCACAGCAGGTGAAGGGACGAAGCAATTGAATTGATGAGTGGACTCTGGGGTTGGTGGGAGTTTTTCAGAAGGGACCACTGCATCAGTGAAAAATCCTAGAAGGGATCCCAGAAGGTCAGTAGGAAGGCAGGAAGACTTTAGAAGGGACCTCGGAATATGGGGCAGGGAATTAATAAATTAAGTTGCTTTAGGAAGGAAGGGAGCAGGCAGGCATTGCTGGATATACCCCTAGACAGTCCTCTAGGGGTAATGATCTTAAACTGGGAAAAGAGAGAGAGTACTAAAAATAAGGAAAAATCAAAAATGATTCAGTTCTGCATGATTGAGTGGACTAAAGAAAAAATAAGGGATGACGATATCTCTTGGCCTGTGTATGGATCATTTGAGGGTTGGATATGCCAAGCCCTCAACATTTATGTAAACAGCAAGGAGCCGATAAACTCTGAAGAAAGTGAATATGCTGCTTGCTGGAAAGAGGAGGTTTGGCCAGAACCTATTTAAGTTTATAAGTTAACGAAAGAAAAGCAAGCCGAAAAGGAATTAACAGAAACCAAATGGGAGCCATTAGACAATTTACCTCCACCCTATAATCCACCCCCCCATCAACCCCTTTTACAACCCTCTTGCCAACCCCTTTTACAACCCTCTCCACAGTCCCTTTCTTCCCAACCCCTTTTACAACCCCTTGCACAGCCCCTTCCATCACCTTCTTTACAGCCCCCTTCGGCTGCTGTTCCCACAGCGCCTATGAGTTATTCTTCCCCTGTACAAACTCCTTTAACTGCAGACTCCACTACCCTTCAAAATCATAGGAGTGAGAGTCCTGAAAAACATAAGACTTGGAAGAAGAGACGAACCACCCCAAGGGAAGTTAGAGCCCTTTTAGTAGAACAAGACAGCTCTAGTGAGGAAAATGAAGGGGTGCACTCCACACGAGAATTATACCCACTTAGAGAAGTGCCCTTGCGAGGAGTACAAGGGGGAATTGAGTTTGTAAATGCTCCCTTAAGCTCAAGTGAAGTTCGGGCATTTAAGAAAGAGATGGGGAGATTATTAGAAGACCCCTTAGGGGTAGCTGAACAACTAGATCAATTCCTAGGACAAAACACATTTACTTGGGGAGAAATGCAATCCATTCTGGGAATACTGTTCAACCCAGAAGAGAGACAGATGATACACTCATTGTAATTTTTTTAACTGCAGTCTGCCCACATCATCTATCCAAATTCAATAAATACGTTTGAACAGCAATTGAATAGCAGTTGAACAGACATTATTACTCCTATAGAAGTATGTCTGTCATGCATTTTTCCTACTAGTATCTTTTAATAGACTGGTTTAAAAAGCACTTCTATGCTAACACTCATGTTTGCACTGTCATATATCCTGCACTATCCTGCCTCTGATCTTGGTCTCACACAGTCACTTGTCCTCCAAAGTATTCTGTTTCATGAACCTACATGCTGTTCAGAAAAAGTCTAGTAGACAACCACCCTAATTAACAAGTGCTATGTAATTAATCTTATTATAGAGCATAATCCTGACTAAAACATCCAGGTGATGAATATTTAATGGGATGAGTAAAAACATGGATCCAAAGAAAATCTTCATTTTCAATTGTCCTCAAATAATAAAATACTGTGTTCTACTTCTGAAAGCTTTTTACCAATAGGATTACCTAAAAAGAAACAGGAGACTCCACAATAATTTTGAGGGAACGGCACCATCATAGCATTCCAAATAAGCATATCACAACAAACATCAATTGTACATATATATTGGGCCACTATATATATGTGTGTAAATGTCTACAGGGATGGGGGTATATACATATATTCAAAAATACATATATGTACACTGGTTGCTGTGTTTATGGGACATTTAGCATCCAATAGAGAGAAATACAGATATGAAGACCAAATCAGTTGCATCTTTTGTATAAGTAGAAGAACCAAAGAGTGGAATGCCGAATCCCACAAAACAACTGCTATACCCTGTCCCCTTCTCCTCCTGTCACTCTTACTTTTTTTGGCATTCTGAACATACACTTTCTACTGCACAGTGTATGGCCCAGAGACTCCTGGAGCCACCTCTGATAACAGCTCTGTGAAATACTGTCTTCCCTGCTCAAAGTAAACCACAGCAGCAGACTGCAATAGAGATGGCCTTACTATAAGCCAGGTTTGCCAGTGTTTGCTAAGCACTTTTAAGCTTTCTAGTCTCTTTACAGTCTAAGAACATTATTGTCTCTCCTCTCTTGAGTACCCTACTACTAGAAGAAAAGCAAACCTGCTGTAAGATACTTCAGAAGCCTTTCTGGCATCATGACAAATACTACTGGCAGGTATTTTGTACTATAACCTCTGTCTGCTATATTTAATCTGGTTTAGTAATTACTGGTCTGAATTCACTGTTGCTGGAACTCCTAGAGAAATTTATCCTCCAAGTTTAAGTGGCTGCTGTACGTGCTCTGGATCAGCTCTATATTGACAATGTTGTCCTTAGAAAATGACCACAGAAATATCTGCATCCTATTAGCTCTGATACATGGGCATTTGTTCCAGGAAAGTTTTTCATAATTTCATTCCGTTTATTTCATTTCATGGTGCTCAGCTGCAAAAATCTGAGCAAGTAAATGCATTTTTTTCCTACTGGAAGAAATCGCCATTTTGCTGGTCTTCACCATAGCAGATATCCACCAAACGCAAAATATCTGCACTACTTACTGGCTTAAGCAACATCTGCATAAAAGGAACTAGACCTAGAACCTCAGAGAAATGTAGATCCCTATGCACCACTGATAGAGTTCCTACACTTGAAAGCACCTGCTGCTCATGGTTTTTGCAGAAGACACTTGAGCAGATGCCTACTCATCTCATAAACATTAGAGATCCTGTAGTATCTTTGAAGATAAAGGTCCACAGTGCCTTTGGTATCATGTAACTTCGTTGTAGAATTTTGATGGAGTCATTCCACATGGCCCCACCTCGGGTGAGTTATAAATCTGCCATGGATTATACAGAGCTCACTACAGCCGGGAGGTGGATTGGACAGGCTGCACAGCTGCTCCCCATGCATGTGACATGAAATATATGCCTCTAGGAGGAGCAGGGACAGTCTCCTGACCCCTTCCCACCATCCATTAGCAAATCCCCTCCTGGATTAAGCAAGTTCAGTAAAAGGTTGTCTGTTATCTGGTTTTATTTTGTACAGATTTCCTTTTTTTTTCCCCTATGTCTGAGCCCTCTGCAATATCTTTTTGGTGAATTTCTATAACCTCTTTCAGCTTCCAGCTAAAGACTGGTAAAGGCCCTAGAGTATGTTTGTGTGAAAATACAATGTGTTGTGAGTGTCTGTGTCTGCATGTGTATGGTTTTGCAAATCTCAGTAGGCAAATGACTGTAAACTGTTTAGTGTTCTTTTCGTTCGAATGGTCATCTATGAGTATTATGTATAACATAATATCCTAAAATGGTTTCTGGAGATTATAAAGCTCCAGCCTTGCTTGCATAGATTTAAATCCCTGCAGTGTCAGAATTGTCCTAAAAGATTTATGCATACTTATCACTTTTGGGGGGAAAACAAAAACATAAAACCCTCAGAAGAGTAGCTAATGACTGATATTTTATAAAAGCAGAATAACAAAAGCCAGATAAAATTTCTCACTCATCTATAGAGAGAGTCATGACATCTTCATAATTTGCAGACACAACAATTTCATATTCATGCAGCTGCCCAGACAGTTGTGGATTATAACCTCACAAGTCACCAGTTATGAAATAGAAAAAATAATTGCAAAGGACTTTCTTTACTATTAAGTCAACTTGAATGTTAGCACAAACAACTCAGCATACATTTTCACATACTTAAAAATATCTTGGCCTATTCCATAAGACTCACATTTTCAAAAAATGAAAGTACTTTTTATATTTACTTGCATGCAGCCCTATCAACTCCTGATAATGTTATACTAAATAGCTTAGGACTTACAAACTGCCAAAGTGACTCCAGATACTTTGAAAAAGAAAGAACTATACAACAGGTGAAAGTGCTATAATTTCAAAATATTTCAAGAACAAAAATTTGCTCAAAGAACTTTAAAATGCTTCTTCCTTAACTCAGTCATACAGCAAATCACAAAACCATTTTTGGAGTCTCGCATGTTTTTTTCAATGTTATTCGAGTTGTTTTGCAAAGTGCCCAGAAGGGATGAAGGGATGGGTCTGCAGGCTGTTAATTTTAAATGCCAAGGTTAGTGGAAAAACAGCTGTCACCACCCCCGTGCACTTCCCACCACACATTGCCTTCCTGCTGCCAGGCACTGCAGGGCTGCCTGAAGGCTGTCTAGGTGAGTCCTGCCTGCACCAGCAGCTGCTCCAAGGAGGCAGGGCAGCATATGGTATGGAGCCCAGGGGCAGGATAGGGATGTGCTCTCGTCCCACCCACCAGCCACCGGCAAGTACAGCAAGCCTGAGGAGGAGTGAGTAAGGAACGAAATCAAAAGGCACACAGTCAGATAGTGAGAAAAAACAGAATTCATGAGGGCACGGGCAACTCTTGCTTCCCTGTGTATTCTCCCCTGCTGTCCTGAATCTGCTGTAGACACCTCATCTAGGCAAAAGAGCTTGGGCAGGCACAAAAACACAGCTGATTCTATGGCCCCATCACAAAAATCACACTTCAACACACCCCCAGGCTTACACTCAGGATGAGGGTAAGCCCAGAGGCATGGAAGCTTGCTGGGAGCTTGCTGGGAGACCTGGCCAACTAAGGAGCTATACGGGCCTCAGGGTGCTGCACAGCCATGCAGCTGCCACAGGCACAGACCCTCCCTGCCACCTGACAGCTGCCAGTCCACCTGCAGCCACTGGGGTGCCCAGGCCAGGCTGGACCTGCAAACATGGCATTGCCACAGCTTTCTGCCATGAAAGCTGTCTTCTAAACCAGCTGAGATGAAGCAAAGTCATTTCCCCACAAGCTATGTCTCCCAAGAAGATGTGCATGTTCCCTCAGCTAATGCCTGCTTTCACTATATTCTAGGATTTTATTTTTTTTTTACTGTAATCCTGACTAACCAGACTGAAAAACATTTCCCTCTCTATGAGAAACATCTGAAGTAGGACAATTTCACCAGGAAGAACTGCGCTCATTTAACCTTTGGGGAGATGCACTTAGAACGGGTTCCACAGATCAGGGACAAAGCCATGGGGTTTTGTGCCATGGAAAACCTGGCATGAGACATAGCTCTGCACTGCATTCCAGGCCATGTGTCACAACACCCTGTGTGAGTGCTGCATCCCTTTCAGCTGCAGCACCTCATCTCGTCCGCTCTCGTGTTTCTGTTCCGGCACCACATCTTCATGTGTAATCCATTAATCATTCATGACCAACATATCTGGAGGTTTCAGTTACATTTGTAGAGGAAGAGTTCCTCTTTGTACTTACTTCTCCCATGCATATATGTGGGATATATCGGACAGACAGATTAAGCACACACAGTTTTCAAGTGGTTCCAAAGAGCTTCCAGTTTCTCTTGCCAGTTAAAGTATACACATAATTTAAGGTCATGTTTTGACCCACTTGGATGGTTTTGTGATCTCAAGAAAGGTCCTGTGAAGTTCAAAAATTACTTCACATAAAAGCCACTACTCAGCAGCAAAATAGGTTTTCTAAATTTCTGTTGCACACTCATTCTAGAGATCACAGTGAGAAATGAGCAAACTTTACAACAGCCCTCCTGCAAACATCCACTCCAGTATTTAAAACTATATCAGTGCTGTGTATAAACCTTTTGTTTTCTATGAATAATATTTCTATGAATATTATTTTTTTTAGTAAACTGAAACAGCAGAGCCTGTGCGGGCAGACTGCAGCAGGACACACTTTTCCAATTTAGTATTTAATCAATAAGGCCATCCTTGCTCCAAAACTAGGGTATCAAGTGACCCAGCACTCACCTGCCATGGCCATTTGGAAGCTCTTTGGTAGTCCTAGAACTGCCAGCCAGGTGTGTGACCCTGCTATGGCATTCCAAGTGTTCTCTACAATGTACTTGACCTCAGTGACTTTTTCTAACCTTTTTATGTCTTCTCTAGGCAGACTGAAAAATCTTGGGACCTCAAATGAGTTTCAGGTTGGGTTTCAGTCCTGCATGACACCATGGGAGCACAGTGCCTGCTTAGCCCTCCCAATACCACCATAATTTCACCATAATTATAGTAGTAATTGTGCAGGTGAAGGAGGCATCCATAAATAGGTCTTCTAAGTCTGGGAACTATTCTGGCTACATGAAAGCAATGATATATGCCGCTGCAATCCAAAGACCTGATGGACTGCAAATCTGATGTGCCTTGGGCTGTCAGAGTAGTGTAAGTCTTCTAAAGGATCATGTTGTTTGGCTTTCTTCTGAACCTGCCCCTAGTACTATGGCCTACTCAGCTGCTTAACTTCAAATTCTGACAGTGAGTGCACTACATATGGTGAGATACCAGTTAAATGTTTGCGGTTTTGTTTGAGTTTCATTGGCACATGATTAAATTGCCACTTCTGTGTAAGTGTAACAATCCCAAACCACAGACTTATGTGCTCCATCACTACTAATGCACTTGTCACCTTGCAAACCTGAAGTAAAGCTCATAATCTTGGATAAGATATCAAGAGGGGTCCCTGGTATGCCAGGAATGCAGGATTAAATCCTTTGTGCCATAATTTATAGTTTGCATGTTACTGACACCTTTTTTGTTTGTTTCTCATATCTGGGACTTTGACATAGTTTGGCAATGAAATGTAAAATATTGCTAATCAAAGACTTTAATACCTTCAACTATCCCAAATACAAAAAAGAATTCATCAGCTCATTCACTCCATATTACACACCTCACTATAATCACACTAAAGAGAGTCAGAGGAGTAGTTTTTGATGCAATATTATGCAGCTACATTACTTATCTGTTTACATCTGGACTAATCTGGTCATTGCTGAAGCTGCACAAGTAACATTCTGTCACATGTCATTGCATTGTACTTACTTTTGCCTGCATGAGATGGAGTTAATATGCAGTCAAAAAATGGTCAGCAGTTGAAAAAGTAAACTGCTTCCAGGTTGTAGTTGTAAACAGAAAAATTACGTAAGTCAGTAACAAGAAATGAATGGAGGAAGCAAAAAGTTATTCTTCTGGCACTGTGTAAATTCTGATGGTCAACTTCATAATAACATCTGTCATTGCAATGTGACCATGCCAAAACGCTTTTGTTGATGTTACTACTTTTTCCAGCAACCACTTTTCTTATGTGTAAATCTGATTTGTCACCAACTGTAGCCATGCCTTGACCACTTCCTCACTGTGCCAGTCAGCTTCCCTACACCATGCTACCTCCCCAGCCAAGTGGTAAGTTGTCAGGATAAGGGCTGTAAGCTATGTTGGGATTTTTTACAGGTCAGACAGGAGGGGCCAGCAGCCCAAAGACATGCACTTACCCTGGTACAGAAACATCCATTATTATATGAAGATGAAATCATTAAAAAGAACACAACATAAAGACACAGGTGCGCAATTTAGTCTTGTTATTGTCCTCTGATTTCTGCATGAAGAGGCAGAGAAATAAATTCAGAGAAACAGGACTGGAAAGAAGGCATGTGGTTCCATGGCCTGCTACAGAAAAAAAATACAAAGTGTGGCTGACTGGTATCAGTATATTGTAAGCATTAATGAGGAACAGAGGAGATCTGTGTGATATAATAATCCTACAACACCATAAATAGATTCCTGTTGTTTCTACAACCCCAGCTAATTGGACTGGATGCTTCATATTTGGCTTTCATATAATATAAAAGTGCTCAGAAGCAGGTGACGAAGTAGGAATTTTTTTAAGCTGTTCCTCTAAGAATTTATTTCTCACTTAGATTTCCTGTTCCCTGTCTAGTTGTGCCTGTTTGGATTTGTTACACTGCCAGTGTCATCCACATGTCCCATTGTAGAGTCTGAACACAGCCATTGGTATGGCAGGTAGTGCTCCCAGAGCAGCTAATACTCCCTCACCAGCCAGTCTTGTGCATACTCTAGGAAAACTGGTACAGCAACCACACAAAAGCAGAATGGCGCAAATAGGCTTGCAAATACATTCGGACATCCACTGGGTTTTATTACTCTGGATCCAGTACAAAGATGAGTTGACTTTGCTGTCCCAGCAAGACCTCAGTTTCTGCTGCATCCTCATCCTCATCCACTGGGAACAAGCCCTTCTCCTGAGGCAATGCTGCAATGGATGATTTTCTCCCTTTGCCTTTTAACTTACACCAGTCACTCTGTTTTGTCTTTTTGATCCATTCTTCTCAATACTGTTTCCAATCCACCTGTAATTTGCTATCTATCTTTAAATTCCTAGCTTTCCTTGTTTAAGATAGAGCATTTGAGAGTCAAAGGGGTAAAAACATACATTAAGCTTTTCCTGTATTTTACCAGTGAAAACTACTATCACAAAGGTTTACATCAAGGCTCTCAGAGCTTACCATTCATAGATGATTAGTCATGCTCTGTACTGTTATTTGATATGTGGAATGGGACTTGATTAATTTTCAGGCATTCTTAATGCACTACATAATGTCAGAGATTACTGGTTCCCCACAGACAAACTTTTCTTCCAGTGCTTAAAAGGATTTAATGGAAAGCAATGTAAGTGCTCTCTACTCTGCTCAAGAGTTACTCCTGCTGGTTCATGGAGCCAAGTGCTGATCCTAGCCCACCACCTTCTGGAACCCAGCAGCATCACAGCACTGCCTTGGAGACCATTCTGCGGGAGTATTAAAAGGATTGGAGACCAGGGGAGTGCTCAGATGAAATGTCACTCACTGCACATAGGTCCTGTAGGTCACCAGACAGCTGCTGGTGAGTGCTATTCAGACACTCTGGTGACCAGGCCAGGTGAACCTTTGATCTGACCTGGAACAGATACTTGCTTTTTTTTTCATTATATTATCCTGTAGAACAATAACAGATTTTTTTAAAAATAAATTTTAAAATGAGGGTTTGCCCAGAAATTTCTCTTTAACAGTGTAACACCACAAAAGTGACATGCCCCATCTCTGGCTCCTTTGTGTCTCAGACAGAGTGTGTACCCAGGACAGACACACCTGCACCTTGACTGTCCTGACTCAGCAGTTCTCCACACCCACCCCATCTGCTCCACCACAGGGACATCTGGCTCACACACTGCGACAGGCTCATCAAACCAGCCTTACACCACGCCAGAGGCACTGAATGCAGTTTTAGACCTGGAATATCATAGGGAAGTTTTTGGAAGTTAACAAGAGAAAGCATGCTCAGGGTGATAAACTCAGTGAGAGACTCCCCACTCCTTCTGAAGTGGGCACAACAATCACACAGAAGAAAATTTAAGTTTAGGTTCGTTACTTACAAACAGATTATCATTTGGAAAAACAATACCCATAAACCCAGTAACTGTTTAACAGCCCTACTCTAGTTAGAGAACAGACTTTAAGGCATATTGACTTCTCACTAAATTTGTTTCACAGGTTTCTACTGATATCCCAATAAATCATACCATAAGTGATGCTCTGATCCCATTGAAGTCAAGAGCAAAAGGTTATACTGACTGAGCAGAGGATGTATTTGTTTTTATAAAGCAGGGAGCAAAGTAGAGTAGGTCCTCACTCTGTCTTATATTCCATGTGGGAATCTCTAACATGTGTTGTGACTTTATCCTCCTTTCTCCACTCACTGTTTATCTGCTGACATTTCAAGGGAGGTTTTGTTCATTTGGGTGGATTCCAAATCAGTCCCAACCAGTGAGCAGAGCTGACTCCTTCTGCCTGGCTAGTGGTCTGACTTCTTCACACGTCTGAGCTTGGTGCTAACATTCCAAACATTGCAGATGGAGCTCCAAATCCAATGAAGAGTTAGTTTATATATAGCACGGTACTTCAAATACTTTACAATCAAATTATTACTAATAAAATTCATTAGAAACTGGAAGTGAAGGCTGATGGTATCCCTCTGTTAATTATGGCTCCAATTCCCTAGACTGCATGCTTACCAAGGAATGCTGAGGGTGCGAACAGTCAGGCTTGTGAAGAAAGCAGGGAAGCGCTTCACTGCTGGAGCTGCTGCCTCTGCAATGGTGGCTGCTGGCAGTGCTCCTTACAGACGAGGGCACTGCTGCTCCAGGCACTGTGCAAGGGAAGAGGCTCATCCTTCCTCCAACGCACTGACTGCGTCATTGCATCGAATGAATGCAAAACCCTTGCCCACTTGCCAGTGTTCTCTGCAGGGGCAGCAGAAGAGAATATCTGTAAGCTGAGTCTCTGGTCGTGATGGCAATGTGGCACAGAGCAGGAGCTGTCAGCAGCAAGCACCAAAGAGCTCCCAGTCTCTGCATTGCCAGTCTTCAGCCCTGCTCTGCAGCCGAGTAAATAACATTTACATAGCATTTGAATTTATGTTTCACTCACTCCCCGTGAATGCAACTTTTGCATTCACCCGATGAACAGTAATTAGAAGGAGAAGGAGAGTTTACTACCCTGTATACAGTGAAATGCAGATACACTGATACACAGCAAATGTGGGCAAAAAAAAATTAAAAAAAAAAAAAACCAAAAAACAACTCTGTGTTTCTTCTACTCTCTCTTCTTCACTTTTCAGTACCAGGGCTTTCTTCCCCTCTCTCCCCCAAAATAAATCCCCCAAAAAAACAACTACTGCTGACAGTATAAAAAGTCAAGAACAATTTGCTTAAATTGAAGAATAATGTAAATTAACAATATTAAAGCTACCATCTTTATTTACTGCCTATACTAACTTCTAATACTTCTGTTGCTTTGTTGACCTTAGCCAGGGTTGCTTTCATAGCCACTGAGCCCAGGATGTCCTGAGGAATTTGGAGGTATTTCCTTCTTCTAAAGAAGCAATATAGGGAAGTCAGTGACTTAAGCCCAGCTCCCAAATCTCAGGTTTTCTGGCAGCCTCTGAGTTGTGGTATGTCTATCACAGCCGAGGCACAGAATTGTATTCACCTGGTGCTTGCATCTACATGGAAGAAGGTGTTTTGCTAAAGCATTGGCCTTACTTCTCTTCTGATGGATGTAGAGGAAAGAAGTTGCCAACTCTTAAACGTAAGTCTGTATCTGTGGGCTGTGGACACCTGTCTCAGAGGAGGTATGTGGCACTAAAGCTGCATTATATGGGAAAACTGTTGTTTAAACATGTCTTAAAATGGCTCTTTGTGGTCTCTTTGCAAACACATGTTTCTTCTTCCCAACACCCCCCACGACAAGTGTTATCTCAGGAACGTCCTGGGAAGGTGTCCTGAGGTGTTTCCCATTGGTCCTTGTTAACCCCTTCCTGTGACTGAGTGTTCCTGTAAGCCCCTTGAGACTTCTAATTGGTTAACCTGTGATTCTCCCTAACCCTATAAATGTAACAACCCCCAACAACAAACTCTCTCTTACCTCCTCTCCACGCAGGTGTGCTGTCTCTGTACCAGCCATGGGACCACGTGGGTGCTGGGGGGAGGGGAAGGCACCTCCCCCCTCCAGGCTCGGGGCCTGAGAAACCCCTGAAGAAACCCCTGGAGTTCCCTTTCCCCATCCCTCAAGACGTCAGAATGGTTCTTCAGATGGAGATGGAACTAGAACTGGGCTCCCCCACGTTGTGGGTGGGGAAAGGGATCCAGAGAGGTGCCTCACTTTCCTGTAGCTGAAGGCCATCTGAGCCCCTGGCAAACGTAAACAGTGCTGTAGCCAATGTTGTCCACATGTGGGATGCACAAGCCATCAGCTGCCAGGTGTTCCTCCCCAGTTTCCCTGGCTGCATACCTGCAATGCACCTCATCCCGAGGCTAATGCACTGCAAGAGTGAGTAGTATTCCCCAAGGTCCATTGCCTTCATTTCAGGAGCAGAATAAAAAGACAAGGACCCAGTAAGGGCAAATGGGCAGGTAAAACTGTGAGCATTTAATTGACTGGCTTAAGTAGAGGACAGTGGAACACCTGTGTAACCTGCACTGTAGCAGTGCCCAGGGTCAGAAATCCTGTGTACACAGGGCCTCTTGTCACATGCAGAAAGCAAAAGCCACTTTTGTGGTCTTTCAAAGAGTACCAGGGGTGATGAATCGCAGTTCAAAATTTCTGACCAGAGATACTGGTCAGAAGACACTGTTGTCTCCAGTGTCTCCTCCATGAAGTCAGCAGCCATGGCAGCTCTTTGAACAGAGTCAGGGTTTTAGACTGGACGGACTGGACTTCATCTGCCAGCACCACAGCCGGAGCCACCCTCCCGGCAAGTAGACGCCAGTTAGGAGCTGACAATCTGCATAACCAAGACTCTGCTCCCAGATGGCACAGACAGCACTTGCCACACAGTGGGTGCCTCCTCAATGTAAAAAAGTTTGCCTGAGCCAAGACAAACCACAAACCAGTCAGCAGTAGGGAAAAGAACAGCCAGTCTCTGGCTCCACAGTCCTGCCACATGCTTCTCCACAGTTAAAGACCTTTGAGTAGATCATACTGTCACATTTGAGAAAATTTCATCTCTGGTGTTCATTTCAAGCTGTTGAGGCTGTGTTGCTTCCTGGACCATACTATCTTTTCTCAAACATGTAGTTTGGATTTATGTTCAGGAACAGGTGCTTGGTTGTGAATGAGTTCCAGACACAACTCCTACAGTGTCCGCATGTATGTTGTCACTAGCATCTGCAGTAGTCACGGGAATTAGTCAAAACACCAGAACAGAATAAATACAATCAATAAAGTGTAGGGGCTTCCTAGGCTGACCAAACATAGGCATAGCTTTAGTGTAGGTCCTGCCTGCACTTTTGGGCCAAAAGTATATTGCCTTTCCTAATTTTCATATATTACTTTGCCTTATTTAGCAGTAATGATGTGTCTCTTTCAGTGCACCAGTGCTAAGTGAACTTGTTATATTCCTCCCATCCACCAGTCACTAGGCACTGCTGGTCATCTACTCCCCCAGGTAAATTCCAAGTTAGTCCATTTATTTTATTTCCACAGAAATAAACTAGCAAAAAGCAAAGCTCACCAGGGTGCCATCCCCTTTACAGTACAGAGTCTGAGTTCTCAACTTGGGAAGGCAGAAGCCCAGTCAAAAAAAAGCATAAGGACATGGATCTACTGTCAGTTTGGCAGACACTGGGTTTGAAGCATTCCCTGCTGTTTAACCCCAGCTGACAACTCAGCACCACGCAGCCACTCACTCACTCCCCCCCAGTGGGACAGGAGAGAGGATTGGAGGAGTAAGAGTGAGTGAACTCATGGGTTGAGATAGAAATAGTTTAATAGGGAAAGCAAAAGCTGTGTGCACAAGGAAAGTAAAAAAAGGGATTCTTTCACCACCTTCCCTGAGCAGGCAGGTGTTCAGCCATTCCTCTGGACAGTAGGACTCCATCACATGTAATGGTGACTTAGGAAGACAAACACAATCACTCTGAACATACCCACCTTCCTCCTTCTTCCCCCAGCTTTACATCCTGAGAATGTCACCATATGGGATGGGATATCCCTGTGGCTAGCTAGGATCAGATGTCTTGGCCGTGTCCCCTCCCAGTTACTTGTGCTCTCAAGCCTCCTCCCTGGTGGGCTGAGGTGAGGAGCAGAAAAGGCCCTGCCCTGTGTGAGCACTACTCAGTGATAGCTAAAACATGTCTGTGTTATCAACACTGTTTCCAGCAAACCCAAAACGCAGCCATACACGTACCAGCTGCTTTGAAGAAAATTAATGCTACTCCAGCTAAAACTAGCACAGCTGTGCACAGTTGTACATGTTGTCCTGTGCAGTTATATAGCTAAGACTGTTCACTCTAGCCACAGTAATATGCTGTTTGTTATTATCCCTTCATTGTACTTTAACTAACTCTAAATTTGCTAATTTGTGTTCTGTGTGAAGGTGCTAAATCGGGTGATGTCTGAAAGCATCATTTCAAAAACCATCCTCAGCCACATGCTGAGAGTGAGTGCAAGACAGGCCGCCCCAGGGCTGTCCATCCGTGGAGCACGTGGAGCCAGGAGAGATGTCTGCCCCCGACCTGCGCTGGAGCTCCGCACATGCTCTGTCTGCCAGCCCGGTCCCACTCACCCAGCCCTCGGCTGCTGGAGCTTGGGGAGCTGCAGCATCTCTCGGCTGCTCGTAGGCAGTGCCACTCGCTGAAGACCTGACATTTTTCAGAATCTCACTTAGGCTTCCAGGGACGTTCTTTTAGGAAGGTCTATGACAGCATACGGTGTTTCCATCAGACTCTTGCCTTGTCTACAACCTGCAGCCGTAAAAGTGAGTTTAATTCTCTGACAAGAAGACTGGCAACAGCTGTCGTTGCACCGTGTACTGTAATACATGAGATTCTTCCCACAAAACCCTGGAGATGGCATTTGTCTGGTCTGGTTGTAAATAATGAGATAGATCACAATGGATTTCAGTTCATCATCACTGTTTGATCAGCACAAAGGTAAGTCATCTGCTACTAATTTCAGAATCCTTTGGTCCTCCCATGTGTCCCATGCAAATGTACTAAGATTACTTGACAGAATGAATAACGTAAATTTTTGGAGAAGAGTTTTATTTTGTTTGCACATAAAGGAATTTTTCCATCAGTTTCAGACAGATATTTCAGTCTATTGCCTACAGTGTTTTTAAAAATAAAATTTTCAGCAGAATAGCAACAGCATCTAATTACTCTTATGCTTAGCATTGAGAGATGGATGTATATATTTTTATATTGTATATTAATCCTCTTATGGATATATATTAAAAGTTATTGCAGTACTTGCTAACAGCAGTTTAAAATGGAGTAAAAATTTAACAATAGCTGATATTCGTAAGTCTACACTAAAAGGATTAGGTGCTGACAAGTGATCGACTTTGTTTTGGCAAATCTAAGCTGTATAGGTGAGTATTACCATAATTGTGCATTTTGTATATCATTAAGCTCCCTAACGTGAAGATTTTCTACATTGTAAGGTTGCTATGGAAATACAGATGTATCTTTGTTGTCTGTTTTGAAGTTAAGTGTTGTGTCTATTTGCCAGTATAAGCTTTTGTGTTTTACAGCTTGATGTATTACAAGTGTAGTGGCATCCTTTTTATGTTCTTAAAGCATGAGACTGTCACTGTTTGATCATCCATGTTGCCACAAATTCTTTTTTAAGTCAACTTGCCAAATATTGTGTGTGTAGTGGGCACAGTTTCCAGTGCGCACCTGCAAAATGTCCAAGCTGACATGGCCACACTGGCCCCACAGTGAGGGTGCTGGCTGTGGAACAAAGATGCAGGGCAGGAGGAAGACAGACACTGTGGTGCCCTCTGGGCAGCCAGGTCCCACAGGTTGTACTTTTGTGCTTGCCTGCACTTCCTTTGAGAACCCAAAGTAAGTATAGCCCTTGGAAAGTGGTGGTTTTGTGGCTACCTTTCAGCCACAGCAGCACTTAAAGCCTGAGCAAATCTTGGGAGTACTGGTTTACACCAATCCAGCTGGGACCCACCCCCATGTAGTGGGGGGGAGGGTGGGAAGCAAAACTGAGTGACAAGAGATAACGTACTATCAGCAAGTATAAAGGAGACAGGGAAGTGCAGTGGTGGAAGGGCTACTGCAGGAATAGAGACAGGTGCTCCTAAGCTTATGAATGACATAAGGAGCATTTTCCCCAGCAGGACATAGGTGTGGAGCTGACTGAGCTTCTGCAGCTCCAAACAGCCATTCTCAACCTCTACTTGTGCAGCACTAGGAGTATTCCCTGTGCCACATGCTGACCCAGCAGGGCTCAGGCTGGGGAGGCAGAGAGGAAACCCTGCATGCTCAGTGCCATGGAGATGGCTGCCAGGGAGCTATGGAAGTCGTGCGAGGAATAAGGCTGGAATATCACCAGGCCTGGGGAAGGAGAAGTCAAGTCTCCAGATTGTTAGGGGGAAGAGAGCAATGCAGGAGACTACTGACCCTAACCAGCTTATCCAGATAGAAGTGAGAGAGCTGGAAGGCAACATCTACCTAGGCCTACTAGGCCTTTGGTCCTAGTCCTCAACCCCTCCTCCTGCCAGGCCACTCTCCACACTGACCCATTCTAATTCCTGTCCAGCATCATCCCCAGTCCATGTCACACTCTACTCATAGCAAATCCTCCAGATAAATTCACCATATCCCCTTCACCGCCACTGCAGGAATGCTGGCTCATTAGGTGATTGGTGGCTTACTGCTTGCCTTCCCAGCTAGCTGCATGGGAGGTGGATGGGGAGCAGGAGCATAAAACACACAGCAGTGGGACATTGAACTCATTGGTTATCATGCAAATAGTGTTCTGTTCAAAATTAACAGTGTATGGTGGATTTTATCTAAATACCATCTTAATTTTGTGGCACAATACTGATTTAAGCAGACATAATTTTTTTAGCAGGGGGAAGGGGAATGTCTTTCATTGGAGCAATTTATAACAATGGAATAATACAAACTAGCTTTCAAACAGACTAGATTGATATCTGTTGGTCCAAAAAAATAATTCAACCCTCCCCACAAACCTTTTTTTCTCCACCACGCACATCAGAAAAATCTCCTTGCTACAGTTTCAAAAAACCCCAGCATTCCAGGCTTGAAAATCATACTGTCTCTTTGCAACACATCCTATAGTACTGCTCATTAATATCTTATAATACTTAACAATAATAACAGCAACATGGGACTTACAGTAGGCAAGCAGTACCCAAACCAGAAACCCCTTCCCTCTTAATACTGCTCAGTGCATTTAAGTAAATGTGTGCTGTTCCTGGCTTCAAGTGTTTACCAGTTAAACAGAGAAGCTAGACAAAGGCCTGCACTGGTACATGCACAGCCAGGCACAGACAGGGATTATTACTTTGTTAAAAATTCCATAAATCCATAATATTAAAGAATGAGTTACAGTTTCCAAAAACTGCCCTCATCCACCCCCCAGTGACCCTTGGCACTGATGGCTGAAACCAAACAAACTGCCCAGTGTTGTGTCCTGACAACAAAGTGTAGGAAATCACATAAGGCTAGTGGTGGAGACAAGGGTTTATGAGAGAGAGAGGGGAGTAAATTACATGCATAAATATTTCTTCTTCACAAGGAACGTAAAATATCCTATTATCCCGTCTTTGGTTTTCTGTACTTTGTGTTTTAGAAAGTTCTAAATCAGCCATTGTCAAGCTCTGGCAAGTTTATTTAGACCTTAAAAATCCAATGCACCACAAAGCATGCACTTATATACATCTAACATGCACTTTGTAAAACAACACATCAGCTGACATCAGAAATTGTGTAACCCATGCCTTCTTCATAGGACAGTCAGAGAAGAATTAATATCACAAACAGCATAATTTCATTGTTCTGAATCCTGTGATCATTGTGTCTCTCTTTGTATACCCCCTTTTCTGATCAAAAGATAGCTGCTTTGTCTTGAAGAAATGACACACTTTTAAAACACTGCAGCTTATTTCAGATAGATTGGCTTTTAACTTTGATTCTTTCTCAGGATTTTAGCTACAAAAGATGCCACAACCCCATATGTCATTTGGTCTTTCCTTCCAGACCTTTCTACACTGCTGTTGTGTCAGCCTGCAGTTTCTCCCTTTCTCTATATCCAGGCTCTTAGTTGGACATTCTGCTTTCCTGAAGCTGACTGACAGCTCCTTTCACCAGTAGCACAGCAATTTTCCAAAATACAATGTAAAATGTATCTGAAATGGGACTGTCATTTATAGAATTGCAAGATAGTAATGGAGTAACTCTAGCATATTTGAAGATGGAGGATCAGGCATTTGGCGTTCACAGTCCCTTTATGCCACATGGTGCTGGTGCCCCAGCCACAGCCAAGCCCCCCGGCAGGGTAAGCTCACAGAGGGGGCGAGGGACGCAAGCACTCAGTACCTGACTGTTGCCTTCTGCAAAACACCCGCTTTCCGAACCACTCCTCTTCTGTCCAGGGAGATGTCTTCTAAAAGAAATGGCCCGTGAGCTTTGTGCCTATGTTCTTTCCTTCCTTGACAAGGTGAGCTGGAGGAAGGTGAAATGGTAGGTGTTGTGTCACCTGGAACCAAGTGCATCCAGCATAAATGACATTCAAGTCCTCCTGGCATTTTCCGCTCCCTATCATGTGAAGCATCAGAAGACTATATATGTCTTCCTCCTCACCCACCATGCAAAGCCATATGGGTCATGTTAAAGACACCCATTGAAAATTGTGGAATTAGTGAAATTAGGAATCAGTCTACTTTATATCAGATGCATAATATGGGCACTCATCAATTCCTCCTGGCCCAGGCTCCCTTGCCAGCAGGGTGGCAGCCTAGTCCACCTGACTCTCCTTGCTCTGACAGCTAGGACTTGGGGGGGAAATGTGAATCCTTGTGGCTTCATGCCCCCATCCCTTAACAGGAATGGAGCCTGTGTTCTGCAAGATCAGGCATGGGGAAAACTGTACTCATTCATTCATCCATCCATTCGTTTAGCGTTTTGCTTCCTCTCCTCATACAGAAGGATAATTGCTCTGGGGGAAACAGATTCAACCTAACATAAGCAAAGGCACAGGGGAGGTGTTTTTGGTTTTACCTAGATGATAAAGGGCAGAGGCAGTCAGAGACCCACGTGAAGGTGTGCATCCATGTCCTCATCTTCCTGCCATACCACCCTCCAGGTAAGCAACTGCTATGCTCAGGAGATAGAGATTTTCATTTTGTGGTTGGATTTCTCTGCTCCTGACACACAACAGGAAGATATAACAGTACTTACAAGGCAAAAAAAAGTACAAAATGTGTAATGCATCAAAGGAGGTGAGTGCCGCTTTGATTCACTGTCTCAGTACATCTGATGGTTTCTTTCCCAATGCCAGCAGCATCTTTTCTGTACCATACCCGGACAGTAACCATGCACAGCTGTACACGACATGCAACTGTGGGAGGGCCTGTGTTGGTGCTTATGGCTGGCACCCCCCGTGTACCTCCAGAGACTAGTCAAGAGGAACAACACAAGCAGTCAACCTCTGTCCTGTTTCCTTGCCTCCTGCCCAGCCCAAATTACACCTCTCTTCGAGTAAGGGACTAGTTCAGACCTGAGCTTGTTACTAACATGTTTTTGCTGAGTTTACCATTTGTGAGAGGTGTCTGCAGGTCTGATGTGATAAGGAAATATTAACTGGTCCTGTGGTAAAGTTACTTCTTTTTTTCATATACTGGTCACTGATGATGACTCTCCAGAGGCAATGACTCTTAGTCTCTCCTGATCTCCCAGGCACAAAGGACAAATCTTCTGAGCCAAATGAATGCTTCCTCAAGCAATAGACTCCTCAGTAGAATAAAAAAATCAAGTTAACATTTTTATTCACAAATTTTATGAAATCTGTAATTTAAAATTCCAGTTAGAAGAAAGAAAAGAATTAGGTTCTCTTTAGTTGAGGAGCAATGGAAAGGGAATCTGTGGCAAAGGCAGAATTAACATCAGCTTTCTAATTTTCCAAAGCCCACAACCAGAGCTCCAGCTTTGACAGACTAACCTATTCCAGAGTAAGAGCAGATTGTGTTTCCATGGCAGCCAAATTTTGAAGTCCAGAGTGCTGATTGCACCACAGGGAGAGAAGGTCACAAGTGGGAATTAAGCTGTAAATCCCAAAACAGATCTCATGCAGGTTCATCTGAGGCAACGTCTGATCACAATGTGACTAGTGTGGCTAATGCTTTACAATAATATTTAAAGATCACTCAAAAATATGTATGACAATGTTTAAAATATTATATCAATGCGTTAAGAATAATGTATTATTTGATTATGATAAAGACTTTATACAAACTTTTCAAATTCTGTTTAAACTGTCTCCATTTTTTCTGCACAGCTTACATAGTCATGCTATCTCCAGAAGATAGAACAGTACAGATAAGTCACCAGTCACTTTATCTGTCTTTCCTTTGATCAACTCTCTAGTGTGATTTAGGTGTCAGTTTTACTTTCTCCTGTTAACAAGGTAGTGCAGCGACTGGACAAATTATATGTTCTGTAGCTCTGACCCTGGCCTGGTTTCACCTGGGATAGAGTTAATTTTCTTCTTAAAAGCTGGTACAGTGCTGTATTTTGTTTTTAGTAAAAGAGTAATGTTGGTGACACAGCAACTTTAGTTGTTGCTCAGTACTGCTCATCCTAAATCAAGGACTTTTCAGTGTCAGCAAGCAGGAGTACAAGAGGTGGAGGGATCATGGCCAGGAGATCAGACCCAAACTGGCCAAAGGGATTTTCCATACCACAGGCCAACATGCCCAGTATATAAAGTGGGGGGATGGCTGGGCATCAGTCAGCAAGTGGTGAGCGGTTGTATTGTGCATCACTTGCCTTTCTTTGTTTTTATTATTCTTTCTTTGTTATTATTTCTCTCTCTCATTCTCTCTCTTCCTCCTTTTCATTACAATTACTTAATATTATTGTTGTTGTTGTCGTTAGTATATGTTACTTTATTTCAATTATTAAACTGTTCTTATCTCAACCCACCAATTTACCTTTTTCTGATTCTCCTTCCCACCCCAGCGGGGTCAGGGCAAGGACTGACTGAACAAGGGCTCCAGACAGAGTTCCTGTCTGAGGTTAAACCACAACAGACCCTCAGCCACTGTGAACAGCTGAGCTCGCTGCAGCTGTACTTCTTTTTGAAATAATAGAGATCAGAAACATGAGATTGTGTCTGACCTAGATATACATATCTAGAGCATTTTACCAGTATGTCTGATTTGATCCAGCACCAAAAAATTAAATCTTTTGACTCCTAGAGTTAACAGCTTAATAGTCCACTTGAAGCCAAAGGAGATGTAGGCATGTGGAACATAGGATGACCAGTCTGCAAGCAAAGAAGGAATTATCACATTAATTTCTCTAGAAAGAAAAATCTGAGGAGCGTTTGGGAACAGGTCCTGCAAGGCATTGGTTTAAATATTAACTCACAGTGTAGTTGCCAAACAAAATAAACTTATCCTGGGTTCCAAGCAATATTCCATTTTTCATTTTTGCAGAAATAATCAACACAAACTACTGTTGCCAGAAGTTCACTCTTCTAAGAAGAGGATTCCCTTGGACAGCACAGGGAAGTGAAAAGCCTTGGTCTTCTGACTGGTGCAAGGATAACATTGAAACTGAAAACACTTGGGTCCTGATTTCTTCCTCTGTCATAAGAGTGTAGCCAGCAACATTATAAGCTAGTTCAGTTACTACTTCGTTGTTTCTCACGTCCTGTTACATTAATGTTAGTATAATTTCTTATAAGAGGTGGAAACTTTCCAGAAGTTTTCTTAAGTCCTTTCAGTGTCCATGTCTGAAAGTTTTTGGAAGACATTATGGTGACAATCAAGTTCCAGATGACTAATAAAGTCCACAGTGATGTTTAGATACACTTTGTTCCACCCCAAGTTACATAGTCATTAAAACTCAGTGAGATGTGTCATTATTTTCACTGTTTATCATTTTTGTACTTGCTCTCTGCTTACTCATGGACATGCTCCTTTTCTGCAGCTGATGCAGCAGAAGAGGTTGACTTGACTGTGGTTTACCAAGCAGCAGCCAATGGTGATGTGAACACACTGACTGCAGTGATTCGGGAAGATCCTTTCTATCCTTGAGTGTTGTGACAGAGAGGGTAAATGAAGGCTGGGTTTGTTCTCAGGAGACTTGTTGCTTCAGCTTGCAATTAAATTTTCCAATTTTTCATCCTGATTTTTGTGTGCAGAAGATTATATTTAGTGGTAGAATAAATTTGAGTTATTCCACTGGAAATGCACAGTTTGGAGATTTCTTTCTGCATGTAATTGTAATTGCAATTTTTATATGGATACAAATAAGCTGTTTTGCTATAAATAGATGGTACCATTAGTTTATCTTATTTAGGGAGGTGCTGAGAAATTGTTGTCATTTCAGGGAAGGAAAAAAAATATTTTTATCAAAGCCAAAAGCCATACATTCTACACATTTCTGAAGTAGGAGATTACAGTCTTTGTACTTAAAAAGTATGTGTACAGTCACAGCTTGAATGATTTTGTCAAGTAATTTTTTGCCAAAGGGTTGGTTGTACAGTGTGCAATCATCTGCATAATCTGTTTTATCTGTGAGACTGGTCATTTTGTGTTCAGGTTACTATTTAATGCTTAGTTCTTGTACATTGGCTGAGGTTTATATGCATCTATTTCCCAAGTGAATTAGAGCCACAGATCCCTGGAAGCTGTTCTCAAGAAAGACTTTGTTTATCAAAAGTTTTTTTTAATTGCAGTCTCTTCTATATGAACACTGTCTATTCTAATCTCAAACAGTTTTTACTAAGCTACTGGTTTTTTTTACACTTTAAAGCAAACATTCTAACTGTTATCATTAAAACATTTACTGGTCAGTAGGGAAAAGCTTAATCAAGATAAAATACTCTGAGTCTGGATCTTTAAGGGGAGAGGGACTCGATCCAAAGGGTGGGTGGAGTGGGTGGAGATGGGCTGATCAGCAAATAGAAGTATTTCATCTCTAGAATTAACTTGTTTGCTACACTGAACATACAAATGTAACCAAAGACGAGTTGTGCAATACAAAACACACAGCTCATATCCTGCACGTCTGTCAGAGTCTGTGTGACCTCAGGTTGAGTAGCACATTTCCTCAGCAGTCTCATTGAATCCAGTAAGAATAATTATTCTTCAGTTGTGTCTGAAGTTTCTAATAGTCTTATAATTTCTAATTTTTATGTTAACTTCTATATTCCCAGCTTAGTAATTTTAAATTGGTTTGTTAGATTCTGCAGGAAAATTTCTTGCTGTTTTTCAGCAGTTAACAGACTGGAAGGAAGAGGAAGCAATTAAATGACATCATAATACTTTGTGATGAGAGTCAAGTATTGGGTTTGAATGTGGATTTCAGTTTTTTTACAGCATAGAAATTGTTTGCAGAATAATAAAAAAGTTCTTAAGAAAACAGAAAAGAAAATATCCTAGAACAAATCCAGTGTACAAATTAAGTTGTCTACATAAAGCACCAGCTGGCACACATATACCTTTGCAAGGGACAGGGCTTGGTTTCATAATTGTTTTGAATACACAGGGAAAGAACAAAGCTGGCATTTGAGAAGATTAGCCAAGCACCATATCTGGCTACTAGTCATTCTGAAGACTATCACCGTCCAAAATGGTGTACAAAACCAAAAGCTCATTTTGGGAACTTGTCAACAGAAAAGCGCTTTTTCCTCCAGAGGAAGAGTTAATGAGGCAAAGCTTTTGCTAATGAAGTCACACTCTTTTTAAACTTGGTGGTCAGTAAGTGGCATAGCAGTTACTTCCTGCTTACAAAAAGCTGAGTACAACTGTTGGACAGTTGCCAGAGGAAGAATTTGTTAATTTGCCAGTGTTAACATTAGCAAATAAGAAACTGTGCCTTATGGCTTTGACAAAATTAAAATTGTAAAAAAATTTGGCTTTCTTCCCCAGGTTGCACCCCTTTGATGCATGCTGTGTCAGGATGCCAGGTTGATACAGTGAAGCTTCTGTTGAAGATGGGAGCAAATATTAATAGTCAAGATGCCTAGGACGTATCAGTTTATCTCTGGCAACTTATCTGGTACCAAGACTTGGGGGAGAAGGATGGAGTGAAGAGAGTAAATATGCAGACCAAAAAGAGATTTCTGTTTATACTACAGAAGGAAAAAAAGTGCAAAACATTTGGTTCTAGACAACAGTGGAATTGGTTTTGAAACTTTACTATGATGCAAGGCTGGAGCAATGATTATAAGAAGAGGATCAGGACTCCTGTCAGAGTGTTCTTTCTCTTTCAGGCTGTAAAATCAGTGCGTGGTATGAGGATCTCAGTAGGATCCAGGGTCCTCTGTGTGGTTTCAAGAAAATCACTTATTTTCTGTGCACTGGAAAGTCCCCTCTTGTTCTTAATATGCAGATTAACTTCTTTCCCTCCCACAGTCAGCAGCAGATATTTATGCTCCAGTGAGGGCATTCCTGTCTCAAATTCTGGTGGTCAGCAGGCTGGTGTTCCTGCACACCACATAAGCCAGGGCATTGCTTCTTTTCACTGTAGTGCTGGACTTTGCATGGCCAGGCTGAGAACTGAAGTTCAAGCAAGTTCCAAATATTCAGATCATAAGCAATCCAATCCCCTGATCAGCCTACATGCAAGTGACAGTAGGGGCAGACACCTCACTGAGACATTTGAGAAGGGAGATGTGGCACACCTTTCTGAAGCAATAAGGATGGTCCTCTTCTCCTTGGTCTTTTACTCCTTGCAGAAGGTAATTCAGGTTTCAGAGAGAGAATGGGGACCAAGTTAGCTAAGCAGAGTGGGCTTTCATTATTATTTGGACAGGAAGAAGGAATTTTCACCCATGCTGCATAGTATGAGTTATGGCTGGATGACTGCCAACCCATTTAAGCAGGTCCTGTGGCAGCCTAATTAAATGACATCCCTTGCATCTAGTTTCTTCCTGAAAATTAAGGATAAAAACAATGCTTCTGCTTAGCTTTGCAATGCTTAGCCTGAAAATAAGCATAGAAAATAGCAAAACAGGCAGTCTCATCCAGTGCAAGGAGCATGCCACACTTACTTAAGAAAAAACATTTCCTCTGCAAGATATTTCTAAAAAATTCCATAATTAGTGTCATGCTCCTTTTTTCCTTCCTCCTTTCCTGGAGGAGAAAAAATATTCTTTGGAAAAAAAAGAAATTACTGGAATAGATTTAAACCACCCAGGCTTAGAAGTTTCCATTTCTGTTTCTGTGAGGGATATAACCAGAGATCTAGGGAGCATTTGGCTGTGATGTCTGTCCAGACTGACATGTCAGTCCAGAACTGAATTCAGCAGAGCTGCACAGTCACAATCACATGCAGGATTTGGTGGTCTTGTACTTCCACTAAGAGTTCCAACAGGCATGTACTGATTGCACCATTCCACACCTTTTCCATAAAAATGCTAGTAATGCTAATCCAATATAGCTCATATAGGAGGGAATGGTCTTTACCAACTGCCTGTGGAGATTTTAGCAAAACACTCCAACCGATGCTTGATTTCCCTGGGACTGAAAGATTTATGCAGTTACAACTTACAATCAGACTGTTTACTTGCTTTTATGCTAGGGTGATCAATAGAGGGTTTTAGTCCAAGAACTGATTCATCCCATCTGTTTTGGTGCTGCTTTCAGTCTAACATTGTCACAAATACAAACTTTTGCAACAACGTTCATAAGACCACACTCTGAGGTTTTTACTAGTGATTTGCCATCCCTGCTAAGATCTCACAAAAGAAATGAGATTAAATGTGCATGTTCCTGGTTTAATCTAGCATAATTGTATTCCCATGCAAGAATATGTGTAGCATTTACTAGTGATACAGGAATTAGCAGTGTTTTAATCACTGTTTAGGCAGTCAGTACTTGCCACAGCTGCAGAAAAAAACAAAGTACAGTGTAAATGAAACACCTCACCTTATCAGAGAAATGAATGACCAAGATAGTTTGAGACCTGGGCTCTAAAGGGAACCATTCTCAGTGCTGAGAAACCTCAACTGGGGGAAAAAAAGGCCAGTTCCTCTGCAGTCACACACAAATGCCAGCACCAACAAGAAAAGATTTGGCCCGATGCATTTCCCTTTCCTGTTTACATGCTCTTCCTTTTTAGGGCTGGCTGGAAGGCTGTGTCAGCTTGCTCAGGAACGGTGCTAAGCAGAACATACCTGACAAAAATGGGAGATTGCCACTACACGCTGCAACTGCAGAGCCTGACGTGAGGTATGTCCCAGGGTCTCACAGCTTTTGCTGGATGAATCTCAACAGGTAGTCAGCAACCTAAGGAGAGCCCATGCCAGGAGGAATAGCTGTGACAGCTAAACTTGTGTGTGACTTGCTGCTTTACTCACTGTTACCATGAAGAGGGTAGAGAGGAAGAAAAACATTGTACCACACTTGTGTACCAGAGATTGATGGCCAAGTAAAGTGAGGAGCCTGGTTTAAGATCACAAGAGCTGGAGGGGGGTAAAAATATTATAACAGAGGTTGAAACCCTGAGTTTCCCCTACCCAACTACCTTTCTGCTACCTCCTCATATGAAATAGAAGCTAATTCTCTGGACTTCTCCTCTGAGTAGAATGGCAAACATGAGAAAAATTTTCCACACCACAACTTCTTTGAGAGCCCCTTCTTATAAAGGGGAAGTTGAGGATTAGTGGTCTGGCTCATTTTTAACTACTTTTACTGAAAGTGGAGTAAAAACTATGAAGTGTCTTCACAAGAACTCTTAAAGATTCTCTTTGTCTCATTCCAGCCTGTGACAATAGGAAAGTTTAACAAATTTTGAGTTGTACATCTGAATAAATTCACTCAAAAAACTCTCCTAAGTAAAGAGGGATGGGAAGACATTAGAGACAGGTAAAATATTCAGTAGATGCAAAATGTTCATGTGACTTAATCACTGAGTCTGCAGTTTTGCTGCTGTCACCATATCATACCAGCCCAGACCCTGTGCATTTCTGCTGATCTGCTCTTCAGCCTTTTTTACTAGCTTTATTAATTTTCCACATTATCATTCCTTTTCATGCATCACTTGGAGAGAACAGTTTGAGATTTCTGCAAAAGTACAGATCACTATCATTAAACAAAGCCAACACAGAAAGAAGGCAATGTTTGTACAACATGGCCATGCTGCTACTTGAAAGGGAACAGTAATCTGCTTTCCCAGCAGCACACTGGATTCCTTGAATGTTTTTCACATTCTCCATGGGCACAGGAAGACCTTTCTTTGCTCTACACAGCAGTTTACCAGTTTATAAATTCCTTTTCCTCTGTATTCTCACTGGTTTGCCCCATGCCCAGAACACATACATGGAGCACCAAAGGGTAGGGCTTTTCCATTGTGGTCACTGTCACTCTCTTGAATCCTACATCATTGCCAAAAGGGAACATGCAGTGGTCAGCTATGAAATGCTTTTTCAGCCAAGTCTGAAAGCTGGCAGTCCACTACTACAACCTTATGTGCTGGAGGCAGCATGTGAACTACATGGAAAGATAGAGACAACTTATGTGTTGATTTGATAATTGATTTATGTGCTTCAGTGCATTCCACAGAGCCTAACAGGCAAGGTGGAAAGAGAATCTGTTCCTGATCTATGCCTTTAAGAGCAGATATCAGAGAAATCTCAGCTGCATAGTTGGGTGTCTGTATATTTAAATAGCAGCACTTCTGTTGCCATAATGGTTTTACAACGTAAATGAGCCAAAGTTTGTTGTTGATGAAGGTTCTACATTCGAAGAATTAGATTTCCTTCACATACAGTGGTTTCATTGATCATATCTGGGGTTGGACCATTGAGCCCTGTATCAGATTCTAAAACTATATGATAAATGGGTTTTACAAGCATATTATGGTTATCTCACTTTCTTTCTGCTCAGTAGTCCATTTTTACCAGGGCCTGTTTTCAGGCACTGAATTTCTGAGATTTTGAGTGATTGTGCTAAACAACCACAAAATCTCTCTTCCCTTTTACAAACATTTACCAAACTAATCACAGCAATCCTAAAGTGTTGTCCTTTTCAGAGTTCCTATAGTATGACTCCATTCAGAAAAGGAGGTGTAACATCTCTTTTCTACAAGTATTTGTATCCATATGCAGAAGTATTTGAAGTCAAAGCAAAATCCCTACACCGGGATCTACCCAACAATCACTCTTTAGGTATTTTCTGCATTAAAAAAGCCTGACTTTGGACTTTTGGCACCCAAAGAAGGTGTTAACAATGAAGAATCTTTTCAACTGCAGAATGGCAGCTTATTCTTTTGAATAATTTACATATCTAGTTCTTTCTTACTGGTAGGGGAGAACAAATTTGACGTGCAACATTCTCAACTTGATCTGATCCACGCACCTGAGCACAGTTCAATCCAGAAAATATACTGAAAGTTGTTGAAGATTGACCTGAGGAAAAGCAGCAAAGTTTTTCATTGTGTCTCCTATGCATGGGGATAAATGAAGGGTTGTATACATTAGTCTGCGTGTTCTCTGTACATTTATCAGACTTCTTTCCTTTACACCTCATCATCTTAATTTCCTTGCAAAAGAGCATGCCTTTTTAATGTCCATGTTTTGAAGATTTCTAGCAAATTCACAACCTCCAGATGAGCCACAGAATTGCACAATGATCCCCTAGGATATATCCTTCCTCTTGCTAGAATCATAAGAACTGTACACTCATGTTAGGATGTGTGCTATTTGGCTTTGTTACAGCCTGTAACAGTATGGTGTTTTCCATTTCCATGGTCCAACCATGTACATGACCCAAACACTTAGCCTCCTACTATAAAACACAACCATATTTGCCAAACTTATAATGGTTTCAGAACATCTTCACAGGATACCGAAAGGAAGAGAAAAGTAAAATCCATGAAGTGTTAAAAATATTATTGCACTTGAATAATATTTCATGTAAGTACTTTATTGTTACTGTTCCCTCCACCAGAGGGGAGTGTTTGTAGTTCGATATTCAGTAAAATGTGAGCCCATGCATTGCTCTGTTTTATACCATAATAATGGCCCTATTGCAGAGACATACTGTGAGGCCTTGTAAAATACTAGGGTTTGTGTGTGTAAATATACCATAAGCGTTGTATACACACACACATACATGCAAATGTGTACGCTACATCACATTACTTCAAGAGTTAAATAGAGTGAAAAAATCCTTGCAGAAGCTGGCATTTTTGTTAGTTTAAGACATTATAAAATAGGTTGACAGTAAATTGCTGAGCTACCAAAAACTGCACATGTGTATAGTATTACACACCCTGATTCTAGCCTGGCAATCAGCACAAGAATTATTCCTAGTGGATCTGCTTTTAATTCCCAGCACTAAACTTTCATTGTTACAGTAAGCTACACGGTCCTGTTTGTTTTTCTCACATGACAAAGCTTAGACCAAAGATTCTGACCTGTGCCCATCACTGATACTGATTTTTCACAAAATTGCACATTTTGTTTTTTAAAAATCTGTCAGTTTTTCAAGTTTAGTCAGGAGTACAGCACACTGACTGTGTCGTTGCTTCCACAGGCTTCTGAGCGTGCTTCTGCAGCAGTCAAATCTTAGTGAAATTAATCATCAGGCCAATGAGGTGAGTGAGTTTGTTCTACAAGTCACAGTCCCAGGCTCTGGGGGCTTAGAAGTCATTCTGTCCAGAAAGAGTCCACTGTACAATCACTTTAATGATGAGACTATGCACTAGTCAAAAATATCTATAATGCTTTTGCTGAACTATGCAAAATATTATCTGATTTTTCCTACTACACATCATGCACCTATAGACTAATAAACCATCTCCATATACAAGCAACTATGAAGTACCTTGAATCAGTGTCTTAAATCACTTATCAAGACAGTAATTGCCTTTGATTCTTCTGCAGTTAGACACTGGACTGAATCTCCAGCTTTACCAATCCTAAGTGTTCAAGGCCAGGTTGGATGGAGCTCTGAGTAATCTGTCTAGTGGAAGATGTCTCTGCTCGTGGCAGGGAGGTTGGAACAAGATACTCTCCAAACCATTCTGTGATTCTATGATTCCTTGATCCCATCATTCAACTACTGATCTCAGGAAAAGTATCAAAGAGCTGGTATTACACAGAACAGCCATGGAACTACAAAATGTATGCTGTTCTGTGATCCATACAGAATTATGTCCTGTGTGTATATCTGTAGGGTACATAGGAGACTATTAACTTCCCACGTATATTTTTCTCCAAAGAGAGAAGCCAAGACACAAGAGAGATTCTGAGTGTCTTTTCATGTTTCACTTCATTCTAACAATTGCTCAAGGACATGTCTCTTCTCCACAGTGCCAGAATGGCCAGAGGGCTGTTAGTATTTCCTCTTCCTTATCTACTGGAACGTTTGCACACCCTCCTCACAGCATCCTAAACCAGACATATGCTTTGTCTTGGTGTAGAATTATGTTGCTAATGAATTGCATGAAACAATGGGTCATAATTTCAAGCTGTAATGCTTTGCTGTAATGCATTGCTACATGCAATTTGGAACTTTTAGTCCATCTCACTGTCATTTGGCACTGACAATGTATTTGTTCAAGAGTCAGTACTAAGCCCTGAATACTCATGCTTTCTGAAAAATGTGGGTCCTCATAAAGGATTGCAACTAATAGAGCTGTTCTCTTGGCATAAATAAAACACTTACGTTTTCCTGTCTGACACTTGGAAAAGACACCCTGATGAATGCATGAACACATAAACAGTAAGAAATACATATGGAAGTTTCATAGTTTCCACAACTGTGGCTTTCTATGGGTTTACTTACGAAGCCTGTGAGATGACAATGTGAAGAAACATTCCTTGAAAAAGCCTTGAATCTGGGCAAATCTGTATTTCTCACTTGCCATTTCTTGGCTTTTGTCCTTTTATGTCCCCCATTGCTCCTTATTTTTTGCATCCTTATTGCATCCTTATGTTTGGCTGTCTCACCGTTAAGATTATATTATGCTGGACCTTCAACTTTCACAGTTTTGACATCACTTTCATGCTTCCTCTCACAGTGGTCTACCTACACATCCCACTCAAGGGTGGTAACACTATGCACAAATCTAATGGTGTGGGCTAGACAGCCAGACAGCTGTTGCCTACTGTAGAAGGCCCACTTCTGTGAGCTCCTGCTACAAACAGCTCAATGCACTTTGCTCAGTTGGGTGCTCCAAAAGGACAGAGTACTAGAAAGGATGTAGAGAACGAAACAGGAAGCTCTGTCTGAATCCTTGGTACTGCCACATGGCAAGTGTCAGATGCAAGAGTAGTTTGAAAAAGGATATACAACAAAAGGAACAAAAAAAGGACTACAAAGATGATAATAGTTATAGAGCAGCTTCCTTTCATGAGCAGGCTAACAACTAGAACAAACAAACTACAATAGGACTTTCAACCTGGTAACTGTGTCAAAGGGACAATATAAACCCATGGTAACATAAATTGCATAGAGAAGATGAAAAGAAATTCATTACTAAATGGAAGGTTTTTTCATATAGAATTACAGGAACGCCTACAGAAATTACCAGGTAGTAGTTTCAAAGAAAAATAAACACTTTTTCAGAAAATGCATGACCCTGTGGAGGTCTGTGGAGGTCTGAATGTCATAGGAAATCTTTAGCCTGATTACCAAATATTGGATGGCAGTATACTGTCAAGCCTTATTTCTTATATTTTTGCATCTGCTACTGATCTGTTTGAGCTGTGTCCCTGTACTAGGGAGATCTTTGCACCGTACCCACAGTTTTACACTCTTACGTTACAGCTGATTCTGGTGGTTACCACAGTAGAAACAGAAAGAAAGTTGATTTTTCAAGGATCTTCTTTGTCCATATCAAGAGAGAGAGAGAGAGGATGACAAAAAGCTGGCCTAGTACACTATAGCTTCTCCTTTTTCAGTGATTTTTCCTGCTCTCCAGGACCAGCAATGAGTACCAGTTTCCCACCTGGGAATCATTTAAGTGAAGCCTCATATCACTCATTCATATCATTCAAATACTGAGTGTCCGTCAACAGTACTAACTCCCTTGTGTCAACTACTGACATCATTGGTAGACCTCCCATTAATTTCAGTTAGAGCAGGAGTTTACCCTCAATTTTGGTTTTACAAAACCAAATTAACCCCCATAATTAAGCTTTGCAAACCATAAGGAAAACCAAAACTGCTCTTGTTCAACCGCTCAGTTTCATCATCACACAGACTTAACCACCTGGGGGCTTAGAAGATACCTGATGAATGAGAGAAATTAATGTTAAGGCATTCAAGCTTTTAGTCAGAAAATCACTGCAAACAACCCCCACTATTAGTGCACTGATAAGCTGTCTGTATCAGTGTGTTATAGTTCATAATTTACCTGAGTTATCAATTGGCTTTACAGGGTTCGGTTTCAAGTTTTAATTTCTTTTCCACTTTTTTCATTTTGGAAACCAAACAAGAGCCTTGAAATACATTTTGCCCACTAAGAGAGAGTAAACAATACCTGCCCAAAACAAAATGTAACCACACCTGAAAAACACTAGCAATTCTTAATAAACACAATAAGTGATTAAATTTATCTAGAAAATCTTAATTATTATGGATATAGAGTAAAATATAGGTTTATGTAACAATGCTCATGGTGCAAATACAGGCCAAGACTGACTGGATGCAGCTAAGATGGAATGAAGATGCAGGTGAATAGCTTATCATTCACTTTGTTTTCTCTCAAAACAGTAAATATAAGACATTTATATTGTGACTTTTTTGTTGACATCACTGTGTCAGTTCTTTATCTTGCTGACTAGTGCCAGCTACAGTACTAGCTTACAATGTTTATTTTGGATCAAAGATAAGACCAAACATAAATATCACACTGTATAATGTCAAAGCACCAGTCTAAAGCAGGCTTTTAACACAGGATCCAGGCTGAGCAGTGAGGAACTGTCTGCCAGCCATCGTGGTCCTGACCAAGCACTGTTTATAACATGATATAGTCACATACAGAGGAAGCATTTGTATTTGTATCTATTTTCTGTAATAACTCCAAAAAGCTCATTGCTTGGTTCCCCCTTAACCACTCCCCTAATTCAGAAGCTGCTGCTAATTATTTCAAATCAAGATGGAGAGGGAACCATCCTGGATGGTTTCACAACTGCCTGGCTTATCTATAGAGACTTGAAGGGTGCTCCTGTGAGCAACAGTAATTTCACCTCAGGGCTTGTGGCTTGCAGGGAATGACTTCACTCCACTGGGCTGCTTTCCACAACAGACCCCAGCACACCCAGACTCTGCTGCACAACGGAGCAGACCCAGCTCTGGTGGACAAGGACTTCAAAACAGCTCTGCACTGGGCGGTACAGGTGAGCCACTGGGATGTTTACTGAGCTGAGTTGGCTACTGTAGTGTCCCAAATACTCCTGAGAAAATTTTGGCTCTGAGATGAGGAAAATGGATGCTAGGAATGCCCACTAAGCCCCAGTATTTTGCAAGCGGTTACAAATCAAGGATCTAGCATCTTCTTTGGAGAGCAAGGCATACTTGATTAGGCTAAGCACTGTTGCCCTAAACAAAGTTATTATGTATCTCACTGGGACTATGTGTATGCTTCATGTTGAACGCATGCCTAATTTTTTAAACTAAACCAGGTTTGCAGAAATCATCAGCTTAAATAGTCTTGGCAAAGGCTGTTGGGAATAAAATAATGTAAGCACAAGTTAAAACATATTTGAACAACTACAGCTGTGGAATAATTAGCTGAAGGGCTGAGACCCTACTTCTCTGGGGAGTGGGGAAGACAAGGAGTTAAATGCATTTCCTACTGAGCTGTATGTTTCTATCTCAAGTGCAAAAAAAATTGTCAAATACTCAGGCCATCATTAGAGAAACAAACTGTAGGTTTAATCTGATATGAAACACTGTACTATGTAGTTGGTAGTAAGTGATCTAAAATACAGCGTAATTTGCTAAGTTTTGCCTAGTTTACCGCAGAAAACTTTCCAGATGAAATCGTATGTTTTTACTTGCTGACTTGACGTAGCAAGTTCTGATATCAATGTCCAAAATACCTGCACAACAGATAAGCAGAAATAGAACTTGCACAGAAATCCAGTAACATTTTCATACAGTGAATAAATATGCGTATCCTCACCTTGTGGTCTAAGTTTACTCTTCTTAAAAAAAGTGTCAACAAAGAAATTTAAAGGCTCTGAACTGCCACATGCTGTATTTGTAAAGGGATAAGGACATTTAGAACAAACCATCTGTTTCCTTCAACCACAGCCTCCTACAGATGGTTAACATGCAATAGGCTCAACTTCTGTTTTTCTGAAATAGATGTATATTTTGGCCTCTGCAACAGGTATTGTTTCAATTCTTTAATCCTAATCAATCCTAATCTTCTTTAATCCAATCAATTGGAATTGCTATTTGCCTTAGGAGACTAAAGATATCTACTCTATCCGTTGTGCATTTTTACCAGGCTTATTCCAGTTCCGGCTGCTTCCAGTGGGAAATCTCTGAAACTCGTGTGAGCTCCTGCATGCTAGACAGTGGTCTGTATCACAGTCCTGGGTACGAGCTGTCCCTCCAACAGAAAGACAAAAGGCAATCCCCTTAGAGTTCCCCTCCTTCCTTAAGCTTTCTCTGATTCTGTATTTTGTACATTTTATTATTTAATTCCACCATTAACTCCCATCCCCGTCTTTCTCTCACAGTATGTGCAGAATAACTCTTGAGAAACCGGAAAATGGAAACTGCACAAAATCCACTTGGCCTCAGGTAGAGGCAAATCACAAATCTCTCTTCTTTCTCCCTTTAAGCTGCTCACAGAAATCAAGAGGAAATGTGCAGGATGACCCCCCACTTTTTTTTCTTGAGAGATTCTTGCCGTGAAACCTTATAAATTGCTTCGTCTATCCACATACTTCTCCACATTCTAGGTCCAGAAGGGGCAATTGAAATACCAGAGCATGAAATAGATCTGTTAATATTTCTCTTACTCAGGCTTGGCCAAGAAATAAAAACACTTTCAACCAGCGCGCTCTGCTGCGCTATTAGACTCTAGAGACTTAAATACTGTGGACAGGCACGACTTCTTCTGCTGTGATGGAGAACAGAACAACAGCTCTCCTGGATGGGATCATCATTATGTCTAATAGCCTCCTCTATGGCAGCTGGAAAGGGGATATTTTTCCTTTAAGAATTGTATAAGTATCTTTAGAGAACAAGAGACTCACAGAGCTCAGGCAGTACCATCTGCGGTGGTTATTTTCAGCTGAATAGGGCCCAGTGTTTAATTTCATTTTTTAAAAAATGCAGTAAGGGGAAGACCAGGCACTGCAACGAAACTTATTTCATATATTGCAGGAAAGAGTCAGTTTATGCAAACTGGTTCGAAACATAGAGCAGGGCGACATAAAAACCGTTACCCACCATTCAAAACCAAATTCTTGTACATGGGGCATGTTTCGTATGAAGTCATTGTTCCTTGCTGGCTGTTTCAAAGACCATGTGTTTGTGGCTTTGTCTTCCGTCAGACATCATGGGCTGATCAGTCCCAGCCGTGCAACCAGACAGACCTTGTCTACAGCAAGGTCTGCTCTTTTGAAAAGCTCAAACCTCCTGCCACTCAGATTCACATCTTCAGAGCAAATGTGTCACATCGGTGTCAAAACCACTGATCACGACTGTTTGAAGTGAGAATATCTCATGCTGCATTTTTTACACATGCAATAATGTTAAGAGCTGGTGCAGACATGGCTATTAGAAGTGTCTCGGGAGGTATTTCTCTCCTTTCACTGCAGCCAGCATTAATTACTGTAGTGAAAAGGAAACACACCTTTGTAACAAAAAACTTTTAACTGATACTGGAACAAAGTCTAAAGCCATTCTTACCATTCTAGATAATGGTATAGTTAAAATCCTAGTAAAATATAGTGTGTATTCTACCGCATATACTATCATACTACTTACTATTGTACTATAATAGTATTATTAGTACCTTGGAAAGTCTTAGAAGATCTGGAAGCTTCTTACATTGCCTTGACAGTTGTCATTATTTTTACCAGAATTTTCTTTGTCTCTTTCTCAAAGACTCTGGCTCCCAAAGTCATATGATTATGTAAAAATATCAGTTTTCAGATAAAGAATAAACAAAGATTTCTTCTAAAGTGAAAAATCCAAACCTCTAGGGATAAAAAGAAAGCAACTAAAAAGAAGCCATTAAAAATAATATTCTGCCATGTGGATCTGTGCTTCTGATTTTTTAATAGGCTGCTTTGTAGTACAAAGTTTAAAAAAATTAGGAACCTACATATCTGCTCCATAGCAACAATGCAATTATTTCATTCTCCACCTGAGAACAGAGTGAAATACCTGTGGACTTTAAACACACTGTAAAAGAAAAGCATAGGTAATTATTCATTTGTGTTTGGCTGAGCAAGCATTGCAGCTTCTCTGTAATTACTTGGAAAGTGAGAGCACAAATAAGTGTCAGGGTCTCTAGGAATAAATCTCTCTGTTGCTGGTGGGCATCTCGAAGACACAGCTGGCCACACATCCAGAGCAGAGGAAGGGGCCAGGGAAGGCAGCAGTGGCTCAGGATCTCTCCCAAGGGATCACTGCTCTCCTTCTCTCTGCCCAACACCCCATTCTTTAATGTGGGCTGCATACAGTGGAAGAATTCAGAGAGACTTCCAAAGACCTCTTGAAACTTAGATTGGCCAGAAAAGGTGTGTTTGCTAAGCATTTCTTTCACTGCAAAATCATGCTTGTTTTCTCCTTGTTTCATGCAGTTTTCTAGAGATTTCTTGAAAGAGAGAGTAGTGATTTCCTTGTTCACTAAGCTTTAAAAACAATTTTGAATATTAACAAACAAGTCAAAAAAAGATTCAATTTGCATTTTTTAACCATACCCTTAAGAAACCTCTTTCTTGTGTAAATATTGTCATTCCAGCAATGGTACAGCTGTTGCTGATGGAGGCTGGAACATTGCATAGCAGCAGGGCTCTACAAAGTGAGCTGTCAAGTGCGAAACAAGAAAGAGAGTTTGGAAATAGTTTTGAGTAAGAAATAAACTTGTTTCAATACCGTCAGAAGCTTTTTCCATAAAGTGCCCTAAATATTTGTGTCAGTGTCTGCGATAGTGAATTAAATGTGCCTGAGTGTTGGCTCTGGCACTGAGGCCAACCATCATGGGACCTGTGTCCCTACTCCTAAACTCTTTTTTCTCTAAAACAGGATGGTCATATGCAGACCACCTACTGGAAATGGCCTGTGGCCCATGCTAGCTCCGGGAACTGGTAGGGAAAGTGTTAATTGACCCAAGACAAAACAATGCCAGTGAGAATTTTAAGAATTTTATGGTACAGACAACTGAGTTCCAATGCTGAGGGATGCTCCCTAGTGCTACTTAGCTTTTTATATAGCTGCAACCGATTTCTTCACTTTATGACAGTTTGTAAGCAAAGGTCCTTTTGTGATTTCTACATGGCATAGCAATATTGATATAAAAGCTCACCAGTACAACCAGATCATGGAAAAACTGCCTTTACTGAAATAATTAACTGATGAACAGTAAACTCTTCAAGTATGAACGTGCCACTGATGATGTAATTATACATGCCAATCAGATTTCTGAGGTAATCAATTGAAGAACTCCCACTGAGCTTAGCAGGAGTTTGTCTCAGGCAAAGCCTGTATGTAAGTACAGTATAATTGCAAGACCTCTTCCCAGCACACAGTACATGTGTAACTCCACAAGTGGATGCCAGAATGTGAGTAATGCACATGCACTACACTTTTTGCATATCTACACTGTATATCTGATCTCCTGTGCCTGACAAAAGGCACTGGAAGACAAATGCTTCCATTTCTCTGATAAAATTTATCCTTATTCTACTGCAGAATTTTAAAATTGCGTCTTTTTCAAAGCCTGTAAACATCTCATCCAGAGAAATCAGTCCTCACAACAATGTAATAGCAGGGAAAAGTTGCCAAGTAATTTTAGTCATAGTCTTTTGTGGTGAGTTCACCTTGGCTGAACGCTCAGCTGCTCTATCCCTCTGCCCACTCAGCTGCTCTATCCCTCCCCTTCCCAGCCGGACAGGGGACAGAGTAAGGTGGGAAAAGAAAACAACACAAGTTGTGAGTTGTGATAAGGCAGTTTATATTGATGCAAAAAAAGCAAGCAAAAGCAGCGTGCACACGCACAAAGCAGAAGCCAGCAGTTAATCTCTACGTCCCATAAGCAGCGATGGTTGGCCATTTCTCTGAGACGCAGGGCTCCAGCACACATAAGGGTTGTCAGCAGGCAGCCATCAGAGACAATGAGTGCCTCCGGTCCTGCTCCTTGCCTCAGCTTTTATATCTGGGTTGACGTCATATGGTATGGAATATCCCCTTGGTCAGTGTGGGTCAGCTGGCCTACTTGTGTCCCCTCCCAGGAGCTCACCCGCGATTGAATGTTACAGTGCTGTGCTCAGCAGTAGCCAAAACATGGATGTGTTATCAACACTCCCCTAGCTACCAGTGCAGAGCTACTACAGGGAAATAAATTCCGGCTCAGCCAGACCCACCACATCATTTACATAGTAAATCATTACACACTTACAATAGAAAGAGTCCCCCAGGAGTCCCCCCCCCGGTGCCGCGGGTGAGTGGTGGGGTCCCGGGTTGCTGGGAGCCCCCCCGCGCCGCGTACGAGTGGTGGGTCCCGGGCTGGCTGCGTGTGTGTGGTGGGGTCCTGGGCTGGATGGGAGTCCCCCGGGAGTCCCCCCACGGTGGTTCAGGCCCCAGGCGCGGCCGCGACAGGAGAGTGGAGAGAGAGAGTGGGGGAGCCTTGCCAGCAGTTGCTGCATGCCCGTGGAGGAGAGAGCAGCTTCTGAGCACACAGAGGTTTGCCGTTCCAGGTTTTGGGGGGGGGAAGGGGGAGGGAGGGTACAGGGGAGTGGGGGGGGGGGAAGAGAGGGGAGGGGTATCGTGTGGGCCATGGGGATCCTCTGATTGGCAGGAGGGAGAGCGGGGCACTCCTGTATGAAGCGTCACAGGTGAGCAGTGCTCCTGAAGATACGTGGCAACACAGTGGAGGAAGGATATGGTCAGGGTGGATAGTGGGGTTCCTTTAGAGTGATGGGGGTCCCAGCCAAGCTGGGGCCTTGAAAGGCACCCCAGCCTTGGATTGGTACGGAGGCCAGAATCGTTGGTTTGTTTGTCTGTTTGTTTTTGGCTCACCTGTGGCTACTGCCCAGGTTTGGCATGTTCTGGATATATTTGCTTTGCTCTGTTATGTCCTGAAAGGGTGGGCAGGACAAAGGGTTGTTCCTGGGTATCTCCTTACAATTGTATATAAATAGGTGATAGTAAAGTAGAAAATGTAAGACTTGCCCAAACCGTTCTAACGGGAACATAGCCTGTGTGCCCCTATGTAGTTGCGAGCTATGCTGGTGATGGTACATGCCTTCAGTAGGGTCGCCCATGCCAGACAGGTCAAAACAGCAGGGTCAGACACAATACATCTGTGGGCAGGATGAGCTCGTTAGCCTTCTGGCAGTCATCCTAGGAGAAGGACAACTCTAATCCCAAACCCGGGCAGATGGAGCTCGCTTAGCCCCATAAGGCCATCCATCTAAGAGAAGGTCACTCTAATCAAACCTACGTCCTGAGGACCTCGCTGCCACCGTCCAAGCTCGCTCAGCCCTGGCAGATGAACCTCAGGATTAAAGGGTGGGTTCAGTTCCGCACATACTGCATCTCACCTAAAAATCCATTGCACAGGCTTGAAGGCTTTACCCACATGCAAAAAGTCCTGTAGCGACGGGTGAGGGTCGAAACAGCAGGTGAGAGGTGCACTGGAAGCTGCAGACCCAACCCTGCATGCAGGCGGTTCAGGATATTGGTCATTTGAGACTGATCGGAGATGACAGTCTCTTGGGGCAGCACCCTGAAGGACCAAGCAGCCTTTTCAAGGACAGCACTGCTTGCTCCATATGGAGAGGGGCCTAGAAAAGGTGGCCTAAACAAAGCTCATCTCCACCTTCACCTGGTTGGTTAACCGTGGCTAATGGGCATCTTCTTCCAATGCGGTCGCACAAAGATCAAAAGACAAAGGCATACATCTGCCTTCAAAGATGTACCTAAATTAACTCTAGCATGTTGGAACATCAGAACCACGCTCGATTCTGCAGATAGCGGATGTCCTGAGCAACATTCTGCCCTAATTGCCCATGAACTGGCTCATCTCAACATCAGCATTGCTGCTCTCAGTGAAGTTTGCCTTCACGAGGAAGGCAGCCTCAGAGAACATGGTGCCGGCTACACACTCTTTTGGTCAGGCAAGCCCAGAACCAAAAAACATCTCTCAGGTGTCAGCTTCATGATCAAAAACTCTGTTCTTCCCAAACTCGAAAATCTGCCGACAGGTCACTCTGACTGCATTATCTCCCTATGTCTTCCACTCCACAACAACCAACACGTTGTCCTCTTTAGTATATATGCCCCAACTCTCCAAGCTGACCCTGCCGAAAAAACAAATTTTACACTGACCTGTGCCACCTTACCCAAAAGGTGCCTGCAGATGATAAGATCATTATCCTTGGTGATTTCAACGCCAGAGTAGGTAAGAATTTTGAAGCGTGGAAAGGTATATTAGGCAAGCATGGTGTTGGAAACTGCAACGATAATGGTCAACTCCTGCTAGAATTCTGTGCGGAGCAACAGCTCACCGTCACTAATACTATCTTCCAGCAGAAAAATAGTCTGAAGACAACCTGGATGCATCCCAGACCTAAGCATTGGCACCTCATCGATTATGTCTTGGTGCGACGGAGAGATGTCCGCGATGTCCTCCATACCTGTGTGATGCCCAGTGCAGAATGCCAAACAGACCATTGGCTTGTGCGCTGTAAACTCAACTTCAATCTCACATTCAAACCCAAAAGGCGCATTATCCCAAGGAGAAGACTCCAAGTTAACAATCTCCAATCAGCCACAGGAAGAGAGAAATTCCAGGCTGACCTTCAAACTAGGCTCGAAAACCATTCTACAGATTCTGCAGATTCCTCCCCTGAATCAACTCGGCACCATATTAAAAACAGCATCCTGCAATCCTCTGAAGAATCCTTGGGGTTCTCCCTCAAGAAGAACAAGGACTGGTTTGATAAAAACAATCAAGAAATCCAAGACTTGTTGAGGAAGAAGAGAACCACCCACCAAGAACACCTTGCACTGCCATCCTGTCACGCAAGAAAAACAGCCTTTCGTCTCACATGCAGCAAGCTCCAACAGAAACTCCGTGACATCCAGAACAAGTGGTGGATCGATCTAGCTGAAAAAACTCAATTATGCGCAGATATGGGTGATCACAAAGGATTCTATGAGGCCCTGAAACAGCATACGGGCCTACATACCAGGTCCAAAGCCCTCTGCTCAGCACTGATGGGCAAACGCTTGTAACAGATAAAACCTCCATTCTGAATCATTGGTCTGAACACTTTCAGACTCTTTTCAGTACCAACCGTGTAGTCCAAGACTCAGCAATTCAGTCCATCACGCAACAACCAGTAAAGTACGAATTGGATACTGCCCCAACTTTAGGAGAAACCCTTAAGGCTTCAACCCATACAGCAGGTGAAACCCTCAACCCATACAGCAGGTGAAACCCTCAACCCATACAGCAGGTGAAAATTGGCAAGGCAGCTGGGATTGATGGAATTCCACCTGAAGTCTGGAAGCATGGGGGCCTCGCACTCCATACCAAATTTCACGAGTTTGTGGTGCGCTGTTGGGAACTAGGCGAACTACCATCAGACCTTCGTGATGCAGTCATCATCACTTTGTATAAGAAGAAAGGAATTAAATCAGATTGCTCAAATTACGGTGGTATTACTCTGCTCTCCGTTGCTGGCAAAATCCTGGCAAGAATACTCTTGAACAGACTAATACCCGCTATAGCTGAAGAAATTCTATCTGAAAGTCAGTGTGGTTTCAGAGCCAACAGGAGCACCACAGACATGGTATTTGTTCTCAGACAACTGAAAGAGAAGTGTAGGGAACAGAACAAAGGTCTCTATGTAACCTTTGTCGACCTCACCAAGGCTTTCGATACTGTGAGCAGAAGAGGTCTGTGGCAGATTTTAGAACGTTTAGGTTGTCCCCCCAAGTTCCTCAAAACGATCATCTCACTTCATGAGGATCAGCACGGCCAAGTCAGATATGGCAACACACTTTCTGAACCCTTTCTAATAAAGAATCGTGTGAAACAAGGCTGCGTTCTCGCTCTTACCCTATTCACAGTCTTTATCAGCATGATGCTCCAAAGGGCCATGGCAGACCTCGATGATCAGGACGGTATCTACATTCAATACCGTACTGATGGAAGCCTATTCAACCTAAGGTGACTGAAGGCCCACACTAAGACCTTAAACCATCTTGTCCATGAGCTGCTTTATGCTGATGATGCCACCCTTGTGGCCCACACAGAAGCAGCTCTGCAGCGTTTAACATCCTGCTTTGCAGACACTGCTGAGCTCTTTGGACTGGAAGTCAATCTAAAGAAGACAGAAGTTCTCCATCAACCTGCACCTCAGGAAGTCCCCCATCATCCCCACATCACCATTGGCAAATCAGAACTCAAATCAGTCCAGCAGTTTAATTACCTAGGTACCCTCATCTCCTCGGACGGTAAGATTGATGGAGAGATAGACAACAGGTTAGCAAAGGCATACAGTGCCTTCGGAAAACTCCACAAAAGAGTTTGGCAAAATAAACACCTGAAGAAAAGTACCAAGATCAGTGTTTACAGAGCCATTGTGCTGTCTACTCTCTTATACGGATGTGAATCATGGGTCATCTACCGCCAGCACCTGCGGCTCCTAGAACGCTTCCATCAACGCTGTCTCCGTTCAATCCTAAACATCCACTGGTCAGATTATGTGACCAATACATCTGTTCTAGAACAAGCAGCAGTCACAAGTATTGAGGCCATGTTGATGAGAACACAGCTGCGTTGGGCAGGGCACGTCTCAAGGATGAAGGACCACCGCCTCCCTAAGAACCTGCTTTATGGGGAACTTACCACTGGCTGCCGCAAGAGAGGAGCCCCAAAGAAAAGATACAAGGACTCCCTGAAACAACATCTCAGCCCTGGCCATATTGACCACCATAACTGGTCTACTCTGGCCTCCAGTCGGGAGACACGGAGACACACCATCTATAACGCTGCTGCTTCTTTTGAGAAAGCATGCAGGATCACCCTTGAGGAGAAAAGGCAACGCAGAAAGAATTGTGCCTTGCAGAATATACCACCTAAGGAGTCTTTCTGTTGTGCCTTTTGCAACCGGACATGCCTGTCTCGTATTGGCCTTTTCAGCCACCAACGCACTTGCAACAAACGTGGGTGGAGCCCTTCCCAAATCTTCGTTCATGAAGCCTAGCCATGATGATGACAATAGAAGACTCCAAGTGAAATAAATTCTGAGAGGCTTGGCTAGTATTTCAGGCAGTGATTTTTTTGAGCAAACAGAAGGTAAGAAAGACAGGGACATATGATAGCCGTAGGTAGAGTCATGCCTCCATGACTGCCTTTGTCATTTGGTAGCTTTTTCCAACACCCACTAAGGCTGCTAAGAGGATAAATATTTAAAAAAACACTGTCTTCTATCTGTACCAGAGGCAGCAGTGCTCTGAGAACCACAGGACAAAGTATCCTGTACAACAAAAATAACAACAGATTCTCTTTCCAAGGGTACCACAGAGTCAAGCCAAGCTGTGATACTCTAAGTCTGCAACAGAACCTGTCTTGGTGGGTGTGTAAGACTGGAGCATTAGGGGGAGGAGAAGACAAATGAGCTTCTGTGAGCTGACTGAGTCTCACCAATATAACTACAGTGGCGTCAATAGGGTTGCTAATTTATGTTGGTTTGCCATCAGAAAGACACCCTGGGAAGTACCTGGGCTGCATCCAGGGAACTTTTGGCACAGTTTCCATGGCAGGAGGAAAGATGAAGATGGTATCATGAATTGTTTCTTTCCTCAGCACAGGGCACAGTTGTCTCTGTTCTCTCAGGGTAGAGAAACCATAGGGTGCTCTGAACATTTGCACACTTCTCCACTGCTAATGCAGCCATCCAGCAGCCAGGGAATGACAGCAGTCAAGGGAGAGCGAGTGTGTTTCCATTCCTTAGCTTTCTCTAGTCTGGGGTACAGAGGGGGAGATGCTGGAAGTCCTTGACACATGGGAGAAAGCTCCCATGCGTTCAAAACTCTTCAGCAACACCAGCTGCCAGTTTAAGGACATTTCTCACTGTACTGTTAGCTGCAGACTAAGAGCAACATTATGCCTCTGCTTTTAAGTTTGGCATTCTCCATGTTTAAAACAGTGGATTGCATCTACAGCAAGATAGGGGCATGTTGTTCTGATACAGCCAAAATATCTGATCCCAACCTGACATATCCTCGTGGCTGATGCATTGTTTGTCTTGCTCTGATTCTAAGACAAAATTCTAAATTCATGTTACAATTAAGGTAATAACTGATACAGATAAGGTAATTACATGATACACTGCTTCGGTGTTCTGAAACATGAACATGAGGAAAATGGCACTTCAGTGAAATTAATCACATAAGAGAAAACAATTATTTTGGAGTAATAGTTCAGTTTTGCCAGTGTAGCTGTAACTAAACACATGGTTTCTGCCAGCATACCCTTTAGTCAAAGACCTAGACTTTTCAAGACCCAGCCAACAGATCCACATAATAAAAATGTGGAATGGCTTTTGCTTTAGGTGAATACTGAATTTCAGAAACAAAAAAAAAAAAGGAAAAAAATTACTTTGAAAGGAAATATGTATTTACCAATGTCATAGCCTTAACTGGAGTTATAAAGTAAAAAGTCCACAGACAAGTTATTTGTTCAAATTTTGCTATGCGTTGCTCGAACAATATTTGAAATTGTTACTTTATTTCAGCCAAGGAGAAAAATATCTTCGTTTTGTATGGCTGATTTATTTTCCAATGGCTCTACTGGCATTACAGTCAATTTCATATTAAAATACTCTATGTGTATCTGTCTGTGAAGGATAAGAGGAAAGATAAAAGGGCTTGGATTCTATAATAAAACTCAAACAGCACCCAATGATGCACATAGATGGTTTCCAGGAGGAAGCCAGAAGTACTTATGCAAATGTTAGTAATAAATTACCTGTAGTAATTTATTTTACTTTTTTATAAAAGTGAGTTACCTCCCAGAGTAATACAATGGGAATAGTACTTGTTTGTTGCTGCAGAAAGGAGTGAAATAATGGTTAAAATCTCAAGCCATTCAGGGTCAGAGCAGAGGACCTCAAAGAGAAAGTCAAGCTTCAAATTTGCAGGTGTGCAATTGAAAGAGGAAAGAATGTAGAACAGGAAAAACAGGCAGGCCTGAAGTGCAATGCTAGTGATAAGAAACAACATCAAGAGCTGCTAGTGGGGAATTTCTATCCAGCAAAGCTGGCTATAGATACAGGAAGGCTTTAAACTGCACACTAATACAAGGTGACAGGAAATATGGGAGAACTAATACAACCTAACCACGTAATCTCCAGAGGCATTTTCTTGGAAGAAAAATATTTTGGCCAGGTTTCCTGAAAACAGTTAAGTGGTCCATAGCTTGTCCCTCTTCCCTTCCCACCTCTACATTACTGGTAGCTCGCTTAGCAGACTCCTTTCACATGACTCTCCTCTTTGGTATCAAATTACCTAGTTTACTAGAGTATTCTGAAAACGGGAAAAAATTCACCCTCCATACAGTGCAGGGAGCAAGGAAAACATTGTAATACTTACGACCGAAGACTTGATAGAATGAAATGCAATGTTATGGTAGAATATTACTTAAGTGACAATAAACTTTCCAAGTAAAATTTTTCTTCTGTGTATCAGTTGGACATAGAAAAGGCTGAAGTATAAGAACCGCAGCTGTAGTAACAATGATGATAAATAAATTGAGCAGGCATAGGTGGAAGAAGTGCCAAAACCAGAAAAGCGTCCTCCTCATGGTACTTGAGGCAGTAGATACTTCCTGAGGTATTATTTTCTTATTTAGAAAGCAGTGAGAGATGCAACTGTCCAAAGTTTGACTTTTTATTAACCAACCTATAGAAAATGGAGTTTTAACCAAGTGTGAGGACTAAATACCCTGTTAGTGAATTTGCTGTTTGTCACTGTCTGGAAATGACACAAATCTCAGACAAAAGGTTGCATAAGGCACAAAGAGAGTTTTTCTTACAAAGGCTTGTAGATCAAAGCTTTAGGATATTTCTTCTTCATAAAGTAAGTTTAATTGAGGTAAGTGATCTAAGAAAGAAAAGTTCACTAACCAGAATGAATAATGGGTGGAAGCAGATAAAGGTGTGAAATGGGACAGAAGTTTAACAAAACCTGAGGGGGGTGCCCCTGCAGAACTGTATAGAAATAGGTAGCAGAAAGGACTGATTATCTCTGAGAACATTGTTGAAAACAATTTGAAAGGTTTTGTAAGGTTACAAAAACATGTAATTTTCCTATGGTAAATTTACCACTGAACATCCTGGTCTAACAATAGTACTGTGGTAAATTTACCACTGGAATACCACATTTTTGGTTACCACAACTCAAAGCTATCAATCTAAGAATAAGGGCAGTGTAAGCATTTTAGGAGAATTTTGTGTGCAATTTAAAAGAGCCAAGATGAATGTAAAGATAAGAAGGCATTCCTAAGAAGAGGGAACTGGAAAGCTACAGAGCTGTTGGCCAGAGATTTTGTTTAGCAGAAGGTTCAAAAATTAGCAGATATCCTTTGTTTACTTAGAAAATGGAACTAACAGTTTGACTGAATTGTTAAAATGGGTCAGAAATTTCATAGCCATATTCAAAGCAATTATTGCTTCCTCAGATAAGATGCTATTAGATATAGCATGTTTGAATGTCAGTTTCTCAGTTTAATCCCATGCAGTACAACAAAAAAAATACTGAAAAAGTACCAGCAAGATAAAGTTCATCCCATGGTAGAGAAACCTTGTTAAGCATGTGGCAAGTAGAGTGATCATTAAAAGTCTAATTGTTTGTCCCTTTCCAGTTTGAACAGTACATGCGAGTTTAATCCCAATAAATGACATCAATAGCACAATTTTTATAAGCACAGCCTGCTGTAATGGAACCAGAATTCAGTCCAAAGATAGGTGTGCCAGAAGGGAAGAATAAGGAATAATGCAATCAAAATCAACCAGGGACTTCTGTCACACATCATATACTCTCTATCAGCCAAATTCAGGACAGTTCAAGTAATCTTTGGAGATGAACATCTCATAAAGAGTCCAGATGGGGGAGACGTCCAGGCCTTAAGCTGCTTGCCCCATTACCTGCGAGGTGAATGCCCTTCCCCCCACCCCTGCACGTGGCCCGGTGACCCCGCAAGGAGCACACACAGACCACCTGGGAGGGACGGACGAAAGAGGAAGTTTATTGTGGGGTTGGGGTTTATAAGGCTTTTAGGAGGGTCAAAGGGGGCCAATCACAAGTTCAGGATCACACAAAAGAAACCATCAGGTAAGGGGTCAACAGCCAATAGGAAGGGGTTAACAAAGGACCAATGAGAAACCTCAGGACACCTTCCCAGGACACCTTGTGTGGGAGGCAATAGCTTCACAGGGGGTGTCTGGGAGAGGGAGACAGTGACACTGCAGAAAATACACAAACATGTTGAAACATGTTTAAACTACAGTAAAAACTTCTGTTTCCATAAGGTTAGAGCTGTTTTCCTCACTAGTCCATCTCTGACAGTATTTTTTCCATCCTGCATATGGCAAATCCGTTGCCACAGAGTCCAACAAGGGATTTATCATATGAATATTTTTATTTGTTCCATAACAAGGTGGTGGAATACAGAACACATATATAACCCACAGTTAGAACCAAATTACTGGGACACCAAGCACTTCATGGATCAGGATGAAACTCAAAATTATTTTGATAAATTTTAGGAATTACCTGAAATTAATAAAATAACCCTGTATACAGAACTGTGAAAAATTAAAGCTGTTTGTACAAAATTAAGAGTAATAGATTAGTAGATTACAAAAGTGAGTAGGAGTTTAAGTTATAGTGTTGATATAAATTTAACGTAATTCTGGAACATATTAACAGAAGTACGGTACATGTGGGCTACAGGAAGTAGCAATGTCATTTTCAGTGTCAGGAGAGGAGCCTCAGCTGGATGATTACATTGTTTGGAGTGCCATGATTGAAAAAAGCTGTAGACAAACTGGAAACAGGCCTAAAGTATGGACCAAGTACGATAAGTGGGTTGGAAATATTGACCTGCCCAGAGAGGTTGAAATGGTTTGTTTAGCCTAGAAAATGGAAGATTGGTGGGAGGCAGAACAGTGTGTAAATGTTTAAATTGCAGTAGGAATAGTGAGAATTGTCTTATGTGAATGCTGAGAGTTGTGCAAGAACACTGAGGGACTGAAACTGTAGGTGTAGGATGTGAAATTTGGACTTATCAAGACAGTATAAAACCAGAGGAATAGCAGTGTCACAATAATATGAATACAGATATAGTAAGATGCTAATGTTAACCATTTTTCGTATCAAAACTGACTTAGAGATGGATGGTAATAGATAGATATTTATACTGGTAATGCCTTGTGTGTTGTAAACTTAACTTTCACCTTAAGTTCAAACCTAATAGGGGAGGTATTCCAAGGAGGAGACTCCAAGTTAACAATCTTCAAACAGCTACAGTGAGAGACAGATTCCAGGTAAATCTTCAAACTAGGCTCTAAGATCATTCCATAGTTCCCTCTCCCGAAGCGCTTTGGCAATATATTAAAAATAGCAACCTACAGTCCTCTGAAGAATCCTTAGGGTTCTCCTTCAAGAAAAACAAGAACTGGTTTGATGAAAACAATCAAGAGATCCAGGAATTGTTGGTAAAGAAGAGAACTGCCCAATAAGCACACCTTGCTCAGCTATCTTGTCATGTAGGAAAAGCAGCCTTTTGTCTTGCATGCAGCAAGCTCCACAAAAACTTCGAGACATCCAGAACAAGTGGTAGATCAATCTAGCAGAAAAGATTCAATTATGTGCAGATTTGGGGGATTACAGAGGATTCTATGAGGCTTTGAAAGCAGTGTACGGACCTACATACCAGGTTCAAAGCCCTTTTACTCAGTGCTGATGGTCAAACACTTCTGACAGATAAAATTTCCATTCTGAATTGGTGGTCTGAACAGTTTCAGACTCTTTTCAGTACCAACCATGTAGTTCAAGGCTCAGTAATGCAGTCCATCACACAACAACCGGTGAAAAATGAATTGGATATTGCCCCTACTATGGGAAAAACTCTTAAGGCCATACAGCAGGTGAAAGGTCATACAGCAAGGCAGCTGGGGTTGATGGAATTCCACCTGAAATCTGGAAGCATGGGGGCCAAGCGCTCCATGCTAAATTTCACAAGTTTGTGGTGCACTGTTGGGAACTAGGCAAACTACCATCAGACCTTCGTGATGCAGTCGTCATCACTTTGTACAAGAAGAAAGGAGTTAAATCAGACTGTTCAAATTACCGTGGTATTACTCTGCTCTCCACTGCTGGTAAAATCCTCGCAAGAATACTTTTGAACGGATTTTGAACCTACTATAGCAGAAGAACTTCTACCTGAAAACCAATGTGGCTTCACAGCCAACAGGAGTACCAGAGACATGATATTTGTTCTCAGACAACTGCAAGAGAAGTGTAGGGAACAGAACAAAGGTCTCTGTGTAGCTTTTTTGATTTCACCAAAGCTTTTGATACTGTGAGCAGAAGAGGTCTGTGGCAGATTTTGGAACGATTAGGTTGTCCCATCTTGTCCGGGAGCTGCTTTATGCTGATGATGCCGCCCTCGTTGCCCACACAGAAGCAGCTCTGCAGCATTTAACATCCTGCTTTCCAGACGCTGCTGAGCTTTTTGAGCTGGAAGTCAGCCTGAAGAAGGCAGAAGTTTTCTACCAACCTGCACCTCAGGAAATCTTCCATCATCCCCACATCATCATTGGCCAATCAGAGCTCAAATCAGTCCAGCAGTTTAATTATCTGGGAAGCATCATCTCAGATGGTAAGATTGATGGAGAAATAGACAACAGGTTAGCAAAGGCATATAGTGCTTTTGGAAAACTCCATAAAAGAGTATGGTGTAATAAACACCTGAAGAAAAGTACAAAGATCAGCGTTTACAGAGCCATTGTGCTGTCTATTCTTTTATATGGATCCAAATCATGAGTCATCTACTGCCACCACTTGCAATTCTTAGAACGCTTCCATCAACACTGTCTCCATGCAATCCTACACATCCACCGGACTGATTACGTGACTAAGACATCTGTTCTTGAACAGGCAGCAGTCACAAGTATTGAGGCCATGTTACTGAGAACACAGCTGCGTTGGGCAGGGCACGTCTCCAGGATGAAGGACCACCACCTCCCTAAGAACCTGCTTTATGGGGAACTTACCACTGGCTGCCGCAAGAGAGGAGCCCCAAAGAGAAGATACAAGGACTCCCTGAAACAACATCTCAGCCTTGGCTATATTGATCATAATCACTGGTCTGCTCTGGCCTCCAATCGGGAGACACGGAGACACACAATCCATAACGCTGCTGCTTCTTTTGAGAACACATGCAGAATCATTCTTGAGGAGAAAAGACAACCCAGAAAGAACCGTGTCTTGCCAATACCGCCTAAGGAGACTTTCCACTGTGCCTTTTGCAACCCGATGTGTCTATCTTGCATTGGCCTTTTTAGCCACCAGCGTGCTTGTAGCAAGCGTGGATAGAATCCTTCTCAAATCTTCACTCGTGAAGCCTAGCCATGATGATGATTCTAGTAATACTAGAAGTATGTAATGCACTTCTAAACTCAGTTAGCCCTGACTGTGATTAGAGATTTCTCTGATGCTAATGACCGAAAACTATAACTGGAAATTACACTAGCATGGAGGATATTGGTATTTGGCATAGGGACTGGAGAATAAAAACAACTATTGTTCATAGGATGTCACTGTTCCTGAACACGAAGATCAGGCAGCTATAAATTAAAAACAATTTTAACATGGTTAATGAGGACATTATAAAATGCCTGGTCATAGAAAATAAGCTTGACATGATCAAGAGTAGATTCTTAATTAAACATCTGAGTAAACAAAGTACATACAAAACAAAAATCCTGTTTTTAGAGGGACATGTTTTGGTAAATTAAAGGAAATTCTCAGCTGGACTGTGTAGCTGTGAGATCAGAATGTTCCAGGGACCTGGAATGTATCCCCTCAATGGTGCAAATTTTAGCATACCAAGAGTGGAGAAGAAAAGTGTATAGAAGAGGCTTGAGATAATGGATGTCTATCCATCTTTAAAAGATATGTTTAGAATAAACAGCTATCTTACAAAATAAGATAAAAAAGTACAGAGGGGTGACACGTGTTTTATCTTAAAATCAGTAAGTTAAGAGTTTGATTAAATGTTGAATAGAGACTGGAAGGAAATTACTTTCAGAGATAAAACTTGAAATCATTCTTGCTTAATATTTTCATAATAACTTGGCACAAAATACAGGGCCTTTCTGGCAAAATCTACAAATAATAAAAACCTGGAAGACATTAATAGAATGGGGATATCATACAGGGGAAGCTTTAAGTCTTGAATAATACAAACAGGACAAAATTTAATAGGATAAACTGTTTAAGTCATGCATTTGGGTGCTAGTAACAGAAGGTCCTCTCCAAAACTAGAAACTTTAGGGTAAGAAACAACTACGGAAGACAAGTACTGAGGTGAAAAGGGTTATTCCAAAATGACTAGGAGCTTCTAATGGGACACATCTGTGAATGAGGCAAATGGTGTTCTTTGACATACCAAAAGAGCTATTTCTAACACAAATACCTCCAACACAAATAGGAAAGAGCTAGTGTCACTGTACAAAGATCTGGAAAAAATGTCTGTGTATGACTAGGTACAATTTTAGTAACCCCTCTTCAAGGAAACACAACTAAAACAAAAGGAGAAGGGTTAATAGGTTGATGGGAGAAATAGCACATTTTTCAAAGCAAACTTAAAAGACCTTGATTGATTAGAGCAGCAAAAGAAGAACTCAGAAGAGATATGATGATTGCTTATAAATACATCTGAAGAACAAATACCAGTTAAAGGAAAGAAGTATTTAATCTAAATAATAATTCTGGAACAGAAAAAAAGGGATATAATCAGCCATGAGTATGAATAGAAATTAGAGGTATTAATCAGTAGAACAAAGAAGTTCTTGAACTACATTCCTTTGGGAGTAATGGGGGCAAAAAAACTTAATTGCCTTTAATGGACCCAGGAATTTTATGAAAGGGATGATGTAACATAGCTACAAGTGACTGCAGGGATTGAATTTGATGATAGAGAAAGACCTTTCCAACCCTATGTTTCTGTTGTTATAAAAAAGTCATGAATTTTTTTCTCTATTTCCACCAAGTTGGGATAAAAAGTATTCAATTTCATTTGCAAGTTAGAGAACAATGTCAACTTTCTATTAAGATGCTGAAGCAAATTAGCCAAGAAAGTTTTCAAGAACCACTTGAGCAAATATTTGACATGGCTTTTCTAGGTATACTGCAACAGACTTACAGTTGCGGGTTGGTCTCTTCAGCCCTAAATTTCTTTCTAGCCCTAAATTTCTACAAGAAAATACAAGCTTGTGTCTTTCTGGAGTCTGGCTTAGCAAAACAGCAAAATCCCAAGTAATTCCTGTTGAGTAACTTATACTCTGCAACTTTTGGAGATATTTGCAGTGGTACATTATTTATTATTTTTCCAGTGTTCAGAGTGTTCTAGGAAATTCATAAAGCAAACACAATTCCCAGCAGGAGATTGGAAGCTTTTGACTTCATACCTGGGGAGTCTGGTATACACAAAAAAAAAACATTGTTGTATTTAGCATTCTCTAGAAGAGAAAATACAGCTTGGTGTGAACTCCATTGTAAAATGCTTTTCTTCTCTGAACTTTCTTCCAGAGTGGCAACAGGATTCTGTGTTCCATCATTCTGGACCACTGCCAGGGACCCTCAATAATAAACTATGACGATGAGAATGGCAAAACATGTATGCACATTGCTGCTGCTGCAGGCTACAGTGATATTATCAGTGAGCTGGCCAAAGTCCCAAAGCGCAACCTGCAGGCCCTGGATGTGGATGACAGATAACCATGGAAATTCTGAAATTGAAATTGCTTCTTCCGTTCTGTTAACCTGAGACCAGCTTTGTTTATTATATAATCATGTTCCTGTTTCACAGGCCATGGCCTAGTTAATGAACTGCACTCCACAGAGAACTGCTTGCTCAGAAACACTTCAAACCAGCCCAGCTCACCTGTATCATACCTAGTATAATAACTGACTAGTAGGAATGCTATTAAGCTCTGTATTTCTGGTAGGAAAAGATAAGATAATTTGCGAAAGAACTTTGTCACCACTTGACTTCTTTCAATCGAAAGTGAACATTCTTTTCAAAACAATAGAACAGGATCCTACAACTTGAAGCCGGGATCCTGCTGCTATTTGTATTTAAGAAATGGCAGTGTTCCTTTGTTGCATTTACAATAATAACACAGTATTCCTATGGGACCAGGGGATCTTCACTTTCCATTCTGACAAGGCATTTGATTCCTTTTGGGTTGAAATCTCTGTGTCATAAGTACAGAAGAGTCATCTTTCCTCTTTTTCACCCACACCTACCTCCCTTGGAACTTTGCTCATAAATTTAGTTAATGCAAACAGAACCAACTGGCTGTTCACATTGATTAGCCTGCTCACTGAAGCAAAAGCCAAGGTTTTCTTGGCTTAGGCTTTCAAGTACTTAAAATAATATCATTCTTCATGGAAAAGTACAGTAAAACAGAACAGAAATAAAACAGGGTTCTGGAGAAATTTCTAAACACCAGTAAAATGTAGTTGAGAAGGCTGTGTTTCTATGGAAAGAAGGGCAAAGGGAGGAGATTAATGACACTTCAGGGTTCATTAAGACACGACCACCTGTTACAAGTTCTCAGATATTTCCACAAAACATATTATACTTGAAGAGGGGAAAAGATAAGCTGTTCACTACAAACACACATAATAGATTTCCATTCTGTTGCGTTTCTAACTGCACCCATCTGAAATTGTTGGGATTACAAAGAAACAGACAAAGAAATGTAAATTTTATTTTTTATTCTTAAACTATTTTCTTGTTGTGTTTTTTATGCTTTCCGTTTTTTCACAAGACCAGAATATTATAATTTGGAAACTGGACTAAAGTTTCCAAATACAAGATGCAAATTTTCTGCCAAGCAGAACATCAGTTTAATTCTCCTACACAGGTTCAAAACAATTGTATGTGCTTTGGTCTGTGTCCATCATAGAACACAGAAATTGGCAAAGTGGCAGTGGCAGTCTGGAAGATGTGTTCAGTCCTTCTCATTAGTCTAGGAGAGGATTCTTCTCTTATTACCTTGATGGAAAACCCTGTGCCAACCAAAGCTAATTGTGTTTGGTCTAAAGATGAGAAGAGTTTGTCCCTATGCAGTGGACACTACAAAGTTTTTTTCAAATTCTTCTCTGAAAACTTTAGGCACTCTTCCTACTCTGCAATTCCCGCAGTGGAGGAGATGCTATTACACAGCATATATATCATAGCCCCATACCTACTTATCTAAAGCTAAATAAATGCAGCTACACCAATGTGAAATAGGTTGCTGGAGAATTCCTTAAAATATATATATCATAAATCTGGACAAGGAGCATATCCTATGCACACCTCATTATGTCATTAAGAGTTTTAGCAGTAAATCTATTCAGCTATTTTAATGATACTCTGCTTTTTTCTGTAGGACTCCTTTGCACTGGGCTGCAGCAGCAGGGAAAGTTGACTGTGTGCAGACACTGCTAGGGGATAGACAGCAGTCCTCGAGATATCAATGAAAACACTCCTCTGACAATGCAATGTACCGTGGGCACACAGCATGCATCAAGCTGCAGGTGAAATTCACACCTTGCTCACATGTTGCCAACTGACTTAAAAACAAATGTATTGCTTTTTGTATGCTAGTGAAGAGTTTGAGCCCTGTGTGATGTCTTCTTGATTCCCATTCAATACTCAGTTCAAGCTTTCCACCAATGTAGCAACATCAGAATTAGTCATCTGCTCATTACTCATTACTGAGGTTACAGTACTAGCCTACCAACCAGCAGAGGGTTCTGAAGTAGTGAGTGTAGCTCTGGCCCAGTCATCTTCATGCAAAAAATTTGTCTTACAGAATAGTTTCAGCCCTCAGATATATATCTTCCACTTTTTTGAAATCTCTATGCACTAGCTGTGCGTTTGCATAATAAGACAGACAGATAGACTGAACACAAAGGCAGCTTTGCCAGATAGATAATAAAATAAATCTCAATTTTTCATCCTCAAGGTAAGGGTTTGAAGTTATTTTCATAGCCTTCTTTAGTTCTCTACCTTGATTGTCTCTTCTGAGTTCTTCTTTGTTAAAAAGTATAACAAAAGAGTTATTGCTTATGATCTTCCTCTCTCTTTGTATTTCTCATATTTCAGCAGCTGTTATGTAATTAACTTCCATTCTTCAACTTTGCTAAATGAGGATGCACTTATATTTATCATCACATTTCTTTGTGCTTTCCCCTCCTTTTCAGTCAGTAGTTAGTATTATTTCCTATGCTACAACTTGTGAGACATAGGTATTATTACCTCTCCTCCTTCTCCTGCACTCTGTCTGTTAGAGGACATTCCTCTCAAAACCATTACAGCAGTACCACTATAGATAATTATCTTCATTGGTCCGAAACTGTGCTGGACTCCTTAAACACAGGCAAGGCAAGGGAAAAGGGCAAAGGGGGAAAAGGAAAGGAGAAAAGGAGGGAAGTCATGGTGAACTAGTGCCTTTGCTACAATGTTAGCAACGACTGTACTGTTGTAAATACCATTTTCCAAATCGATCATAATACAAAGACCACTTGTTTTGAACCCAGCATCTTCGTGTTGTCACTGGATCTTTGCAGCTGATACATGCTGAAGCCAGAAAAGTTTGTTCGTTTTTCCCAGATAGTTGCATTGGGTTACGTTAAGATGACTCTAAGGCAATCAACTGATAAGAAAGGAGGAAATAACACAGTGACATTTTCAGTCTTTGTTAATTACAAATTTGGACTCTGAATTTTCTGCACCCTTGAACCACCCCTGCAAATGTATCTGAACAGTATATCTCACATTTCATGGTCTAAAAACAGTTAGTATTTTTAAATTGTTTGGTAATACTGCCATCATATTTTGATTTGTACTTCCAGTAGATCTGAGTCAGTTCATCAGTTTCCCTCTCTGGACAACAGAGGTATAAAGAAAGAAGGACGATTCAGTATGCTGAACCACAACTTCTCTTGCAAAAAGAAGAAAGAAGATCAGAAAACCAGTCAGAAGGAGAGAAGCAGAGAACATCCTAAAGAAGAGACCTCAGAAGTAGATGATATCATCACCTGTTTTGATTGCATTATGAACACAAGTTGCAAAGACATTCCAAATCATTGTATGACCACCCATGACTTTAAAAGAAGGAGCACAGACACAAAGTATCTCATACCAGAAAAGAAGCAACCAGCATGTCAGGGACTTCTGCCCATCAGCATGCAGAGCCTCCCCCCAATCACTGCAGGTAATTCCTTCCTAACTGCTTCCCAGAACACAGTGTCAAGCTTCTCTTTTGGCACCAGTACCCACCATTTTCCACACAAGTCTCAAAAGAGTAGGAGTGAACACAACTTGCTGGACTACAGAAGCAGCTGCCGGCTTTGCTGGATGATCCCTGGAATGCAGACTCTAACCAGCTACTCTCCTACAAAGTCTGTACTAGGACTTCTTCAGACAAACTGATAAATTACTTAAACTCTGATAGATCTCACCATGTGCTTTTGTGCCCTCCCTGCCTTCCCTCACTTCCTAGTTCTCCATCAGGTAGTCTTTTTATCTTCTCTTTATCACAAATCTTATTATATAGACTGATGTGGCAAGCTGAGTCAGAAGAAAATAGGGACCCATAACATTTCTATTTCTTTAATATTTTTTCAGTATCTTCTCCCAGTATGTAGTAGTCATTACAGATAGCATATAGATGGGACATCAGTTGAAAGCTGAAGGTGTGGGAAATAAGAGACTTGAGTAAATCTGTTGAGCAAGCAAAAATGCAGGTATTTAGGAAGCACATAAGGTACTTGAGCAATAAGTGCCTCTCAATAATATACATGCTTTGTGAATTGCACGCTAACACCTACTACCACACCCTCTGCTTTGTGTCTACATCTACTCCTGGAAGTAGATGTGCAAGGGAACAGTACTGCACTCAAATCTGCAAGTGGGCCAAGAGCTGCTTCTGGATCCAGTCACATCCACTGCCATGCTGGACAGCTCTACACCATGCCACTTTCCCTGTATATGAGTATTCTGACTCCAGGCTGCAGTGGCACCCCTTTTCACTTCTCTCACTCTTAATGCCAGCTCTTTGGTCTAACATGCTGTTCTTATGGTTTCTCCAAAGCTGAATTCAGGTTGCTAAATTTACAGAAGTGGAGTAAATGCTTTTATGCAGTGGTCTGGAAATTGTAATGCAACAGTAATGAAGCAGAGCCTGAGAATTCTAAGGTGAATTTGAAACCAGGGTTTGGCTGGATTTGGGATCTGTTATTTTATTTGACTCACATCCATGTTTAAATGAATCTGGCTGACTGGCTTGCGTGCAGGAGTTTATTTCAGCATATTAATGTCTCCAACTTCATCTCCTTTGGGATTAGTCCTATGCCAAAATTAAACACATCTAGCATGCCTTCCAACTATTGCAATATCCAACTGAAAATGAAGCCAGCAACCCCAAACTTACCAGTACACCATTAAAAGGAGTAAACATTATACAATAAGTTAATCTATGCTCACCCCAAGAGACGTGAGCCCTTACCCTCCAGTGAAGAGAGGAGTGAGCAGAAACCATGTCTGAGAAGAACCCCCAATTTGCTGCATGATAGTGCAAACTGTAGTGACATCTAAGTGAACTATAAAAAAGCCAATCTTTGTGCACATGTCTGACGAGAGTAGAGACAGTAACTTCAGAATGACAGGCTGAAATAAAGGCTGAAAATAGCTTTTCCGGGTAAAAAGGACCTATTCAAAAAGTTCCACTTCCCAAACATCAGGCCGTATTCCTGAAAGCTTAATAGAACTGCTCTATAGGTGTCACTACTTTTTTACAATGCACTCCTCCCCTATTCACTCAACCATATGAACCCTACTCTCCACACGCCTACCAAGGATTGCTTCTGCACGACTCATTCTACACTGAATTCTGCAAGGTTCAGCTCACATGTGGAACACGAGAGTACCTGCAGGGCTTCTTTACAGCCTCAGTATAACAGGGCACAGTGAGGTTAATATATTTGAGATACTGGAGTTGACAGCAGTAGGAGGAATGAACTCAAACTGGATAAACCAAACTGGAGGACAACTATTTCTGGGAAATGTTTTGGAATTTGCTAGACTATTAAAACATTTGATGTATTATCAAATGTAGTATACTACAGTCTTAAGAAAATTTTTAAATCCTTGTTTGCTCTGGACAGAAGGATAGGTGGTTTTCCTAGAAAAGATGTTTCTGTGAACATCCTATGATAAAAAGCTGCAATCAGCTGAATCAGGACAGGCTGCATCCACTCAGTGCTCCATGATCTGCACAGTAACTCAGTATAGAACCAGAAGTCTACATGTATGAATAAGGGCAAAATCGTATCAATTATTTGAATTCTTCTAATTGTTGCAATGAGAGCTACCTTTCCATGTCTAAAGGAAAAGTAATTAATTTTATTTCCAAAATTTTATTATCTCCCTCAGAGAATAAAAAGACTAAGTCTGCTTTAAGCCCAGTTCTCTTTGTACCAGCTCCCTTTAGCAAAATTTTCCAACAATAAAAAAGATTCCTGTAGCTGACAAGAAGGACTTCCTCTGAAACATATGAATTAAAAGCCTGTAAAGAGGCAGACAGTGCCTGTCAGGAATACATTGCACAACATCGATATTGTCTAATATTTCTTCATGATAAAAAGTTCTGCTTATCCCTCTTCATGCCTATGTGTGTGGTTTAAATCTGTCTGCCCCTGTAATTAAAGCCACTTGACTTGCCGTGAATTAGAACTGCATTTACTGTATGAGCTCCAGGACTTCCAGGTCTCCAGTGCACCGTGCCTGCAGGACTTAGAGGGATCAGAAGCAAAGAAAGCCTGGCTCCAGTCCAGCCAGCAGTGCTGTGCAGGCAGCTTTCTCTGAGGAAAAGTATCTTTTGTCGGTTTTTGTTGGAGTTTTTCAGTTGGTTTGTTTTGGGGTTTTTTTCTGCAGAAGACTTAGCTGAGTGGAAAAAACAACATCTGAGTTTTGAAGGCATTGAAGTGTTAATACTTCATTTCTCAATTCATGGCTGTGGGGGCTACATATAATTTCCTAATCACTAAATACTTCGGCCAGGATTATGGGTATCAATAATCTAGAGGAACTCAATTTGAAAATTATTTTCTCTGTTGACACACAGTGTTGATTGTCTTGCATGACCATGTCTATTATTGAAGTCAAAGCTAATTTTTGTGCTCACTGCTACAAAGGGAGCTGGCACATACATGTACCAAACCTTTTAGAGGTTTTTTGTTCTATTTTCTGTGCTCCTGGGAATGAAAGATGAGTCAATTTACTAGCTGAGCATTAGCACTTACACAAAGGGGAGAGGTTGCTATGGGTAGCAGTGAGAATTACCTTACTATTATGTTATTGGTTTCTCTCAGAATAACTGCTTTGTCTTGCCCTCCACTGAGAAGAGCAAAGATAGACTATACCAAAAACTACTGTCAATACTGCAAGAGTGTTTTCCAGCTGCAGTACTGAGCTGGCATCAGCAATCCAAAGCATTTTGTATTTAGGAGCTTTGCAATTCTCTCTTTTTGCAAAACGTACTGCCAACTACATTCCACAGGGAAAAATGTAACTAGAGAAATTCCAAGTGACATGTGAAAAAGGAAGCCTGTCTCAAATATAAAGCAGCTCTGAGACCATATCACCCACTCATCTTTTACATTACTAAACTTCCAGGTCTAAGATGATACTTTATTACAGATTTTATTACAGCAGCCCAGTACCTTCTATTTGCTTCAATAGGTAATGTGAAAAGCAGGCTATTATTAAGTTTATATTGGTATAAGCAGGATGGTGTAGTCCAACAGGAAGTATTTCTTGGCCAAGAAAGAGTAGAGCACAGCTGATCAGTGTGGCTGTTGCTTTCTCAAACTGAAGAACCAATTTAATGTGGGACATTCATCATAATATTAACAATTTTTACCTAAAGCACAGCACAACATGGTTCAAAAAGAACAACCTGTAAAAAAATGTCAGCAAACAAAACCAAATGCAGTCCTGCATTTTATAATAATAAAATTGCTTCCTTTCCATTTCATTCAAAAATAAATGCCATCATAAGTGTGCTCTTGGGGACAGCAAAGATGATGTCTCAAAGAAAGAAAAACTATTTTTTCACATGTTATGTGGAGCAAACAGGAAGGAAGAGTGGAATACTTCCACTTGATGCCAGAATTTTTAAAAAACATATGCTTTTCCAAGCATTCACAGAGCCTTGCAAACATGATTATGCTTTGTACTGTTGTTTTGCTACCAGATATCCCCATTTACGAAATAAACATATCTCTTGATAGCAACAGCAACCTCCCATCATGAAAGCCATAATGGTACATACAGAATAATCCATTAGTTCTCAGCATAAGCATCACTTAAACCAATATAACTCAAATTGCACTAATGAGAGCAACAGATGATTCTCTGCTATATTGAAATTGATATATTTAGTTCTTTGTGCAAAGTGAATGCAATGTCTGTAGAAGAAATTTACCAACTAGACACTGAAGTGTTAAAGACTAAATAAAGAGCAAAACACAGGAAAAGGAAACCAAAGTCTGTTTCTACTAGGCACAGCTCCCTTATACAAGATTCTTCATGCTTTAGCTCAATACACATCATCTTTACTCACAAGATCCAGCAGACTGACCCAATGTCTATAACTGTTGTGGTTTTTGGACCAGAATCTTCTTCCATGCTGAGCTGAAGGCTGCACTATAAGGTGGTGGTTTGTCTGATAAACACCACTTTAGCTCCTTTCACAAAGGATCCATTTAGTGTGGTAGTAAAATAATAAGGTAATTACAGCAGTCTTGACAACTACTTCAGTGCAGCTCTAGTAAACAGCTATACAACTATTTTTCTGTAGCTTTATCTTGCACTGCTCAGCAATACATAGGTGTTTTCAAGTACCAGCTACAGAGCCTCAGAGGAAATGAATATCATTCTGCCTCTTCCTGTTGCTTAGGATATCCTGCTACATTCATCCTGTGTCTCCCCTTGTCCCTGTGTGCTGACAGAGCACATGCTTACTCTGCAGTGAACTATGTTGCAGTGTCCTGATGGATGAGCAGCTGTTTGGTAGGACAACTCATAACAAAGCTCATTGCAAATCTGGTGACAACAAGAAAAATAATTTGAGGGACTCAAACATCACAGAATAAGATCAGCTCAGGAAAAGGATCTGGGAAAAATGCTGATTTGGTGCTGGAGTTTCTACTTTTTCAATATTAGTCATGTCATTTATTTAATGAAATGCCTTACATCTTCTAACATACTGTCTATTTTAATAGTATTAGACCAAAGTTAACCTTTATCTTAACCAGTGACATGCCACAATTAGCCAATCAACCTTTCATTTTTCAGTATCCATTCTTCTTTGTAAAAATGAAATTGCCATAAACATAGTTTAATAAGGATCAGTATCAGTTTATATCAATTCTCATACATTTTCATCTGCAGCAAAACACTCTCAAAGCTCATCTTTATTGCTTCAGCCAGCCTCGTTTCCCAACCAGCAGTTGAACTCCATTTGTGTTCTACTACTTAGAAAGGATGAGACCCTACTAGAGTATTTTGCAAACTAAAGCTTCAATTCTGAAATCAAATCCATCTAGTTGAATAATTCTATGAATTTAGTGTCCAAATATTCTTATGCAGAGCTAGCTACTGGACTGTGCCTGTTTTAAGACCTAATACTATATTATACGAGAGGAAAGAAGTGATAAGGGTATATGTGAAGGTTATATTAAATCAATCACTCCTTTTAATTAATATAAAGCAAACTAAGCAATGGCTTTTCTTCTCAGTCAGTGGTTTCTTGTTATTACACCCTTCTGAGAATTACTAAGTAAGTTTTCTTTTTTTTTCCTAGAAATCCAAAATTTACAGTGCACAGTGTATTATTTAAATTATTTTTCTTTCACAGGTAAACATTTACAACAGATGTCCATAGACCAACACAAAAAAAAAAATCTTATTCGTGTATGTAACAGCTTAGCTCCCATACCCAACCACTGTGCTCACAAAAGTAAGTACAGACAAGTATCAGTTACAATATCACACTGTGTGCCTTCATCACTGGCATCTGAAGGCTTGAGAGAAGTTTCATGTTCCTTTTTCAAAGCATCATAGAATGGCTGAGGTTGGAAGACACCTCTGGAGACTGTCTAAACCCCTCTGCCCACAGAGAAATCTCCTACAGCAGGATCAATCCAGTTATGTTTCAAATATGTCTGTGAATGGAGACTCAGACAACACAATTCCTCTGGGCCAACTGTTCCAGTGTTTGACCACCTTCAGAGTAAAAAGGTTTCTTCTTACTTATTTCTGGCCATTGACTCTTTTCCCTGTGTAAGACACCAGTGAGAGGAATCTGTCTCCTTCTCCATTACTCTCCCCAGTCAAATATCTATACATATTGATAAGATCCCCTGAGCTGCCTTCTTTTCTCAAGCCTGAACAGTCTCAGCTCTTTCGGTCTCCCCTTTGAGGCTGGACACTCCAATCCTTTAATCATCTCCATTGCCCTTCACTGGGCTTGCTTCAGTATGTCCATGTCATTCTTATACTGGGGCCTCAGAACTGGACTCACTACTCCAGATGTCTCACCCAAGCTGAGTAGAGGGGAAGAATCCCCTCCCACAATTTGCTGGTAACGCTTTTCCTGAAGCAGCCTCAGATGCTGTGGGCTCTTGTAGCCTCAAGAGCACATTGCTGGCTCACACTCACCTTGTTGAAATACAGTCTCAAAGAGCAGGAAAGCTTCACCCCACTCCCACAGCCCTGGCAGAGTGTCAAGACTTAGTGATTGTTCCAGGCTGGATCAAGTCAGCAGCTGGGGTGTTCTTCATATACAAACACTAGCCCTACCCCCAGCAGTGTCCTGCCCTCTCATTTTTCTGTTCCACACAGGACAAATTTCCCAGTGTATACTGGATGGGGATTTGCAGTTTATTGTTTGTCATCCTGCAGATCAGCCAGGCCCTAAACCACTCACATTTCAGAGCTAAATTTAAGCCTCTTTTATAATCTGAGTTTCAGAAGCAGTTCTGAAGTTATAACAATACTACTAAAAATGAAACAGCAGAGGTAGCCTTATAGGGAATATCAGATTGAGCAGGGATATACAGAATCCTGCACTGCTGCTTTCTGCAAATAAAAGAGAAAAAAGAAAAGTATGTGAATTACTGAGGGAGTATTCTCTGTCTGCTGTGAGGAAAGAAGATAATCTAAGTGCTTTTAAAATCCCAGCTCCAAGTGTTCAATTTTTTAAGCTTTCTACTAACATTCTCTGTGTCTTCTAGTTATAACATAGTTGTAAAAGAATATTTCAAAATCATTGCTGTTCTTGCAGTAGTTCATATAAATAGTCAAGAATTTAGTTCTAGCCTCATGCCAAAAAATGTCTTTTACAAATAAGATAAAATTACCACAACTAATAATAATTAACTGGCAGAGCACATTCATCCAGGTGCCATTACTGCCTGAATATTAGTTCAAGCCAATAACAGAAAAGCAAAATTATTTGCAAAATAAATTACATTTTTTCTTTCTTAACACAAATGACACATTTGCTCCTGGAGCTTTCCAAATAGCTGTTCCAGAGCCGAGATTTCAGTCATCCTCTATCCAGCCCTAAAAATATTGCCATTCTGGACACAGCTTTTATCCTGGCAAAGTGCTCCAGCAACAAAGATGAATGTCATCATTTGTGTTTCTCTAATATTTTTATTACATAAGATATGTGTTAAAAACATGCAAGGAAAAAAAAAAAAAGAAACCAAAAAGCTAGAACAATAAAATAAGAATAAACTAGAAAGAGAACTGAAACTATTCAGAGATTAACAGAAAGAAGAAACGTGTCCCCAGAAAAAGGAAGGGCAATGAAAAAAAAGAAGAAATACTTAAATCTCTAAGCAAAAACATTCAAAAACACACATTAGAAAATGGAAAATGAAATAGTAACTTAGGAAAAGAGTACTTGAATGACTTTATACCACAGTTTATAAATTCTCACGCTCAAGATATTCCCAAGGTCAAAGAGGTTCCTCACATGGCTTCTTGAGTAGCCTCAGCACGTGTGCTTCACCCCCAGCACACTCTTTCTATTTCATCATGCAACACTCCCAACAAGCCCTGGAAAACAGGCTTATAACTATTACAGACCCCTCACAGAATGCCAGAAGAATTTTCCAATAAAAAAGAGAACTCTTGGCTGCTCTCACTTCTTCATATGGCTTAGAAGGTCTGACACCTCATTGTTTCTGGAGAAAGTGACCTTAGTACTTGTTGAACAAAAAACCAACAACAACAAAAACCACAAACAAACAAACAAACTATTAAAAAAATCTGTTTCTACAGGTCATTTAACAATATTTTTGGGGGATTGGTTGTTAGTTTTGCTGTTAATGGTCATGATTTGAAGTTTCTTCTTTTCCAAGTTAACTGCAAACCATTTCACAAAGCACCCACATCTCTGCAGAAGGCCACCATTGTCCACTGTTTGCAAAGGAAGGGAGCCTAAGAGCCGTTCCTTCTGCTGGACAATATACTCCTTGGGCAATGCCTCTCCGATAGCCTTATTTTTACCTCTGCAGTTTGTAATAGCAGCCTCTCAAATGAGGAGTGATAGTGAGTGGAAAAGGCTCCCCAAATTAGTAGCTCGTACTGTACCACTAGGTCTTCAGCGAGTGACTGTGCCCTTTGCATGTGAATAATTACTGGTGCTTTTGCTGTGTGTAGCTCCTGGATGTATGACAACCCACCTTAAGGGCTTAAGGGCTCTGCCTCTCACAGATCCCATTCAGGGTCCAGGCTCATGGGTTTCAGTACACATACTAATACTAGTCATTATATGTATTGTTTCAAAGTCATCCATGTACCAGTCCTGAATCCTAAATCAAATATTCTAAACTGAGCACAGTATGTGTGACTAGGTGGAAAGCACTGATGTTTGTCATGGCTTTATCACTGGGTTTATCATGGCTACCTGGTCATGGGCGTGAGGTTAAGCTACAATGCTTTTGCCCTACTTAAGCCCTTCATTAAGGGCTTATCTAGTACATAAAGTGTTCTGGATATTTTTCACACAGTTGAGAACTTCGAATACATTAACATTGTGACTATGTTCCAAAAAGGGAAACCAATGAGCCTCACAACATGCATCTGGTTTACTCACCAAAATTTCAGTGAATACAAAGCACTTTGCCATGTGCCAGAAAACAAATGGGCTTGTGTATTGTATTTAGCCCTCTCTGTTTCACACAAATTGAATACCAACTAAAGCATAGTATTAATGATTTGGCTTGGGTTTTTTTCATGGAAGGGAGAACTAAGTGATTTCCTGACTTTCTGAACATGAATTAACCTTGAATATGACTCACAAATTGCAGTACACTGCCAAAGGCCTGGCAGCTCTGTTAAATACCCTCTGCTCAGGTCATAACAGCTTGAATAGTAATTGAAATTAGCTTAAAAAGAAAAAAAAAAATCTACTAGGTTTCTAAATCCTCTCTGTAAAGATTCTGCTTTGCCCTAAATCAATACCTGGTAAATCTTAGAAAAATATATATTAAAATATATATATATATGCAGTCAGGGCCTACTGCAGACATTAGAAGGGTAACATTTGTTTTCAGCAGGGCAAAATAAATAAAACACAAAATTTCAAACTAGAACACCTCAGGAAAATGCTAATAGCCTCTCATATATTCATCACAAATAGGCAGATGAAAGGAAATCACAGATGCAATGAGAATGCAGTCAAGGCAAAATGAATGTGAAAATTTGCAAGGAAGATTCTGTAGCTGAAACAGAGGTGGTGTTAACTCCAATAGGGAACTCTTCATATGCTTGAACTGAAAAACCTGAGCTGTTTGTATACAATGAGCTTGTGAATAAAATGCAGAATAAAATGAAAAGAAGTTAATACAATTCACAATAAACTCCAAGGCAGAGAAAAATAGGTCTTCAATTTTAGGTTTTAAATTCTCCTTTTAAAAAATCAGAAAATTAATGAGTTGTCAAAAAAGGAGCTTAAGGATTTCAGTTTAGAGAGAAGATATAGAACTATATTTTACTTCTATTGTTTGTAAGAGAGAAGATATAGAACTATAAATTTTAGAGAAGATATAGAACTATATTAACATTAAAGCACAAACAATGTTACACTGCTGAGCTTGAGGTGGAAATTAAAGATGATCTAAATCCACAGATTCTTACAAGACTACGATAGAGAGATACAACCTTTGGTCTTTCACTGTGCATTTCACTGTGCCACAGGGTAATGGGCTACTTTTGTGGCCTGTGAATAGCAGAGCATGTGTGGACCTGTATGACTGTGCCTAAATCAACCCAGACACATTCTTCCATTTCATCTTCCTAAGGTTTTTATCAGCATTTATCAGCACTTACCCTAGGTAATAAAGCATTTTTGGTAAAAACAATATATTTCCATGAAACATTTCTGTTTCAGTAACCCTGTTGTTTGTGATGAAAAAAAGTGTTGTGGAAATCTCTCCAAAAGATCAAGTTTCCTCCAGACAAATTATACATTCTCTGCTTATCAAAAGCAAACCTTTGAACTTGTCAAGGCTTATTTTTCACCAAACACAAAATAAATCACTTAACACTGCAGTTGTTTTCTTCAGCTGAAGATTAACCTTGCCAGGCTTATGCGATTTTTTATTAATATTTTGATCACATTTTTCAAATACGGGTTTCAGTACAGACAATAAGAGACAACAGTCCAAAGAAAGTAGCACACTCATTTGTAAAAATGCTATGTTTTTGACTTTGTGGACTCTTTCTCCTTTTTTTTTTTTTATCTCTAGTTCAGCTATCACCTCAGGATGCTAAGAAGTTAAAGTCCCTAAGGACTGGTGCAGTTATTCTCCTACCAGCTCTAATCCCCTTTCCCAGAAAAGGGGACATTCTCAGAGTCATATCCTCTATTCTCTTTTGCCTGGTCTATCAGGAGAGCCTCTCAAACTAGGCCGTGTCCTCCCTGCTATCCCAAGCCAGAAGAAATCTAATCCTGCAGAAGAGCTTGAGAAATCTCTCACCAAACCAGATGCTAAAAATTAACTCATCACACTGGCCTAAATCAGTTGAAATAAGTGCAAATCTAAGTGCTTGTTACAAGATAACTGTACAGCAAAATCTCATTAATTTGCACTAATGATACTCTTATGAACTTGACTGTAAATTACTAAAACCGAAGAAAGCATAGCACATCACAAAAGCTGCACTATATATAGATATACACACACATGTATACGTATATATGTGCATTTTCATTATAGATTTCATTTATTATGAAATTACTAAATATTTAATATGCTGTAAACTTACTTTGTGAATGGAACCCTCAACACATGATTTTGTTGCAGTAATGTGCTGTTAAGCCTTTCAGAGAAAACAGGAACAAAGAGTAAGATTTGCTGCATGATTTAAAAGTCAGAACTAGGAAACATAAATTGACAGGGTTTCTCTGTAGTTTGTAAATACAAAGGTGCTGATTCGGATGCTGTGTACCATCAAAAAAATCTTTTTAAAATTAAAACAATAAGCTGAAAATAAAAGGCAGTTTTAGCAATTGAGGTCTTTTGTCTCTTTGTTTTTCATATATTTTCTAAATTAAGTTTGTGGGTTTTATGAATTCAGCAAGGTAAAAAAGTACAATGAAACACTAATCCCTGTGGGACGGACAGTGCTGCAGCATACACTGTTCAAAACTGTTCATTTCACTGACAGATTTATGTTTCTTTCATTTAATTCTTCATACACTGCAGTGACAAAAATGCAATTGTGTATTATCTTCATAAAATAAGGATTGCACAGACCTGACTTTTTAGGCATTATTTCATCCCTTTGATCACTGAACTGAAGGAAATATAACTAGACTGCTGTTCTATCAAGAACCTTGGCAAGTGCTATAAGCCTTTGACTAAACATTTCACAAGACTATCCTTTTCTAGAGGCCAACAAGGATGCCAGCCTCTGCTTGCTTCAGGATCCTTATCTAAGTCTTGCTGCCATTACTTTAGAGGCTTCCCCACTTCTGATTATAGAAGGGCTGTAGGCATTACTGGGGGTGGGGGGTGGGGGAGGTAGTCCCCTTTTGACACTCTTCTGTATCACCACTGCTAGTAAGACTGTCCAAAATTAGCTCTACATCAGCAGCTCATTCAACCAGAACACAGCACTTCTGTTTATCTCTAGATAAATGTTCTATTAACTGTACAAACAGTTTTTTTGCTGTGTCGCAGTAAAAGACAAACCTGACAGGAAGAAGAAGATAATCATGTCCCAATAGCTGCAGTTTCCAATTTCCTTGTGGTAATGACTGTAAATAGAAGGATGGCTGGTGGCTGCCACAGACAGTCTCAGAAAGAAAAAAGCAGAGCACAACAAGAGCTGCTCTCATGCAACACACTAAAGAGGGAACTTTTGCACATAAATAAAAGATTGTTTTATTTTTAAACATCTAATCTAAATGTCAGGGTATAAAGCTCAAATTCAACAAGTGATGTAAACATCTAGCTTCTTAATGAAAAACATGAGAGTAAAAAGCTCGTGTGCTTGGACCTCACAGGCAGCCTAATCCCTGAGGTTAGGTGGAAAAAAACACTGCATGACAGAAGCATGCTCTGTTACAGGAAAAATCAATTCTGCCATGCTCTCTTTGCACCTGACCAGTCCTGCTCAGTCCAGCCTCACTGAAAAGCCCAGAGTCTCTCCTATAGTGTAGCAGGCTCTCCAGAGCCCCTGAACTTCTCTGCTTGAAACTCCATATATTCCAAGTCCCAAAATCTCTATTCTGACCCATGCCCCTTTGTATCTCTCCCTGTAGCCTCACACAAGGGACAAGTGGTTCATAAGTAATTTCCTAGAAATATTAAAGCTTCAGTGCAGACTTTATGCCACTATCTCTTAGTACAAAGCCAATGGTTTTGGTGCAGACTGAACAGAGGAGAAGGAAAATAGTTCATACAGCTCTGGCTGGCAGCAAATAACCTCTGTGTAAACTCTTAAGTGTCATTGTAGACGTCTCAAGAATGAGGTTTGTCTTCACAGAGTGAAAGCCCAAAGTAACCACTCTGGCAAAGATTAATTATCTTTAGTTCAACACACTGCTTGGGAATGAGTACAGCATATGGAAGGAAGGGAAGACCAAATGGCTTAAGTAAATCCCAGTGAGGACAAACATTCGTGACTCCATTGCCACAAAAGCCCTTTTCAATGGGTAAGGAAACCACACTTTTAGCTATTAAAACAGGCAAGTCACATGTTGCAACTCCATTTTTTCCTGAATAGAAGGGGATCCTCATTGCAACTACCGGCTTTGAGGAAGGAGGTGAATCTCTCCTCTCTCTTGGGTTACCCTGCCTATCCAGGGACCAGGAGAGTCCTGGGCTGCCTAGGCAATCATAAAAGCTGTGGTGGTGCCCATTTGTTTGCCAGCTGCTGTTCCATGCTGGAGACAAATATAGGAGCAGTCTGTGTTGGCTTCCCACAGAGGCTTGAAAAAATTTCAAATGTTTCAGTATTACAGTAGGAGAGAAAGGAAGAGGTTTCCCCATGCCTTAGGCTAGACACTTCCACTCCCAGGAAGGAAGTAATCAGCTGTCTGTTTTTCCTATTTAGCAGTGCTTTGTTAATGCAGCATGGGAGGAAAAACATGAGTAATGAACAATTTTTGATCAAAGATAACACTGTCTTACAAATGAAATTCCTTCCAAAAATGCAGAATTTTGGGTGCAGTCACCTGAAGCTAGAAAAACACATTACCAGTGCCTCCTCTCCATGCAATACATTTGATTGAGAGGACGCAGCTGCTAGATGATTTTTTCCTATCATTTGCCCCTTTTTTCCTCATCTTTTTCTAGGAATGAGTGTTCTCTTCTGTGGGCCTGCAACGAGGAAAGACTTTTTTGGGAAAGGAATGCAAATCCAATTGCCTGTTCAGAGGTAAGCGTAAAATACAGATCTTACACGAACAGAATGAGTCTTAAATGAATGGTAATCTGAACTAAGACCCAGGTCACTGTTCTGATGTGCTTCTTCTGCAGGCTGTCAATAAAGAAGGAGTTCATGTTTTACCAAATATAGATCTTTTAAAATTTAATGCTCATAGAAAGGATTAAAAACTATTCTCAGAAATGAGAAACTATTCATATCACCAGAAACCGTTGTTATTGTTTGGTAGCCAAATTCTACACTAAATAAACAAGGTAAATTAAGCTGAAGTCTTTCACCTTCAGAGGAAAGCACACTGTTGACTGCAGCATACTGCATGAAAGATAACAAATGAACCAATACCTACTTATGCTACTCTGACCTTTTGCTCAGACCTTTCCTGGAAGATAATGGCAGGAGAGACAATAAAAGGCTAACACAGCTGATTACCAATTGCCAAGAAATGCCTGGTCAGTAGGTCATGACACAGACTTTTTTCCCCTCTGTCTAGCGATTAAATATCCCTGGCACATTCTTCTGTGACACTAGTGGAGTGTTTACTCATAGACTGTGCGGTACTCGGGGAGTTTCATGTGGCACAGAGAGCTAAGAAAATACATACACATACAGGATATATTTTATGACCAAAACAAACTGTATTTCCTCACTGGAATACACTCTATATTCCTTATATCATTATTATGAATGTCATTTCAAAATGCTTTTAAAATGGTGTAGTCTTTATTCCAGCGGACCGTTTACTTATACATTGATACTGAATTGAGTAAACAGTAAACTGTGCAGGGGATTAGCATTAGTCCATAAAACGGAGAAAAATGTTCATATGTAAAACAAAGGATCATCCAGTATTAGGATCCTTCACAGGCTTTTCTATTGATGAGCAGAGTATCTGATCAGCAGGTTAATTTTCTTGTATAAATACCCAAAGAGGAAGCTATATCCTCTAAAATTCAGTCCTAATAAAGCATTTTAAATGCCCCTATCACTGCTAAAAGTAGAGATCTCTGTCACTTTACTCCTTAATACACTGCATACTCTTACCATCACTAGAGAAATGTCTGCACAATCCAAATGTTTTGCCAATGCAAAACACTAGAAGCATCATATGTCCCTTTGGGACATAAAAGCATAGCAACTTTTCAAACAATTGTAAGAGGACTATAAGAGCTCATCTGATGATACTGTCATCCTGACTAACACTCCTCCTCTGCACCTGCATTATAATAATGATTTAGAAGAAGTATTGAATGTATACGTTGTTTGCCTTTGTATTTTAAAAGTGGAATTTTTTCTTATTATTTTCATAGTGCTTTCCTATGTTCCTTAGATCCAGAGATTTTTCTGTGCTGGCCCTATTGATGGAAAAGCTCAGCATTATGACAGAGGCACTTTAGACCAGAGGTTGTCAGGTGTCCAGCCTCAAAGCCACCTCTGACCAAGGGCAGAGAGTAGTACTTTACGTGAAGCTCTTGACAAAGAGCCAAAAAATTAATTCCATTCCCGTCAGGATCCTAAAGTCCAACAGTTCTGACCCACACAGTCAATACTGACAAGGGCCTTACCTGATGCAGGTGCTACTGCATCACAGACGGGGTCCAATTGGAAAGGATCACATTGGGTCATCTGGTTCAACCTGCCTGCTCACTTACATGGTACATGCAGCCTCCTGCAGTAACTTTCCATTCCCCATCTCCCTGGTGGTGCTTTATGGTACTTGGCATCATGGTGTGACTTTCTGCTGCTCTGCCTACATGAGGAAGAACCCGCAGAGCCAAGGGCATGTCCATACCTGTCCAAGAGGATTACTTGACTCCATGCACATGTGCCTTCCTGCACCTTTGCACGTGTTTCTGCGCTCAGTGTGTGGCATTCCGTACTCTGGAAGAAGAATATGGTGGACGAATGCATCACACAGGAGCAGGCTGAAACTCCCTGAACACATCAACACACTAAGAAAAGGCTTGATCCAGCCCTCCCAACATGTCTCTGTAGCCACAATCATCACTACCCCACAATCACAGCCTTTTCTAGAAAGATTACATCAGGAAGATTAGTTTGGTAAGATGGGAAGTGAGGGGAAGGGGCAGGAGAAGCAGATCCCCTGCTCAAACAGAGTGCCAAAACCTTCAGCTATATTTTCAGCTTGCCAACTTAGCTGAAAGTAGCTTTGCACATATTCTGGAAACTATGAAGGGAGACCTTCCCACAGTGCACTTAAATAATTGAAAGAAATGGGGCTGTATCTTTCATATAAAACGGATGAGGGTAAATATCACCTGAGGAAGGAAGAAATATAAAGTCTAACCAGAAAGGCTATACTAAATACACAGTTGTAAAGACTACATTTTCAGTTTCTAAAATTTGTCAGTCTTGTCCTGGTTTTGAAGTGACTCTTGGACTCTAGGAAATAAGCAGAGATTTATTAGTAAGAACAGCTAAACCAAATTATTAAATGATTCTGTGATCCCAGGGGGAGGCTCTACCTCCCATTCTGTCCGACTCCTAGCACACAAGAGATGTGATTTTTTTTCTGATCTGGAGGTCTGGAGCTTCCTAAAGGTTCATTCACTCTCCATCTGTTGACCCAAAGAGACATTCTGTGTAGGGAGTTTATCAGAAAGGAGTTGAATGTTTTTGAAAATTCTCATTCTTGAAATTAAAAATATTTTTTGTGCTTTGATGTCTTCTGTTACAGTGTCTAGTGTTTTTTCCATAACTCACTATGTTGACCTTGCAAAGATTTTCCTTCCATCATTGATTCGGGCCACTTTTCCATAATGTCCTAGAAACTACAGACTGAAGCCACTTGAAGTTTGTCATTGTCTCTGTAGTCTTTCTCTCTCAGCTAAACAGTTTGAAAATATTAATTTTCCTGTAAAAAAAATTCCCATCTTATTTTTATTGTGGATTCCAAGACATGGAAGCTGCCTCTGATTTGCCACTGCTTAGGTTTCTTCACGAAAATAAAATCATGTCCACTAAAAGGGTTCATTATAGTTAATACACATGGAAACTTCCACTCAGATGTAGTGACTTGTCAGTGGCATAGGTCATGAGGAGCAATTCGTGTCCTTGCCGTCCTTCTACTTCCTTCTGTTATGTTGGGGTTTTTTTATGCCTGATGAATTCACATCAGGATTTTATTGTTTTCAACCGTATATACACACCTACTGTACAGTGAATCAAATGCTGCATTTATAGGCATTTTAAAAGCACAAGCCAAGCCTCTCCTACACTGATGCAGAGCTCATACTACTTAGTTTCAGAAATGCAAAAATCTATATGTCAGGACTTTCAGCTATATTACTCCTTTATTGGAGTAGTTTTTGATAATTCAAGCACCACCTTCTCAATTCTGATAATTGTCACACACGACAGCAAGAAATACTTTTCCAGCTTATTTTTCACAAGAAAATTGCATTTGACTGTCAGATCTATCAACACTAGTTTTCAATATTTTATAAGATCAGCCCATGTCAGACAAGTGTAAAAAGCATACTGTAAAACTGTGGCAGGAACCAGGGTAAGTTCTTTATGTAAACGAGGGGGAGAAAAAAAGCAAGCACCAGTTTTTACTTGCTTCTGGTGTTTTCTGGTAAGGTGGCAAACAGGAAGATAGTCTCTTTTCACAGGGCTTTTATTCTCCTCTCAGCTTTTATGTGAGGATAGCACCTGCTTCCTAAAATCCACAGAGGTCTTGTAGCAAACTGGAGGATATTTTTATACATTTTAATGAAATTTAGCACTTAACAAAAAGTAATCATTCCATCACTGAAACTTTCCCATAGGCTAGTCAATAGTATTATCCCAATGGCACATATGGCAGAAAGATGAGACACTAAATTACCAATAGTGGTTTCTTAGAACTGGGGCTGACAGAGACTAACTTCAGTGCTCAGGTGTTAACTGTCCAAACTATTTCTATTTTCCCTCCTTACAGGAACTTGTTTTGAGTGTTCAGTATTTATGACAATCAGGTGGAGGAACACAGGAAGCAAATTAAGGGCTGAAAAGTAAAGATTATAAGTGGCTGTTCTCAGGGCTCAGTGTAGACACAGAGTCTAACAGCAGTCTATCCTGCCCCCTGGACTATGCTTATTCTTTGCAAAAATCTGCCGTGGCCAGCTCAGCTGCAAGGCTTCTGCTGGGGAGTGTGTAGTAGTCACAGTGCTATCACTGACAGACTGAAAGGCAACATTATCCGTGGCTATGGACAGTTCATGCAGGGCACTGGGAGTCTTGGCCAGGAACTGCAGCTTCAGAGCAGAAGGAAAGGACTGAGAAACAGCCTTTGTCTTCAGGAAAACAAAGTGCCAACCTTCTTCATGGCAGTTATTCTGTGTGATTACTCTCCAGGTTAGGAAAGTAGAGCTGCCAGCTGAGATTAGCTCTACTTTTGTCTCCTTGATCCTCTTTGTTCTTTCATCTCCTTAATTCTCTTAGATGATGGAAGAGAATAGCCAGAGATTTTGGAGTCACAGTACCACTCTGACATCCCAAACTACAGAAAAGAGATTAAAAAAGCTAATACATAAAGAGCACGTTCCAGTTGCTCTCCTGACAGGTTTTGAGAATTCATCACATAATACTCATCATCATAGAGGACAGTTTTGTTTCACATCCTCTAGCTGATCCAAATCAAAATGTTGTTGCCCTCTAATACCACCCATGAAGGGACAGCAGATATGGTACATGCAGTCAGCACAACCTTTTTTGGGCAGTACCATTTGGTAAGCACCTCGGCACATCATTTTCACCCAAACAGGATGCTGGGTGAACAGCACTTAGGAATGCAGAGCTGTATTTACAGGTTAAACATAGCAAAGTAATGAGGACACAACGGGCTTGTCATGTCAAGATTTAAAAGGCCAGTGCTTACAGTGCTTACACAACTGGCTTCTGTGAGCTGAACAAAATCGTCAACTCAAACTACAGAGGACACTGAAAAGCTATAGGATGAGTTCAGTTCTTAATGACATACTCTTTTCTGCCAACAAACTGGTCTGAAAAGTTTCTTGTTTTGCCAACCAAATACACACAGCCATTAAAATAAAATCCACCTTAGCATAACTCCCTTGTTTAACATTCTAAACTCCATAATACAAGTTTAGTTACCCAAATGTTGGGCTAAGTTCAACAACTGGGCCAGTTCAAACTAACAAGTACAAATTGCTTCAAGTGATGACTTAAAATATGCCAATTTAAAACATGAATAAAGCCTGTAGACTGCACTAAATGTCACTTGTTTATGGTTTACATGCTTTAACATGAGTCGAAGCTTTACTCATCTCCTGGCCCATCTTCTCAACGCTGTCAGACATCAAGGTAATTCTCACATTCATATGCATTTCTGCAAGTTTCCAGTCTCTAAGAGTGTGATAAATTCTGCATTCCACATAACAGTTTAGGGTTTGGTTTTTTTCTGTTTGTTGCTATACATAATCACATTGTATTATTTACCTATGTAAAAATATTACATTGACAGTCAAGTTGATTTATTTTTTTCCAAACATTTTTTAAGAAAAAATTTAATCCCCTCAGCTGCCTGAAGTCGAGAGATGTCAGATCTGTGTCAAAATGTTCTCTAAATAAAGAGCCCTACAAAAAATGTCGCCACAGGTGTGAACTACTTCCTTTCAAGCACATCTACCAACAATTTCAGTCTTAGTCTGAGAAACTGCCTTTCAAGCTATTTTTAAATATATTTTCATAACAGAAATCATGTCTCAGCTCAAAAGAGAATTTTTACAGAGAAAAACATCCTAGTGAAGGGCCAAAACTCAACAGGAACTTAATATGCCTACTGCTGTAAAAGATAAGAAAAAGTGTTTCTATAAATACATCAGCAACAAAAGGAGAATCTCTATCCTTTACTGGATGCAGAGGGAAATATTGTGACAAGGGATGAGGAAGCAGATGAGGAACTTAATGCCTTATTTCCCTCAGTCTTTAATACTAATACCAGTTGTTCTCTGGATACCCAGCCCACTGATGTGGAAGTCAGAGATGGGCAGAATGAAGACTCTGTAATCCAAGGGGAGATGGTCAATTACCTGCTACACCACTTAGACACACACGGGTCTATTGGGCCAGGTAGGATCCACCCAAAGGTACTGAGGGAGCTGGTGCAACAGCTCACCAAGCCACTCTCATCATTTACCAGCAGTCCTGGCTAACCGGGCTGGCCCCATTCGACTGGAGGATGGCATAAGGTATGTCCCCATATAAGACAGGCCAAAAGGAGGATGCAGGGAACTACAGGCCTGCCAACCTGACCTTGGTGTTGGGAAGGTCATGGAACAGATCAGTGTGAGTGCCATCACTCGGCGCATGCAGGACAACAAGGAGATCAGGCCCGGCCAGCACGGGTTTAGGAAAGGCAGGTCCTGCTTGACCCACCTGATCTCCTCAGGGAGAAGTTGTGAATGCTGTCTACCTGGACTTCAGTAAAGTCTTTGACACCACATCACTCTCCTGAAGAAGCTGGCAGCACATGGCTTTGACAGGTGCACTCTTCACTGGGTAAAAACCGTCAGGATGAATGGAGTTACATGCAGTTGGCAGCCGGTCACTAGTGGTGTCCCAGAGGGCTCAGATTTGAGCCAGTCCTGTTTAATAACTTTATCAATTATCTGAATGAGGGGATCGAGGGCATCCTCACTGAGTTCACAGATGATACTAAGCTGGGTGAGAGTGTTGATCTGCTGGAGGACAGGAAGGCTCTGCAGAGGGATCAGGACAGGCTGGAGAGATGGGCTGAGGCCAGTTTTATGAGGTTCAACAGGACCAAGTGCTGGGTCCTGCTCTTGGATCATAACAACCCCAGGGAGTGCTACAGGCTGTGGGAAGAGTCACTGGAAAGCTGCCCAGTGGAAAAGGACCTGGGAGTGCTAGTCAACAGCATCTGAACATGAGCCAGCAGCATGCCCAGATGGCAAGGGCAGGGGCATCCTGACTTGGATCAGCAACAGTGTGGCCAGAAGGACCACAGCTGTGATCATCCCTCTGTACTCAGTACTTGTGAAGCTGCACCTCAAATCCAGTTCTGGGCCCCTCACTCCAATAAGGACATTGAGGGTCTGAAGCAAGTCTGTAATAGGGCAATGGAGCTGGGGGAGGGTCTGGAGCACGAGTCCTGTGAGGAGCGGTTGAGAGAGCTGAGGGTGTTTAGCCTGGAGAGAAGGAGGCTCAGGAGAGATTTTTTTGCTCTCTACAACTGCCTGAAAGGATGTTGTAGCCAGGTAGGGGTCAGTCTCTTCTCCCAAGTAACAAGATGTCAAGCATTGGCACAGGCTGTCCAGGGTAGTGGTGGAGTCACCATCCCTGAGGTTATTTAAAAGACGTGTAGATGTGGCACTTACAGATGTGGTTTAGTGGTGGACTTGGCAGTTCTGGGCTAACAGTCAGACTAATGATCTTAAGGTTTTTTCCCAACCTAAAAAATTCTGTGATTCTATGACATTTTTGTTTTGGAAATCATTTGGATTTCTTCAAGAGTCTGAATTCTCCAGGTGATTCCTGAAAGTACCCCACACTGATCCTCCAGCTGTTGAATTGTTATCTACGTGGTAGAATGAAGAGTGGTAACTCCTCAATGCCAACAACACAGAGTAATTGTGATGCATTATTTGAAATGATAACACATGAACTTGCTCAAACAGTCATGTCACATCAAATGGCTGTAATTAGTTGCAGTGCATCAGGATATGGTGTACCACCTCACTGTAATGACAAGGATTTGTTAAGGTATTATGTTTTTGGACTAAAACTTTCAGTCTGTCATTTTTGTCATTTTTAAGCTGATTATCCAATCTTCCTGGGCAGATCTCCCAGAGTGTGTAGTCTTGTCTGTACAATGACTAAGAAAACATTGAGTAAGAGTACTTGGTGATGTGAGATGGTTGAGTATTTTTTTGTTTTGTTTTTAGTGGTAGAGGAGTGTCAGCTGAAGGTTGAAGTTCTAGGAAAACAAAAACAACTGTCTCAGATCACCAGTTAATTACTGCTGTTTACTCTGAAAAAAATGCCACTTTCTTTATAAAAATGGTGTGTTACATTCACTTTTCAACGGATTAGTAAGGTACACTATTTTAAAATCAGCAGTTGCTTCCTGGGGCTTACACTTGCCACTCCAACCCTCTGCAAACAGGAAATAGTAGAGCCCAGTTCAACAGAGCAGAGGAGCAGAGCAACAAAATGAAACTCAGTGTGTTGAACTCTAAGTCCCATTTGCCCAAACAGAAGCATGCTGGAAAGCTCTTGCAAGAGCGAAGGAAGGAACCAAGGAACAACCACATCATGCCCCATTTCCAAGGTCAACCTCACAGTGTGATTTGACTTAAACCAATTCACAGTAGTTGTGAAAACAACTATTGCATGGATCCTAAATGACTAGCAAACAAATCTAAATAAGATACATGAAAGGTAAGCAGAATCGTCTCTGACTTGGTCTGATTATTTTTCAAGAGTATCTGCAGGGTTACGCTTCCTACATATAAACAAGGACTAGAATACAGTTCCAGTTTCTGTATTCAAAACAGGGACCTGCTTTCCAGGCAGAGCGAGACAAGCTTATTCCTTCTCTTACCATTGTAATCCTAAAGGTGACTCTCTCACTTCTCTTGGATTCCCGGCCACCTTCTGCTGTAAACATACACTGATTTTCACACCACCTATTCATACTGGCCAGCACCAACACAGCCAGCTAAGGCACCACCTTAGGAATGTGTTCTATATACATCCAAATTGTGTAGCATCATACAGGTGTGCCATATAGTGCAAGGACTATGCTAACAGTTTGACTTTCTGGGAATACTTATCCAGTTTAAATTAAGATCTTACTGGTAAGTACTTTTAATAGTCTCTAGCAGAAGTTTATGAAAGTAAGCAATAAATACGTTTATAAGAGAGTGGAATGTCACTGAGCAGCACGTGATAGTAACCTATATTGTGATTTATAAAAGACTCATTTAGGGTGTGATTTGTGTGGTTGGCTCATACAGGAAAAACAAAAAGGCAAGTGCCATTATGCAAAATATTCTTTCACTTTGCAGTCAGCATAACTGGAAATACAGCCTGTGGCAGAAGCCAGCATTGTCTCAGACTGCATCCATCCTCTCCCAAGCTGCAGGCAAATCTTTTGATATTCATTCTTGTTCCACTAGACTCCAATTGCACTAAAGTGCATCTTAAAATGTGACTATGTATTTAACTGTTTGTAATTTATTTACTCATATCAAAGTGGCACCTAGGCATTCCAGTGAGGATTTAAACCTCATTATGCTTCTTACTGTTCAAAAACATTACAAGAAATAGACTCTATAGTCTCAAAATTTATAGCTGAAGTAAGCAGGCTACAGAGAGAGCAGAAAAATGAAACCATTTTTGTCAAGATGATACAGCAAAGATATCTTGGTTGGTTTCTTGATTCAGCCATACATACTGTTAGTGGCTTTTTAAGATTGAAAACATGATGCCCATTTGCAGTCAATGACTGAAAATTGTGGTATTTTGAAGTCATCCATTAATATCACTCACTCTGGTTATAGACATCTAAAACCCCTGTAACACTGATAAGTCCTTTTTAACAGTTACTGTGTTGCACCCTAGAAAGGGGCTGCATTTTAGCAGTGGATAAAACATAATTATCACATATGTTTAATTCCCTAGACTTTAACTACTGACTGTTTTAAAATTAATGATAACAGCCTGTGCTCCTCCAATCATGTCAGCAATCTATATAAAAAAAGGAATCTCTGTTCTTTAGAGTTACAGAGCTTCATTCTTTCTAAGAATCTTTTACAGAGTGCTCTTTAATCTTCCTGCAGAGCATCTCTCACCCCTCACCTCATTCCTATTACTATTTTTAGAAACCAGAGATTTAAACATATTTTCTAAAATGGAAGATTGCAAGGCCAGTTGAAAAGTACAGCTTTTGGAATTCTTGCATATTCTAGTGTGAAATCGTTGTAGATGAACATTTGGGCAGTCAGAATCAAGCAAGTGATTTAGCTTCAAATGTTCCCGTCAATTCTAAAATATAGAGCACTTGGACTGCAAAACATACCAGTAGATAAGTGCAGTAGGACTTTCAGAAGCCTTTTTGTCTCATGTCACAAGCACCTGTTTTGTTAGTATTATAAAGCATTTTTTAGAATTTTACACATTTACAATCCTGAGGTGAAAAGAAAAAAGAAATACATGCCAGAGCTATTTGCTCCAATGTTTATATGAGTGTTTCAATTACAGCATTACAAGAAGTAAAGAGGAAATGCTGTAATCAGCACCCACAAGCTTTGAATGATTTAATGTAGAAAGTGAAAACAGAAATATAAACATCTTTCTCCCCAAACATTTCTTGCCATCTTTAGGAGAAAGTCCAATTTGTATCTGAACAATATTTCCAATGTAGTTCAAATGTTTATTTTTCTTTTTTAAATCACAGAAGAAAATATTTTATGTCCCCCCATGCCTTTAGAAAAAAAAGTTTCACAGTCATAGAGCTGAGGCTTAAGGCCAGCTAGAAAGTGTGGCAGCTCTTTACCAACTATTTGAGGTGACCTGTAAACAGAAGGACTTTTATACATGGAAATTCACCCCTCCCATTTCAAACCAGAAAAACAGGCAAGATGTCAGGAGCTACAGGCTATCAGCATGTTTGTGAAGGGGGAATTCACCTGCCAAATTATGAGCTCCTTAAACAAAACCTTCCCCACCCTCTTTTCAGAATACACTCTGAAACAGCTTCTGCCTATTGCTTCTCCCTGTTGCAGCCTGGAAAGATTAGAAACCATGATATATTCCCACAATCCTTCCCTGGACTTTCCCCACCAGTGTTATTTGAGTGTATTCTGTGTCCTGCATAATAATTTTCTGTGCATACAGAGAGGCCTATCATTCAGCTACACTACCCACAGCCTTTCTTAACATAAGATTGAAAAGGTTCAGAAACCTTGACAGCTTTCTAAATTACATGACTTCAGTCCCTTCAAAACTGATATAAGATCTGATCTAGATGAATCAGATGATGAAAAAAATAGGAAGGCAGACTTCCTGCTACCAGTAATTATTTAACCACAAAGTTTAAATGAATGTTTCTATTTGATTTCTTATCTGTACTCTTGGAACTGAATTGTTTCAGTGCAAATGTAGTAGTCTGTCTGTTGAGAACACTCTTTAAAATAATCTTACCAAGGTAAAACTTGAGAGTGAGCCACAAAATATGTAAGTGGAAAGTAGCAGTTTTCCTCCTTTCTGACATTGCATTACAAAGGTGAAGCAAAGCACCATCCTCATCACCCTCAAAAGTAAACCACATCAGCATAACTTTAACTTAGCTTCACTGGTTCCCCAGGACTGCTAAGTGCATGAGGAGTTTGTGCTTTCCAGCCTTGCAGTGGTATTGATTAATATACTTAGAATATAAACCCTGTATATTGAGCTGAGGATGTGGAAGCCATGTCACTACCAAAACCATTGTTAGTCTTAGCAACTCAAAGCTTCTACAAGTCTCCATATCATGAAAATTTGGCACTCTTTCAAATTAGAAGAAAAACTACAGATAAATTGGGGATTGGTTTTTTTGTTCATTTTTAGTTGGGTTTGGTTATTTGGTTTTTTTTTTTTTAACCATTCTTATCTTGAGCACTAATTTGCTGTTCCTGTAATCTGGAGCAGTTGTTTGTTTTCTCAGTTGTAATTGTCAGTCATGGTTAGCATGGTTTTCATGAATGCAGAGCTATATGAAACAGTGGAGTACTTCTTTAGACCAGACTCACTCTATAGACTAGGCTTCTGCTTTTATGGCATAGTCAAAGCAACACAAGGCAAAATGACGAACAGTGGCATCTAAGAGGTCTCTAGGATCATCAAAAAGTACAAACATGAAAGAAACCCCTTTTGAAACATGTTATTCCAGTGGTATCTTGCTCCATTATAGATCAAGAAAAGGAAATCAGCGTTCTTTGGAAATGTGCTGAATGCGAGGAAAATGTAACATTCTTCCCCATCTGCTGGAAATACTCTAAAGTAAACAAGGGTGCTAAGTACTGGGCAGAAATACTGGAAGTAATTTTTTAAAATAACAAAAAAGCAGACGCCAATGGAGGCCCCTAGTCATGCGTCCAGGCTTAGCACTGGAAAGAAATTACGGTTTGGGAAACTAAGTCTACAGATAGCTGCCAGATGGCTAATCATGGTTAGTGGAGAACACAAAGGGCTTTGCTAGATGATCAGGCTTAGCAAAATAACAGATGTCCTCAAAAAAAAATGAAAATTTTACAGATTCTGAAAGGTCTGGTGACAGTAAATTTATACAGTTGGGCTCACAAATTCAAACCCTTCACTTAAATGCAAGACCTTGATTAAATGTTGATTGCTGTCCAGGAAATATAGGCTGCTAGGAAAAGCCTTAACAGACTTGTATCTGAGGGGAACAGTACAGGGTTTGACTCTACTTCTAGTATACCACAACCAACATTAGACTAAGATGATACAGTTATCAAATCTCCTCCTTGTGTTATTAGTTACTGGGCTAGGAAGCATTTCCCATACCTATATTAGACAACACAACACTTGCTATACCTAAGAAAGTCACCTAATGTACCTTAGAAAAATCAGCAAATGCATTATATTTCCTAGGAAATATAACACATTCATAATAATTAGAGAAATATGTTTGATTTCACAGAAGAGTGAGTTGTACACCTATTTTGCAAACGTATTCAAAAGCCAACAGAAACCCCACAGGTTTTAGAAATAGAAAATTTAGAAATAGAGAAGACTAAATGTTGAAATTTAGTGGGGTTTTAAAGCAATCTATTGCTTAAAGAAATTTATTTGAAGCATTATTTGTGTAAGTTAAACAATAAAAGATAGTTTTTCTTTTCTTGCAATAGCTAAAATTTACACAGGACCCCAAATATCACTGACAGAGCCACAATGTGTTCTGTATCTCTCCAATAATCTTGTTACTTGTCTTTTCCTCCTTTTTACCTTGACAACTTGTGGCTCCTTTCAAGTAACTTACTTTGCTGTTCCAATCACTGGTTCTTTTTTTAGCACTAGGGTTTGACTCAAATAGGAAGTGAATTCGCTCTGTTTCCTTTCCTTTCAAGCCATGTGTCAGTCAGTCAAGCAGTTTGCATCCTGTCCTTGTTTTCTTGATTTTCCATTTGACTTCACCATTATATTGGAGCTTCATTTCACAAAGAAATTGACACTAGTATTGTTATCAGTGTTCCAAAAATCAAGATATGTTTCAAAAATCAACAGTAATTCAAAAGGTACACATTGTAAGAAAGGTACCATTAAAAGCTGAAAATGTAGATGACCTCTGTTACTGTGGCTTTTCTTTACATTTTTTGTTAGATTGCATTTACTCATCGGGTAGCATATTTTAGAAAACTGAGATGAAAATTAACCTTGTGAAAGACAAGAGAAAAAAATTAACTTCACTGAGAACAGAATTTCCCTCTGCTTCTTCTTTTATACATTAAACTTTTCCATGGAAACATGATTTTTCATTCTGCCTTTGTACATAGCAATGTCACAAAATGTTATTTCAGCATTGCATTTTTGGTGTGCAAAATAGATGAAACTCCCTTGCAGAAAATTAATTCTGTCTGGTGAAGGTATCATTTTTTTGTCTGCATTTTAGATTTATCTATGGAAAAAAAAATAACAAGATCAAACTCATTTAACACAGATACTCTGCATTAACAATATAAAGTCTCATACAGGATAAGAAGGTTGCTGCTGAAGTAAAGGTTTCTCTTACCTGAAAACATACTGGTCATGTTGACTCTGACTATTTCAAGGGAGAAAAAAAAAAACAACAAACAAGCAAAACAAATCCTTAATCATAACCTGAAAAGCTTCTACTTGGATTTTTTTTTTCCAGTAAACTTTGGAATATTATGCTAGGTTACATGCCTTTTCTCAAGAAAAGCATAATTGATTAATGAGCAAGTAAAAAGTTGTTTCTCTACCTGCTGGAAAAACACCTTCTTACACCATTGCACATGCTCACAAATTACATTAAAAAAAAGTATGTCAGTTACCACTTTAGAGCTATCAAGTTTACAGTATATAAGCCAATAAACTTCTTCCTGCCTGCAAAATCCCCCTACAGAATCTGCTGGATATAATTGAAGGCTTCACATTATTAAGAAATTGTTACATTCACTCCGGACATGGTTGAATTCAATCATCTGTAAAAGGGAATTCTTACACTCAGAAATGAGACTGAACTTTCTGCCTTCAACCCAGACTTCTTTTTTTCTTAAGGCTGTGGATGAAGAATTGCTGTTTACAGAGAAAAGAACTGCGTAAACACAGAGAATAATTTCCTCTCATCCCTCAGATACAAGAGTCAGCAACTTGTCAAAGATTATATGTCAGATTGTATTTTTCTTTTCTAATTCAGTGGTTGAACTTGCTGGAAGGAACTCAGCAGGAGCCAGGAACTGCTGCTTTCCAAGGGACAAGATCACATCACCATACAGGCAATAGCTCATCTGTACATGAGGTACTAGTTTCACAGAATCACAGAATCATTTAGGCTGGAAGAGACCTCCAAGATTATCAAGTCAAACCTTTGACCAATCTCCACCTTGTCAACTATACCATGGCACTAACTACCACATCCAGTCATTTCTTAAACATTTCCAGGAATGGTGACTCCACCATCTCCTTGGGTATCCAATTCCTTGAAGAACTTCCTCCTGATGTCCAACCGGAACCTCCCCTGGTGCAGCTTGAGGCCATTTCATCTTGTCCTGACACTAGTTGCCTGGAAGAAGAGACCGACCCCCACCTGGCTACAACCTCCTTTCAGGTAGTTGGAGAGAGTGAGACTCCTCTTCCCCAGACCCCAGCTCCCTCCAAAACTCCTCATATAACTTACTCTCTAGACCCCTCCTCAGCTCTATTGCCCTTTTCTGGACACACTCCAGCACCTCAATGGTTATCTTGTAGTGAGGGGCCCAGAACTGGAACAAGATTCAAGGTGTGGCCTCACCAGTGCCAAGTAAGGCCACCATCAAGTCCTAACTCGGGTACTGAGAACAGCAGCTTTTCAACCACAGTTTCCTTTTCTTCCCTATCTGTATCTCCTCTAGTACTTTTGTCAGAAGCAAGGGTTCCCATAAATCACAGGCTGTGATACCAACCTACCTAACCAAATTTGCCTCCTGATGGTGAGACACACCCTGGACAACACCAAATAAATCCAGATGCAAAAGTTAGAGGAAAGAAATGCAGTGGAGCAAGAAGATCTGAAGGAAGACAAGGCAGGAAAAGGACAGCCTGACACTTGAAACTGCAGGAGAGCAGAGAGACAGCAATTATCAGGTCACTCCTGAGAACACCTGAGTATTCTAAGAAACCTTGAGCTACAAAAAATCTGCAAAGCAACTTTAGACCATAGCTTACACAGCATTTGAAAAGCTTTCCCAGCACTAGGAGTGGCAACACAAAGGCACTACGGGGCAGCTTTTTTCAAAATGAGATACGGAATACATCTTGACACTAAACGTGGAATCGCTCCAAAGAAGATGGTTGCTTATTGTGAGTGTCTTGCTGTATTTCCGGGCATTAATGGTCCTCTAAGTCTCTACAAATCATTCATATTATCAGTGACACACAATTAAACTTGTAATAGGGTAGGCAGGCATAAATGTAACATTAAAAAAAATTTAAGAAGACATGTTGAATATATTCCAGTAATCCTGTAAATAGTAGACGCATTGGACAGTACATGGACTAATAGCCCAATCATTAGTGATAAGTTATTGATTACCATGGAATTGAAAAATAGTTTAGTAAATTACTTAGAAAACAAGCTCTGGAGGCACTGTGGTTCCACCCTCCTCTCAAAGCTCATCTTATCCACCATCAGCTCATGGGAGAACAGTACACTCAACACATCCAAAGATGAGATTACCCAACTTCACATTAATGTTTTTCAAACATTTCATTTACTGAACCTACTTATATTATTGCTGTTACATGGTGACATGCATGTGATACACAGTACAGAACTGTCAAGAGGAAACTACCAGGAGAATGTCAACATAACCTGAGAAATTTTCATCAAATCCAATGCATTAAAAGTAATTTGTTCATGACTCCTTCTGAATCAAGCCAGGCCATAATTATTATCCGGCCATAATGAGTGACAAAAGAATTTATAAGCATTTCTGAAATACATTTATTCACATTGCTAAGGACTGCTTATTAAACATCAGGATAGTTAAAATTTTAATGCCTCTTGTTCAACACAGTATCATTGGTGAATGAATTATTCTTTTAGTTGCTATTGATTGTCACAGACAGTCATATAACAAAATTCAAGCAACACAAGAAACTATAACTTTGGAGCAGATACTAGCAAATTGTTCCATAAAGGATCTATTCAGAAAAGGCATTGAAATATGAACAGCAGCAGTTCATATGTTTCAGGATATATTGACACTGACATGACTTGAACCTGGTCTTGAGTATGCAGATCTCTCCAAGAGGATTTTCCCACTGCTTAATTAACTATAGACAAAATATATTCAAGTCAACCTTTACAGACTGAATAACAAGTGGCTTTGATGACAGAAGAAAGTAAGGGCAAAAGAAAAGAGCCAGGAAAGTGAAAAAGAAATGAGTAGAAAATGATAATGTAAAGAATGAGAGAGCATTAGTCTATGATTATGATAATGGTTTGGTGTGTAAGATACATCCCTTACCATTTTCTGCCATTTTCTTTTATCCATTAGGATCCCTGATTATGGAGAAGCTCTACATTTTTCCATACATTTATACATCAGCAAGACAACATGTTCCTATTCAAGTCTGGTAAATCTGAGTGCTGCAACAAGACCAAATAGAAAACACAAAACCTCCAAAATTCTGTTCTTGGAAGTTAAAGCTTGATTACAAATATTCATACCAGAATTCCAAGTAACAATGACAAACTCTATACTGGGACCTAGGCTCTAAAGAGAATTTTTACAGCTCACTATAGGAGATGCTCTCAAACGGTGATTCATATGTATCTGGCTTATCTCCTCAAGCAAGCTCTTGCTGTTATTGGCACTGTAGAGGAGCTTCAGTATTGAGAAATTGGGCTTGATTTGGCTATACCTTATGCATGACCACCATCATTTTTGTTTGCCAAATTTTGACTGCAAAGCACTTGTTACGGCATGTGGTGAAACAGCCTCCAGCATTTTGTGTTTTCTAACAGCTCAAGCAAAAAACTTCAAGCAAAAAGCTGTCAAGACCATTTTTTAAAAATGTGTCACTTAAAGGAAATTATATATCATCACTGATAGCTATCTTCCAGGCAATCAAGTGGTATCTCACTAGACTGATTTCAGTGGTGTAGTGTAGAAAAATATGTATAGCAGGGAAAATTACAAAAAGGACTTGTCAGTAGTTTGCCTGTAAATTATTTCTTCTCTGTAAGCTCCACATACAGTTTCTTCAATATATCTCTACCATCTTATACTGAGAAGGCACAAGCTGTAGTATCAGAAAGCCAAGCCATTTCCAACCATAACAAAGCTTAACTCATACACACTCTTTGTGTTTAGAGTCATTCCACTACCTAAGACCAGCCCTCATACAGACAAGTTTTAGCCTTAGTCTGGAGACTCCACTGCTCAGTGGAGCAACCACAGTGTGGAATATGGGGCCAGGCACCCCCTGTGCTGTACTTGCTGTGCTCTGCAGTTGAGGACCAAGAACACAAGCTCCTTTTGTAGCTCTGCACCTTGTATGCCAGTTCTCATACAACCTGAAGAGGCAAGTCACATGATGTTGTTCTGCATAGACTCGAACCTTGTTATAGCCTGCCCAAAACGCAAGTGGAAAGCATGGATAACCATGGCCAGTGATAATTTGGCTGACTAGAACTGTTCCCTCACCCACTGGAAAGGACAGGAAGCGCCACTTATGTGTTTTTAAGAGGTCAACACCAGAAAGGAATCCACAGTTACATCTATATAACACAGACTGGCTTCCTGTAACAGAGGAGACTGAACCATAGCCTCAGTTTCAGAATGCCCTTTTCTACTGCTAGTATCCCTTCTGTCAGCCCAGTATTCCGGCCCAGCTCAGTTTTTTTCACACATGACACTTTAGTTCATTCAAACACTAGATTACTTCGGCAAAAAAGGACTGACATTTTCTGGCATATTTGTTATTGGCTACACTGCTCATGAAAATCTTTGTGGCCAAGTAGGAAAGACAATTCCCCTCACTCTGAAGACATCTTCCTCTCCTTTTTCATCATCTTCTGCTGCTCCTAATTGGGTCTTCTTGCCCACGTCCAAGAGTTCTGCCTTAAGCATTTGTGCAGGGATACATCTACATTCAGTCTGTGGGTGCAGAATCACTCCAAAGGCATTTTAGCTCCAGTAGCTGCCAAAAGCATACTAAACTCACACATGTGGCATAAGTGACTGCAGCATGTCATAACACCTTCACCTCATCCTAGCTCTGAATCAGCACTTTACAGTGAACAGTATTGCTCATTCTGACCTAACCATCTTTTATATTTGATTAATTTATTCCTTTACAGTATTTTAATTTTATCTTCATTGAAATTTCCTATTTGTTTTCCTTTTTCTGGTCTCACTTTTGGTCTTGTTTACCAAGACCAGACCCCTTATTTTAGTATTGTCCTGCCCAACACCCTTTTGGAAAAAAAAAACCCCAGCAACATGTTCCATCAGTCAAAGCTTACCGCCTAGGTCTAAAATTACATTAGCTGTATGATTTCCACTTCAGGTTGCTAGGTTCCACACTGCTCTGTTAGATGTGCCATTAATTTAAAGTGGGCTATAACCAATGCCCTTTCTTTTCCATATGTCCTGCTGCAGCTTCATGATGTTACTATTTCTATTCCTGAATAAAAACAACAAAGAACTGGGTCAAGTCCTCTTCAACAGCCCAAAGCTTTCCTGTTAAGCATATCACATGTGAAGGAGTCAACTACCCCCATTCCTAATTTTTTCCAACAATCACAAGATTTTCCTTAAGTTCTGAAGCCTAGCTGCAACTCTACAGACCCTGATTGAATTTTTCAAGATTTCATCCAAAGCCTCAGATTTTAGGAACCTACTGGGCATAGCGATGCTAAGGAATGAGGGCAGTTCTTTTGCCATATGCATCATTCATTCCCTCATGAAACAGATGCCATCAAGTATCAAGTTGTTCATATTTGTTTGTTAGCAATAATGGCTGCTTGTGGCTCAGTGAACTTCACCCCTTTGTCACAGGGTGAGAAACACTTGCTCTTAAGAAAAAGAAATATACTCCCATGTGCCTCTGTGCTGGTTTAAAGGTAAACCAGCAGGGGAAATGAACCCAACTCAAAAGAGAGATTATAAATCAGAATAACAATTTAATAAAATAATACAATAAGTACGATTATACAGACAAACAATTGGGTTTAACCCACAAAACCCAAATGTATAACCCAGCACCCTGGGGCATGAACAGAGTGGTGTTCTTTGGGCCCCTTGAGTCCAAAGTAAAAGGAGAGGGGAAAACCTTTGGTGAGAGTGCTGTTGCAGTCTGGTCAAGGGTGGTGATTGCAGTCCGGTTGAGAGTGATGGTTGCAGTCTGGTTGAAAAGTGGTGGTTGCAGTCCAGTTGAGAGTGGTGGTCTGCAGTCTTCCTCTGGATCCTATGAGTGGTTAAAAAAGTTCCAAGACTCCAAGATTATGTATCCTCCAGTTCAGGCAGGAATGCTCAGTACTTCCCTCAGGGTAGGGTGTTTCACAAAAGAGTGTGAGGACAAGAGCACCCTCCTATCTCACAGGCCTCTTAACACCCAGTTTATAGCCTGAGGAGTCAGGCTCTATGGGCAGATGGTGTAAATGGTTCATTGATACCAGTTTCTGGGAAATGGCATGGAAGGCTATAGAACACACAATTTTGGGATACACCCATACAGTGATGAACTGGTCCCAGCTGTTCTAACTAGGACAGCCTCAGAAGGAAGTAATGAATTAACAAGCCTATTTTTTCCTGCCACGGAACAGCTCATGTTTGCTAAGTTATAAGGCTGTGAAATGCTCTAACTGTCACTAAATCATTTCCAACACTTACATCAGCCATATTTTTCCTTGCTGCTGCCTCCCAGCCTGCCTCCCCCTGCTTTTTCAAAGGACTTTACCATAACTTCATGACCTCAAGATTATGGCTTCAACACAACAGTCTGCTACTGTTCTGACAACTCAGGACAAAGGACTAGTCCTCTCCACTCTTGAGGGTGGGAAAAAAGTGACTCTTCTTTATGTTAACGAATGTCAGACCTGGAGATCCTAAGTTCAAGTTCAGGAGAGTGATACAAGCTGAGATAACATTATCACTACAGCAAGAGGTTTGGATGTTTCACTGAACCTTATAGGCAAGTAGTTCTATATGGTAATTCAGCCATCTCACAGAAAATTACTTTGACTTGCCATGGGTCAGAACATTGCCACTGAAGGGTCTTGTTATTCAGCTTCTCTCTTACTTTGGAAATCTTTCCCAACAGCAACCCCTCTCAAAAAAAACTCACATGTATACAGACTGAGGAATCTTTTCACACCCCTGATGCATCTATAGGATGTTTCATGTCCTTATACCAAAATAATAATAATTTCCAGAAATATATTTTCCTTTCTGTGGCATATCTATTGTAGGATTCAGTAGATTTTGCACTGACTGCAAACCTTCTCACAACTTGTTACAAAACTGCTTCAAATATCCAAAAAGAGTAGTACAAGTTTGTTCCTTGGCAATCTCTAAGAGCATCTCTAAAAATATCTCTGCTCCCACAATCAAGCAGCTACCTAGAAACCTTTGCCAATCACTAAATGTTTTCCAAGCATCACTACCCACCTCTACACTCTCAGGCTATCTTCTTCTTCCTGGACCTGAAAAAGTAGAGGGTGTGAAGGCATGCTCCATCTACTTATATCCTAGCTGTAGATTGTGGGAGCTTGGAAATATCCTATATAGCCCTGATCTGAACACTGTGCTGGAACACAAATTGCAGTCTAAATAAGCAGATAAGTAATTAATCTCAAAGACCTTCCAATTCCTGATAATTAACCTCCTTTTATTCTTGCCTCACATATTTAGGAATTATATGACTAAACATTTCATTAAATATATAAACATTTAATATAATGCTTCATGCAACGCGCAGATTAAAACATTAGCTTAAAGGAACATTTTAAAATGTGGCCAGAATTTTGCACTTCTCTGGGTATTAAAAACTTTAAATTACTGGTGTTTATATTACCTATATACCAGTACTATGCTGCATATACAGTACACTATAAAGCTGTATAATGTGTTTCAGTAGGGAAGACTATAAAGCAGTAAATCAAACTGAAGAGACTTTCAGGAAATGGTCCATGTGCAGAAAAGGCACTTCACAACATGCTTGAAGGGCCTAACTCTTTTCTTTACTAGGGATCCGAAATGTTCCAGTTTTATCAAGTGGCAGCTGCAATAACAGTAACTTTTTACCTGCTTGCAACAGAAAATTCCCAATGTCTAAGAACACAAGTCAGATTTTTGGCAACTAAATTGTTACCAAATAAATAATATTTTGTGCCAATACAGAAAACAATTAAGCACAGTTGCAAACAAATAATATTGGTTTTCTGTGAAACTTCAGCTATGTGTAAATAGTTTTACACTGAGTTCATAAATAGCCTGTGAAATACAAGAGCTCTTGCTTATTTGAAGAGTTACGATACATGTAGTATGTAAGTGAAGCCTGACATGGAATCGGTTTTAAAGGGAATGGGGGGGTTGTTCTACGAGCTTTGGCAATATACGAGGAATGGCTTCAGGCTATAGGATTTCAGAATAAGAATGTCACAAGAGGCTTTCTGTCAGCTGGGGGAGGGGGGAGAGTGGAGTGTCTACTCTGAAATGTCTATTTAGCAGCAGAACTCCAGTGATCTTAAAAGACACAGAAGACATGCTGAAACAAGAGGAAAAAAGCCCACAACATTATTTTTTCAGTCCTTCTAGTTAGAGCCTGGTTCCACTTAAACCTTTGTTGCCAAACACCAATTTTTGAGGGTGCTGAAGCAGGCATATCCATACAGATTGAAATCTGCCAATTATACAATTGAACCATACTTGTACAATCTCAAACTGTAATCCTCATAATCAAAGACACACCAACCACAATTTGAAGACAAAGCAAAAGTGACAAACTGCTTTTTTCATAATGAAAAAACGGTGAAACTTAAGATGCCAGTTGTCCTGATACATTAAGAAGGGCTTGAACACCAAAAGCCCTGTAGGAGAAAATGGAAAGGACCGAGACTACTGAGTGTAGAGACCACCTCTGGGAGAAACAGCAGCATCTATAGGATCTAAGGAAGAGCATCAGCTGTGAGCAGGGACACAGAGTAATAAATCTAACCTGCAGGTTAGATAAATACCTATCAGACACTATTTAAGTATAGACAATTTTGTCTTGAGGAAAGCAGAGGAACTAAATGATTTTTGAAGTGTCCATCCAGCTCTACTTTGTTGTGTAGAAAATATACAATATTCTTAGGGTAAGCAACACATTTTTGCTGGGGATATTAAGCCATCACAGAAAGTAAACCAAAATAATCAGAGATTGGTATTAAACACATGAGAAATAGGTTATCTTCCACTTTTTTTTTTTTCCCAAAGTTCTTAACCTTTTCTCATTAGCAGCTCATGCCAGTCCTTGAAACAGGGTATTAAACTAGATGCCCTATTTGTCTAGCAAATCCATCTACTCCTTTAAAGATGTAACTAAGAATATAATATAGCTCATATCCTACTCAAGACCCAAAATAATTTAAGAAGTAATGGGCAAAAGCCTAAAGTGTATGGCAGGAAGCAACTCAGGCATGCATCAGTGATATCTGGTGCTTTCCTGACTAGAAAGAGCCTCGTCTGACACTCTCAGCACCACCAAAGTCTGTGGCGTGGCACTGGAACATGTTTCTTCTCACTTCTGAACTGGAATTCATCTGGAATGAAGAGAGTATGTTAGTGTCTGATTTACAAAAGTCATTTTTTCAAGGTTATTGAATGAAGAAATGTGCAGAGATAACTATGGAGAGAACATAGAGGCTTTGCTGGATCACGATCACATCAATGAACTACATTAAGGACCATTCCTTAGCAACTCGGCCTTCCATAAACACCTTTTCAGGGACTGAGGCACCGAGCCTGCCCTCGCTCACAGCGCTCTGCTCACACCGCAGCTGTTAACAAGCGCGTTCTCCAGCCGCCCGTGCTCCCAGGGGAGCCTTGCGAAACGCCGGGAAGGCCGCTGGCTGCTCGGGCCTGCCCAGGACAACACCTCCCGCCAGCGCAGGCCCGGCAGGACACGGGCCGGGAGAAGCTTCCAGTGTCCTGGCCGGCGGCGGCCCGGCCAGGCGCCGGCTGTCCTCAAGAGAGCGCAGAGCTGGCACACACCTCGAAGGAAAGCCGCGAGGGACCGGGGGGCTCAGGCACACCGGGCACACGCGGCCAAAGGGATGCTGGGATAGGACACCGCCCCCCACACGACCCCCCGCGCCCCCGCGATCCCGGCACGGGCCGCCGCGTTCCGGGAAGCCCCGACCCTTCTCTGGACACGCCCGCTCTGCCGACGTCACGGCTCCCGTTGACCAATGGCAGCGCAGAGAGGAGGAGGGGGCGGGCGGGACGCGCGGGGGCCGGGGCGGGGCCGGAGCGTGGCCGGTCGCGGGGCCGCGCGTGCGGGACGGCGGCGGGATGGCGCGAGGCGGCCCGGCCACCGTGTAGGGGCAGCGGTCGGGGGGCGCGAGCGGCGCCGGGTAAGGGCCGGGGGTCCGGTCAGCGCGGTTATCCCGTCCCTTCCCATTCCCTCCCCTCCGGGCCCTCAGCGCCCTCGCCCTGAGGGGCGTCCGCTGCCGGGGGCCGCACGCCGCGCGCGGGAGCACCGGGGCGTTCGTCCAGGGCTGGCAGGGATTCAGGCCGGGATCTGTGGCGGAGGCGGTCGGCCCTTGCGCCGCTCGTTCCCCGGGCCGATCGCCAGCCGTGCCCCGCGGCCGTGTCCCGCCTCGTCCCGCCTCCTCTCGGAGCGCCGGCGGAGCTGCCCGGCGGTGACGCTCCGAACGCGACACGACCTCGCCCGGGCGTGCGTCGAGTCCCCCGCGGAGCCGCTGCCGGGGGTCCCGTCCGCGGGAGGAGGTCAGGCCGAAGGGTGTCTGGGCTCTCCCCCGGTGCGGAGTGGCGAGTGCCGGCGCTCTGCGCTGACAGGGGGGCCGCGACCGTCGCTGTGCTCGCGTCTGTCGGGCACTCTCGGCTCCCTGATAAGCTCGGCCGCGCTATCGGCGGGCATTTCCTTGATGGAAAGATTTGCGTTTTGTTGCCTTCACCACAAGAGGTTTGCTCTTGTTGCCTGTGGATGAGAAGGTAGGAAACTGCTGGCCTTGAAAGAGTCGCACGCTTGATTTTACTGCTGGTCCAGTAGTGATTCCCTGAGGAATTAGGGAGGAGCGGGTGGGTGCAGTGGTCAGTCTCGGTCCTCTAGTAATTTCCAGCGTGCTCCGGAGCTCCAGTCATCCCTGTAGTAGGGTTCGGATGCTTTCCCTAGAGAAAACAGGCGTCATTATTTTCTTCTCTCAGATGATGAAACTGAGGCACAAAGGAAAGCGGTCTGCCAAGTGTGTTGGCAGTGCAGAGGAGAATAAATACCAGTCTCAGTTTTCATCCTTGTGTTAGGCTGACTAGGAGTTTGCCAGCTAGTGGCTTCTTGTTACTTCTGAGGCATTTCTGAAGGAGAAACCTGGGAGTAGAATTATGTGGGATTATAGTTTTGTCATTGGTGATCTGTCCTGTTACTAGGAGGGGGGAAAAAAGAGGGGGATCCACAACTTGAAGAAACTGGATAGTTTTGGGAGGTAATGGTCTTTTTTCTTTCACTCTCTTTTTTATAAAAACATAAAATTTCTCTTCTTATATACTGTTACTTTTAGAGGAATATTTATGTAAAAGATATCTCTAGAACATCTAACTTCTGAACTCAAGAGATTTTTAATCTGTTATGTTGATGTATCACAATAAGAATGTAAGAGTGGGTGACGAAATTTTGAGATTACTTCCTAGAAGTTGAGCCCTAGAAGTAATTATTTGAATCTTGTTTACATGTCTAGAAATGTGATAGCTTCAAGTAAAGCCAATACATAAATATTTTTGGCTGTGGGGGGAAGATACATGCATATCCATGAGTACATAAAATGCAGATACACCATTTCCTGTGTTGCTTGTCTGGAGGATTAGCACTAGCACAATTACATGAAAATAAATAAACTTGGCCATTTTTTTAGTAATGATTTTTTTATTAGCAAGAACTGTCTAAATTAGAGAACCAGCATTGGTGATGATTATGTTTGACTTCAAGATGAGTGCATGGAATGCTAAAACATTATTTTGTATAAATTAGTTTGATTTTTGGACTAAAGCTACTCATTAGCTTTGAAAAAATCCTGAAGTATTTCAGAGAGAATTATTTACAGTTTTAAGAAAATACCAGGAAGAACTTAATTATTGCAAGCAAATATTTGGTTCCTCTAACTAGATATTTCAGTAATTTTAATCTGTGTCCCTTTTTTGTTTTTCTTATTTTCTCTTCATTTTTTATTCTGAGTGTTATACTAAAACCCCAGAGGTAGGGAGAAGCCTCCTTCTAGAGACAAAGGAATGAGTAATGTAGAGAAAATACATACCTATAGACTGAAAGGGACAGAGATAATTACTTTCTCATAGAGAGATTTTAAATATGAGAATGAATTTCAGAATATTCTGTACCTATAAGGAATGTTATGTAATATTTTCAAGTGCTTCTCTTAGAGGTGTTTGGTGTTTTTTGAGCCTCATAAAGATTTCCAAGAAGGAAGTAAGCTTGGAGGAAGGAAGGAAGGAAGGAAGCTTGCAGATGAAATACTCTTAATTAGAAAGGAGTTACTGTTGAAGTAATCAAAATTCCTTCAGAATAGCTACAGCTTTTAGATGGACTTTAAGTATCTGTCTGGCTTATTGTAAAACCTCAAGCTGTAGCTACTTTGTGCAGTATCACTGGCCCTATCTGCCTGAGCTGTGTGGATTCTTAGTGAGAGATTACCACTTGAAGCTCTAAACTTTGCTCTTAATTTTTTTGTGGAATTTCTGTAAATCCATTTGCCAGCAACCTTTGGTCTTCCATGATTTACGTGGTGATGAGCCTTAACAGACTGAACACCTTCCTGTGGGGGTTGTGGTGTTATCTGAACTTCCTGACTTGCAAGCCGGCTTTGCTGGCAAGTACATATTTTGGCTACAGTCTCTCAAGCTGACATTGTCATTTGCAGGTCATTTGGAAAGTAATTGTCACCTCTCTGAAACGGAGAGGTGATAGACAACTGTATTCATTTTGGGGTAGTTCTCATGATTTATGAAATAAGATTAATTTTTAAGACTTCTCTCTTGCTCAGAGAAAGTAATAATACCTGTTTTGGATGAATGCCTGACACTTCTTCAAAAACAGGTCACAGGTTAATTATAAAACGCAACACTGTTGCTACTTTGTGCATATGAAGCTTGGCTTTAGGGTCGTTCTTAGTTTTTCATAGGACACTGCCTGAAGTATCAGCTTAAGGTTCAGGCATAAAGGCTTAGTGCTTTCCTTTCAAAGTGGTTTCAGGATGTGAAGAAGAATAATAGAAGTTCCATATGATTTAGAGTTTAAATGGGGTGATCTCATAGCATATAAGTTTTGTAAGTCTGTCTTTACCGAAGTAATCAGAGCGTTTTAACAGGTTTTCTTCCTCTATGAGATTACTTATGTTGTGAGTTAAGGACTGTTACCGACAGCATTTCTAAATTGACTGTGTTGGTTTTACTCTGTAGTATTTTGATGCACTTTGATCCCTTGCCACTTAGGCAGACTAAACTGAGAATAACTTGACAGACTTCAAGCATCAGTTTCTTTCGCTGTCTCCCTTTTGTCTTCACCTAGTGATGCACAACAACTGCATAGTGTACATAAGTGTTGATTTGGCTTTTTGGTTTTTTGGGGTATTTTTTATGAAACGCATCTGAACTGACTAGGTGCTTCAGTGTTAGTTCAGCATCAGGTTCAATTTGCACCTTAGATTCCTAATAGCTATACCAGCTTTGGGCTCTGCATAATGAGTGAAAGAAACTATTGAGTTTTCTGTTGTCTAAACTAACGGCTTTGACTTAAAGTAGTTGATGGTGAACAATTAGTGATTAACATTTCTGTTGAATGATGGCACTGTCTTTTAAAGTTTGGGTTGGCTTATATGCAGGGTTTCTTTGCTTTAGCATTTTTACATGCTCAGATAAGAAAATGCTACTTTGCAGAGAAGCATCTTCCTCATTCTAATGTGAAGTATGGGTCCTTGTTTTGTTAGTTACGAGCCCCACCATTTTTTTTTCGTTTTTTTTACAGCCTTCATGTAGGCTAGATGGTTGGAGGTGTCTAGTGTAATTCTGGTTCTTTCCCCTAGAACTAAATTATTAAAGTAGCATACATTAGAAGGGATTGTAATAGACCCTTTGTGGGCTGGGAGGTGTGTAGCTTCAGTCTTCTTCAAACCGTATTGATCAGCGGAGGAGGGGAGAAGTAAAATACGTCAGAATAGCCTAAAGCAGATATATACTGAATTGTAGCATGATTTTGACACTATAGTTGCAACTGCTTGGTTCCCATACTGTAGGTGGGTGGGCTTTCCACTTAACTCTCCTTTACAGATGATGAAGCATGAGTCTCGGTTCTCTTGAGTTTTAGGAGCTGAATGCAGTACCACAATTAAGTACCGTAACCTATGGAGAGTTCATTGCTCCCTCAAAACAGGTGCTAAATTTCCAAAGTGCAAGGTAGTGTAGAGATTTGGACTTAAACCTCTCAGATGTGAATTAATCTGCTCAGGACAACTGAAATGTAGTATTCCAAGCCTGGAAAACAGTTGAATACAGAAATGGCATTTACTTTAGAGGATAGTAATTTTATTTAAATTTCCTATGAAAAACATCATACTGTAGGACAAAATCTGTGATGATTCCCTGTTATTGTTTACTTCTGATGACTGTTGCTTTTTATTTATTTTCAGTTGCTTTGCAGGTTTGTTTTTTTTTTGCTAACCTGAGCCATACTTAATAACTGCTGGTGTGAAAATCATTGAATAGTTTTGTGGAAATATTGTTTAATCCGAGTAAATAATGACTGAAAAGAAAACCAGTAACTTTGCAGTGATTTAATACTTAGTTTGGCTGACACTGCCATTATTCTAATGTGGTGTGCCAGATGACACCAAATGGGAGACAACTGTTGTATTGAACATCATTTAAAAAATTTTCCTTTTTACCTTTTTACATGTTTCGTTCTTTCCCCTTCAGTGTGGAAGGTGCTTCTGCTGTTGTTTTGTGACTGTTGGCAATTAGCAGCGAAGTGGAGCTGCTGCTTCTTTCCACCTACCTTGTAGTTGCCCTCAGGATTCTGATGAATTTCAGATCTTCCCCAACTCAAATTGTCCTACTTAAATAGTTTTAAATGAGTTTTGCTTAAAGTGACAGAGCCTGAGGTCTATCCATAATAGAGCTCAACAAACTTTAGGTAGGAAGCAGTATTCTGATAAGTGTTAGTGTAAGTCAAGATCCTAAAGTAGATTCCTATGTGCTGGTTTAGTGACTTAAACTAAAACTCTTTGGAGTTGGGTTGAATTTACCATGCAAATTTATACAAATTTATGAAATTAATTGGGATTTTAAAATGCAGAAATGCATGTGTGGGTAGAAACCTTATTTTTCAGATATTGGAGATATTACGTCCAAAATAAGCAAAAATCAATTGGTGTAGTTATTTTACTGTACACTTGTAATAAATATCCTAAGATGTATTGCATTTAAAGCTGTATAATGGTTCTGTATCCAGCCCAGTGAGAGTACTTGAGTGGAACATAGGAAAAATTAATAGCTTTTTGATTCTCAGTTCTGTAAAACTACAGTCTGATTATAAATGTCTTGTTATTTAGTCAAAAAAACAAACCAGCAAACTTCTAGTGACAAATATAAATGCTTGTTAATATGATTAATAATAATGTCAATTCTTTCAATCAGCAATGCTTCTAGTATAAAGTTTCTCTGTAGGAAATATTGGTGGGCTTTGAGTAATGGACTTGCAAGAATAGATGCAAGTAAAGATACTGCTGGGTGATTCCAATGAGTTTTTAGTTCTTACTGAAAGACGTCTAGGTTGGTAAACCCTACAAAGATGCTGCTATAAGTGTTTGAGATTGGCTTCCATTTCGTTGTTGTTCCTGTGAATAGGGATTTGCCTTACATTACATTGTTCATCCTGATTTGAAAAAAAAAAAAGAAAGCTTGTGTTGATGTATGAGGTTTCGGCTTGGTGTGGGTATATCCATGCTTAAACGTGTTGTCTAGTTTTACTGATCTGTGTGAAATGCCTTGTGTCTTTCTGTCACTGTTAAAGAGTAAATTACATGCAATCAAAGCAAAGGAGTGTTTACTATCATAAATGGCAGTTTCTTTTTTCTTCTGATAATAGTAAATGTAGCTTATAAATTTTCCTGTCTAGAGAATACTATGAAATACCTTTAAACATTTTAGTGAGTTGCCTTTTACAGAGGGATAAAGCTCAGAATACTAGTTTCCAAAGAAGCTGTCAGGTTAGTGAAAAATAAAACTGCAGAAACCAGGTTGCTATAGGCAATCTCATCTCAAATCTTAGTAAACCTAGAAAGTCTATGTTTAGTTTCTAGCTGTATGAACAGTATGAAGACTGCTTCTAGAAATCAGCTAGTGTACTAAGTATCCTATTTAACTAAGCCAATCTACCTGTTCTTGTAAAGGTATGTAAGTACGGCTAAAAATAAAATAGCTCATCTGCTTAGTGAGAATGATCACTTGCTGTTAGTAGCTTAGGGCTGCTTTACAACTGCAAGTTGAGAAAACCAGAACAGACTTTGTGGCTTCAAAACAACTGGGGTGGAAGCTGCTGTGTGAATGCTTTGGTTCCCCTAAACTGTTTTATAGATTTGTCGAAACTGAGAATGAGTGAGCTCTGCTGAAATATAAAAATAAATAAGATGTTATAAAAAGCTTCCCAACTTCTGAGGAATTATGAACTCCCTTGTAAGGTTTTAAAGAAATAATTATTGCTTTTTCTATAGTAGACAGCAGTTTTTGATATGGAACCTATTTTAAGTCACTCTTGTGAGTGAGATACATGGTTTTGTGATGAGTTGTTCTGAACCTTGTCCAAAGCCCTTGAAAGCTAGGTGAGTATGGTAACCATAACCAATTTCATAGGGATATATTTTAAAACCTGAACCCACAGTGTTATGCTCTGTATTCTAACTGAACCTCCCATGGAAGTACCAGTAAAGTTTGTTTTCATATACAACATGAAAACCTTAAGCTTATACATTTCTTAAATTTGTACCTGATGAGGCTTTAAACTGCGTCAGTTGTCTTAAGTAGATATTTAATTTTGTTTTAGCAGTGAGGGAAATGAAAACAATATGCCCATTCTTTCTCTAGAGTGAGAAGATACAAACTCTTTCAGGAAAGTAAATATGCATAGGTGAGAAATTATCTTAAAGCAAATGCAAATCTGAATTTGACATTGATCTAATCTAAAGAGTAATAGTTTAAATTTAAATATATATATATGTATATCTCTCTGTTACAGGAATTCCATGCAGCATGTTTTCTGGGTGGAACTGCGTGGCCTATGGACTCTATCTGCTGCTGAATATTTGTTCTCTTGAAGGTAAGAGTTCTGTTTTTCAAACACAAGAGACTTGTAGAACTTCTTAAATCAGATATTTGAAGAACATACTTGTTTTTGTCTAGATACTTGTGGGATGGGGACAGAAAGCAAGGTGTATTAGGACACCTGCTGTTCTTCTAATGCTAGTCCACCACAGCAAAGGTCCACACTTACCCTGATTTTTCTGTTTTAACTTTCTTAACAGGAAATACCTTTTTATTGCAAGAGTAACTTCAAGAGTAATAACTTCTTCCTTCAAAACATATAAACATTCAACCCTAGACTCTCCTCTCTCTAAATGCCCTTGTTTATGAATAGAGCTTTTCTTGTTTGGTAAAATGCTTTTGCAAAGCCTAAGGAACACTGCACTGGTTTTGCCCCTTAGATCTGCTTGGTGGTTTACTAATGCATTTCAGTTTTATAACTATCAAGTACTACTCAACTTCCTGCTTAGACATGTGTAGTATTTTTAACATTACACTAGCAGTGTATCAGCAGTATTGATTATGGAATGCTCTGTAGTTTTTAAAAAAGGTTAAATTCTTTTTTTCTTTTTAGCTTCAGGTGGACTTGTGCAGTCATGTGGTCACATCATCCCGGAATCTCCTGTATTGGCCCTTGGTTCCAATTTCACAGCATTATGCATTCTGAATGAGAGTTGTCTTGACTTTGGCAATATCTATGCTAGTCAAATTATCTGGAAAATTAAAAATAGAGTGGTACCTAAAGAACAATATCGTGAAATAAACAGAACAGTTTCCAGTGTCACATTTAATGACACTTCTTCACTAGCTACTCCTCTGACATGCAACATTTTAGCAGATGGACAGATTGAACAGAACATTTATGGAATTACAGTTACAGTCGGTTGTGAGTACCATTTTTTTTCATGTTACTCTGGTCTTTTGAGAAACAGGGGAAAATGAGAACAATGAAAAGTGTGCATTTCTTGATACACTTATTTTCATTCCCTCAGTTCCTGGATAATTGTAGAAAAATAGTGTCAAATTACATGACAGCAAAGCTGGTAAATATGCACCAAATAAAGTTTTCTAAAAAGTGGAAAATACTCAGCATTTTCAGTGTTTGAATCGGATGAAAATAGAACAACAGAAAAACCTTCAAGCAGGAAGATTTGAATTACAGAACTAAGATGTGGATTTAACAGAAATAGATCCTAGGAAATTTGCTTTTCCTTACTTCTTCTTCTGTGTCAGTGTTGATTTTGAATTTTGAAATTAATGTTTTCTTCACTAATGGATTGAGAAATACTTAGTCCAAGTAATATTACTTGTATTACTTTACCTGTAAACATAAGGAAATACTTGTAACTCATTATAAACTTCCCTTGTTCTAGAATGATAGTACTTGTGTAGTTCTGAGCAAATGTTCCTTGAGACAAGACTGAGGTCTTCAGAAAGTGGCATGAAAAACTTAATATGCTACTTCTTAATTACTTGGTATTTTGCTTATGGAATAAGTGTTCAAATGTCCTACATATCGTATGATATGGCTGATGAATTATGTTGTCTCCTGGTGTTGGCAAAAGGTACTGCAGTTATTGAATGGTCCACTGGCTTGAGTTCACAATTTAGACTAATGTGGTTTTAGCATGACTTAAAAAGTACTTTCACAGAAAAGTAATGTTTCCTATTTTAACTTCTGAGGAGTAAATATTTCACTGGAAAAGATGTGACAGATAAAACATATGGAAAGGTGAGGACAGATAAATTATGATAAACTGAAGGACAGTACAGATGACATTCTACACTTGTAACTCACATTATGCATCTTGACATGCATTTGTATTTAAAGCTATTGTATTTTGATTTCAGTTAAAGAAGAACTAAATAATGAGGCTAACAACAGGTTTGAGAAGAATACAATATAAGTTTAAGAAGGAAAGCAAGTAGTTTTGCTGCACTCTGAAGAAGTTTCTTACACAGTACAGTGCACTGATGAAGATCCCTAATCTTCTCGCATGCATTTGCAGCTAAAGCATCCTGTATGAAGTAAAATATATTTAGATGAGAATTGGTTGATATCAGATTTTCTGCTTCAGAATGAGAAATCTTTGTCCTTCCTTGCTGGCAGGTGCTTGTTCCTTATACAGCCTACTGTTTTTCAAAGCAGCTGGTTAAGCTTCTTGACTTTGATTGCTGGATCATATCTTAGCACTCTTTTGCCACCTCCTTTAGAAATCAAATTGAGTAAATACTTCTGATGTTCACTGAAATTGCCCTAATGGAACACTTTGAATGATTCTTACTGGGTTGAAGTGTGTGTATAGATTAATTATTGCTAACTTTCTGTACAGTGCCCCCAGAGAAGCCCAAGAACTTAAGTTGCATTGTGCATCAGGTGTCAAAACTCACAAATCCTATGACTTGTACCTGGAACCCTGGAAGGCATACATTCCTGGATACTCAGTTCAGATTAAGATACAGGTGGTAAGTAGCCCTCTATAGAATATCTGAATAGTTGTGAAGAATATTTGTAGGCTAAGCCAAACTTCCTTGAAATTCCTTGATGCTTTGGAAAAGTTCTTAGCATTTAAGTCCAGTTTTCTGAAGCATTGTTATCTGTCTGGTTTGAGGGGAAAGGGAAGAGTTAAAGAAGTTGTCATTGAAAATAATTCTAAGTCAGACATGAAATTTGTTGCTGCACTTATTTTAGAGTAACAACAATCTCATGGTTTTCCATTCTTCAAATACATGATAAGTGTGGCTTGACTACAGTATGCCTAATAAAAGGTGGCTGTACCCAAATTATATATTTTTCATTTTTCTGAGTTGACTGTTCTGTCCCATTCTAAACAAGTAGAAGAGGTCCCTGCCCATTGTAGGAGGATCAGACTAGGTAACCTTTACAGGTCCCTTCCACTCCAGACCATTCTATGATTCTAAGTAGAGAAACCAACATATAGTGACTGAATTTTGCAGATGTATTATCTACTCTGCACTTCGTAAGAATCGTGGACAAACACTATTCTGAATTGATCCTAACATGAAAGCTTCAGCAAAGTATTTCTACTGTGAAAGCAAATTAAGTATTTTTCGAACTCTTCAAATGGTCTCTTGTAGTTTAAAATGGATTGAGCGGAATTGTTGCTCTGCTCTGGAAACAAGAGTGACTGCCTTCAGCTTTCCATCCACCCAGTTCTGCTAAAGTGTTGTGGTAACAGTTGTGGTAGAAAGTATGCACAGATAGAAAACCTTAATGCTTTGCAAATCTCCTGATGCCCTAGAATTATCTACTGTTAATGTGGTGAACAGAAATTGTGTTGCACCTCTAACACTGTACTCTTGATGGGTATACAGGTAGTACTGGCTACATTCCTTAATGCATAAATATGCTTCTATTTAGTAGCCATGTTGCTTTTGATTAGTTGTATCAGTTCTGGATCTTTATCTTTTTAAGCTAAATCAGGTTTTTATACAACTTTAATTAAAATACTGTGGCTTGTGCTTTTGAAGGTATGTGACTGGAAGCCAAGAGATTTTATTCTGGTTTCAATTCTAATGCAATTATGCATTTGTGGCTGAACAAGCCATTCTCATATGTTTACTTTTTCTTCTCACCCCTCTGCTTACAGAGATAAGACATAGGGGTGGTAGAGGGGAAACATACAAAATAAACCGATTGATCGCTCTGATCTACTTTAAAATATCTCTAAAGCAAACCAAACTTACTGCTTTGTACCTTGTTTTTCCTTCTCTTATTTAGGCCACGAGAGAATTTTCCCGACTGTATACCAAAAGATGTAAACAATTCTTGTACAATTCCTGATGTTCAGTTCTTTGTTAACCTGGAGATCTGGGTAGAAGCAGCAAATGCTCTTGGGAAGGCTGAATCTGATCCCCTTGTTCTTGATCCCATTGATATTGGTAACTATATACCTGTTAAAGCTTTAATAGTACATTGCTGCTTCTGTGAATATTGGTGAATTAGTATGTTAATGTTTCTTCACTATAAAAATTAACACTGCAAAAATGTTGTTGACTAGAATTTGAACTGTGCTGGGCAAAGGTAGGGGCAGAGAGATTTCATCACAATTCAGATAGTAAGTTCGTGTTGAGTAGTCTGCTTTAGAAAATAACGTGAAGTAGCAGGCATTTGAGCTTCTGAAAGGCTTTAATGGTAGTGTTGCAATAGAGTGTACCAGCTCCTAAAATCATTGTAAAATACAGCTGTGGAGCTGACTCTGACTTCTTCTCTTCTAGTTCAACCACTGCCTCCCCACAATATAACAGTCAACTCAGGAATACTGCCAACTGTCCTGAAGCTTTCCTGGGAGAATCGTATTTCATCTGCTGTGATGAAGCTGAAATTCAATATTCGCTATAGGATCACTGGTGACACAAACTGGATGGAGGTAATACCATTTATGTCCCTTACCACTCTTCTAGTGTTACCCAGCCATCTGTCAAACTGCAGAAGTTTCCTCACTGTTGCAGTTCAGAGCATTCACTTTTATGTCTTTACATCTTATATGCCTACCCATGGTAGTTTATCTAGCCTGTTCATGAGGGCTGTGAACTAGCAGTTTTTTGGCACACTGTGAGTACAGTGACCTTCTCTGTGGGCTTCTCTGCTGTCCTCCCTATCACAGTGCAGTATGTTTATTTTGAATTTTTTTCTACATATGCAACATACAGAACATTCAGAAGTTTCTGCTTCCCATGCACTGCAAAAACAGTGATCTAAATGTCATTTAGAGCTTGGGTAAACACTACCATTCTGGAATGCTTTTTTGAACTTACTGTACCTGCATTAGAGCTGCAATAACCCCAAGCAGTGGTACAGCCTTGGGGCAGAGTGGTTAGAAAGCTGCTTGGCAGAAAAGGACCTGGGAGTGCTGGTCGACAGCAGCTGAACATGAGCCAACAGTGTGCCCAGGTGGCCAAGAAGGCCAATGGCATCTTAGCTTGGGTCTGAAATAATATGGCCAGCAGGACCAGGACAGTGAGTGTCTCCATGTACTCAGCACTGGTGAGGCTGCACCTTGAATCTTGTGTTTAGTTCTTGGCCCCTCACTACAAGAAACACGTTGAGGTGCTGGGGAGTGTCCAGAGAAGGGCAGTGAAGCTGGTGAAGGGTACTCAGCCTGGAGAAAAGGAGGCTCAGGGGAGACCATATCACATTCTACAACTACCAAAAAAGAGGTTGTAGCGAGGTCAGCGTCAGTCTCTTCTCATGAGTAAGAAATGTTAGGACAAGAAGAAATGGCTTTGAGTTGTGCCAGGGCAGTTTAGATTGGATGTGAGGAAGAATTTCTTCATGGAAAGGGTTGTCAAGCATTGGCACAGGCTGCCCAGGGAAGTTGTAGAGTCACCATCCAAGGAACTGTTTGGAAAGTGTCTAGATGTGGCATTTAGGGACACGGTTCAGTAGTGGACTTAGCAGTGATAGGTATATGGTTAGCCTCAATGATCTCTTCCATCCTAAATGATTATGTAATTCTGTAAATCTGGCTGCCCTGCATACGTTCCTTAAGTGTTTTGCAGTCAAGGAACAGGAAAAGAGTAAGGAATATGCCTTGCCTTATTACCATCATCAAGGTCTGTGGTGGTTTTTTTTCTTCTTTTTAATAGCTTCTCAGTTTTTCCTTACTTTTGGCCTTCTATCAGAGCAGCAGTATTCCAGAAATGCTCTTTTTTTTCCAAGATCTTGTTTCAGTGCAGAGGCCTGAAAATATTCTGAATTCCATGACTGTTTGGAAGGAAATCTGCTTCTGATTTTACCAAAATACTATATTTGAAGCAGGTGGCATAACTCAGCTGCCCTTGTGACTAATGTGGCTTTAGATGCAGAGACTATTTATTAAGATCACCTGTATTGATATTTTAAAGAGCACTGACCTGCACAATGTAGTCTGCAGCTCCAGGATCTGTGGATATTTTGTCTTTATAGGACAATAGGGCAAGTTCTTTTAACTTGTCTTGCCCTTTTAACATGTGCACAAGACCATTGAAATAGTAACTTTTAAATTAGCTGAACTTGCTTAGCTGTGGTAAATTTTGACTATCGTGGTAATTCTTTGCTCTCAAGATTCACCTCTTAAGTGTCCTGCATTTATGTTTTATCTGCAGTTATTCCTCTTGTAGGGTTCCTCACTATAAAAACATTGTTGCAAATGGAGTAACATGTGACAGAGTCAGTGTGTATGTATGTACCTACTTGTGTCTATTTACATCACACCTGTTTTCATACATAGACAGTAAGGTTATTTTTCTGGCATTCAGTTGCTCACCTAAGATAAACAGAAGAGCCTATGAAAATAAACTAATTTATTAGCAAAAGTATAAACTACTTCAGAATTATTTTCACTGTCAGTTAAAAAACACTGTTCTGTGTCAGTGGAAGCAATGATCCTAGCCTCTTTAGCTTTATAGAAGGTTTCTAGCAATCAATAATTTTGCAATCAATTATTAAGCAGATAACCTAGCGAAGTTCTGAAATGTGAGACAGGGTATTACAGATCAGTAAGTAGCAGAATTAGAATTATATGAGAAGGAAGGAGAGAGGGATATATAAGCTAAAATAACAGAATATGAGAGATTGTCCTGAGGTAGGTGCTTAACTGTTCTAGTGTATGTATGTTGTTATACCTGGTAAAGACACACAACTCTGACTGAATCTTTGTCAAACGATGGTGGAGAATTGAAGCTTTTGGAAATAAGAGGGGAGGAAAACTGTTGTTTGTTATAGGCGTGTATGCAGTGGGGAGCCCTACTGGATGACAGTTGTAGTAGCACACAACTCAGCTTTACAGTATTTTGATCGGTGCCTTTAAAATCTTTCTTCCATGTATAGATTCCTTCTGAAGATACAGCTTCCCCAAGAACTTCATTCAGTGTTCAAGGGCTCCAGCCCTTCACAGAGTATGTCTTTTCCATTCGTTGCATGAAGGAAGATGGAGTGGGCTACTGGAGTGACTGGAGTGAAGAAAAGACTGGAATCACTACTGAAGATAGTAAGTAATATATGAAAGTAGGTCACTGACTTTCAAAGTGTGTGAGTGTTCAGCATTTTGGCAATAGCCAGCTGAAGTTGTGTATCCTCGCTTGAGTTTCTTGATTAGACATGCAACAAAGCTCTCCTGAGTTGCTTTCAGCACTGACTGACTTGACCCGTGCATTCCAAGGAGCATAAGAATAGTTTCCCATTAAGCCAGTCTAGCGGTGCTTCCTGAAAACAGCTGAAATGGGAGGTAGGGAAGAAACTTTCTTCACAGAAAACTTCTGTGTCTTCTAGAGGAAGTCTTCTAGAGGAGATGTAGGCTTTATGCTTGTTTTTTTATTCTGAAGGTTATCCTCTGTAACAAAAGTTATTCTGCCTATTAGGAAGTGTTTTATTGGTAGACATACTGCCTTAGTTTGTGAACAACATGATGTTTAGGACACCAGTAGATAAAGTTGTAGTTGAACAAGCATCAACAATTATGAAACAGAAGATTTTACTCACATAGGATGCATAGACTTCTTCACAAACTTAGTAAAACAATGATACAAAATAATGTGCATATAGTAAGTGTAGCCTCTTGTGCACCAAAGCATCTAAATAAAACATTCTTATTTACTTTTAACTTTTCCTAAGATTTTCTGCATCTGTAACACTTTCTTGCTTATTAGTCACCTACAGCTGTCTCTGCGCTGTCTTGTACTCACTGTTTACATTATACACATAGTAATCAAGAGTCCTGCTGCTCATCACTGATATGGTTGTCACTGTGAGAGGCATAAGAAAGGGAATGCCATCTATAAAAGTCATCTCAGTTTAAGCAAGATTGAGTTTATGTGGAAGATAGTTTTATTTTGTTTATAATTAATCACAAAATTCAGTTTCCTTTGTGTTCCTTCTGGATGATGTACCATTGGAGTTGTTGTTTTATAGATCTGACTTGTAATATCCCGTTCCTTTCAGTAGGGGTGAACACTGCTTGCTATGGTCATAATTTAATGAGGAAAAGTTCTTACCAACTTCATACTTAAGCTCTTTGGGGGCAGTATTTGAATCGTGTTTAGTCTTTCACAAAACGACTTTGCAAGCAGGATACATACAATTTCAAAGTGTAAACATTAAAGATACACAAAAGGTAGCAAACCACTAGGTTTAAAGTTCACAGCCCTGTTTAAAAAAAAAAGCTGCTTAAGAGTATCAGTCAAGCCTCAACTTTCAGTGCTTTGTGGAACAAATCCTCAGCATTGTAAAACTGTTGCCATACAGTAAATCTGTTCATGCTACAACCAGCTCACCAACTTGCCTGGCCTTTCACTACTTGCAGTGCTTCAGTCAGCTGTTATGACATTGTCTGTTTACATTGAACTGCATCTTCTGCAGGTGTGCTACCTCAGCCTGGTCATATTCGTATTCCTTCAGGACAGTGGCACAGAGACTGCACTCACTGTCTTCTAAGATGTGTGTCCACTGCATTCCACAGCACATTTTTTAACTTCATTGATTGCTCTGAGTTGCTCATGAACACACTCATTGCTTGAAATGTACCATGGCATTAAAGTAACTACAGCTTGCTGTGTTATGAATTCAATAGACTTCTCAATTCATGGAAATCACTGCAGTATGTCCCCACTAGAGTGGCTCTCCCTCAAGCTTGTGCTTGAGTACAGAGATTGTACCTTCCGTCACTGAGTTGTGCTAAAACCATTAGTTGAGTATATTTTTGTTACTGATGTTGTTTAGCTGTTTTGTTTTGCATCATTTAGTGATTTAGCGATTGTGTCAAGCAACTGGAAACTCGTATGAAGTATAAAGTTGCACAACAATAACTGAGCAGTAAAATCACATTAAAATCACACCCATGCATTTGTTACTGTGTGAAAAATCCTCTTATCAAATAGTAATTTCTTACATTTTTCCATTAACAGAACAAAATTACATGCAGCATATATTGAAACACAACCTAGACCTATGCATTTGGCCTTTTAATTTGCTTTCAGTATAAAACCCCCACACTTTCATCAAGAACTTAGCTTTCTGTGGTCTGTTTTCATTTTGTCATTCATCTTAGTAATCTGCATAGTCTGAACTGGAACTAATTCAACATCTATAATAGATGTTTGAAATGTTTTTGAACCTGTATTGGTGTCAGAACACCCTACATTGTCTGGTTTGTTGCTAAAGGTAAAATGAATTAATTTCAGTGTGCAGTAAGCTGTTGAATACCTGTGTCATTAGTTGTGATACTCCCAAATCTTCGTTCGTGAAGCCCAGCCATGATGAGTTGTGATACATTGTAAATGAAAATACAGTGGTAGAAAAGCATTTTAACTAACTGTCATAACTAGCCTTCCTAATGACAATAGGATAGTCACACTTTTCCTACATTGCTTACTAATCAGATCGCACTTTGTACTATTATAGGAATAAGTTGACAGTAGGATAATTTCCTATTCTGAGTTCACTTATGGACAGCTTAAGAGGTGTGGTCACCTCTTGCAAATGCCTAGATACCCTCGAAAATTTATAGGATAGTGGGATAACTTTAATTAAAAAGGAGGTTATGAAGTCCATAGTTTTGTGATTCTTTTTCTACCCAGTGTCAAGCTTAGACAAGGGACTCCAGGTTGCAATTTTGGCAAAACTAAACCAAAAGTTTGTTAATATATTTTTATTTTTGAATTGCAAAGACTAAACGAGAAACAAGCAGACACTGGACACTTAAATTACTTATATGGTTGTTATTGCCCTTAGTCAAATTAGAAAATTGACTTCTGAATACTGTGCTTTGTCTATGACTGTTAGACCCACATCCCAGAAGGTTCCACATCTGCTTGCCCTCTGCATTCAGAGATTTGGTGTTTGTCTCAGTAGCAAGCTACCAAGATACAGGCATGTTTACCCTACTGTTTTGAGGAAGGTACACCTCTCTGTTTTTCATGTGGTTTTATCCAAGTGTTATGTTTCCAAGCGTTAAATATTGTAACTAGTCAAGTGAAGTTTCAATAGAATCTTTAAATGGAAATGCACAAATGCAGAATTACAGTGTTAGAGTAATGCAAGGATTCTGACAATTTTGAAATCTTTTGGCAGTTATTTTACTACATAATCCTTATGAGGAAACAGCTGCTTTTTATCTCCAAATAGTGACTCTAGCCAAAGGTCTTCATATCCAGCAGAATAGATTTGTTGCATAGCTATGTAAGTTACAATAATATGCATTGTGATTTCTTGGGATTCTAGAATTAGTAAATTGCCCTCAAAGGGATTTTATTTTAAAAGTTTGTTTGGTTTCCTCATGAATCATCAGTGGTAGCAGCATTGGGAATCACTTGCTGATTTCTGACTTTAAAGGGAATTAAATAATGTGGGGATTTTATCTTGTTTTTCTAGGAACTTGGTTATTAGTATCAGTTAGAAACTCATTCTAGAGGTGTGAGGAATGAAACTGCTTTAGCTTGGTCCAGTTTCCATTTCTCTTCTACTTTGATAGCCTGCAAAATTGGCTTTGTTTCTGGCCTATGCTGATCTTACCCCACATGAAGCCAGTGCACAGACTTTCTATTTGTGTACTTCATAGTCAGTAGGGATCTATTCCTGCTTTCCATTGCTGCAAATACTTTGTGATAGCAGTTTAGCTTCTAGTCAACCTGATTGATTTTTTTTTTTAATGGGCTTTAGCCTTTCCTGCTTGCACCTTCCTAGTCTTTTTTTCTGTAATATCCTATGTATTCCATAATGCCTTCCAAGGCGTGCTGTCTTCTAAGCAGTCTGTTTGCTCCAGAGTTTCAGAGCATGTCTTTAAACAAAGCTAAACCACTATAGGTTCCATTGTTAAAACAGATCAGAAATCCTTCCTTATTTATCCTGACTGAATTTACAATAACGAGCTCTAATTGTGAATGAATTTGTCATCTTAGATTGGCACAATAAGAAAAATATTTTGGTAATTTTGTTTAAACAAAGTGCAATTTTTGTGCATAATGGCATTGCTTCAACTGCAAAATTTACTTTCTCTGGGGGAGATATAGTAAAATATTATTTCAGTATTCTAGTAGCTGCCTTTCAACTCCTAAGGATAGTATGGCTTCATTTTCTGTATTTCTGCGTCAGGCTGAGCAATGAGGATTTCAGGACTGCCTGCCTGTTTAGACTGCATTGCTATTCTGCTGTAGTGACTGGCTTTGCAAAAATACTGCTAATATTGATTAACTTAATTTAGCTTTAGAACATGTCTTATTTTAGCTTTAGAACAGCAGTGTTATAGTAGCAAATGAACATGATCCATATTAGGCAAGATGTACGGTTGCTTTGTTTTCATGTGAACCAAATGCAGATACTCAAGTGAGGTTAAGAGCTCCCTTTGCCTCAGTTCCTGATTCTCCTTCCCTCATAACGTAAATCATAAGAAACAAGGTGCACACTGTATACTTAACAGTGAGGGGTTTTTCAGATAAAACAGACAAAACCTCATAATGATTAATATACAAAATATAAAAATCATATTTATTTAAAGCATATGATAATCAAAGTATAAATTTAAACAGATTAAATAAAAATATTTCTACTATTAAGCGTTGTTTCTTTCATCAGAACCATCTAAAGGACCACCCATATGGAGGATCATTGATGCATCTCACTCACCGGCTTCCTGGACTGTGCATCTGATGTGGAAGGTAAAGCAACGTGATAAACTGCAGAAATTGAACATTCTTTTAAAAACATGAGTTTTTAAGTAGAGAAATGTGCCCCAACAACCTTGAGTAGGGTGGTGGGATAGTACAGGTTTTATTGATATGAGAAGTTACTTTAGTGTTCTTATTATAATAATGAGTTATGAGAGCTTAAAAGTAGAGATGTAAAGGCCATCAGTTAACTGACACACAGCTGTGATCCAGAGTATACAGAATACACTTTCAGATTCCTGACTTGTCCTTAAGGAGTCTGTGAATTTGGAACTTCCACTTGAACAAAGCAAACCTTCATGTTATGCCTTCTGCTGTAACCTAAAGCTTTGGTAGCCCTCTCTGGACAGTGAAACCCCAGCTGCAAAATCCAGTAAGCCTAGAAATCCTGCACAGGTCAGGCTTATTAAATACAGCACTCTATGTTTGCATGCAGTAGGCTGCTGCATCCAACTGGATGATTGGTCCAGCTGAGACAGGGGATGTAATATGGTCAGTCCCCATCCCCTGCTTTCTTTTGGTCCGTAAACTGTGTCCCAGCTGTCTTTTTATTATTAATTCTTCCCTATTGCTAGGTGGGTTGTGTGAAGTTACATGTAAATCAATATGGCATCATTTTCTGACACCACTTGTGACAATGCTGATAGGCACATGATCCTGGAGAAGGCCAGGGGTTGGACTTCAATGATCCATGAGGGTCCCTTCCATCTCAGGATATTCTGTGATTCTGCTTCTGATATTATTTAGCTTAGAATGGAAAAATCGCTACTTCTTTACAGTTTCAACAATTTTCTCTTAATTTTTGTGGAAACTGATAGTGTTACACAGAAACATAGTGTTTTTCTGTGTTGTTACATGACACAAACAAGTATTTTTCCCAAGCATAATGAAACTACTTGGGGTTTTTTGCTTCAGGTTCAACACAGCTTAAGATGTGAGACTCCTTTTATGTCATTGTGTTATAAAGTCACATAAAACAGAGGTTTTATCAACATATGTTATGCAATCTTTACAGAATAGCTTTTATTAAGTCACTAGGTGAGATTGTGATCCAAGAAAAATAGTATTTAAATGAAAAATAGTTTTAGAATTTACTGTTTTACAGAAATGAACAAGGGTTATTTATGCTTGTCTTAAATACACAGGTATTAGATCTATGTAACGTTTTTTGTTTTCAGAGTTTTAAATTGGGCCTCAAAGACAGTGAGGGATATGTCACGTTAGTTTAATCAAAGATGTGTTTCTGACAGGCATTGAAGCCTCCTGAAGCCAATGGAGTAATCTTGCAGTATGAACTGACTGTCAGAGATAAATCATCTCTCTCCAGTCCACTGAAGAAATTCAATGTTACCAGCACCAACCTTACGTTACAGCTGCCAAATGGAACTTATGAAGTGACTGTGATTGCCCGTAACAGAGTTGGGGCATCTCCTCCATCAGTTTTACTTATCCCAGCAAGTAATTCAAAAGGTTAGTGTCCTGGTAATGTCTATGTTAAATAAATCTGCATGGCTTTTGTTACAAAAAATCTTCAGTGTTGTAAAATTATACCTCTTACATGGAGACATAATTAAAGCATTACTGAATGTATCTAGAGTCTCACGTGTTTGTAACTGTTCCACCATTTATATACCAGGGAACATGTGGATTTATGTACTCACAGGGTCATTTAAAGCTATGTCTGTGTTTTACTGGGATTCGATCCTTAGAACTGCTGTGCCCTATATTTATTCCCTGTTGTTTTTTTCTTAGCACAGCAGGCATTTTTGTGTTCTTATTAAAAAAAAAAAAATCAAAGTGTTGTGGAAGCAAGCATTCTTTACTTCATGTATATATAGTTTTACCATTGCTCTTCTTTTGACTTCCTGATCTTCTTCCCACCTCTTTCTCTGCTTTTCCCAGTCTCACTCTCCCACATTTTCAGTATCTTGCCTGGTTGCTTTGTCATATGCTTCCACTGTTTCCTTACTGTTCGTGTTCCTTTTCATGTTCTTTTTATTATGCAGTAATAATAACTACAGGCTGGTTTCTCCTTACTTCCAGCCTTCTCTTTGACAGCCCAAACATTACCAAGAGGGGAAGCAAAAAAAAGTTTTACGGGTAGATGCTGCTTTTAGAGTAAACACAAGGGAGAGTCACTGGTTCTAAAACCATTAGATAATTAGTTAAGGGTATGATTCAAATAAAGTAGCATTGCAGACAGAAGTAAGCACTTAGTAAGGTGTAAGCATATAGTGTATATATAAGGTATACAAGTATATAACATCTATACTGTATACTTTATATTTATACTATATGTAAGATATAAATCTTAGTAAGGTACTTAAGTGTGACTGTTTTATACCCTTTAAATTCTCATTTTAAATTTGATTTCTCTCTGAAATAGACCTTTACTTTTGGAAGCAAGAAACATAGCGTCTGTGTACATGCAATGGGGCAACTTACTGTGTTGGAGAACAGAGAAACGGAGTCTAATTTCCCATATTCATATAGCCTAATACTGCTTACTTTGGATCTCTGATACAAAGATTCAGGTGTAAACCTCCAAATTTCAGAAAATGGTTTTTACAAAGGTTCTGTCAGTTTGCCGCCATTGCAATAACCCAAAAGTATCAACATGTGACAGAATATCTCTTATTATGAATATCTAGTGGAAGAACTGTCTGTATTGATCACTTTTCTGTTTTCTTTCATTACAGCTCCTGTGAAGAATCTTAGAACATTGCCTAAATATGACAAGTTGTGGGTAGGGTGGACTCCTCCTAACAATTATGTTCTTAAATATGTGATTGAATGGTGTGTGGTGTCCAGCCGCTCAGACTGCATCATAGAATGGCAGATTGCACAAGGAGATGTTCAAGGAATAGACTTAAAAGGTATTCAGCTCATAAGTGTACAGAAGTTTTACAGTGGGATGCTGTAAAAACGTAGTGAGTATTCTCATGGTGAAGAACATCCTCATGCTGATTAGAGTTTTGTGGTAGAACAGGAAACTGAGTTAGTGCTGAGGGGGTTTCTTTTAGTTTATCGTAGGTATATTTTTGTCGAACATATAACTGTATCTGATCTTGCATTTGGAAATATATATCATGTAACAGCAAGGGGTTTTATCTGCATTTTGGTTTTAGTCTTTTCATTCTTGGAAACCATTAAAATAGTGAACAGGCTTAGTTCCTTCAAAATCAAACTCTCTGATCCTTCTTCAGTTCAAATATTGAAACTTGATCAGCTTTACTGTTCTTTTCAGATTATGATCAGTAACTCAAATCAGTAATTTTGGGAGCTAGTGCTGCAGACAGATGAAGGCTTTTTATTTCAAATAAATTAGAAAAAGACCCCTGACTTCTTTGAAATCTGTTTATTAAATTTAACATTTGAATGTGAATTCAGTTCCTTTAGTTTTTATTTTGGAGCAATATGTCAATAAGCTCTAGAAAATACTCAGCTACTTTAGATAGAAGTGCATCTAATTAAACAGACAAAACTTGGAAGTCTGTTGTATCTGAAGTAAATGAGAAGGATGGTGGGCAATTTGACTGTCTGAATAAACAGCACCTTTTAAATTCCTTTCATTAGGTATAAAGCCGTTCAAGTGTTACTTGATAACTGTGTACCCTCTGTATGCTGATGGTCAGGGAAGTGGACAGTCTGTGAAGGCTTATCTAAAGCAAGATCGTAAGTACAAAATCATCATCTTGGAGCACATAAACTGACCTCGTTGACAAAAAAATGAGGCCTTTGCTTGAATGTGGACTACGTAGTGAAAAACAGTCTAATACTTCTGACATAATTGATCTAGTCTCTTCTGTTCATATCCATTCTGCTTATTTACAGTATTTAGGAGTTAAATAGATGTCTGTGGCTGACGCTTTCTCTTTTTCCAACCTTTATCAGATAATCTGACATGAGTTTATTTTATTGGTATAGTGATATTTATATGCTGATTTATTTTAAATTTCACGTATAAAACCAAGACTAATTAACTTCAGTTGAAGATTTCATGTGATGTGGTGATTATTCTTTTTCATATCTGTTTTCCTGAAGGTTTCTTTTTTAAAACATCTTTGTAGTTTTTATATTGTCGGAAAACAGTGCTTTCCAACAGAGTTAGTCCAACTATTCAATTGAAGTTTTTATGCAGTAGCAGTTCAGTGCTCGTTGATACACTTGCTTCTGTGGATGCAAGGCTGCCAAACAGGAACTAATCTTCATCTCCCGTTACAGGTCCTTCAAAAGGACCTACTGTTCAGACAAAAAAAGTAGGAAAAGCTGAAGCTGTTTTGACATGGAGCCATCTCCCAGTGGATGAACAAAATGGATTTATCAGAAATTACACCATACTTTACAAAACTATTGATGGAAATGAAACAGGTACCAAAAAACAGAAGTGGTTTGTGGCATTGAAGTGTTTCATCTGTCTCTTTCCTAACATTTGTTTCTGGAAAAAAAAGATAAAGAATCAAGTGTGGTTGACAGTTTCTTCTGATAACATAAAGCTGATGTGTGGGTCATAGTTCTCCATCTAGAACAGAAACGTCCCTAGCAGAGAATTCAGAACATTCAGTCTGTGTATAGCAGGGTACTGTGTTTAGTTTCTGAAAGCTGATTTGTGGATATTGTGCTCCCATATTTCTGTCTAAATACAGAATGAGATGGTGGTATATCAAGATGATGACAGACCATTCCAAGATATAAGAGGAGTTGACTGCATTTAACTATGATAAAACCTTAAAAAAGGGGGATGGGGAGGAGTTTAATTGTCCTTCTAGAGCTATAGATCACTATAGTACTGATATAAATCATTTTGTTTTAAGTACATCTTAGTTTTCAGTAATGTATATAACCTGCAGGCATGAGACAGGGAGCTAGCACTATCAAAATTTCCTTCCTAGATTTGTTTAAATTAGAAGGGCCAAGTACTTATGCATACCCTATGTCTTATTATATTTAACCATGGGGTTTTTTTCTAGTTAGTAACCAGCTATTTCTAATTAGCTATGTATTTGGCCTACTAGACACCTTTAAGCCTCAACTTTACTACTAGTTTAGTTTATTGGTGCATTCTGGGGAAAAAATCTCAGGGAAAATGAAACTAAATATAAAATAACATCAAAAAAGACTAATTTAAAACATTTGAACAGAAACAGATGAATCTCAGCATCTCTTGTACAGATTTGTAGTCTTTCTGTGTGTTGTGTTTTCTGTACAACCACACATTCTGCTAAAACTATCTTGTACATCTGAAATCTTGAATGTCTTAATGCTGCTGTTTTTTTGGAGATCTAATAAATGTTACAGAAAACTAGTGTAAATTTCTCCCTCTCTTCAGTTGTGACAGTGGATCCTTCCAAAACAGAGTATACCCTTTCCTCTCTAACCAGTGACACACTGTATACTGTGCGGATGATGGCATCCACAGATAATGGAAGCAGGAGTGGTCCTGATTTCACATTTACTACGCAAAAATTTGGTAAGGAAGAGTGGCAAGTCTCCTGAATAGCTCTTCTTATGTTGTCAGGCATGCTGATTTCGATGTGTTTTGTGTATACTTTAGGTTATAGTATTGTTTTGCCCGGACTTTTCATGAGTCATTAGGATTTACTCACTGTTCTTGTCTCTTCTGGTGTCCAGTGGCACCTACCCTGGTCAGAGTCTTTGTTTTAATCTGAAGATAGGTTGGCCTTTATTACCCTGATTCGGGTGTCCTAAGAAGCTGCAGACAGGTGTGCTTGGATGTTGATCTGCTGATCTAGGTTCTAGTCAGCATATGCCATTCTTACAGCCCTTCCTCAGGTTCTGCATTCTCCTTCATATTACTATTAAAGTTTGCTACAGTTCTTACAGAGACTCATTTTGAATACTTAAATTTGAATAGTTAAATTTATTGTATGTTCAGCTTTAGAGTGCTTCTTATTTGTAATGGTCAGAGCAACATTATTAACTGAATTTAGTTGTGGAAGATACTTCTTTAGATTTAGCAGAGTTATTATTTTCTGTATAGTGTTGCTCTTCCCTAAGCATTCTCTAAGGTTTACTTAAGAATATGTATGACATTGGAAGGAATACATAATAGTAGTGCAGACTTAAGTGTTTGCAGGCAGAGGTTATTTTCATGTACAGAATAAACTGATGGATGAGTAGTTACTTTGCTTACATTACTTATTTGACCACGGCTATGTAATGGAAGCCAACAGGCCACTGAAACCCCTGGACGGCAGACAAATTGACATAGACATTACTGTCATACCTGCCCAAACCGCAAAATTATTTGCTCTGTCAGTATTACAACTTCTAGATCAACCCATGTTTTTTGTTGATGCAAGGCATTATATTTTTAGGCCAGAGCTCTTCATATTTTTACTAATAAATAAGCTCTTTTCCTTCTAATGTGAAGCTTGAGAATTGAGTGTTGAAGGTGTGTTCAATTTCAGGTTTTCCCTGATCCTCTGCTGAGTTCCTTAAATGTCAAAGTGGGCTATAACTGCTTCTCTTCATCTTCTTCAGGGAAAGGAGAAATAGAAGCCATAGTTGTACCTGTGTGTCTAGCATTCCTGCTGATTGTGCTCCTTGCAGTTCTGTTTTGCTTCAACAAACGTGACTTGTAAGTATAAATGAAGTCTTTCTCTTATACTTCCTATATTTCTGAGCATAACAGAAATGTTAATTCAATACCAGACAAGTAAGTATTCTGCAGGTAGTTCAGAAAAAAAAGGTAAACCACACATACACTGATTGGCATTAAAAACTTCTGTGTTTTCCTTGAGAAATCAGGGCCTGTTCTGATACTGATTTCTTACTGTTAACTGCACACATACAGAATGTTCCGTGACTCAATCCTGTAAGTAAATTCCTGCTTTTCTTGCTAGAGTTGGTTAGGATTAGGTTTGTTAGGTTTTGATCGGGGTATACTGTCTGTATTTTCTCAGTCATCATATGAGTGGAATGATGGTCCCTAGTTTGTGAAGCACAGGAGGTCTATTTGTTAGCTCTATTTGGGCTATTTAATTACAGTGTTAACAAATATTAGGCTTTACAGGCAAAAAAAAGTTAGGCAGACATCTCGATCTACCTTGCATAACCTCAGTCAAATTCTGTGTCTGTTTGCTTTCTTCTGGGAAACAACCTGCCTGTTCCCTCACCCCACAGCTCTTGTCTGTGTCTTTAACCAGAATGGCGTTGCTGCAGTGTTTCCCTTGGCAAGGAATAGCACCTCTCTGATGTCACCAGTCAACTTCCTTTCTTTCTAATTGAAGACAGCATTTTATGTCCTTTTCTTTTTGACATCTCTGCTGCTCCTAAAATCAGTCTTATTGGACATTAGTTGAAAAGCACATCTTGCAGTGTTCTTCATAGTTGTCCCAGAGAGGATCTGTTGTTGGAGCCTGTTTATAAAGAGCAGGATAGGTGCATCAGGTTCAAAGTTGGTTTTTCTGGGGGGGATGTATGAACAGAAACTTCTGTTGTTAAGTGACAGTACTTTCTTAAACTTTAAAGTTACAAAGCAAGTTTTTCTTCAGTACTTTCACTTTACTTTTAACTGTGAAGTTATCTTAGAATTTGACCTGTGATATTCATAGTTATCTTAATGAAGCAAGAATGTATTTTTATACTGATGTGCATCATAGACTCTACCTAAGTAATTTTTCTGTAGATTCTGGAGTGCTATAAATTTGAAAATCCCTTGCTGACTGTTACCATTTGTTGTTTTACCTTATGTTGGATGGCTGTGTCTGTGTGGAGGAATTAAATGCAGTGTTATGTTTTGCTGAGTAGTACGACCATACAAGGAAGTAAAGTATCATAGGAAGCATTCCTATTTGGAAATAAATATTCTTGCAAAATTGCTGTGTAAAGGAGTGGTGTCCTGGATTATGCTGTACTTGCTATGAACATGGGAATTTGGGGAGTGCATCTTGTAACTTTTCTGGTTTTAATCCTTTGCAGAATTAAAAAGCATATCTGGCCTATAGTACCTGATCCATCCAAGAGTAACATTGCTCAGTGGTCTCCTCAAGTTCCAGCTAAGGTAGTACTCACCTTTCTGCATTCTGTATATTCCTAGTTCGCAAGGTTTCAGATAAACTAACCAATGGGAGTTTTCTGTCTTCTAGCACACATGGATTTCAAGGAAAAACCTGGATGTTAAGTTTCATTGACATTGTGATACAATTTGGTTAGAAGACTTTATTGCATAGGTAGATTCAGCATTAGAAATACATTGTGAATTAGATTCAGTTTACCAGTTGGAAGGGCCAAGTCCTAATTTACTTAATCAGGATTAACTAAACAATTCATGATTCCCATTATTAAAACCCTAGAGTCTGACTTGTTTGCACAGTTCACTCATGAATGAGAGTGAAAACTCCAAAGAGTTTCTCATGGATGAGAAGATAGCAGCAAAATTTGTGCCCTGTGAATGAGATAGCAAATTCTATTCAAGAAATTTTGGCTAATTTCTGTGAAGAAGTGCTGTGATGTTGAATACATTATTTGAAGTAATGTATGGTTCTCAATATAGAATGTTCCTGTGCTGTATAGCAAATGGTTCTATGCTTACAGCTCTTCAGGATAATTAAATGAGAGCAAAGCTTGCCCACACATCCACTATGATTTTAAAGTAGCAGCATAATTAAGACTTTGCATTGGGAACAAGACTATGTCCTTTATCATTTAACAGATACTTTGGAGATATTGCCAGATTTAGTAAAGATAAAACTTATATGAAGAGATTGAAAGCCATTAGAGAATAAAAATTCAGATAGTTAATGAGAGTGTTGATTTTTTAACATGACCTTCCTCTTAGGCAACATACATCTTTCTTTCAGCATAACTTTAGTTCCAAAGATCAGATGTACCCAGAAGGCAGCTTTACAGATGTAAGCGTCGTAGAAATAGAAGCTGATGACAAGAAGTCTTTTTCAGAACAAGATTTAAAACCCTTTGACTTACTTAAAAAAGAAAAAAGTACTTCAGAAGGGCACAGCAGTGGTATTGGAGGATCCTCCTGTATGTCTTCTCCCAGGCAAAGCGTCTCTGACAGCGATGATGGTGAAACGGCACAAAACACTTCAAGCACTGTACAGTATTCAACTGTAGTTCTTAATGGCTACAGAGATCAAACTCCTGTACAAGTCTTTTCAAGGTCTGAGTCAACTCAGCCACTGCTTGATTCAGAAGAGAGGTCAGAGGATCACGCTGGAGGAGATGACAGTCCAGCACAGAGGCAGCAGTATTTCAGACAAAATGGTGGTCAGGATGAAACCAACAGAGACAGACCATGCTTTGACAGAACAAAGCAAATTACTCATGCTAATGAGGGGGATCTTGTTGGATTTGTACAACTGCAGATCTCAGGTCAGAGTTCACAGCCATTGGGCCTTGGGATGGAAAAAAATACCCAGGAAGCTGCTCTATCAAATGTTTTTCAGGCAAGTACTGAAGGACAAACTGTGAGACCTGAAACAGTGGAAGAAAATCCCCTGTCAATTGATGAAATGCCAAAAAGTTACCTTCCACAGACTGTGAGACAAGGGGGCTATATGCCTCAGTGAGAGAAGAGACTGGCTCTGTTTAGGCCTTCATTAGTGCCTGTTCACATTTTCCCCTGTGTTTCTGATAAATTAAGCTAGGTATTTTTATCTGAATGCAGATGGAAATATTGAAATTAAGATTAATTTGACAAAGTACAATAAGGACTGTGTTTTTGTGGAAAATTTGCAGTCCAGACCTACTGGAGACTTACTTTTATGCACTACATAAAATCTTATTTCTAGATAGCTGAACAAGCCTTTGTGCTATACTGGGGGTTTTGTGTCTTTTCATACCAGAATTTCACATGAATGAAAAGAGCAAGTTTTAATTAATCACATCAGCCAATAGAAGAAGTACTTCACCTCCTAGAAGTACTTTGATTTGTGACAGTGTACAAGCCTAAAAAGCCAACTCTAGTTGTGCAGAGCACCTTTGTGCACCAGTAAGAACTAAGCTTAGTATTCTGACATGGAATACTTGTGTCATATACTTTTCAATAACTTGTTTCACTTACTGAATTTTGACTTGGCCCAGTGCCTTAATTTTCAGCTTACCAGACATTCAAATCATGTGTTTAAAAATTATAAAAATTAAATATAACTTGTGGTGTGCAAAGAGGAAAACAACAAGATTGCTTGAATCTGAATGCTACTACTATTAACTGATATTTTATCTACATTTAGATGTGTATACAAATTAACTATATAATAATTTGGCCTAAAAAATGTGCCTTGCAACTTGATGCATGGCAATTCAGTCTCATGTTCAGAAATTTAAAAATCAGGTGACAACACCGATTAACAGTTATTTAAATCATTTTGTATCCCAATCACTGTCTGATTCTACAATATCTCTTTCATCATGTCTTTGTTTAATAAATGCACCTTTGCTGTATACAGCTTGAGAGGCAAGTAACAAGCTTTTACCATTTTTCTAATACCTCAGGAGAAAGGGAATATGACCTTTTTCCTGATTGACTACAACTATTAGTGTGCTGTAGCCTCACTGCTAATACTGCGGGACCTTCTTGAAACTGAAGGCAGCCAAAGCATTAAAATCATTGACTCTTTTGAAACTAAAACCAAAACCTGAATTTGAGCTTTGGTAGAATGTATCTATTAGCAATCACGAGCCACAAATAACACCTAGGGGGTTGTTAAAATTCCTTACTTTTTTCTTAATGTCTCACTTTTTTCCTGCTCTTATGGTTTTCAATATTTGAAAAAGGTGAATTTCTTGGAAACTGTCTCCACCAGTATAAAGAAAAATTAAATTACGTGACAATAAACCCCTTTTCCAGTGATAATCAGAAATTGTATGGCACTCCTAAAGATTTTTTTGAATTATTTTTAAGCCTAACTTAGACTAGTCAGCTTTCTAATCTGACACTAATAAAACTGTATTCCAAAACACTAAATGCTGTGTTGTGAGAATAAAACAAATGTTTTATTTCTCCTTCAGCAAAAGAACCATATATTTAAGACCACCTGAAACCTTTTGTGCTGTGACCTCTGGTACTGCTGTTCTGCAGAGCACTTGCTAAAGGCCCTGGAAAGGCATGTGTCAGTATCATTTCATCTTCTCTTGTTCTTGTCTGACAGCTTGCATGGAAGGGTGGGTGTACATATAAATGTCCATGTGTCTTTTGCTTCTGTTACAAAGAAATTCAGTGCAAGAGTAAATTCATAAGATTATCTCTTTAAGACTGGTATATTTAAAACAGATAAAGAATACAGAACCTTTAACATTTCAGTATTCCACAGTTCGTTGCTCCTGACAGTATTTTTCTGTATCTGGGCACTTTTTTTTAAACTAAAAGGCTATGTTGCAGCTTACTGTAATTACACCTTTCATCAGAATAGTCCCCTTCCTTTTCACCCCACTGCACCTCAGCACCTTCAAACTCCCTCACAAAGGGCAAAGGTATAATGAAAACTCTGCTGTCATGAGGCAGCAGAGACCATCCTCCATTTTTTAAGATGTTTAAGGAGCATTTCTTTGTCAGAACATGTTCCTCTTGGAAAGAAATAGCAGTTACTTTAGTGGGGGATGGGTTGTCTTTTCTATGCAAACTTTACAGTGACTGTAGAAACCACAGGTAAAAGGGAAAGTCTCTGTTGAGCAGTGTGTGTGCTTATTAGAACTGCCCAGGAGCCACAGCCATTTAACCCATCTTCTCATTTCTGAAATATTGTAGGCCACAACCTGGCTGTGTAGCCTAAACATTGCTTCAAAGGTCTGAATGTTTCCAAAAACGTGCTCATGATTTTTTTTAATTGTTTTTGTGATCCAAGGATGCTAGATTTTGATAGCATTTGTTATTTGAGGGAGAATGTCAGTTATTCCTTAAGTTGCTAGTTGCCTTTCTGCTAAAGGGGAAGGCATTTTATCCTCAGTTGCTGTTAATTGTGGACCATTGCTAATGTTAGAGCATCAAGAGATTCTCATTTTTAAAAGTCTGTGCTAACAAGAGTTCTGGCCTGTCAGTTTTGGTATTTTTCTTTGATGTTTATGGGCCAGTGGTAATAAACTAAGAATTGTGCAGGAGTGGATCCTAGAGAGAGTTCTGGCTGGCAGTTATATGCTCTAACTTGAGCTTGTGCATTTATCTAGGGCTAAAATACTAAAGACTAAGCAGGAGATCCTGGTGAGTGAACAGCTTTGAGAAGCCACAATACATATAAATAACAGGTTTACAGCTAGTTCATAAACCTATGTGCCAAATATATCACATAATGTTCAGGGTTTAACTTGATTTTGTACTTCAGACTGTAAAAATCTAATTGTATCAAAGAATTGGATACAGATTTTTAAGAGTATCTGTAGCATAATTATAGCAATCAACCGAAATTTTCTGAAACTTGGGCCTAACATAGTAATTAAAAAGTTTTCTCCTCCTCTGACTAATGGCTGCAGTGTACTTTACACAATAAAGGCATTATTAAAGTAAAATCACACTTCAGTGTAGACACTTTTATCCATCTTGACTTCCTGGACTGGAATTTTTCAGGTAGGGGTGGAAGAATAGTTGTAAAGACTCTTAATTCGGTGGCAGGAAAGGGATGCTAGTAGAAATATAAAGTATTTTCCTGTATTAGCATATTTGAAAAATCTCGTACGTGCAGGCTGGCTAAGGCTCCACTGTTTACAAGGGAGTAAGTAGTTCTGTTGTGGTGGTTCTTTTAGACCAGAAGGTGATTGGTGTTGTTTCTGGACCGTGTTGGTCCACTTTCAGGGCAGTTGGTCTAGAAATATCCACTCCCACTGTAGTGAAAGTCTTGGGACTGTTTCATACACCCTAGAGTAGAAAACTACACTGCCTGTTAGGCTTTAACATGGCAGCTCAAAGCACAGCAGAGCAGAATTTTTTCTAAACTTTGTTCTGAAGAGCTTTGTGTCAAGTATGTGCTAGGTTGTGCTACAGGAGCCTAGCAAAAGCTGGAAGAAACTTTGGCCCTGGGAGGATGAGGGAGTTTGCATGCAAAGGCTGAGGCCCATTCTTGGGTACTGGAGAAGCCCCATGACCTCAGGTGGGGTGTGGAGCTTCAGCTCTGACTGTAAATCATGAGCATTGCCAGGCGATTAAAACTTACATTTAGTATGCCCAGTATGTGGGAATCACAAGCTGATTTAAATTCAGTAACTGAGCTTGTTTAATTAGTGCCAGGTCTTGAATATCCAAGACCCACATCAGTATGTGCTGCTGCTATGCTATAGACTTCTTAGTGGGATCTGAAACTCCAAAGACTGTCAGAATGTTAATAGCCTGCCCCACTCGAGGATATATGCGTTTTACACTGTATTTTATGTGCATTAAATGGGACTAAATACACTAGTTTATTTCCCCTTATTAGACAGTGGTTGTGACTGAGATTAACTGTTATTTGGACACATTCCTTTAAGTGTGTTAAAAAGTTCTCTTGACTGATCAACTGTAAAACTTCATTAATCCTTGTAACCTCTTGTCTGTCTGCAAGGATGGATACATATAGCCATTTTAAATTCCCAAAGTTGCTTTTAGGGTTATTCAGAAAAAGTTTATGTGAAAAATATTGAGTCTTTTGTCATTAAACAGCTGTTAGGGAGTGATGGCCAAGCTCAGAGTCTCCAGCTTTGCTGTTGATCCAGAAAACTGCAGTAAAGTGGAGGTATAAGTGCAAAAGCCTGGAGAAGTTTGAAATTAAATATCTTGAATTGGACTCACAAATTCTCATTTCTCTTCCTTTAAAGTGAAAACATCAGTTTAAAAAAAAAAGCTGAAATGCATGTATATTCGCTATGACTGTTGTTTCCTTTGTAGTACTTGTGCAATCTGAGCCATTCCTGAAAATGAAAGCAGTGCTGACTTCATGCACAAGGATGCATTTCTAAGGCCACCAGATTTGATAAAACAAACTTAAAAATAATGACAAAGAGACAGATTTCAACAATTATCCACTTCCCCCCCCTTAACTGTAGTGTAGAGAGAGGGTGGGCAGCAAGTACCTCCCAGAATGCAGCCTTAGCTAGTACTTGTATTTATTTGCAAAGACAACCTTGAAGGGGATATATGCAATAATGTCATTGCTACTCTGCAGAAGCACACTTCTGTAACAATAGATGAAAAACACTTATGGCACAACTGTTGACTGATGGCTGGAAAGCTCCACATCCTCCTGCTCAGCCTAAAGTGTCAGCTGTTCTCCAGTGATCACTGCTGTGATAGATGAGCATTCTCTGCATTGTTGAAACTGGTAACACCTATCACTTTTTGTCATCAAAGCACATTTGTTAATGGATCTAGTCAACTTGCCGTGTTTTTTTTAACACATCAGTTTTGTTTACAGTGTCACATATAGCCTGACACTTTGATACAGCCAGGGATGTCTGGTAACCAATTGCTTTTATTTGGGGATAAGGAGTTACTGGTCACCCAATTTGCTGTGCCAATATATGCATCTAGGTAAGCAGAGGTGTGCGACACAGGAACAGATACACCAACAAGGAAAGTGCCTTGATGCTGGATTGGATGGCTAGTGAATGGTGAATGTAAACATTAAGTTAAATTTTACTATGTACTTTAAGTAAGTATGGCTGATTAAGCTAGTGGTAATTTGAATGCCAGCTTTAAAGGGCTTGCGTACTCCAGCCAGAGGTTAAACTTGTAAATTGCTGCATAAGCTGTCTCTGTATGGAAATGTGTTTTAATACTAGTTCACTGTCTTCATTCTTTTGCAAGCTGCATGCATATTGTCATATAAAATCTGCTTTTTACAATTTATTTTATGGTCAGTTTTGAGTGTCTTCTTCTTTGTTACCTGACTGAGCCTGAATATTGCATTTCTGTAGTACATAATACACAGAAAGAAAACAAAAAAAATTCCATACATACCTTGTGTCCTGGAGTCAGTGTTTTGTGAGGCTGACTTAAATACTAACCAAGAAAGGAGAAGAGTCTGGGTCACTACCTCATAGGCATGAGAGACCATGACCATGAGATGCCACGATAAAAGGCTACCTTTGCACATGTGGGCATGTTCATCAGCAGGCGAATAGCCTTTAGTCCTGTCTTTGTAATTGCTCCTGGAAATAGAAGTATTGCTGTCTACCCCCACAGACTCATTTCCAAGAAAGGTGTGACAGAGCTTGTCTGTGATAGCTCTGTATGACACTGCTCTCAGTACTAAAAAAGCAGAGGTGGACCTTCAAAGGCTGGTCAACTTCCCAAAAGGCTTCAAGGTGGGAGCAGCTGGGGAAAGATAGCATCCCATTCCTGGCTGAAACTCTCATTTGAACAGACTCAGACCTGTGTGACACTGAGGGAGCGTGGGGATGGGGGTGTTATGTGTCACCAGAAATGATTGCTGCCACAGAAGAGCCAGCTGAGGCACATCATGTGCCTCAACGCTTTGGTGGTATTAGGCGCAAATAAAACACTAGACTCCTTTTCCAAAATGTTAGTTTAGAGCACAGTAGTTCACTTACTACTGTTTCACAAAGGGCCCCTCAAGCTTCTACAGAGACATAGCATTTTTTGTGTGTCCTCCTCCCCTGCACTCAGCTGATTGAGCATTAGTGTGGTTGTGCTTCACAACTGCAGGACAAAGTGTGCACAGAAGTGGAGGCAGCAGCTGTGTCTTTTACAGACTTCTTCCTTGCTGCCAGACCAATACTGAAAACACATACTTGTGCAGTGTACACATTAGAATGCCAGAAGCAGCCCGGTTCCTGGAAAGAGTTCTCCACTCTCCATGGCAGAGGTCAGCAGAGTCTGCTGTGGAGGAGCAGGGGATGTGCCTAACCCTGAGCTAGCCTTGGAGTAGCCTGGGTTTGTCCAGCCAGGATGGTCACTGAGAGCAACACAGCACAACAGCCTCAGGATGGTGCACAGGAGCCCTGCCAACCCACACTTACAGGGCGATGTGGTGGGAGGGTGGCTGGGGGATTACTGCTTCGTCCTGACCACTGACAATCACAGTAACGTGGAATCTCTCTGCAAAAGCATCTTCTGTGCGTTTTCCAGACATTTGTGATGTTAGTGGCAAAGTGATCCAGTGCCTTTCTGACTTCCCAGCAGTCTCCATCTACCATGAAATAACTAGCAGAGCCAAAATATTCCTCCCACTCCCTACAAAATAGCTAGGAAATTCCTGGCGCAGCCAGGGAGGCTCTGAGCACTGATGACTCAACTGGGAGATGCAGGATGACTTTCAAAGCCAGTTAATCTGACTCCAGGCTCGCCTGGAAAATGAAAACATGCTGTGCACTGGGGTAGCAGGCATCACCCTGGTTTTCCTTTTACGATAATGCCTGAGTCATGCAGTGAGATTGGGCAGGAAGCTGGGTCAGGGGCCAGCAGAAGGTTTTAGTAAGGGGACAGCTCTGCAGGAGCCACCCACCCAGCTCCAGCAGCACTCAGCCAGTCCTCAGGTACCACCAGCACAGCCCATTACTGAGTGCGCAGTGACATGGGGCAGGTTCTGAGCACCAGAATCCCAAGTAAAGCTCCTCAGAGAATGCTCTTCAGGGCTGCAAGTGCCTGGAGCACTCATTACTGCCAGGATGCAGCCAAGCAGCAGACACAAGCCAGCATCATTAGCTGGGGCCAGTGAGAGAGCACTGTGGTATTGGGACAGTGGACTGGAGTCTGGACTGGAGCCTGGGCATCTCCTGGGAACCAGGCACGCTACAGATCCACTGCTTTCAGGAGCACAGTGCGGCCCCAAGTCTGGCCTCTCAGGGCATTTCTGGGGGGTGGACCAGCTAGGCCCCAGCACTCCACAGCCTGTTCAAGCCTCCAGGACCATGCCAAGATATGGCGGCACATGTTTCTTGTAATAGTCAGACAGGCTGACTGCTCCAGTAACTGTGGTTTTTTTAATATTTATTTTCTGACAGTTTAGCAAGTCCCCTTGGCTATTCTTCTTCCTCTCCATTTGTCAGCAAAAGCTGTTATGTTCTTCCATCACCTGCATTCCTGAGTGGGATAATAAATCCCGGCCCAATGGGCAGGCTCAGCACCTGCCTGCTGCCAGGCAGGTCACAATTCCACAGCCCACTTGGCACACCATCCCCTTGGATGGGGCCACACAATAGCCAATCCACATGAAACAGGCCCAGACTACCGTTTCCTTGTCCCCATGGGCTGATGAATATGCTGGGGTTCACTGACAGGAAGGCTGTTCTCATGCACTTCTACAGCTTGAATCACCGCCCTGCTCTGCCCAGATAAGTAATCACCACTGACCCAAGCAATTGGCAAAAAGCATGGGACTCATGAAGACTATTTCTGGATCAGACCTGTGGCAGTAAAACTCTTCCTGCTTGAACAGACGCAGCTTTTTCCTGTGTTTGGAGGAGATGCATCATTGGTGAAAGAACATGTGCCTGGCTACATGTGCACCAAAGAGCCATGGGGACCACCCCTCTGTGCACATTGCCTCTCGCCACCACCACTGCAGGACTCTGCTGTGGATGAGGCAAGGGTGCTGTTTTGGTACTAAGACAAACTTCCCTAAATGGTGTCACTGTAATAATCTTTAAAGCACATTCTGGTCACACTTTATTATGGATTACATGAAGCTTCCTGTGTTCAGGCAGACACCTGAAGAGGCTGCCTCTTCCCCACCTTGTTCTCCCAGACACAAGGACTTGCTGATAGCCCAGCACAAAAGCAGATGCCTCGAGAGCCTGCTCAGGACATGGCTCTTTCCGCATGTACCCATGCAGCTCCATTTGCTGCATGTGTTTTTACTCCTCTGTTTGCTGGATATCTTCCTGAAACTATTAACGTTCCTGCATGTGTCAGAAAGCCTTTCCATTTTATTTAAATTAATTTCATTTAGATAGGTAATGCATCGGTAAATAAAAGCAAATCGAATCATTACATGAGTATCAGCCTTTAAAATTAGCCTAATCCATCTCTTCACTGCTTTAACCACTGACTTTCTTTTTTCCCCTCTATATGGGCAATTGTAAAGGGCACGAAGAACACAGAGATATGACAGGTTACACACTATGGAAAATTTGCCTGTAAGAAGGCACTCACTTATATCAAAAAGCTTGACAAATTCCTGCTCAAAGAATTCAAAGTTCTGGGTAGTTAAAGGTAAACTCAGATTAAAAAAGACTGAACTTTTTATTTAATTAAAAATCTGTTAAGTTCAAAACATGACCTATTAATAATTTATGGGACATAAGCCTTTAGGTCAGAAAGGAATTTCCAGTATGATACACAGAAGAATGACAATTCTGAAGATGCATCAATATATTCTTAAAATTACGCCACAGTCTGATCTCTATTAACCTTGCAAAGACCCATACACTGAAGAGTCATTTTCTATATTTTAAGGAGGGGTAAAAATGGGCATTTTCCAGATCAGTGATGGTGAGATGAAATGAAATTTAATAAAAAATGCTCTCTAGCAATAATAGCACCAGGTTTTGTATCAAAATATGCACAAAAAATGCTAAAGTACTGTAATTTCCAACCAATTGCCACTTGGTATTATAAAAGTGGAATAATTGTTCAAATAGTCAAACTACTCAAATACTATTGTAAATCCCTCTCAAAGTAGGAACACATTTCTAAATGAACATGAAAATCTAAAATGTCTAAATGGTGTATTTAGTATAAATCAATAAAAAACTTTTCTGTGTTCTCTCAGTTTTATTTTTTTAATGGGTCACAGCATTAGTTTGAAGGACAAACTGTAAAAGGACAGAAAGAGTACAATTCCCAACGCAAAACAAACCAAGTACAAGAAGTTGGCATTTCAAAGCATGTGCAAAATGCAGCCTTAATTTCTGGAATGTACTGAGCCCAGTTACTTGCATTTTGCTTTTTCAGAGAAAATAATGGGCAAGGAAAACAGAAAAATGAGGATAGAAAATCAGAATATCAATAGAGAAGGAAATAAAATGGGACAGAAAATCAGGTTATACTTAGCCTCCAAAAGCTAAGAGATGTTACAAATTGGATTATTTTTAATTTTTACCTGTCTCGATCTCAACACAGAGTATGCAGTTTTCATATGGCTGCTAAAAAATTCCTAGACAGCTCTGAAATGTCTCTGCATCTGTTTATTTTTATATCTTGTGATATTAAAACAATACTGACATTTAAGCGAAAAAAAATTCTGTGATTGAGTCAGTGAGTTCTGAACCCTAGGAACCAGCAATGCAGCTCTGAGTGAGAAGCGTGGAAGTAAGAGAAACAGCAGAAGCAGCACTGACCTAACCAAGGCTGTGTCCCATGCTGATTTCAGAGCATGACCTACCTAAGTGAGCAAAGGCTTATAAGAACAAACATACATGCAGTATGGCTTATAGCACTATAGTTGAGAAAGTGACCCAACAAACATGAGAGGTGGAAATCTGTGATGCTAAACAAGGAACATTTGCAGAAATTGTCTTCTCATCATTCCTTGAAAACTACAAATATCACTGTAAGTAAAAGCAACTTCCAAACTATAGACAAAAATCCTGAATGCAAACTTTACCCCGTCTTCCACAACACAGTGCAATAGTGCAATAGCCAATACATCCAGAGAAAGGCTCAGTCTTCTCATTCATGCTAGACAATATATTTTCCATTCTCCCACTTCTCTTCCTGCACAGAAAGGAAAGGCTTTCTATTTCTATTCACATCTGTTTCTTGTTTTTCTATCCCCATAACTCCTGTATCTTTTTTTTTATCCCAAACAAAGTCTGTAGTTATGTGCAAACAAGACTGATGACAACAAGCCTTTAAACACTGTAAAAATACTTTGAAGTATTAAAATGACCATATGTCACGTGTCATAATGAAGACCAATTTACTTAGACTCTCCATCCTTTTCAACCTGTTATTTAACAGAGTAAATATTTCAGTAAGAATTTTACAGTAATGGCCTCTTTCCTGCCAAAAAAAAAAATAGTGTGATTGTTTCCTGCTTAATTGTCGCTTTAAAAAATGGAAATCACAAGTAGTTTTACAATTTATCAAAATCATAAAACAAATTACAAAAGTAATAGCCTTCATGTAGAAATATCTAATCCTAAATCATCTACCAGAGGATATATGGCGATATTTTGTAGACTTAGTGTTTTTTTCATAACTCTCAGAAAAATAACTTCCTAACTTAGTGCTTATTCCAACACAAGATGCCATCCTTAGTTGTTTGGGTTTTTTTTAGTTGAAAATATCAGAGAAACAGATTTAAACTGCAAGAAATCAGAGGTAAAGGAATAAAAAGATAAGAAGTTATCCTTCAGTAAATAGTTTTTAAAATCAGGAAACAATTAGAAGAGACAAAAGCAGCACAAAATGCAGAGGATGACTAAAAACATGAGAGAAAGAAAAGGAGCTACATAGACAGCATAACCGTATCTTTTCTAAAATGCAGATAACATACAAATATACTCTCATTAAAGACATAGAAAATATAAGCCAAACCACTGATTCAAGAGTCAAGATACAGAACAACAACTACTGAAATCTACAAGGTATTTGTGATACAAAAGGAACACTATACATAAAACCATATATAAAACAATCAAGGAAAGTAAGAACAGGACGGTAGTTTTATTTCATGTAACTGAAGTAAGGATTCGTCAGATTCTGGCTCTATTCAAGTCAGTCCATGTTTCCCCAGGAGAGCTGAGCCTTGGGAACTGGCCACCCGGGGGGGAAATCAATGAGCTGTTTGCATTACTGGATCCTCTTGCAGCAAATACAAGTTTGTTTTAGCAGGCTGATTATGGGAGAACTAAGAAGAAATAACAAAAGTTATTTCTTTTGCCTCAGTACTGGCATGTCTGGTAAAAACCCACAAAAAAACAACCCCCTCTAAAACACCCAAAACCAAAACAAAACAAAATAAAACAAAAAACAAACCAAACCAAAAAAACAAAACAAAACAAAAAAAACCACCAAACCAAACAAACAAACAAACAAAAAAAAACAACCAAAAGTGAACCCTGACATGTATAAACATGGTGCAAAGAATAACTTCACAGCTGTTTGAAGGAAGAGGGTGTTTCCATCCAAATTAACTGAGACCAGACAGGTTAAAACATAGGAATGCACATGAGCAGCAGTGCCAAGAGTTTTTTCACAGGGGGATTTTACAACGGAGAATCTTCCCACGCTACTGAGCAGTGGCCGGCTCGAACATGTCCAGTGTTATGTAGGGTTGTCCTGCAACATTTTGTTGAAAAGGAGGTAAGACACTTGACTGGCTTTTGCATTCATCCATATTGTGCTCTGGCGAGCTCTCAGAAATAAGAAATTCCCTTGTTTTAACAGAATTTTTAAGGTATGGATTGAACAGTGTTTTTTCATTGAAATCTTCCACCTTTAAAACTTCATCATCATTTTCTTCATTTTTGATTGAATTCTGTTGGGATCCACACAAATCATTTACCGGTATTTCCATGGGTTGGATTTCCTTCACTAGTATCAAAGTTGACTTCATTTGGCTTCTGGTAAATTGATCAGTGATCACATAAGGCATGGATGGCAAAAAACATTTAGCAACATCATTTTCTTGTTTATGCAGTATCTTTTTATCTCCATTGATCATGTCTTCTGCATTAATATCAGTACATTCAGAAACATGGTTTTCTTCAGGAAAACAATGTTCCAAAACACTTATGTCTTCAAAGTCTATAGTTTTAGCCTCAGATGCCAACTTCTTCAAAAGTGAATTATTCTGTCAGTACCAAGAGATAAATTGGAGAGTTATATACAGATAGATAACATATTAGTTTGTTTTTTAAAAGATAAATTATTGCCATTTGAGCTCTATTTGACTCATAATTTTAGAAGGGCACGAATAAAGAGTTCATGTGCATTTCAGCAGGAATGCAGTTATATGTGAATGAGTACTAAAAATGACAATGTTATTCTGTTCATTTGTTAAACAGTTTCATAGGAGGTCTTCTGTGCTTAATGAAACAAGAAGTTTCCATGAAAGCTCAGAATCAGGTTTGGACTGTGTCCATCTTTTCTACTCTAACCAGTCACTTTATGGGGAAAAAACTTTAAATCTCATTCTCCACAGATTACACTTTCTATGTAAAACTGATCAACTCCACTTCATTCAAATACACATCAAAACTTTAATAAGGCATAAATATTCAACAAATAAAAAGACAGAAATATTAGTACAATAATATGCCAAATCTTACTACATGTGGCAATACATTTTTATGGAGAACGGAGGACTTATCCAAATGTGGGAACCTGATGCAAAAACCTGTGTAAATTGAATTGACTATATTAAATCAACCATGTCTGCCAACCACTCAGGAACTTCAAAACATTATTTCTCGTTATCATATGAGAATTAAAAGAACATACTTTATGAAGATGCATGTTCTCTGTTATGAAGAGTATTTTGTAGCACTTAAAAAGAAGAATGAAACTCTATATACTTTTTTTTAAAGTTATAAAATTACTGTCAGAGAAGGACTTCTTTTCTCTCCATTTGATCCCTTCTTTAATACATAAGATTGCAATTATTACCATAGATGCAGCAAGAGGCCATTCCACTGCAATGCTCTCTGCAGGATTTGGTATATCAGGCCAGCAAACCTTCTTAAACCTATCATTGAGACAGTAATTTTAGTCAAATTATAACAGAAATAGATTATTAAAAATAAAATTAACAAACCTCCAGAAAGTCCACATATTGCTAAAATACCAAATTTTCACAAAGGAGGTCTTTTCTATATTAACACAGCCTTTTTTCAATGAAATTGCTTTCCCATACACTGACTTTTATTACAAAAGATCTCAACAAGACCTTTTGGGTTACAGAGACATTGCAGAAAAATTAATAACTCACAAAAGTAATTTTTAATTACATTATATATTTTCTATGTATATACTTATGTATATATTTTTTATATTTCTTATAATATACTATATTATAATATATGAAATAATAGCATGTCAAAATAAGGCTGTATGCAAAATTTGTTGTGACCATGTTTCAGGGTGTTTCTTCAGTGAAAAGCCACTTCAGGTAAACTTGGCCCAAGGAAAGTATCCCAAGCACTACACCACACTAGAGCTAAGCTGGGTTCCAATGTTAGCAGCTGATAAATGATGCTCACTCATTGAATCACTCATTGATACTGGGTATATATGTAAGGGAATGAAAAACAGTCCAAAGCTTGACTTTTCACATTGTATTTTGATTGCACAAGAATATAAACACTCAACTGCATCTCGAATATTGTCCAGAACCAAAATATAGTTTCTTATTATTGCAAAAATACAGAATCCACAACACAGAAGAAGATGTAAAAGAGCTGGAAATTACACTTATTTATTCAGCCATACTTATCACCTGATGCTTTGCTAGACAACCATATTAGTTCTAATAGTTTAGAACACCCCAAAACAGTTAAGATTTTTAACCTTCTCATTAAGCCTCAGCCAAACAACCCAGTCACTTTCATGTGAAAGAAAAACATATTTTATAAGCTAAAAAAACCCCTCAGATTCATCGTTGTGATGTTATTACATCCCCATGCTCTGAGAAAGCAATTTCAAATCTGGCAGGGGACACCTGTGACAGCAGATTATGAATCACATACGGATACAGATCCATATTCATGGATCAAGCATCCAAATGCTTTCACACAAAGCATGACTTTTTTACGGCTCAAGGGAAGCATCACGAAGTAACAAAAGCAATATTATTATAGCTAAGATAAGCAATTATATGAAATATGTTCTAGTGCCGTACTAGCAGATATATTTCCTACATGCCTAGGAAACTTTATTCTTGGCATTATTAATTTTTCAGTAACTGACTTTAGGTATGCTCCCTTCAACTGACTGACAACAGAACTGCAAATGGCATATAGCATTTTCCACAGAATTATATGGGTGACACATAAATCTGTTTCTCCTATTTATTTTGTTCTAATTTACTGAACTTTCTAAAATTAGTACTTGTTTTTGGACTAGAGCACATAAACTGCAGTTAAAGTATAACCTATATGCTTATTTATTTGCTACTCTAATTGCTTATTTTCTTAATTTGACATTGGTTTTGAGCCCAACAAAAGCATTTATAAGATATATAAAAATTTGCCTTTTCCAAGGTAAAATTAACAGGTTGAATTTGGTTTTAGACAGTAGCAAATGTACTTATGCATGTTATATAAAAATTTGCCTTTTCCAAGGTAAAATTAACAGGCTGAATTTGGTTTTAGACAGTAGAAAATGTACTTACACATGTTTTTTCAAAATGCATGTTACCCAAAGGCCTAACAGGCAGAACACGCTTATTCCAACAAGTACAGCAATTAAAATAACATCTTCTTTATCTTTAGAGGAAAAAACACACAAACAGAAAAAACAAAACAACAATCTGTCATTTCTTCATGTATTCCTTGAAGATAGCTAATTTTCAACATCCAAGTCACCTAATTAGCACATTTCTAAAGAGCCAAAGAGCTCTAAAGAGCCAAAATTACTCAGACTACTGTATGGTGTGCATTGTATGATGTGTCAAAAGATGAGTATTTTGAATCCAACAAGCCATAGTTACTCAGCCAGAAAACCAGGTCACAATGAGACTTCTCAGGATTTCTCAGGAACACACATATTGTATTTTAAAATTTCCTTTATTTAATAGAATTGGACAGTAATTTAGATGGGAGAGGACATCTGTAGGTCACCTCATCCAACTTTAAAATTAGAATCAAACTGCCTAGGGCCATACAAAGCCAACTTTTGAAAGCAACCTAAGATGAAGACTCTACCACTGCTTTGGGCACCTGTTCTTTTACAGTCACCTCACACTGACACATAGTGCCACTTCTATCAGTTACAACAAAATAAATAGCAAGTTAAGTGCAGGAGATAGATTTTAAATCACAAAAAATACAGTTACTCTGACTGAAACACTGCACAGATTTCTGAGATAGCTTCCAAGTACTAGAGGCAGGTACTGACAGCAAGAGACCTGACCTCAGCACAGTCTAACATACCTTGTATTTGACTAGCAATCAGCAGAATAATTTACAGGCAAAAAATGAATTAGCTTTGAGTCCCATGACAAGTTTAGGAATAGCTCATGCACTTTTTTAAATTTCAGTTTGGCCACGACTATGACATTTTAGGAATGTACTGAAAACATTGTTCCAGAAGCTGAAATGGGGAAATGTCTGAACTTCTGCCATCATACCAATCTCCTTGGTAATATCTGGCTAGAACAAATAGCAAGAAATAGGAAACGGTATTTCCCCACACATACTGGCCATAACCTGTGCACTCATTTATCAGTTAAGCTTATATACCAGAAAAGATAAAATACAATGCCTGATTATTCTAAACCTAATACCTCAGATGGAAAAGTCTACTTTTTAATAAACTCTTAAGCATTCCATCCCATAATTAACAGCAAACAAACTGCTGCTTCCACAAACATCCATAGCACTCCACAGCATTACTGACAACTGGGTTTGACTTCTAATCTTGAGCTTTTAGTCTGTGAGATGGTCAGTGAAATTGTGTTAAATTCAGCTACTGCTGGCAATTCTTCCTTGTTTTGTTCAACAGTCTTTAAAATAAAAAGTTGACAAATGCCTAAACAACGTCCCAAATTCTGTATTCCTTACTCCCAAACCCATTTTTAAAATAGTAGTAACTAATCTGGAATATTACTTACCCAGTTTCAAAGTTTTGAAGGTCTTTGGCTCTCCGGTGGTTCCACCAGCTTCATTGCTTGCCATGACATAGACAGTATACTGTGTATTAGCCTGTAAGGACTTCAGTCTGTACTGTCGAGCATTAGAGTTCACTGTTTCATCTTTTTAGGAGACGATTTATGTCAATAAACACACAAAAATAGTGTTATATCAGGGAACTGTACAATTATTTAGCAACATTTACAATAACAGATCATAAAGTATTTTAAAGACAATTTGAAATACAAAGTGATCCTATTAATCCTTTTATGGAGAAAACTTAAATTACTAAAAAATGTTTATTTACTTAAAATTTAAAGTAAATACACAAACCATTATGTATTTATTTTTCAAAATTAAATACAAATATTTTTTCTAATATTAAAGACAGGTGAATTATGATCTCCTGTATTTTATTTTATCACTGAAAACGTGTTTTGAGAACTTTATTTCCTTAAACTAGTTGGCTCAGAAATTAGGAACTTAAAACAGTTTCTGTAGCTTGTGAAGTTTACCTATATTTCTAGTACATGCAGTTAGGCACTGATCATCCAAAAAGATGCAATCTATCAGCACTGGGATATCACCCCAGTTATGGCAAAGGAAAGCCAAAATCAACAGGAATTTTTTTCCAAGTTGTCATGGTTTGAGATAGTCCCCAAATCCAATTCCCTAGCTCCATCCCCCCTCCCACATCTCAACCTAATGTGAGATGGGTTTTTCCAGACAAAACACACCAGACTCAAAGTGGGGGAAAGGGAATATATTACAATGACTGTACAAATAAATACTACAATACCTTATACACACGATCACAACTATCTCTACCATGACATATAGTATTTACAATGGACCAGATCTCTTCTCCCCTCCAAATAAAAGTCCAGGAGGGAAAGAAGGACAGATCCCTTCCAGTCCTTAAGCAGCAGGATCTTCTAATGCAGCAGGTTCTCTCTTCTCCACATGCAGCAGCTGATAGCTGGCTTTCTGCCAGCACTCAACGAGGGAGGTATCAAACTCCCCCGGCCCCATCGCCTCACAACCGAGGGGTCTTCCGTGGGCTTCGTAACCCCAGACAAGGTCGTATCACCACGTCATATCACGAAGACACAGGGGGGTCTTCGTGAAGGTCTGGTATCTCTTGCAGGAGACTCAGCTCCTTGCTTGCAGGGCCTTTGTGCCCTGTCTCTCAGGCTGCCACCATGGCAGCAGTGCAAAGGGGGGGAGAACCAAGGTCAACTCCCCCTGCATTCCGTCTGGCCGTCCCGGTCCAGCTCCGGGATGCTCTGAGCTTCTCAGCTCCTCTCTCTCTGGTGCTGCATGTCTAAAACTCTTCTCCTAAATAGGAGTCCATCTACTCCTCCTTTCTCGGAGGTCTCAAAGGAGTTTGAGGGGCTGGTACAGTCTTACCCCAAACTCTGTCTCTCAGCTGCTGGCTCTCTTTCTCCCGGCTCTGTCTTCCAGGAGTCTTCTCTGCAGTGCTGCATGTTGTTTCTGCTGCTCCTTCAGTTCAGGTCTTATCTTCTGGCTCTCTGCCACCTTCTCCGGTCAGTCCCGGCTGCTGTACTGCGCCCATGGAGAGAACATCTCCCAGCATAACTACAGGCACCTAGCCCAGCTTTATGCTGTTCCAGGTCCCTGCAGCCCCCAGCCAGGGCTGGGAGGGGGCCAGAGGGCCCAAGGGGCACAGAGCCCCTTCCTCGTGGCTCACAACATGGCCACCACTTCTACAACCCAAAAACTACAACTCTTCTCTTCCGGTCTGGTTGTGATATGTTTACATTTCTGCAGGAGCGCCCATTGGACAGAACTTCAAAACTTCCAAGGGTTTCCACCCCTTGGGGTCTACCACTTCTCTTGGCCTCTGGGGGAAAACAAGGTCCAAACCACGACACAAGTGTAATGGTTTTAAGTATTAGGCCTTCCTTCCTGGTCGCCAGGAAGGAAGGAAGTATTCCATCCTATTCCTTTATGTAACCCAAACATATAAATAGATGGAGAGAGAAGCCTCTTCCTCTCTTTCCTTCTGGCAAGGTTTGGAGACACCAGATTCCCCGCAGCTAGTCTTGCTTCTGTGGGGGAGCTGAGGCCTGGCCAGGCCTAGAGGGCCTGTTGTTTCTGCTGATCTGGGGTCTGGTAGCGCGGCGGCATTTGGGCGATTGTGCTATCCCAAGGAAAATAGTAAGATATTCTTTTGCTAATTCTTTATTTTGCTAGATCCTGAGTTTTTGATTGTGTATATCTATTTTGGTTTTGTCCTTTTTGTCCCTTTCCCTTTTGGAATTGTATATAGTATTTCAACTGTATTTAACTGTAATATACATAAATACATTTATTTTAATATAGTTCGGCTAGTCTGGACTTTTTCACAGTTTTTTTTTCTTTCCTCTTTGCCAGAGGGTTTTGTGCTAGGTCTGGGGACTTGGCGGGGAGCCAAATAAAACTTAGACACCAAGTTTCAAAATGCTTTTATGAATAGAACTCAATGTTTCCAATACCTTGTCCAATACTGAAATTAGTATATGATGTGCTTCACCTTTAAATTTTTTTTAAGCAGGGCATATATTCTACCATCCTATGTCTACTAACAGTACCGAAAGCATCTTCCTACTATGAAATTACAGTCGCTAAAACATTTTCTGGTGCATAAAGTCTAAGTCATCTCATGTCATTATTCAGTGCAGTCAAGTAATACTCAGGAAACAGTTATGCTGCAATACGTCCAGAGTTAAACTGAGTTTCTCTTAAATCAAGGAGGGAAAAGTGAAGTTCTAGAGTTAAAGGCCACCAGTGAAGTTACATTGGCACACACCCCATGTTCTATTCTCATCAAGAAGATGTGACATCAGAGAAGCCTCAAAAAACATCAGTACAGTATGTTTCAGAACGGTATGTTTCTGTCATTTAAATTTAACTCCCCTGAGTTCATATTTAGAACTAATTTTCTAAAGAAAATAATCTGAACCCCTAAAATGGACACAGCCTGCTTTACATCAGAAATAATATGGACATGTATTGCTCTGTAACATGAGGCTGCATGTCACAAGGATGACCCCGCACAAAGCAGTCAGCATTAAATTACTCAGAAACCAACGTGGCAGGAAAAATAGCATGTAGAGGACTGAATCTGAAAGAAATAATTAGCCTTCTCTTTCAATTTAAAAATTACCAAGAATACTCATGCCCTGGTTGTAAACTGGATATCCAGAAGAAACAGAAGACATCACAAGATTTGAAAGTTTGAGAACTTTTCAAAAGAGATTGTGTTAGGTGCCTGTTAACAGTGATGTCTCACAAAATAGCAGGGAAAAAAACATTTCTGAAGCACTGAATGTTCCAACAGCATTCTTCATAAATTGTATAGGAAGAGAAATTTAGGCTACCAAAACCCTTTTCATAAAATCTGCTGAGATTTAAACTAAAGAAGCTCTGAACAGATAGCATTACCCTGTCAGATCGTATGGATACTGTTCCTGAGGTAGAGATTAGGAATATGCTCAAAGTTATGCTATCAGCCTCCAGACCAGAAAAGCAATACCAAGCACAGAAAATCTAAAAACTATGCCCAGAGAACCTATTCCTTGGCAGCTTAATTTAGCTTCTCAACTATTATTTCCTAATTTGCTTTTAATATAAAATTGACTGTAAAAACATTTTTAACAGAAAATTTCCACCATAGTGTTCCAGAAGCTGAAGGGTTCCAGAAGCTGAAGGCATGTCCTTCCAAAGATGTGAATGGAATTTATAAACCCACTGAACCCTTATGATCCATGAACTTGCAAAAGACCTATGACTCTCCAATATATTTTAGCTCCTCTACTCCTGTCATTAATTTTTCGATTGAGTTCAAAGGTGTGTCATGATGGAAGACAGACAAAAAAGGAGGAACACTAGTACATATGTAAAATGGTAAAACAGCAAGTATCTGACAAGTAATACTCATTACTTTGGCATAATCTGGCAAATTTCTTTTTTTTTTTTTTTTAACTGTTAATGGCAAACAATCTGCAAAATGTTCCTCATATGTCAGTTTTCATCCTGGTCTGGAAAGGGAAGAGGAATAATAGTGCTGCCACACACTGACTAAGTTTATCACCTAGACCCCTCAGATTTACATCTGAGAAGCAGAAGGACAATGTAGTCAACAGTCAAGACTGTATTACCATGGGTAGTACAACACTACTAGTAAACTGAGAGTAAGCAGTGCTGTACAAAATAAGTTCAGAAAAAAGAAACTGAGAAAAAGGACACGTATTGCATTAAAGTACTAAAGTAGGGACTATTCACGAGAATACCACATCATTTCCATTGAAACTAAACATTTTTTTAATCTGTACATAAACCACATTTTAGAACCAGTATTTTCAGACATATTTACATATTATATACAATATGAAACACAATAACAAAGCTTGCTAGTAACTGTGACAATAACTATCTGCAGATAGCACATTGTCATAATTCTGTTGAAAACATCACTGTTTAGTGTATACTTACTCAATTCTCTTCCATCTTCAGGTTTATAAAATATTGTATAGTTAGTGATAAATCCATTTCTTTTATCCTTTGAAATCTCATTCCATTGTATTGTAACTTCATTTTTTCCTGGAATGCCTGTCTCAGCCACAGGTCCTTCTGATGGTTCTACACAGAAGCGTCAGAAAATAGAAAAAGTACTAAAAGTCAATATTCCACAATGTGATCCATCTGTGTTACCTCACACATACCAGTAAAATTAGGAGCAACAAATGCACAAGAAAATATGTAATCTCAGTGCTCTGACGTAGTCCTTAACTTTTCTCACTTTCTTTATATGGGATTTCTTCTGATAAAACTTCCCCTCATTTATTCTGTTGTTAGCATAGTTCTAAGTGCTACTGCCTTTCCTCACAGGATCAGAGACAGATCAAGAGGTAAAGCAACGCTACATACTCATGGGGGAACTCAGATGCAAGGTCACTGTGTGTGCAGGACATCTCAGGCTGAGCTGAGATTTAACTGGTGTCTTCAGCACACCCAGTCTTGCACATTACATTAGACAAAGCCTTCCTACTTACACAATACCACCTCACATGCATTGCTCATAACTTCTCAGGAAGAGTTCCCTGCATTTCAGCTTTAAAACAAATAACTTGCTTCCCATTCTCTGACAACCTTGAGTGCTGTCATAGCTACCTATAAACAGGAAAGCATTCGACACACAGCTCTAATTGTGCTAGTATTACTCAAACATAAAATATTCTACTGCCTCTTCCCAGTAATTAATGCTGTTTAGTAGAGCATTGTCCTATATATGCACACACACAAATCAACATTTTCACATGAAATCTTAAAATTACCAGTAAACTACATTCTTACAGCTGTGTGTATAAATCACTAAATTCACATTAAACTTCTACAAATAAAGAAACATTCCTCCTCTTCCCTCTCCTCAACACTATTTCATCCACGGTTTCTATCTAACTACAAATGTCACGGCTTCTTACTATTTTTTATGTGCAGGACTGCAAATATTTTGTTACATTATAAAATTTAACAAAAAGCAAGCTTTTCAAACCATTCATTTTATTCTGTTAGTAGAATTTCATCATATATTAGGACTTACAAATGCAGTCAAGCACTAAAATCAAGCATATATCTTAATGAACTGTAACATTGAAGAGATAACTAGTTTAAAAAAATCCTTTCATGCTTGTAGCTATACACTTTCCAAGTGCTTTGTGTAAAGTATGTAAACTTTACAAAAAATTAGTGGATTGAAGCAGCAATATCCCAGTATCACAAGATGCATGTTTTCTTACTGAACAATTTTGTCGCTGAACAAAACAGAAATCAAGAGGCCTGAAACCTTGGGATTTTTCCACTTTCTCCATCTCTCTTTCAAATAACGATAGTACTAAATTGATCAAAGACAATACATCCTGACAGACAGACTACAACATATCTTTCACAACATTATTAGTTTAAAATACATACTTTTTTGTTGAACATAAGTTTGTGCGGTATAGGGAGCTCCTACTTTATTTCCATAAAGAGGATACACCGAGATGTTATAGCATACAAATGGTTTAAAGTTTTCTGTAAAGGGGAAAAAAGAAATATTTACATACAGTTCTCTGTGTGAGATTAATACAATGAAAATAGACTAAATCCCAAACAAGTTCTAAATATAGTGTTACAGATTATTTCCTTCAACTCTTTAGCAAGCACAACATGTATTTATTATCTTGAATGCTCATTACTTCCCTTAACACACTTTTTTGCTAGTAGTATTCATAAGAGCACGTGGTTTCTGACTCATTTTTCACTAGAAATACTTTGAATGGGTCATTAGACTTCAGCCTTATATGACTTCTCCATATGAACCCACTTACTCATCTCGAAAGAGTTTATGGTTTTGGAGGAAGTTTATTTATTTTCAAATAACCAGTAGAAAATTGCACTTACAGTAATACTTTTAATTTCACATATCTTTATGTTTACGGCTCTGCAAAAGACAGTTTCTCATGCATCAAATAGTTTAAAAGGTACAGTGGAACCCCACCTCTTAATGCTTAGAACCTGAGGGAACAGCATGAAGTTGTGTCAGGGATATCAGGAGAAGGTTTTTCCCCCTGAGGGTGGTTGAGAACTGTAACAGGCTCTCCAGAGCAGTGGTCACTGCCCAAATCCACATGTATAAGGAAAATTACATGCATTATATTAACTAATGGTAAAGGACATGGGATATTCACATTGACATCAACATTCACAACTTTGCCTTTTGCACACATCTCTTGAGCTCTGTACGCTTTTTGGTTTTTCATTGAAACTACATAGGCATAGCCAAAACATTAGCAGCTACAGAGATTATCTGGTTTTAAAATGTCAGCCTCTAGGAAAAAGACTAAGATCCTTCTCAGTTTGTCAGTGCTTCATAAGGTCACTGAAAATTCTTAAAAATGCCTTAGATCATAATACAAATGTGTTTATATAACATCTAACATGCCAGACTGATCAATCACTCCACTTGCTTATTTCAAAGTAGAATTCTCACTCAAATCCTCCTTCAGGTTTCTTGCTCTCTTCTAAAACACATGAACTATCATGATCTTTTCCCATATTTAAATTAATCTTTTTTGTTGAAGATTTCTCTGCTAAAATAGTGTACATCTGCCTCCCTACTGGCATAAGATGAAGCCACAGAAGTGCTTAAACACAAAATCTGAAGCCTTACATCTTACATGGGAGCAAACACCGCCTTTCATGTTGCATGAAAATTTGAAAGAGTTAAAATTGCTATTAAATTACTCGTAGAGATTTCAATAAAGCATGTAATAACACTGCTATGTTTAAAATGGTCTGAGGAAAGCTGGATGAGTTCATCCTTGTTTGTTCTTTCCAGTCTACCTATAAATACATACATATCTGTACATTATTACAGCTGTAGCCGATAAATAAACGTACTTTTGTTAGCTTTCCAGTTTGTAGAATTCGACACATATTGCCACGATCTACTAAAAGGATCCATCTCCAAGTCCTCAAACCACTCAACTACATATTCTGTTGCTTCTGGTTTAGAGACTACCCATTCCACAACCACTTCTTCATTTGATGGTAAGGTCCTTGCTGTTCCAGTAATCTGAGCAGCTAAAAATTTAACAGATAATATCAGCAATTCTATTTTCATAAAAACTTCAAAAATACATACAGAATCCAAAGACAAGTCTCTCTTTTAGAATCTGAATTTTACAGTTTGTAAAATTTTGCAAACCAATTTACTATCAATCTTGTAGTTTGTGCAGATAAGCAAGTTTTGATTGAGACGACAAAGGCAACAGAAGAACAGTAAAATAAGTCAGCAAGGTCACGAGTGATAGTGAAGCAAAAGTGCACCATCAGCCTGCAGAACAGACGTAATAAAGTCTGACTGAAAACACCACCTGGCAAAGCAGAGGCAAAAAAGACCTGATGAAGCAGAGGAAAAAACAGATGCCTCTAGGGGTGGGGAGGGGAAAGCATGTCACAGCATGGAAAAATCAGAAAAACATTTATGGTGGGATACAGAAGTGAGTAGAGAGGTAGTCAGAAACCTCCAGGGCAAGATGACAGTACATCTACACATCAAGTTTTTTGATTAGAAATGGAATTTGATTGAGCAGTTTCAGGGGGACACTTGCACTTATTTCATGAACAACTGATACAGAAATTATTCAAGTGTTTCAAATGTAGACTCTCTTCTAGATTATGGTAGGCAGCAGGATGTTGGAATACAAGGCTCACAGAGGTATCAGAATTAAACATAAGAGCCAAAGAGCTCAGCTGTTGTGCTAGAGCAGACCAACTTCCTGACCCTGGCAGTGGGTGGGATGAGGTACTTCGGGAATGCACACGAAACGAGAATAAAGGCTTCTCTCTCTGCTTCCACTGACACATCTTAGAGACTTCTATTTAAGGCATCTTTGAATGATGCTGTTTAATGCTCTGCAATATTGTCCTGCGGTAACCAATTTTATGATCTAGCAAAGGGATGTGACAGAATTGGGTTGCACTCTATAAATTTATTTGGGAGGTACAAGGTTAGAAAAAAACCACAAACCAAACCAAAAAACCCTCAGAAAATAATACAATGGAAATAATATAGAAATAAACATCAGAAAGTATTCATATCTTAACAACTGTATCTCAAAATAAAATCCCTAACAATAATCATCTATAACAGACGCATGACAGCAAAACACAACAACAAGATATAGATATAGGTATGGATATAGATAAAGATGTATGATAGAAGTCCTTAACACAATTTTGCTTCCACTATAGCAAAACTTAAACAGATGTCATGAAGATAATTTTTTTGTTAATGAGAAAAATATGGCATTGAGAAATCTTACTTTTTTCATCTGTGGATGGAATCCTCAAAATAGCTTCAGGAGAATTTCCAGCAGAGTTATAGGCAGTAACAGATACTATATGTGCCTCTTCATTTAAAAGTAAAGTGATTTTCTTGTCAGTAGAGTTGTTTATCATTTTAAGTGCAGTCTTGTTTTCTGGAAAATACTGTATTTTGTAGCCTAGAATTCTCCCAGAAGGTGGAAAGCTATTTAATGGCTATTAAAAAAAAACAAGCAGTAGTAAGTGTTTCACAGTGTTATTTGCATAACCAAAAATATATGTTGCATTGAAGAGTCCAGATTAAATTACAAAATGATTATACCATATTTAGAAAAGCAAGGCACTTTCTTCAGTCCCATTTTCAGGACAGAGAGCCATAACAATTTCCTTGAAGGAAAGGTTCAAAAGTCCTGAGATTTGAAACGCAAAAAGCCTTTGGACACTTTACTAGAAGATTAAAGTGAATTTAACATAGCTTTGATAAGCCATATTATTTAAAAGTAGTTGTAAAGACTTTCAATCAGATTCTCCAGTGATCTGAACACAATTTAATGCTTCCTTTCCAAAGACATTACAAAACTCTATTCATCTACCATTTAGTAAACAAAAGCCTTTTTAATTCTGCTTTAGTTCAGTGAGGTTTTTTCTGATGACAGCAAACGCCCCTGGCAGTTATATGTCCTACAACACTAAAATACTTAAACACAACATCAGTTACAGGATACCAATATGATTATCAATTCACATAAAGAGTATAAAAAACAGTATATACCTTCCACATAAGATGTACAGATCTACTTCCAGGTGAGTGTGAAGACTCAATTACCCTCCACAAATCCACTTTTTCTGAAGGAGCTATATAAGGACAAAAAATAACTTGAATATCTTTGCTATATTAAAAAGACAGTCTAATATGGTAAAACAAAAGGTTTCAAACATACAGACTGAGAGAAAGTTAATAAAAATAAGTTCTCTCTTGTGTAATGCTGTGCCTTTTTTCCCCTAGTAAGTACAGCTTCTCTCTTTCCATAAGTTTCCTTCTGCTTTCTTTTATAGTTAAGTATCAGAGTTTCCTAGAGGAGATTTTGTAGTCTTGTTTTATAACTGGAAATTTAGTGTCTCTACTTATGATTAATTTTATTGAACAGACTTACTATATTACATTTCTGCTACTATCCTATTTTGCAATGTTCAATCTCCATCTGCACTCCTAATTTTCCCTCTCTTCACTGTCTGCTCACCCATTTTCTTCCTTAGCCCTATATTCTTTGAATCACTTTTCAAATCTCCTCCACTACTTGCTCTTGTGTTTTAGTTTTCCTCTTCTATCTTTAAACAAAATACACATGTTCTGTTTAAGCAACAGAATTCTAAAAGCAATAGACAATAGACTGAAAACACAGTTTATTAAATCCTAATGCCTCAAGGTATAGCTAAAGAAAACTTTTACAGGTAGTCAGCCCACCTTTCTCTTTCGTGCTTCCACTTTTCTCTCCACTCCATTCACTCCAAAATATTGATTCATTACTGATACACCGAACAGCAACAGAATATTCTGTGGAGTCCCACAGACCTGTGAGATTACATGATCCTGTTTTCTCTGCAGAATTCAGTGGGACGGTGACATATTTCTGAAAGTAGGTACATGAACAAAATTATTTGATAGAAAATTGTGTGCAGATATTTGACTTATTAAAAAAAAATAAAACAAAAATAACACAAAAGACGCAATTTTAATGTTTCCCACCTCACCCCTTTGAGACTCAAGACTGTATTTCATTTTTCTGTGTAGCCTCTTCATTCTTCCGATAAAACCTCAGAGTTTGAAAAACTTGAGCCAAAACTAGATCTGTACTGGCTGTCCTGTGGCTTGAATTGTGTACAGCTCACACATGATTCTAGAGCAGTTGTGCTGGCGCAGGAGGGGCTGGATGAATGCAGTTCCCACTGATGGGAAGCAGCTGGTTATTGCAAAGCTATTATCACAACAATATCCCACAACAGCATGCTGGGGGAAGCATTTTGTGAGCCAGCCAGGTACTTCTTTCCTTTCTTGTTTTTCTTTTCTGAGTTACAAGGTCTTCTAGCTCTTAGCCATACAATAGTGTGGCTGTGAGCTGTTCTAAAGATTATCAGCAAAGGATTAAAATGAGAAGACAAATGAAATACAAAAAAGTTTGATAACAAGAGGAAAAGAAAAAGAAGATGGAGCCTTCAAGTGGTGAAGGAAGACAAGAGCATGAGAAATCACTGATGCAGTATATTTTTGGAAAAGTAATGACAAGGTGAGTAATTTCTTTGTCTTAAAAGGAGCTCCACTCACTTCTCACTGATGGAAGTCAGAAGCTAGATTACTCTTCCAAAACAAATAAAATAGATATGAAGACCAGGAACTGGAGTTGATGCACCAACTCAAGTGGACTGACAACATGGAGCAGAAAAAAACAACAGGAACTGTAGAAAGATAAGTGTTTGTGAACAGAAGGACTGATATAATAACTATACCAACATTAATGTATTATCTTCCAAATTGCAAAAATTACTCAATGATTAACGACTCTTCCCCTCTTAAATTTCAGATTACTGAAACAGAAAGACACCAAAATAAATGTTCAAGCTAGCTAAATTCTAACGTCAGCAAAGGCAAGTTTTTGAATAAGGAAGATTCCTTCTTGGGAGCTGAACTGAAGTAGTAAAGTCACATAGATTCTCAGTAGGACTAAAAAACTGTGAAGAAATTCTTGTCTTCTACCACCTGAACCTTCCAATAAAAAGTGAATCAAACTATAACAATATAAAATGCAGACACCCACTCCTATAAACACCACAGTGGGAAATGCGCTGTCTAATGAAACTGAAATTTTTAGTCCATTCTGATCCCAAGAAACTCATTGTCAAAAAAAGCAAACTGCTTCTATGAGAATGAATTCAGGGACCTACAAAGCACTCTATGTGACAGACTCTTTATTGAACCTACAGCAAAAAGGGCTTCAAAACTATTATCAGCCTCCTGCAGAACCTGACATAGAACTGGAGACACCACAGACTAGCTTTTAGTTACTTGACAAAAGGCTGTTAACAATATTTCATCATAATCAGAAACTTAGTAGAAACTCGGTATATGCAGATGGAAAAACAGGTAACCTGTTTTCACGCAGTAAAAACAGTTCACACCAAACTGTTTAGACTGGTTTTTTGGTTGGACAGCTTAAAAGGCTCAAATATTCTTTTTGTTCATTTGTTTGGGATTTTTTTTTTTTTGCACATATGTGCTGACAGAAAAGCACCTTCTATGTCTTTACTGATCATGGATTGTTACTGGTTTTTTCTCTAGATTATCTGTGGGAAAATGCAGGTAAGATGTGAGGAAGCAAATGGATGTAGACTGTATTCAATGCTGGAAAAGCAGAAAGGTGATTTCTAATGCAGGTGCTGAAAAACAGACACAATACACAATAAAGCTGTAACTTTACAAAAATGTGAATGTTTTCAACACTGGGGAAGGACCCTACAGCAAGCAAGCATCACAAGGACACCAGTGCCCTGACTCCAAAGGGATAAACATCTTGAACAGGCCTTTTTAATAACTATTAGTTCCATTTCTAATATCCCAAATGGATTTGAGCTATTCTGCCCATCCAATCATCCCAAATATTATATCTCGAATCCAAAAATCAGTATGTCATATCTACAGTAGAAATGCTTGCCATGAAAATGTGAAAAGAATGCTAATTAGAAACATCTTCAGTATTAGGAACTTCTTGAAAGCTCTGAAGACTACCTTGATGAATTCTTCTCTCACAAAATATACATATAGTGTATGAAACAGTAAGATCAAAGCAGACAGCTAAATCCTATGAACTCAGAAAAGTAAGCCAAGGAACCTGTACCATTCTTGAATTTGACAGAGGAAACAGTAAAACTACAAACAGAATCCCTTCCATATTGAGGAGCATAGGAATAGATCATTTGGCATCTGCATTTCCATTTAACTGTCAGAAAGATAAACTCAGAAAAATAACTTCCCTTATTTTCTATCCTGTAAAATTCATATTTTAGTTCACTTTAAAATTAATGTAACATTAGTCCCTCTTAATCAGATTCAACTATTTTGTTTGGGAGTAAGTGATGTTTTCCACATCAGAATGCAAGGGGAAAATAAAATATTTTGATTGACTGCCTGTGTAATCCCTTGGCCCAGGATCATCCCTTAAGCCTTTCAAAGAAATATACTGAGAAGTATGGTATGTACAAAACAGAAAAGGAGCAAAAGAAAGAGAACAATTAATCCTAGATAACAAAACAATGTTCTTAAAACTATGAATACCTTATTACATTCATTAAAATAACAAGTTTTTAAACATTAGTTCAAACTAATTGTTGCCTTTTTCCTATTTAAACTTTTATTAACATTAGTCAGTATTAGTCACAAAGAGACTAGCATTCAGAAGAAAAATGATGTAACTTACTGTAGAGTTTGAATACAAGTTTCTGTATCGAACCTGGCAAGTTAAATCTTTTGAAGGGACAATCTTCTCAGGCATTTTCCAGGTTACTGTAAGAAACTGCTTTATACTGCTGATTGTTTTAACTAAAAGTATTTCAGGAGGGTCAAATTTCTCTAGAATGCAGAAAAAAAAAAACATTAAGAGGAGAAAATGCCTCTATAAAAGTTTAGAATTTCTCTGGCTATGTGTGTTCCAAGAAGTTTAATCAGTATCCCAGTAACACATGTCCTATCAGAGTATTCATGTGACAGTCTGTTTCACAGACATAACTCTAAGTTTGGGAAGTTGTCTTTAAGAGAAACTGCACATATAACTGATTTAATTAAATGGGACTTTGAACTACCTGGTCTAGCAGAAGGTGTCCCTAGCCAGCCAAGCTTTTCTATGATTTTGCTCACAAACCTGCTCTCAAACACATGTGCAGATTTCTTTCATCTGTATCAGCACTGAAAAATACTACTCAGAGATAAAAGCAGGGAAAATAAATAAAGCAGGGCTGGGATGCAAAAGACAAGTCTGAACTGCAGAGGAAGGAAGAATTCAGCTGAAAAGGATTTGAGGGGGAGAGAAGTGTGAAGGACAAAGTGGGGAAAGAATGGATTAGCAATGAGGAAAGAGATGGCTGGCACAGAGAATGTGAAGAGTAATGAGGATCCACAGCAGGTTGGAACATAGGAGTAAAGGAGCATATGACTGGAAAGTTGACGAGTGTTGCAGCAATAAGGATTATTGATTATCTACACCAAAGTGAACAGAGGAAAACAGAGCACAGGGCAGAGGGAGAAGAGGTAGACAAAATATTTATTTTTGCTCCTGTGTGCAATTATTATTACTGCACACAGAACAGGTGGTTTTTAACATGCCTAACCAGAAAGTAGAATAGCAGAGTAAATGATAGGCGGCCCTGGAGAAATTACAGCTGGGTGTTGCAGTACATTTAGTACCACTCAGAAATAAAAAAGTACAGTCCAAGTACCGCTTAGTTCAACAAAAAGCTTTAGTATATTGCCTTTACTTGTCAATAATTAAAACTTAGTAATTTATAATGGATACATCAGACATTATCTTAAAAAAATATTGCTGCAGTTATGTGTTTCATAGTATGAATACAGCACCCTGTCATTTTTCATTAACTCTCTGTAAAATCAAGAAACTTATGAAAATTACTGCTGTAACACACCACTTTGAAGAATTTTATACAGAAAGACCATCAATTAAATCTTTATTTAACTCTTCTTTAATTACCTATTTTTCCCATAGCTATAGGAACACACTTCGATAAGGCTGCACCCAAAACATTTTCAGCTTTCACCTGAAAACAAAAAGCACTACTATACGAAGTATCTGGATATAGAAATGAACATGACTCTGTTTTACTCTGGCAGGAGCTGACTATAGTATTTGGATTAGTCGCCCTAAAAAACATAAGAGAAAAATTATAGGAGTTAGAGATTTTTCTTAGAATAATTCAAACTCACTACTGGGTTATTATTTATAGATTTTTGAGGTTGCAAAACTTTTCTACCATTGAACATCTTTAGATGATTTTTTTTTGCAATGAATACTCTTTCCTAATGGCACTGCTTATGCAAATGCATATAAATAGTCTGCACAGACTCAGTTAGTTTTAACTGCAATTAGTAAAACCATTTTCCAGGAGCAGAGCAAAGAGTAAAAAGGCCTTAATAGGAAATCCACATGCTATGATTATTTTTTATTAAAATCTCAAAGAGAAGTGAAATCATATAACTCTATATAGGACTTCCTTTAAAAATACAGATAGGTTGATTGAGCTAGTAACACATGCCACATGGAACTATGTAATAACAAGCTTTTATTCATTTTTTAAATACAGAAAAAAGCCAAAATCCACCACTGCCGAACTATCCCAAGGCAACAGAAATTTGACAGAAAGAACATACTGACAATATGTTGTCTTTACAGCATTTACTTTCATAATAAATAGTGTAGAATGCAAAACTAACAAAATATGTTTCATTTTACTGACCCACAGAGAAATTCTTCAACTAATGAAAACTCAGATAAGGGGCTTGTGCTAAATGTTCCATACAATGCAGTAAGCAAGCAGATAATTTTGTAACTCAAAATGCTTTTTGGGGCTGGTATTTCATCAACATTTTAAGCTAGTGTAAGCCTGTGCTGCTGCAAAAAGCAGCAGTCCAACCTTCTCTATCATGCAGAGCTGTTGGTTTCCACCCATGGCTCTCCACCTCTTGTACCAATGCTTTTGTAGTCATATGTTAAACTCAGCTGGGGAGTTATCTGGATCAAAATTAATGGTTATATTTGACTGGAAATAGTTCTGCAGTCCAATTCACTGTATGGTTAATGAAGAATTTGTGCGTGTAGAGGAAACATACTTTCAATAGCTTCTGATTTCACTAACTCAGCTAAGTTATAAGTTATATAAACACCAGAAGAAGTAAGAAAGTTCCACATAGAAAAAGTAGAAGCCTAAAATGTCAAACCTACAATGGAGATAAAACTAAAGAGGTTTTCCTACTCTACAATTTCAACCTAATTAGTAACACTACTTCAAGGGAACAAGTGCATATCACTTCTGATACAAACATTTCTCTACTGAATATTGGGTTGGGCATGCTCAATTTCTTTATACAGCACAGTAAAAAAGTCGTTGTAACTTTTTTCAACAATTACCAACCCTGAATTAATCAATTTAATTTACATTAATGCCATGATGTTTCTGAATTCAATGATGTTTCCAGGTTGTCTTTAAACAGAAGTCAGGATGAGAGGGAAAGCAGGCTGGTTTTCACACTCCAGCAACCCAGCTCCCAACACCTCCTATACTTACAGTTTTCGGTAAAGAGTATAGTTTCTTGTAAAACTTGTCTTTCTTCCTGAATTCCAGGTACAGGTAAGGTTATCATCAAAGTAATAAATGCAGGAAATATTTCCCGGAGTGTCTGGAGGAACTGCAATGACAAAGGTTTAAGAAAAAAAACAACCCAGTGCAAATAAGTAATTTTAATGTACAGCTGATTTTGTTGGTCAAAAAGCAGATTATGGTAAACTTCACTCAGTGTATTGCATAGCACTTCATTTTATTATTCCTTACTGCCCTCAAAACTCTTCATAAGATCAAAATCAAAACCAGTCCGTCTTTCCCTGGGGAGACAGAGAGATTTTCTCCAGCTACTTCTTGAAAATACTTTACTAGGTGGCCTAAAGGCAGTAACCAATTAACTGGCTTGTATCAAATCACTATATACACTGTCCTGAACCTCTAAGTACACACATACCCCACCTCCCACCTGCAACACACCTGTAGCTCAATGGCAGTCCAGACAGTAAGAGAAAAACAGAGAAATAGTACAAACGTTCCAAAAAAAGAGGCATTCTTTGAAAGACAAAACTCCTCTTGATTCCCTCAGAGAACATCTAATCACATACAGAGTGCAGAAGACAAATTCCAGGGAAACAGATCTAGGTGACCTTGAAGAGATCACTAATTCTGGACTCTCTTTATCTCTTTATGCAAGACAGCAGAAAGGAAACAATCTTCTACAATCTCTGTGGTCTGAAATCATCCACAAAAATGTAACACCCTCAAAGATTTCTTTGTTACAGCTAGGTTACTTCACTGGTTAGAAAAAACTGGAGTGGAAAGGAGGAAAACTGTGCCCCCATTGAAATAAATTGGATGAAAAAGCCCTCTTTTCAAAACAGTACTTTTCTGTCCCATCTAATAGAACATTCAAAAGAACTTTCTGTTATTGACAAGTTTATGGCACAATGATCTTCCCAGACAAGCAATACTTTCTGCTGGATTTTATTCTACACATGTCTTTCTGCATTTATTGCTTCTTTATTAGAATGGGACCTCCAGGCATACATTTGTATAATCTGGACTTAATCTGTTCAATAAACTAGAGAATTCATATACATACTTCAACCTTCTCCGTAAGAGATTTATAACTAAAATTTCTTTGTAAGAGAGGACTAGAGAGGAAGTCCTCTCTGGAGAAAGCCAAATATGGCTAAGTTAGACAAAAGATATAACAAAGGGATATACCCAGCACCGTTGGAACTCAACAGAAAATTTCAACTGGCTAAAAGCTGGGATCAGAGAGGTTTTAGACCAGTGTCAGTAAGGAATGCCCGTACATTCAAACTTTATTTCAGGGGGGAAAAAAATGAGATACTTGAATACAGGTGTTTTATGATGCCACAAGATAAAAAACCAAAAGTAGCTCTTTTAAAAGCAAAATTACTAGAGTAAAAATGTTAAAATCAATTTTTCTGTATTTCTACTTACAGCCAGATTTAACTTCTTTGTGAACCAGAAGCTGTTCCTTGTCCAAGTACTTCATGAAACATTTCAGATAAGCTGTGCTGTAGGTGAAATTAGGGATGGTTATACTAGATACAGTCTCATTCACAATGTTATAATTCTCTGGAGCAATCAATTCATCATTCAATTTCCAGATGATGTGGCTTGCATTTCTGTGAGGCATGTGGTGTTTTCCAAGAATACAAAATTGTGTCAGGGAGGATCCTCTTTTAATTTCAGCAGATGAAGGAAAAATGTCAGCATCTCTGATAGAGTTTTCATCTAAAAACAAAATCAAAGCATCACATAGCCTAATTAATCTTAAAATACCAGTGGAAAAAACTGTAAGTTATTTTGTTGTCTAAAAATATTTTTTTTTTGTCAAAAAGAATTCAAATAAAATGCTCAGTTAGTCACTCAAATCAGACACTGCTCTTTGAAAACTCAGTTCATATGAATTACTATATTAGAATAGGTGTTACATTGGAGTGACATTTCTAAAACTTATAAAACATTCCTATATGTAAAATATATGCATACCATTTACATGTTATCATTACTAATTCCAATATCAGAAAATATATCAAACTAATAAGGTTAAAATTTACAACCAAGCTGCAATATATTTCAATATCTCATTAGTACCTGTACACCTCTTAGAATTTATATTGCCAGATAGAATGTAGGAATTGTAATTAAAACACATGTAAAAGAAAAACACTTAAGTGGGCTGAATGAATGAATTCAACACCGAAGTTATCAAACAGTGCAAAAATCACCCATTAAAGTCCTGCAAAGAGCTACCTCTTTTTGTGTTGTTTTGTTTTGCTATTACTTATTTCTTGAAGCCAAATTTCATAAATTTGTAATTATTAAATCATTAATAAGTTTAATAAATAAATCTGTACAGAAGAGGACATCAAGACTACCATAGATTAATTTTTCTACATATAATTGTGATAAATAAATAATTGTGATTCGTGAAACAAATGGGTGATTACATCAAAATAAAACAAACAGACTGTAAAACTTAATTACACCCCCATAAAGAAATAAAACAGACCCTTACAAGGTCAAGGGGCTATAAAACCTCCTTACTATCCTAAGAATAAAATATGGTAGAACTTTAAATCTTTTAGGCGCCTGTTCGTCCAAGAATGCATGAATTATGACCGGTTGTAGAGATAACCATTTAGCTTTAGCTGTAAGAAACCCCATATATTAAATGCTTAGCAAAAAACTGTAGAATGTATATATATATGATACAATTAATATGCATGAAGTAGCTAAGATAAATGCCAAATGTACACTGTAGTAGGAGTGCAAATTTGGGAAATTTGTCCCCATTTCTGTCACCCAGCCAGCTGCCTGCTTTTACCATATAATAAACTCCTATTCAAAAACTTATAGAAATGAGACTTTGTTTATCACATACTGTACACTACTTAATCAACCTACTTTTAAAATACACTTTTCTGTTTTCAGAACTCTTCAAAATTTCATTTGGAGGACACTGCTTTTTGGAAAATTTTCTTATGGCAAGATAGGTGCTAATAATCAAGAAACTTACCTGCTACAGAGCTGCAGAGCAGGACGAACATCCAAATCAAAGAGCTGAACATTTCCTTCTCAGTAACTACAGGCACAAAGTGCTGTCATAAAAAAAAAATAAAAAAATAACATACTTCAAGTAAAGATGTCCCTGTAATACTTTGTTAGTATTTGTGCAAGAGTTAATAATGCTATTTAGCATTTCTCACTTGTATTCAAATTAATTATTGTTTTGTCTGAGTGTTACTTTCCTGCACAATGGAAGAAATTCCATGCAGTTCTCCTAAGATAAAAATCTTGGAAAGCATTTTATAATCTTTGAGGCTATGACAGCATGAAACAGGAGAAAAAAACATTAAAAGGACACATGGGATAAAAAGAAAATGAGGGAAGAGTTTGCCCAGTGACACACTCCAAAAAAACAGCAGTAGCAAGATGTGTTCCAACAGGAAACAAATCCAGTACATAAAGAGAATCTATTACTACTTCAATTGCCTATGGTGTATGTTCTTAAAGCAGTAAAGACAGGTTACACTATCGATGCCAATAAAGAAAAGAACCTTCAGCAATTGTTCCAAGTATTCCACATCAGCATACCTACAGAAGCTTTTCTTATTGCCCTTGATGTTCCTGGCCAGATTTAATTCTATCAGGGCTTTAGCTTTCCTCACCTGATCCCTGGCTGCTCACTGTATTCCACCCAGGCTACCTGTCCCTGCTTCTACCCTCTGTAGACTTCCTTTTTGTGCTTGTGTTTGTCTAGGAGCTCCTTATTAATCCAAGCAGGCCTCACAGTGTTTCTGCCTGACCTCCTCTTTGCTGGGATGCATCGCTCCTGAGCTTGAAGAAAATTATCCTTGATTATCATCCAGCTCTCTTGGGCCCCTCTTCCCTCCACGGCTTTATCCCACGGTACTCTACCAAGCAGATTCCTGAAGAAGCCAAATTCTGATGCCCTTAAGTCCAGGGGTAATGAGCCTATTGTCCTGGCTGCCTTAAGGATTTTGAACTTGAGCGTTTCACGGCCATGGCAGCCAAGACTGCCCTTGAGCTTCACCTTTCTACCAGTCCCTCCTTGTTGGTGAGAACAAAGTACAGCACAGCATCTCTCCTCATTGGCTTCTCTGTCACTTGGGTGCCCTACTGTGCTGTCCCTCCAACAGATGTTGGCGTGGTTGAAGTTCCCCATGAGGACCAGGACATGTGAACACGAGGCTGTTCCTAACTGTCTGTAGAGAGCCTCATCCACATGGTCTTCCTGGTCAAGTGCCCTGTAGCAGACTCCCACTATAATGTCCCCTGTCCCTGCCCACTCTTAAATCCTGACCCGTAAGCTCTTGTTTGGCTCATCCATCCCCCAGAGAAGCTTCATGCTCTCCAGCTGATCACTGACATATAGGGCAACACTGCCTCCTCATGTCCCCTGCCTGTCCTTCCTAAAGAGCCTACATCCTTCCATTCCAATGCTCCAGTCATAGGAACCATCCCGCTACATCTCCACGATGTCTGAAGATCACAGCCCTGCAGGCATGCGTGCTGCCATCCAGCCAGTTCTTTACCCACCGAGTGGTCCATCCATCAAATCCATGTCTCTCCAGTTTAGAGACAAGGATGTCATGTGGGACAGTGTCAAATGCTTTGCAGAAGTCCAGGTAGGCAATGCTTTGCCCCATCCACAAATACTGTAGGCCCCATTATAGAAGGTCAGCCATGATTTGGGCACATTTGTCAGGCATGATTTCCCCTTTGTAAAACCATGCTGACTGTTACCAATCACCTCTTGGTTTTCCACAGCTTCCATAGCATAGTTTCCAGGAGAATCTGCTCAATGATCTTGCCTGGCACAGAGGTGACACTGACTGGTCTGTAGTCCCCCGGGTCTTCCACTTTCCCCTTTTTAAAACTGGGCATTATATTTCCCTTTTCCCAGTCATCAGGGACTTCTCCTGACTGCCATGATTTTTCAATAATGATGGATAGTGGCTTAGCAACATCTGCCCATTCCCTCAGGACCCGTGGATGTTTCTCATTGGGTCCCACGGACTTGTGCACATTCAGGTTCCTCAGATGGTCTCAGACCCAATCCTCTTCTACAGTGGGTTTACAGTCATCATTCTCCCAGTCCCCGCATTTGCCTTTCTCAACTCGGGTGAAATGGCTGGAGCACTTGCTGCTGAATACTGAGGTATAGAAATGGCTGAGAACATCGTCTTTCTCTTTGTCCAGGGTATCCAGGTCTGCTGTTTCCTTCCAAAGAGGGCCCACATTATCCCTAGTCTTTCTCTCCTTGCAACGTGTCTATGGAATTGTGCTCAGTGCTCAGTGCCGAGTACAGGGGGATGATCACTGCTCTGATCCTGCTGACCACACCATTGCTGATCCAAGCCAGGATGCCATTGGCCTTCTTGGACACCTGGGCATACTGCTGGCTCATGTTTAACTGCTGTCAACCAGCACACCCAAGTCCTTTTCCACCAGGCAGCTTTCCAGCCACTCTTCCCACAGCCTGTAGTGCTGCCTGGGATAGTTGTGATCCAAGGGCAGGACCCAGCACTTGGCCTTGTTGAACCCCATACCACTGGCCTCAGCCTACCAATCCAGCTTGTCCAGATCCCTCTGAAAAGCCCTTCTATGCTCCCGCAGATCAACACGCACACGCGTGTTGATTGTCATTCTCAAACAAACTGAGGGCAAACTTGATTCGCTTGTCAGGATCATCAATAAAGATTAATTAAACAGGACAGGCCCAAATCCTGAGCCCTGGGGAACACAACTAGCGACTGGCTGCCAAACAGATGTGGCACCATTCATCACCACTCTTTGTTCCAGTCATCTTTGAGAATTTTTAACATCTTTGCTAGAATGTGGCAGGGAATGCCTTCCTACCAAGTCTGACACTCTTCTATCAACTATGAAAGAGGAAAGAAGCAGAATAGACACTCCTTTTATTTAGTCTTCACTATCAATCGCATCTCTGCCATGTCAGCTGCCTTATGGAGAAACAGACCTTGTCCTACATGTGAGCAGCAAACACTGAATGCCAGAAGCCCAAGCCTCCATTCTGCCCCCACTGGGCCACCTCACTGTGATGCTCTGCAAAGATGGAACTGGAAAAGCAATCACCAACAGTTTTGAGAACTGCAAGATTCAAATTCATCAGCATTTACACAAATCCCATAGGGAAAGAGAACATTTCAGGCAAATGATCCAAATATGAACTTCAGTGTCCTTTCTTGACAACAAGGTGCATCATCTTCAAGATTTGGTTAGGATTACACCAAGGGTGAGTACCAGTGAGCCTCAGAAGAGGAAAACGGAGGTTTTTCTACACAGGTCAGAGAATGACACAGAAACATACCGGAGGAAGCAGCAAATTTGAGGAGTTTCCCAACTCTCCAATCCCTATAAATCAAGCACTCACAAGCCCATCCATGGGGAAAATGACACTATAGTGAAAGATCCTGAGCATGCTGTTTCACAATCCACAGTCCTTAACTGAGCTAAAAATAGTGAGCTGAACCACAGACCAGGATGAATATGATTTATAATATTAACATTGAAATAGAACTTTATTGAAACAGATGTTAGGTGCATTTTATTTTGGAAAATAAACCTATTCAATTTGAAATTATGTCGGCCTATCTGAAAATACAATGGTATCATAATCTACTAACACCACTTAAATGAAATTAATTCAAACAATAAATGAAATAAATTCAGACAGTATATATTTGTTGAGAAAACTTCTAAGCTTCTAAGTCTGTAGGAGCCACATGAAGCAGAGGCCCTTGAAATCCCACACTAACTTTTGACCAGAGAAATGTGTTCTAAAAACAAAAACAACAAAAAAAAATCAAGTTCAACAACTTGCTAATAAAAGCTGCAAATCAACTGGAAACTGAAAAAGCAGGAAAGCTATTTTCCTCTTTCAGTCTCTAAATAGAAAAAATAAGCATAAAAGGATAAGATACTTTTGTTCTAAAATTCCGAAGGACATAGTGACCAGGAAAGGTCAGTTCTGCTAATAACTGCTGATAATAGTTATTTTGTTTAGTATACTCTACAGTTACAGATACAAACCATGTTTTGATAAACCCTTTGTTTTCTTATAAAACAATATATAACAGCATATTGAATATTAACACATTTTAATATAAAATGTTATATTGAAATTTAAATATAATTAACTACATGTATCTTGATACTAATATAGAAAAATAATTAGTCCATATTTAGTAAACAGGATATAATCCATTATTCTCTGAACAACCATAACAAATAAGCCTCTAAATATATCTTAAGGTATAAAATGCTCAGCTAGACAAAAAAAGCTGCAAAATAGATATTTCTTTACTAATAAATATATATAGTAAAAGAATGAATGAATATATATATATAAGAATGAATATATATATATAAGAAAAACCTAATTTTTAGGGAGAAAGTTTAAAGCTACGAACACACAAAACTAGATTTATTTTCTTTATCTTTACATATGGGTCATTTATTTTAACTACATGATTGTATCTGACTTGATAATGCTCACTGAAAGAAAGGCCAGGCCATCACTATCATTAGAAATAAATGTCGGTGATATAGAAGAATGTAGCTTTCATAGCAGCACTGTCATTCCCTGTTCTTTTTTCACCGAGAAAATAAAAACAGACAAGTTATGGTTTACACAGGCTTCATGTACAGGTCTGGTCTTGAAGTCGTCTTCTTAGGCTCAGTGTCTGAGTTACTACGAAGTGTATTTGGGCTACAGGAGTCTACTTTGAGAGATGATTTTGCATCAGACATCTTCAGTTAGTAAAACATTATTGACAGGATGGTTGCCCTCATGCCCCTTCATGTTGGTGGAGAACAAGTTGTCTCTGCTGTGGAAAGCAACTAGGTGAGCAAAATGGATGGGCAGGGGAGGAGGATCAAAAAAAAAAAAATCAGAAGCTCCAGAGCGTTATTTCACCTTCACCAGTCTTGCCTATTAACTTAAGACTGGAACTAGATGTTCTGGAATAAAGCACTCATCTACTTAAATAACATTAACAAAATGTGTTTCGCAAGAAAGAAAATAAAAACTTTCCTGGACTGTTCAGGGAATCAGTTACAGCCCCAAAATGAAGGATATAATTATAATCCCTGTCCTCCTGCAGTGCTGCGTTAGAAGAACACAAAGGACAGTGCAGGTAATTCTGTGCTCCCACAGACACAAGAAGGAAAGGGAACAAAAGGAGCACAAAACTTCACTTTTATACTTTCTTATCACTCAAAAAGAGATGAGCATGACCCTGAAGCTTACTCTTACACATAATACATCACTGGGTTCCACTTCTTTTGATGATTTTTTAATACTCTCTTTTGAAGGTTCTCAAGTATTTAATATCCTTCCTCAAGCGTGGGCACACTATCTGAATAGTCAGAGAAAAACTTACAGAGGTGAGCTACAATCTCTACTGCATTAATTCAGTGAATGTATAAATGAACAGCTAACCTTCACATATTCCTTACCACCTTTCACCGCTGTATTTTAACACCTCCTGTACGTTCTCAAAGGAACACAGAATCACTACAAGGCACATACTTGCTATTCCTATTTACTGTACATTGAAGCAGAACATTAGCCCTTTTCTTTTCCCTAACAGAGGACAGACATAGTTATCTAAAATGGTCTTTACATTACTACTTTCTAAGACTTTTTTTGACCTGTTGAGCATCCTCTGTATTCCTTGATCCCAAATATATTTATCTTGGTGTTGACCTGCATAAAACAATTATCACATTACCCTGCTGCTTCAGATCAACTCACGAAAGTTCTCTATCTTGCTTTTCTCTTGTTTACTACTTATGCTATAAACTTTACCAGCAATACTTTTGTATCCCTGTCAAAACTGCCAGCCAAAGCACAGCATGGCAGTGTGAAATCAGGCTCCAGAGGACCTACTGAACACAGCTACATTTTGACATCTCCCCTAGTATGGCATTTTTTAATTGAAAATGTTCCCTATAAGCACCAAATAATGCAAAAATTCACAGGTTTACACAATTATTTTAGAAAAATCAAGATCTTTAATGTTCAATACTGCAACTTCTATGATATAAATCTAAAACTTCTTTCGCCCTGTTTGTATCCCTTTTGAGACCTGTTACTGATGAGCCTCTATCTGACAGAAAAATCTGAACTGACCATTCTGTTCTTCTACCCAACACATGAATCTTCCTTCAAGTATGAAAACATTAGTGTTTTAATTCACAGGTAGAGTCTAAAAGTTGGATTTCAACTATTTTAGACAATCATAGAATCATTTTACATGTATACATCTTTTAAATACCTCCAGGGACAGTGGCTCCACCACTCCCCAAGGGCAGCCTGTTTCAATGCTTGACAACACCTCCCCTGGTATAATTTGAGGCAATTTCTTCTTGTCCTATTACTTGTTAACTGAGAGAAGAGACTAATCCTCAGCTGGCTACAATCTCGTTTCAGGTACTCGTAGAGAGGGATAAGGTCCCCCCCAAACCTCCTTTTCTCCAGGCTAAACACCTTCAGCTCCCTCAGATGCTTCTCATCAGATTTGTGCTCCAGACCCTCCACCTCCAAAAGACAAATCACACAGTCCATTACAGGAGAGAAGCTAAGCAACACTTTTCCACTTTGAGCATGAGTATGTGAGGATAATACTCATGATGGACACAAACAGAAACACAACATGAAAATATTTTTTATCAGGAGACAGAAACTGCAAGTATTGAAGAAACATGGGGCTAGTGCATTAAAATCTGATACATTACTTCAAGAAAATTTGAGTTAATAGAAACAATTCAAGCAGAGAGCAGTTAGGAAAGAGATTTTACTGCCTTTGTGATTGCATATGTTGCAAACATTTTGAGAACTGACTCAACCATTAGACACACAAAGAAAACAACTGCCAAGCATATGTATCACATTCTTTTTCAAAAAAAGGTTAATGCAATGAGCTAAATGGGGAATTTCAATTCTGACTGTCTCATGGACTTGAAAGAAACTGAAAGGAGTTGGCCAGTTCTTAGCCTGCATAGATGCAAAAGCACGCCCTGCCCCAAGTCTGGGTTGAACAGCTGGAGAGACAGGAATGCAAGCACACATCACCACTGGTAGAGAACTAAGCAAGTAACAGTCCAGGGAAGAGTTTCACACTCTCCAACACTTCGTGTTAACAAAAACGAGCAGAGAGATCTCTGCTGAAAACATCCACTTACCTCGGTGCAGATGGACATTTGGTTTAGCAGGGGCCTCTGCCTCCCCGCGACCGCGAAAGGGTGTACAAAATAGGAAGTTGCCCAGCTCAGCCCAAGTAAGGCTTTTTCCTGTAATTCTGAAGGCCAGAAACCCCCGCCCTCTCCGCCGGGACTCGCGGGGAGCGGTGCCAGACTCCGCACGGCGCTGGGCTCCGCCGTCCGCGGGGTCTGCGGCGGGGGATTCTCTGCCTTCCCCGGCGGCCGGAGGCCCCCGACAGGCACCAGTCGCGCTGAGCCACCGCTCCGGGGACCCGCACGGACCGAGGGACACCGCCTCCGCCGCTCCCCGCCCCGCCGGACCCGAATCGCAGCCTCCGCCCATCCCGCGGACACCCCACACCACCCCATCTCCGCGGGGACACGGCCCCGCCGTCCCACAAGTTTAGGGAGTGCCCGCACAAACCTCGCAGCCCTCTCGAAGGGCACTGAGCAGCCGGCTGTGCGGTGATGTGCGCAGCATTTTGGTGCCGATGAATCAATTCAGCTGCTCGTTCAAATAGCACAAACATGCACAGCGAGACAAGCGTATCGAGTAACAGCCACCAACTAAGAGCACTCACGAGTAGGTAACTTATGCATCATTTAGGGCATCAGCACTGTGAGAGGAAGAAGTCAAGTGATGGTTCCTTTTAAAGCTAACAAATGTATTCCGGTTAATGACTTGCAAGAAGACTGCAGCCATCAGCAACACAAAAAGGAATAGCAGGACTGAAAATCAGAAGGAACCTTGCAATTAAAATAGATACTGGGAAATCAGTAAATGGAAAGCTGAAGTCCATAGTAATGTGCCTCCTATTAAGCAGACAGTCCTTGCTACACAGACACTCTCCAAGAACAGCTATTGTGTTTTAATAACTGAGTCAATATAGACGTCATCAAGAGGTCTTGGCCACAATTCAGGAGATCCATTACAGACAACACATGTGTTTGTCCTACACTAGTGTCACTAAGCAAGAGCAGCTGTAGATTGACTCATTCTGACTTCCATCACTTGTTCGGATCAGGTTTCTTTACCCTTCTTTCCCCTACAGCAGCTATTTTAACACACAAGCTCAACACCCATTCCAACTTTTGAAACATCCATTAGCCTTCACTCTCTTTACTTAATCATCAGATTCAGCCCTTTGATTCCCTTCTTACATTTGAATGATGTTGCCATCTCCCCATCATCCATAACCTCAGTGTAAGGCTACACTGTAAACTGTTTTAATGTTTCTAAATTCCCTTTGATATTTAGAAGTATTGTAATACATTAGCACGTATAGTGATATTTTCAAAACTTCCATTTATTTTACTAGTAGGTAACAGATAAAACAGAAATGTGATTCAACAGAAACAGACCCAAACTGTAACCTAAATGCTCCTTGACACATCAGATTTTTTTTCTACTGAGCATGAAAGAAAGGCCAGGATTAGACCCTTAATTAGTTTAATTGAATGGAAATTAAATGTTAAACTTGGTATGATTAGTTGCCAGTGCTCACAGATTAATACATTGTTTTCATTCACTCACTGAAAGATGGCTGCTCAGTCTTTCAAAGTGATGAAAAGTTGCACCAGACCCACCAGATTAGTTAAACGTGTGCGTAACTTTTAAAAACCTCGAGTCATCCTTCTGATTGAGGACTACTTATATGCTTAAATTAAAGTGTCCATAGTCATAAATGTTTGAGTGTGGACTGGGAGGTAGCACTTAGGAGATTCCAGGATGCAGAGGACACTTAGTGATACCATCAGTAACTGTTTCAGTTACCACGATTTGTAACAATTTAATAGTAGAGAGAAAAACATCTTGCCAAAAAAAAGGGATGTGATTTACCAGAAGTGATTCGAAACAAAGACAGAAATCATGCCAAAAGTGTGTTTGCATATCCACACTTTGAGATGCTTTTATCCACTTTGCACATGAATGCTTTAAAAGAACTAGTTCTTCTTCCTAAGGGTGGGAGCAAAGTTGAGCTGCTGTTCCTGAAACACATGGCAGGAAGCATCTTCAACAGAAAGACTCACAGTTTTCACTGCCCACGCCTCTCTACCATTGTTCTTTTGGCTGGTGATTCAGAAGTGGCTGCTCCGGGACTGGTCAATCCCAGATCAACCAAATGCCTTCTTAAAGGGAGGCATTTGCACTGTCCCTGCTGGCAGGGACAGGATACTGCAGAACTACTGCTAAAAATCTGACCCTCATTATAAATTAATTTACCTGTGGTAGCTCAGTTTTGAAAAGTATTTACCTTCTGTACGATTTATCTTCTGTGTGACCACACCCGATAATGTTACTGACCACCATATAACTACAGTGAGTCTGTATTAATTAACACACTGGCACAGAACAGAGAATTGTGTAGTTAAGTGGAAAAATGAGGTGCATTTTCACTGGCCAGTCTGGAAATAGACCTTGCAGGACTTAATTGTGAAGTCATAATGAAAGCAGGTTTGATGAAAAACACACAGAACTGTACTTTGAGAAGTTACAAAGCTGGTTTTAACCAAGTAACTTGTAAGGTTGATTTCTTCCTAGGCCAATGACCTGAACCACCACCTGACCACTTCATTTCTCCCAGTGTAAAGAGGAGGGGATGGGTACTGATTTCCATTGACTTAAATCATTGTAGAACACAAATAAAAATCATGAGTGTCCTATTCCTTAGTGATGTCATTTGAGGGAAGAAAAATCCAGTGAAAATAATCAGATTCTGATATCAATTTCTGAGTATACATAACTGTTTTTCAGTAAAGAGTTACCAGAAATATACTGGACTCAAACTCCATGCAAGGCTGCTTTTAAGAATTAATACGTAGCTCTTAGATTTCACTTGAGTATAACATAAAAATTCAATAGCAGCAGTACCCTCAAAACCACGTTCTTATGACTATAGCCTTCATTTATATGCTATACATTGTCCAAGCTAATGACTCCCACATCAATGAATAAGCAACGATATCGGGTATGATATACAAGCACGCAGCAGTGGGATTTGGATGAAACTGTGGGGTGAAAGGGAAGAGAGGAATTAAGAGAGGGACAGATGAATTAACAAATGAAAGAGACAAAGGAAAAGAGAAAAAGAGAGAGAGAATGCACCACCACAATCCATCCTGTGACTCAAAGCAGCTTCTCTGGGCCTCTACAATGGGCAACAACCATATGACTCTAATTTGACACAGTTTTAGGGGTAGATCTACAAATTATTCAAACCTAACAGAAGGAGTAAGAAATGTGTCAGTTACTATGCTGTGTGCATCTACCAAGATTTAATACACAAAGAAAGGTTTTAATGCCGAAGTGTAATTATTTGTGAATCTTCTTAATCTCTGCTCTAGAGAAGATTTATTCCTCAAGAAAATAATCAGGTATTTTGCTAAAAAGGCCACAAAGCCTTTGTCAATTTCAGAATAGAGAACTACACAATATTTCCTTTCTGTCGCATCTTCCTTCACAGCATTGTTAACACTGCAACAACAGCTGTATTGCAATTGTGCTGGCAAAGAAGGGACTCTATTCCCAGAGTGATGCTTTTTGTGACTTATTACAGAAATTTTTTACATGTTTTCACTCTACGGTAATTCAAGTTTCCCAAGCCTTTTAATACAATTGCAAAAGCAGAGAAACATAATTAAACCCATTTGTACAAACAGGCTAAAGGAATTACTGAAAATTCTGAGTGGCTTTAATAGTAGGACTAAAAGGTGCCATTTCTTGGAATTTTCCACTCCAAAACCACAGTGAGCAGACTCTCTATGACAAGTACCAGCATTATTTACTCCAGACAGACAACCACTACACAGGGAGAACTGCAGCAGTTTGTAGTGACTTGCAATGAAGCAAGTTTTTTACAAACATACACTTTAACAAAGACCCCCAAAAAAGGAAAAGGCTATGTAGGTGAGAACAGGTTATCATACATATACTCTTCCCACACACACCACATTCTGCTTTAAAATTATTCATATAATTTCTGGAGCCAGCATCTTTCAAAGCTGATATGTCCAACAGCATGGTATATCTCCAAATTAAAGGGTAGGAAGCACATCATCACATAGATCATACAATCACAAAATCATTATGGCTGGAAAGGACCTTCAAGATCATCAAGTCTAACCATTGACCAAACACCTACCACATAACCAAGTGCCATGTCGACCCATTTTTTGAACAATCCCAGGGACGGTGATCCACCACCCCACTGGACAGCCCATTGCAATGCTTAACCATGCTTTCTGTGAATAAATTCTTCCTGATGTCCAACCTGAACCTCCCCAGCACAGCTTGAGGCCATTTCCTCTTGTCCTGTTGCTTAGTTGCCTGGAGAAAAGGCAGACTCTCACCTTGCTACAAGCTCCTTTCAGGTCACTGCTGAGCCTCCTTTTCTTCAGGTCAAACACCCCCAGCTCCCTCAGCTGCTCCTCACAGGACTTGTGCTCCAGACCCTTCACCACCTCCATTGCCCTTCTCTGGACTCATTCCAGCACCTAAATGTCTTTCTCAGAGTGAGGGGCCCAAAACAGGACACAGGATTTGAGGTGTGCCCTCACCAGTGCCGAGTACAGAGGGATGATCACTGTCCTCACTGACCAGGTCCTGCTGGCCACACTATTGCTGATCCAAGCCAGGATGCCATTGGCCTTCTTGGCCACCTGGGCACACTGCTGGCTCACGTTCAGCTGATGTTGACCAGCACTCCCAGGTCCTTTTCCATCAGGCAGCTTTCCAGTCACTCTGCCCCCAGTCTGTAACGCTGCCTGGGGTTGTTGTGACATAAGCGTAGGACCTGGGACTTGGCCTTGTTGAACCTCATACCACTGGCCTCAGGCCACCAATCCAGCCAGTCCAGATCCCTCTGCAAAACCTTCGTACCCTCCAGCAGATCAACACTCCTATCCAACTTGGTGTCATCTGCAAATTTACCAGATCATCAATAAAGATATTGAACAGGACTAGATCGAATACTGAGCCCTGGAGAACACCACTAGCAACCAGCTGGACGTAACCCCACTTACCACCACTCTCTGAGCCCGGCCATCCAAACAGTTCTTAAATCAATGAAGAGTGCACCTGTCCAAATCACAGGCTGTCAGCTTTTCCAGGAGCAGTCTGTGCGAAACATTGTCAAAGGCTTTACTGAGCCCAAGTAGACAATGTCCACATCCTCCCCCTCATCCACTAGGACCTGCCTTTCTTAAACTTATGCTGGTTGGGCCTGATCCTCTAGCTGCCTGTGTGTGTGCTGCGTGATTGCACTCAAGATGGTCTGTTCCCTAACCTTCCCCAACACTGATGTCAGGCTGACGTGCCTGTAGTTTCTTGGATCCTCCTTCCAGCCCTTCTTGTGGATGGACGTCACATTGCCCAACCTCCAGTCACCAGGGACCCTCTCAGGTTAGCCAAGACTGCTGGTAAAGATGGAGGAATGTGGCTCAGTGAGAACTTCTGCCAGCTCCCTCAGTATACTTGTGGTAGAACACCAAGATCATGAATCCTGGAAAGAACAGCTTTAGAAATAGGTCCATCTCAGCAGCAGCTCTCTGGAATCAAGCGCAGCAGAAAAACAAGTACTTGTGTTTTTATTGTATGGCTTTTTCCCCTGAGTTATGTATTTTCCCCGGTCCGCATGGCCCCCCCACTTGGAGCCATGTTGTCTCCCCTCCCCGATCACAGACTCCACCTCTGCACAAGCATGATAGGCTGTCTCATCCGCTTCTCCCCAGTCCCTGGTTCTGCTACTGGAATGTGGTCCTCCTGTATCCCCCACTGGTCAGCAGAGCCCTCAAGCCACTCCCTTTCCCCTAGACCTTGGCCCAATCACATTCCTCCTTCTAGCCCTTCCCCCAAACCCATACAAGCTGCGGGAATTTCGAATAAAGGACTTTTCGCCTTGGAATCCAGAGAAGGAACTTGGCCACTCTCTCCTCCTGCTGAAGGAGGACCACGTGGCTGAGACTTCTCCGAGAAACCTCTAGCGAGGAGTCAGCTGCAATCAATTTCTGTTATATACTCAGGTGAATCCCATCCAGTCCCATAAGTGTTTGCCTCAGAAGGGAGTTGCCTACAATTAATTTCTTTCTTTCTTTTCTTTTCTTTCCTGAGGCAGTTGTAATGCGTGGGGGTTGACCGAGTTGCCCTAGGCAATCCCCTGGATAGGCCTTTACCTGCATCATCACTTGCCTGGCCCTGAAGTTAGAGCGTCATACTTATTGTATAAGAACTCCTAGGAAGGCTGGAGATGATACATACAAAACTTCCAAGACTCAAAATAGCCTTTTCAAAGACAAACTGTGTTAGTGACCAGATTTGCAATCTGACATCTATGTTAAGCAAAGCTCCTTGCTGAGCTGGCCCTCAAAATACAGGAGGGATGTCAATTCTACTACTGAGCAAACTGGTGGAGGCACTCTCTGAGCCACTTTTCATCACTTAACCAGCAGCCCTGGCTAACCAGGGAGGTCTCAGTTGGCAAATATGATGCCCATCCAGAAGAAGGACTAGAAGACAGGTATGGGGAATTACAGGCCTGTCAGCCTGACCTCAATGCCAGGGCAGGTCATGGAGCAGTTCATCTTAAGTGCCATCATGCAGCATGTGCAGGACAACCAGGGGATCTGGAACCCAGCCAGCATGGGTTTAGGAAAGGCAGGTCCTGCTTGAGCAGCCCTATCTCCTTCTATGACAGGGTGAAACATTTAGGATGAGCAACAGGCTATGGATGTTTGCCCTGACTTTAGTAAAGCCTTTGACATTGCCTCCCACAGCATCCATTCTCCTGGGGAAGACTGCTCATGGCATTGGATCAGGCTGCTCAGGGAACTGGTAGAACTGCCATCCCTGGGGGTATTTAAAAGGCCTATAGATATGGCACTTATGGACACGGCTTAGTGGTCGACTTGACAGTGCCAGGTTAATGACTGGACTTTTCCAACCTTAACAATTTTATGATTCTCACCTTTCTTACCTCAGAACAATGTGGCTCCTGCCACATGTTATCTCAGGCTGGATGCACTCTGCAATAGCAAGATTTAGGTACTGGAGCCTGCAGGGCTAGAGAGCCGTGGGTTGCCCAGTGTCACACAGCCATCTCCAGGCAGCCCAGCAGACCCAGCACAGGGCACAGCTGAGCCCCCAGCAGAGTTGGTGATGCCTCAAAGAAAACGCATTTAAGAAACTGCAAAAATGGTAGAGGAAAAGAGCATGAAAAGGATCAAGAAGTAAGAGAGGTGACCTTGGCTTTTCCCCTCCTCGCACTGCTGCCAAGGTGGCAGCCTGAGGCAGTGGCACAGAGGCCCTGCAAGGAGCTTGAGTCTCCTGGAGATACCAGACCGTCACGAAGACCCCCTGTGTCTTCGTGATATGACCGTGGTGATACGACCTTGTCTGGGGTTACGAAGCCCACGGAAGACCCCTCGGTTGGAGGCGATGGGGCCGAGGGAGCTTGGATACCTCCCTCATGAGTGCTGGCAGAAATCCAGCTATCAGCTGCATGCATGATATGAGGAGAACCTGCTGCCTTAGAAGATGCTGCTGCTTAGTGACTGGAACGGATCTGTCCTTCTTTCCCTCCTGGACTTTTATTTGGAGGGGAGAAGAGATCTGATCCATTGTAAATACTATATGTCATGGTAGAGATAGCTGTGATTGTGTGTATAAGGTATTGTAGTATTTATTTGTACAGTCATTGTAATATACTCCCTTTCCCCCATTTGGAGTCTGGTGTGTTTTGTCTGGAAAGCCCATCCCACATTACGTTGAGATGGGGAAGGGGGTTAAGACTAGGGAATTGGATTTTTGGGGCTATCTCAAACCATGACAAGAGGCAACACCAGGACTAGAGGTGGAGCTTCATTCGAGCCTGCAGAGGACCCACTCCAGAGCATAGTCTCTGCAGCCAGGTAAAGAGACTCTTCTCCCAGCAAAGGGAAGCTGGGAGAAGAGTGAAATCCTTACATATTGACCAGAACTCCACTCTCGCCTCCTTCCTGCACCCTTTGTTGCCACTCTTAAGGGTAGAAAGTATAACCTGTGGCAATAAGGCACGGAGAAGTCCCTGGAGTGAGCTGGGAAATGGAAGATGAGTGTTTTCCCTTTGTTTGTCTTTTTGGTTCCCATCCTTGTTTCAGCTGGGATAGGGTTAATCTTCTTCCTAGTAGGTGGTAGATTTAGGAGGAGAACAATGTTGGTAACACACTGATTGATGCCTCAGTTGTTGCTAAGCAGTACCTTCTGAGGAGTCAGGACACCAAGTCTTCACTTGGTGAGACTGAACATTTTTGTTGCTGTGGTCTGATGTCAGGTTCTTTCTCATGATGTATCAGGTGTCTTATAAGGGGTACATTAGCATTTAGCTAGGACTAACATGCTACCCTGTTATCTATACCTTCCACTAAATCATTGCTTTCTATGCTTAAGTTGTATATAATGGTATTTGCAGTCTTGTACAAGATTTCCCAAAGTGGTTCAGTGAGGGTGGGTTACATAGTCACCAATCTAGACAATAAATATGAATAAAGAAGTGATCTCTGAGCTGCCAAAGTACTACAAAAAAGCTTACAGTGGAAGCTCAGCTATTCACTCATTCTGGAGAAGAATTTTACCTTTTATTTAGTTTATTTGAGTATGTTGCATATGACCTTAAAACACAGAATCTCCTAAGGAAACACAAGTCTTCAATATAATTAACTTTATTATATGACTGGTATGTTTAGACTGAGAAGCCCATGAAATATTGCTGTAGGGATAGTTTCATAGTTTCAAGTGATATATGAAAATGGTCCTAAAGGGAGAAACTCAGCATTTTTAAGCAGGGGGAGCGGTGGGGCTGAGTTGATGAAGACAAAGAATTATTGGTAAATCACCTCCCTGTTTTCCCCTCTCTGCTACCAGTGATAAAGAGAAGTGCACAAGGAGGCCAAAATTAAGTCAACTTCTTCCAGTTCAAACCTCATTCACCTTTCCAGGGAAAAAAGTCTTTGTAAACAATCATATCATCCCCTATGACTGTCTATATGTCACTTTGAATAGTGGAGGAAGAGCAAAACACAACATTCTTTAAAGTTCAGAGATATTCAAGTAAAGATTAGATATCGAAAACTATTTTAGCTGACTCAGTTAAAGAAGAAAGAGAAAGACAACAGAGCAATGAAATCCTGCTTGATAGTATTTCCACTGCAGTAAGAATGACATGCTAATACAACACTAAAGTCAACTGATTACAGCCACTGTCCATAGTTTTCTCAGACTGTATCAGCAGGGAACACACACATTTACAGTGAGTTCTGAAGAAAATATTATTCTTAGCTTATATATGGATATCAGGCTCTGAAAGATAAGTTAGGTTTCTACAACTGTGTAGAAGCATAAGGAGGAAGACACATTTTCAGTAGTTTGGTTCCAGCCAACTTTGATCAAAGAGCTGACTCCCTAGCCTTGAACACAAAGTAGCTCTTCTGAAGTGCCCTCTCACCAGAACATTTTTTTCTGCTTAATAGAAAGAAATAAAAGCCACACTCATTACACTTAGAAGTGTCAAAGACTGTACTGTAGCTAGTTGGAAGGAAATAAACAGTGTAAAATGAAAAACACTTTATATTTCAAGCATTACTGAACTATTTTCCAGAATTAAGTCCCACTTGATTTCGTAATTTGCCTTAAACTATCTAGAAAAAAAATACAAAAATCAGATAAATTTGAAAAGAATGTGCTTAAATGTAAGACTCCCATGTCCTTGGTCCACACTCCATAGCCATATGATTTCTTCTCCTGTTGCTTATCAGCTACTGCAGCTAAGAGATGGAAACAATCATACCATAAAACCCTCAAATAACAGAGGGTTTATAAGAAATGTCACTGTCAAAGACTGAAACTAAACACACAGACAGTAATAGTCACAAAAAAGTAAAATCTGCAATGACAAAACTAAACGGTATTTTCATCCTTGACAATTCCTGAAGTACAGGACAACGTACAGACACCCACACCTGACCAAGACCCATCCATTTATCATGTTATTGAGGAAAAAGTTGTGGCGGATGTCACAATATCCCCTTCCTGTGTCACCAGGGAATTCCCTAGAACTGCTAAACAACATGCTCAAATTACTCAGCCAGCTAACACAGGAAAAACCCCACTTATTACAACCTGACAACGAAGTACAGTTTTTCTGTACTTCAGAAGTTTTACAGTTTATCTTAAATCAAAGAAGCATATAGACTCTGCATACAGCCAGCTGATAATGCATACAGCCAGCTGATACACCGACAGTATTCAGCAAGCTTGCTTTCTGGTCCCAGCCCTAAACTGAGGTCAGTGAGGAGAAACAGGTCCATTCTCTTCAGCATTTTTAAAGCTAATTTGTAGGAGAATGCAAATTCCAACAAGTATTATCAACAATGAAAAAGACGTTTTCAGGATAGATTGTTACATCGTCTGCTTTCCTACCTGCCAAAGGTGAAGGACTTTAACCAAACTGGTGTTAGTTTGTGGGCATTCTATTTGATCTCTCTGTTGTTCGTGACTCTTGTTTACATCCTTCAACTCCTATGGCCATAATTATTGAGTTGAGAGATGCAGCCCTTAATCATCAAATTTAAGTATGCAGTTCGAATTTTGACACTTTACTCAGCTACCACCTGCAGATTCATTAGAACTAGTTCACAGTCTACAAACAGCTCCAGATCAAGGGCTGTAAACCATTAATTTACATTTTCCTTTAGTGACAAGAATTGGACGTAATTTATACTCAAATAGGCTTTTTATGTCTCATAAATATCAAATTTAATCTAAAAAAATTCCCACTACTGTCATCTGCTCTGCCTTACAAATCATTTGCTGGATGCACTACTACCTCAATTCATCCTGAAGCCTAACGATTTACGATCAAACCCTCAATTCAGAAGACTCTTCCCCAGCTGCCTTCACTCTTATCACTTTAAATAGCAGTGATCACAGGAGGTCCTCTGTCCAACCTCTTGCTCAAAGCATCAGTGAGGAGACTGGGAACATGTGGCTCAAGGCTTTATCCTGTCTGGTCCGGAAAGCTATGAAGGATGGTGTCCAGCACCGAAGTGCTGGTCCATTATGATCTTAGTAGGAAAGGCTCTCCAGGCTCTTCTCTAGGTTATTATTTTAAATTCCATTAGGAGCTCATCATTTGTCCACACTGCCTTGCACAAGACCTGTTTTTCATGCCTGCCCAGGTCACTCTGGATGGGAGTCCTGTTCTTGAATGCTTCTGCTGGTTGTCCCCCAGCACAGTATTTCTTACCTGCCAACTTCAGAAGCAAGTGCCTCCTTGCTTCCTTTCTAATCCTGATGCACACGGGGGTGTTTTTTTCCTAGCTGCTTAAAAGTAGCAGTTCAGTCATTCTGTGACATGCTGTAACTCCCATCTTCTCAACTTCCCAATTTTTGTCTGATGTCACAGAATAAGAATCATAGAATGGTTGAGATTGAATGGGAACTCTGGAGGTCATCTTGCCCAACTGCTATAAGCCTGAAAATCAAAAAACTTTAATTTCCTTTTCATTTTTACTCATGACCAGTGTGCAGTTCTTTGTGCAATTTCTTGACTTCCTCTGTACTAATACATTAGTAACTTACCTGTAAGAATATTCTGAACCATGATCATTACTTCCAAAGAAATTGTGCCCATTTTCTTCTAAGATACCATACCTGACTGACTTTGCAAATCTGTATCCAGATTACTAAAACTGGTGTTCTGATCAGGATCTACAGTCAAAACAGTGTCACAAGTCACCCCTACAGACTGTCCTTTCTTTTCACCTTGTGGTGGGTTGACTTTAGCTGGATGTCGAGTATGCACCAAGCCATTGTATCTCATCTTCCTGTATCTCATCAGAAAGGGGGAGAGAAAATAAAATGGAAAAGAATTCGTAGATTAAGGTAAGGCAGTTTACTAAGGCAAAAGTGAAAGGCTGCATGCACACAAGGAAAGGGAAAAAAACTGTTAAGATTCTACTATGTACTTCCTATCAGCAAGCCATGTCCAGACACTTTCCAGGGAAGCAGGGCTTCAAGCACATGTACTGGTTGCTCTGGAAGGCAACTGCTCTAAGTAGCAAATACCCTCCTTCCTTCTTCTTTTCTGTGTGAGCACTGCTCAGTAGCTGCCAAAACACAGCTGTGTTGCCAATACCTTTCTAATAACCAATACAAAGCACAGCACTGTGAAGGGCCACACAAAGCTAAGGGGAACATGAACTTCATCTCATCCAGACCCAACAGACACCCTGACTGCACTCCTCTCAGACCACGATGAGAAACTCAACTTGTGAGGAAAAGTGCAGGCGCTGCATGAAGTACATCACTACTGCAATGTGACAAAAAAAGAAAAAGCAGGATTTTAAATATTGTTCAATGAAAGAAGGTTTGAAGGAATTTCTCAACACTAGCTTGCCAAGAACCTTCACTTTAATCTTGAATTAAGTTGCAATACAGACAGCAATTTTTATACAAACATGGAGGCAAAGATCAGAAAAACATCCAAGGACCTGAGTTTAGCACAACTATAGGCAGTAGAAACATCTAACCGAAATTACAGGTATGTGGTACACTGCTATCAGGTTTCAATCAGTTCAGCAAAACCTTTTAAGGACATTCACCCTGGCTGCTGCCAGAGGGACAACAGGACTCTCTTGAGTGAAGAGGGTACTAATATAGTATTTTACAGTAAATTTTTCAGCATGTTCTCCATATAAGATTACTTGAGTGCAAGAATAAAAGTAACAAGCAGCTGACAGCGCAGTTCATTCCCCACCTCAACTCCCCTTGTCAGCATTTTCCTCCAGCTGAGAATCACATTGAAATACCTTCCTGCAGATTAAATATGTATTTAAAGAATCACAAGGCTAAAACTAAAACTGAATGTTCAAAAAGAAACTGTATTTTTCTTCAAGTACTTCAACTCTTCGAGGCTTTCATTTTCCTTTTTTCTGTAAGTGGTTAGGAACAATAGGGCCAGAATAGTTCTTTTACAGAAAAAGAGACAACTGCAGAATTCCCTCTGTTGCCCAACCCCAACTCAACAAGTCATAAAATGGGAGATAAAGCAAAAAACACGCAGTGATCTAAGCGGTCCTTTAAAAAAATGCTAAACCATGTTCTCTTCACAGGTTTATTCTAGCTTTTGGTCCATGACTCTGTCCTCTGGCTTCTTTTCACAAAAATGGAAGGCTTTATCAGCTCACAGCTTCCTTCAACAATTACAGTTCACTCACGTTTACTGCACTCAGCAATCAAAAGAACCCTCAATTTCTCACCTGAAATTCAGAATGGATGCAAAAATCTTCAAGGAGACTTCTCAGGAAGAGGAGTCATGCTGCCCAGGGTATTTACTCTGAATTACAGACTTCAGGCCTAAATACATCCACTGCATGTGAGTTGCAATTTAAGTATATTATCCTTTCAGCTCACTTCTAAGTACACAATTAACACTTACTTTACTATTTTCCCACATTATATAGCAGTAAAACTACAGTCTACAAAAATAACACTATTTTTCTAAATGGATACTTAAGTAAATAGTTTTGGTGACAGTGACAGCATGCTTTTCCACAATGACAGATTCCCTAGTACTGCCCAGTCAGTTCTGATTCCTACAAACTTCGGCATTAAACCTTCAGTCCTGTAAGCAGAGTTTAAAATTATTATTTCCCTGGATTAAGTGGGAAGACTGTACAAGAAATAGCGCTCAGCACTGTGTGTCAAAGAACTTCAGAAGCTTGTATACTTGTTCAGCTATGCAAGATATTATGAAATATAATTACTTTGCCATTTTCCTTTGGAACACAATGATATGCATCTTTGTAGCATACTGCATTGATAAAGAGAAAAAAATTCAAAGAAAAAGCAACTTTAAAGAAATCTCCTTAGACTGTTAATGACCGCTTACCCTCTATAGGTTCTACAAGCCAGGGAAACTTCCTGGACCTAAGTCACCAGGCTTGTTCTAAAGCAAACTTTTCCACAAGAGACAGCAGAAGTGTATTTTTCTGTCAAAGGTAAAAACATTCTACTAGAAACAAACAGGGCTCCATCATTCTCTGATGACAGCTCTGTAAAAACGTCTATTTCCACTAAGCTCTGGGTGTAGCCACTGATCTTTAGTTCCACATGGAGATGCAAATGTTCCATGCATGTCGAAATAATACCAGTTCATGAAAGCGCAATATGTAGTTTTTTGTAATATCTGATACAGAGGCTACATTCAAAGAGAACTCCTCAAATTTCTATTAAGTAATCGCTTAAGAGGTGTTCAACAGATCTTTTAGTCATCACAACACAAGATTCAAACTTTTTAACTGACATGTTACAAAAAAAGGACAAAGTTTAAGTGAACCCTTATATAAAGTACTTTCCCAAACTAGGTCTCCACAAGACTATCTTCCCATGCAACATTTCATTTACAGTGCAACAGAATATAAACCAGTTTGGGATAAAATAGTTTTAATCCCATGACTCAACTTCACTTGCAGAATACTTCATCTTCATTTCTCCTGGGTTCATGTTGCCTCTACCTCTGTTATTCTAGGAAACAGAACAGGTCCTAATTTAGAATCATTCCAACCACTTTCAATTATTTAATGGTAAGTGTCACTGCAAAACAATTTCAGCTTTCTATGTGCGTGTCTCAATGTATCTGAACACCACTTTTAAATATAGTTTTTATCATGAACCTTCTATATACAAGGTTTTTGGACCCCAGTGTGAAATTAATGCAGTTTAATCAACCTCAGATTTCATCAGATTTCATCACACTTACTGAAGTTCACATCCTAACATCTTTTCTTACCCAAAACAAATCAGTTCATACAACTGTGGGAAAAAACTTCCTTCTCAATTTCTTACATAAAAGTGACTGAATTATTTTCTCAGCAAATGCCTTTTAAAAAAAACAAAACACCCAAGTCCAGTCATCTATAAGATCATCCCAAAATAATCAGATAAGATCTTCCAACAGATTCCACTTTCAAATTCACCATTTGATTATCGAATGGCCCTTCTATGCATTCCCTTTGACAGTGAATATTATAAAAACATAAATATTACCTTTCTTCTCCAAGAGAAAGGGCATGAGGATCCTTACTGAACATTAGATAAGACTTTCTTTCAATAAAAGTAAAGCAGCAAAACCCAGCTTTAATAGTTCATTTGAAAGAAAAAAAATAGGACTGGTTACAAATGCACAGTTTCTGTCAGACTGACATCAGATGGTCTCAAAAGAATTAGAACCTCATGATCTCCAACTCAAGAACTGGTGCACTGTATATATGTGATATCAAGGACAGTATTCCCAATGCAGGCAGACAGATTTCATCTGAAAATATTGTATTCACACATATCCTTGGGCAACAGTCAGATTTGGTAGCTCAGAGGTTATAAAGGACATAAAGGACTTGGACCTAGAAAATTACAGATTTCATGAAACGCTGGGAGACATTACACAAAGGCTGGAGATGTGTATTTGGAAGAATCTAGTGAGACCCACTTTTGAAAGCAATCTATAAAAATGAAAAAAGTGTCCTTGAAAAGGAATAAACAGGAAAGATCCACTAAAGCTTCAAGTGTGAGAATGAAGCAAAGTTTGTATAACTGAGATCCCATAAAGACACAAAGAAAAATTACTCAGATCTGATTAGGGAACTAGCCAGGCAGGTAAAAAACACCCAAACTTCTCAGTACTTTCAATAATTACGGTATGGAAAAAGATAATTAATGAAAGGAACAGTCTGAGCTTGAACTCAAGCTTCAGACACCATCTAAGAAATGAGAACAATTACTTCTACCATGGTCTCTAAGAAAGTATCAACATTTGGAACACAACTGAGATGTGATAAAGTTCTTACTGGAAGTAACAGATGAAGGAAAGGTTTTTGGTTAAAATCCAATTAGATAAAGGCAATTAAGTAACAAACATCAGTTGAAAATTTGAATTTCATTCAAAATAGGAGTAAGCACAGAATTTAAATCCTAAAATATTAACTGCAGAGTGATTTGAGAGCTATGCCATAGAGGCTTTCTCCTTTATTCAAGCTGTATTTTAAAACACCATTAGACTAGAAGGCTTCTCCTCATCGCAGATATTAAGAACAATTTTGACATGGACCAGACTGGGGCATTTATCTAACTATAATTAGCTGAGATTTTAGTCAACAAGTTACCTGACTGATTTACAGCAAGCAGTAACTGTATGATCAGCAACTATATGCTCCCATTTTACATGTGCAGTAGAGAAATTTCTGGAACTACAGCCTTGGCATATGTTTGCACAAACCTGTCTTCCACAGACTAATTCTTGACACTACAGATCAAGAGTAAGCTAGTTAGTAACAGGCCACACCGTTAAGAGTCCAAGTCAAGCAAGTTGTCTGAAATTAGTTTCAGTAATTCTTTGGAATTCTTTGAAGATGCACAACTAAGAAAAGGGATGCAGTTACAGTCAAAACAGTTTCAATGGCATTACTCACGATATATACAGCTAAGCACACTTTTTCACTAAGACAAAGTTCTAAAAGTCAAGACTTTCAGTTCATTTCTAGACCTACCTTTTGGACATTAACTGAGAGTCTTCCTCTTTCAGACTCAAAAGCAACTTCTGTCAACCAAAGAGGAACTTCCTGCTGGGCCTACATAATTAAGAAAGACAATTTAGAGACTTTGACTGCTTTACCAATTCAGGAGTTCCCTAGCTGTTCCAAAGACCTAACAGTTGCTCAGTACATTAAAGCAAAATCCCAAAGAGCAGAGAAAGTTAAGCAGTAAGATTTGAAACTTACGTCTGAAAGCACTTTAATTAGAGACTGTGCAAGATGGCCATCCGAATCCTTATCAAAGAAGCAAACTGCTTTCCCTGTATTTCCACAACGGCCAGTTCGTCCAATTCTGTGTACATACTCCTCAATGGTGGAAGGAAGATCAAAATTAATAACATGCTGAACGCTTTCGATGTCCAGACCTCTTGCTGCCACTGAGGTTGCCACGAGAACTGGACATTTTCCAGAACGAAAATCCTGAAGGGCTATTTCTCTCTCTCTCTGCTCTCTATCTCTACAAAGAAAGCAATGGTTAGAACGGATGTCTCAAAAGATCTACGGTACTATTTAAGATACACTTTAAATGTCATGATTCATGGATAGATGTAGTCCTTGTGGGGGACAACAGACACAAAACAAAAAAAACCCCTGAACAACCCACACATACTACTAATTCAGGTTTTCTGAATTTTTAACTGATTAGCAACTGCTTTAACCTAAGTATCTAGATATCTGAGGTTTTTTAAAGTATCAGACATAATTATGCATCAAACTGCCTCCCTAAGAAGATTCACTTGTTTAATTGGTTGATTCTTCATGCCATAGTTAGAAGTCCTTCTCCTACAGCTTTGTAACAGGGAGTCAGAGTAACAAAGATAAAGTCTACCTAGACTCCTGCATTTTTCAGATATACTAAAAAATGTGGCCAGCCAACAGTAAAGAACTTGTCTTCTGTTTATCATCATGCCAAGAAAACCATATTTGCTCTGGGGTTTGCATGTTTAAAGAGTATTTACAGATCATCCAGTACTTAACTACTGTGGATCAGAGTTTCACTCACACTCTTTGTTGTCCAAATGAGAAAACAAATTAGAAACCTAAACAGTACTCTTTGGGATCTTAACACGGGATATTTAGTGAAGTCTAATATGACCACTATTCCAGAGAAGAGTAACCATCCTAACTTCAACTCAAAAGGGTAAAGTGAATCAGAAACCACTAACATTCAGGACGCTTCCACTGAACCAGTTATTCAAGTGTCTTTAACTCACAGCGCAGTGTTTCTACAGAAATGTGTTAAGAACCTCCTCTCACATAAGGAACTTCTGGGATAGCAATTCAGACTAGCCAAGAACAGAAGGCCAGACCTTCTCAATATGACTTTCACACACCTATACATCTGACAGGCCACAGGGTACACATAAACATCTCGTATCTGTGTAATAAGATCATTTTAACCCCTCTACAACCTTGATGTTCTGACATCTGTCAGAACACTGCCCATAACATAATTTTATTGGCAAAAATTCAAGTCCCTTCCTCCTAATACAAAAACCACTACAAAATTACATTTTCAATGTGCTACAGGTCATTAGGATAAAAAAAAACAAAACAAAAAACCAGAAAACTTCATTCCAGTTCATGATGTGAAAGACACATCATCTTAGATGTGTTTTTACCTGGAATCAGAACCTACTTCACTTTTGTTTCTCAGAATCTGTTCAGGTATGCAACACTAATAAGTGGACTATTAACACAAGTTAGAAGCATCTTTTCTTTAGATCTATCTCCATACAAATGCTAAGCCCATGAACACATTACAGAGGCAGAAATGACAGCATCAGAAATCTGTATGGCATGTGACTTATCATTTTGAGGAAGCTCTAAGACAGAGTGAAAGGTCCACAACTGCCACTCGCATTTATGAACATCATCTCACCAGTAACAGCAAAAGTTCTGGTTTTGGTCATGGAAATTATGGCAAAAATTATACATGAAGAACAGCTGATTCTAAGAATTTATTATACTAATTTTCTAAGCAGTACGCATAAAAGATTCTCCATTCAAACACAGCATTTGGTCAACCAAAAAGATGTATGCCCAGCAAATGCTGTGAGAACCAGCATTCAGAAGCTTTACATTCTCCATTGGGCAGAGCTACAGAGAATTACAGGACTATGTGAAACAATACAAGCTAAACCACAGATGTGGCAAAACCTGTGTTCTCAATAAAAGCTTCTCACAATAGTATTAGGTGACTTTCACTTTAAAAATACTTACCCATGGATGCTAGTGGCTGGTATATTTTCTTGACAAAGAAAGCACGCAATGAAGTCTGCTTTTTTCTTTGTGTCCACAAACACCATGGTTCGCTCATTACCTATGTTGAACAGAAGTTCAGAGCCACTGCAGTTCAAAACATAATGCACTTCACTATTTAGAGTTGCACTTACTTATATAAACATCTAATATATATGCACATATTGTAATTTCTTGATTGTGTTGAACTAATTACACTCAACTGATCGATTTCTAGATCAATACAGAAACCTGTGAAGACATGTGCCTTCTATTTTTCTCCTCAATAAAAGGAAGAAATTAATGTTGCTCTCTGAGAAGCAAGCACTCCCTTTCTACAGTATGAAGCTAAGAGCAGCACGCCATCCTGAGCACTGAACAGCAAGGCAGATAAACTATATTTTAATTCCAAACTCAGTTCCAGTTTTCAGCATTAAAACGTAAGATAAATTCAGAACAAAAATGAAAGAATCCCAGTCACTTACAAAATACAGGCCCAAACATTCAGGTAAGAATTTTAATACACCTATAATCTCGAGATAACACCTCCAGATACTAAAGAATTGTCACTCTCACTCACTCATGGCCAGTCTTCGTGAACGAAGATTTTGGGAAAGGCCATTACCCTTCGAGCCTGTGCAGTGGATTTTTTTTTAGGTGAGACACAGTGTGCGCTGAACTGAGCCCACCCTTTAATCCTGAGGTTCATCTGCCGGGGCCTATAGAGGATTGGTTAGAAATGCGAGGACATATGAACATGGCTAAGGCTATGGATGAGCTGCTAAAGTATAAGATGCAGTCTGACTAGGCCCATGAGAAAGTCTGAGATAGCAGGGCCGTCAGAAAGCAGCAGCGTACTTGGGTATTCTAAATTGAGCTGAAGAACAGGAGCTAGGCACTACCAAAACAGAGACACTTAACGAGCCACCTGTGTAAACAATGAAAGACAGTTAAGATGATATCACCACCTAACTGAGCACCAATAATGAGCCTAATTTCTGTAATATTCATGAACCTATTATAGAGTGTATATTAAGCTGTTGTCAATCTACAATAAACGAAGTTCCTGGATTCTCACATTGAGGTGTCTAGAGCTTTCCGTCGCGACAGGGGCCGAGCGAGCTTGGACAGTGGCAGCGAGGTCCTCAGGACGTAGGTTTGTTTAGAGTGACCTTCTCTTAGATGGATGGCCTTACAGGGCTGACGAGCAACATCTGCCCGGAGGGGTTCCCTGACCGGGAATCGAACCCGGGCCGCAGCGGTGAGAGCACCGCATCCTAACCACTAGACCACCAGGGGTCCTCTAAAGAATTGTAACTGACCATATAAAGAAGAAAACCATCTAGGAAGCTTATCTGGTAGTACTCAACAGAGATGAGACATTGACCAATACTGTGTATTTGATTAGATTCAATGACCTTCAGAGGTCCCTTCCAATCAAAAGTATTGTGTGAATTTATGAAGTATCTGTAACACGATATGCCTAAAAACTTGGAAATTCTGAAGTTCCACTTCAAGCTTCATCAGTAAAGCTTCATTGTAAAGCATGTCACAATAAAATCACAGAATCATGACCTTTTAAACAAAGTTTAAAACCAAGCAATTTTTCTTTCCTGGTAAACAATTAACAACAAGGAAAATTACCTATGCTGCGTAGAATTTCCATCAGTTTATCTCTCTTGAGATACTGAGAAACCTGAAGAATATTTTGCTGAACATCGCTGCATGCTCCACCCACATGTCCGACAACAACAAATAAAAAATCAGTTTTCAAAAATTCACCAGCCAGCCTTAAAAAGAGACAAAATTGAGCAACATGAAGTCTATTATGTAGATTATTTTTGCTTTAAGATCAAGTACTTTCATTTACAATAAGCAACCCTTACAACAAATATTTTTATTCTCTGTCTAGTCAGGAATAACACAAGCAGTGATATGTGCATTTTTCAAAAAGCTAAAAATGTCTGCAGTGTTTGGGTTCAGAACTCCAACCACATCCTGGGCTACATGAAAAGAAATATGACCAGCAGGTTGAGGGAGGTGATTCTGACACTGTCTTCATGAGATCCCACCTAGAGTGCTGTGTACAGCTCTGGGGTCTTCAGCACAAGACAGACATGAACCTGTTAGAGCAGGTCCAGAGGAGGCCACAAAGATGACCACAGAACTGGAGCACCTCTCCTGTGAAGCAAGCTTGAGAGAATTGAGGAGTTGGGGTTGGTCAGGCCTCTCAGAAGAGAAGGCTCTGGGGAGACCTTACTGCAGCCTTCCAGTACCTAAAGGGGCCTCATAAAAGAGAGGAAGAGAAACCTTTTACATGGTTCAATAGGACAGGATGAGGTACAGGCTGGACAGAAAAATGGATCAAAACTAGCCCTAAGGAGAAAGACTTAGGGTTGCTGGTGGATGAGAAGCTGGATATGACCCAGCAATGTGCACTTGTTGAAGCCCAGAAATATAAGGAGTATTCTTAACTCTTTAATTCTGTACATCTTCACATATGTTTCTATTTTTACTTTACTCACCTCTGAACTTCTTCAGGGAATGTGGCACTAAACATTAGTGTCTGGCGTTTGTCTTTTTGTGGCATGTCTGGGAAAGAAATCAGCTTCTTCATCTCTGAGCCAAAGCCCATATCAAGCATGCGGTCTGCTTCATCTAGCACCAAATATTTCACATTACGCAAACTAATCTGCAAGTATTTCAGTCAAAGAAAAACAGTATTGGTTCACTGACAGTATATACTTACAAGATTTCCTAACTGGTAAAATCCACCTTTTACTTATTTCTTTCAAGTAGAAGTTACTAGAAAATGAAAGTTAATTATTCATGAATCAAAATATTTATTTGCATCTCAACCTCAACTTTTTAATTTGCCCTAATTCTAATACTATGCACACAATGAAGTGCTTCAGAACTTGGTTCAGCAACATAAACTGAGATAGAACCTGAAGATCAACTATTAGTCAAGCACATCTATTTTGGAATTATGCTTTGAGTTTTAGAAAGGTTCTCTCATACAACCCTCACACATTCTCAAGAAAACCTTTTGTTCTGAAAAAATAAATTATGTCAGAAAGTATTATTAAGGACAGTTCAACTTTGCTGGTCCTGACCAAGACCAATCACTTTGATTAAAAGCCTGACAACAGCAGAAAACTAATCTCCAGTTTATTACCAGGAAATGTTTTTCTAAACTTCATTTGTCCAGTGCAACATCACTGAGTCACGAATATAATGTGTAGCAATTTGGATTTGAATTTACAATGGCTGGAAAAATAAAAATTCAAAATATAGTATTACACTGGAATTTTTTGTATTTTTAATAAAATTGCTATGAAAATATAGTTAGATAAAAACCATCGTAGCAAAAAAACCAAGACAGTAAGTGAAAATCTGCTACAGAATTTTCCAAAAGAGCTAGGCAAAGCTATTCCATGTATTTAAACCACGAAATTTTATTGTCACGAACACTGCAGCCGCTTTGATTTAGACTGATATTTTCCAGTTGGCTCTGAAAGGAACTGAAGAGATCTACACTCAGGCTATTCTTTCAAAAACCTCAAGGAACTTAGAGCCATTGAAAACCAATCAGCATGCTGCCTTTGTACAGGCACTGAAATACAAGTGACCTTGTCTTAGAATATCTATCTCCGCTTCTATCAAATTTGAAGAACAAAAACCAGTAGGTAAAAAAGGTAAGAGTGCTTAGGGAATTCACATTAAATTTTAAGATCTTACCTTTCCTCTTCCAATGATGTCTAGAAGCCTTCCTGGAGTGGCACATAGTATATTACAGCCTTGCATAACCTGATGAACTGAATGGCCTATTTGTGTACCACCATAGACCACAACAGGCCTTATACAAGTTCTGTTACATAGAAAAAAGTTCGGATTAATTATGTAAGTATGCAAACAGTATTGTTTCAGGAAAAATTGTAAAAAATAATCAGATCTACCACAAGCAAGCTTAGAGTGGTTTAATTCCTTTTCCATACAGCTTGCTCCAAAAGGACTCAAAAAAACAGGAATCGCTCACTGTAAGCTTGAAGTTCCCATTCTCACTGTGTAACAGAGGCTGCCAAGATGGCCTGCTTGGAATGAACTCTTGATTTCACCTGCATTCTTCCCTCTCACTTAAGCTGAGAGCTACTAACACTAAAACAGCCAAAATGGTGTTAGACTTTGTTCCCTTTTATACAGCACACTTAGGAAAAGCAGAATCACCTCTATATGCCTCTAAAGCTTCAAAAGTAATCTCTGCAGAACTTAAAATACACAGACAGAATCTTTGTAAAGCAACTAACCACACTGTGTGTGACACAAGGATTAGACTGCAAATCTACTTGAAGACTACACTACTCAGTGTTCTTCTCGCTAAGCTTTCTGGGTAGATCCACCAAGTACAGCAACACCAGAAAACCACCTCTTCAAGCAAGAACTATCTTATACAGCTGTGAAACAAGTCTACAAGCTCTCCTTTATAACCTTTTGCTAAGGTCTTTAATGCACGCAATGAGTTTTTACATGCATGCAAGAAGTATTTTTATACTCAAATTCAAACTGTCTTTTCTTGAAGATACTAACTCAGCTTCATATGCAGCAACACTGAACACATAAACAATTTTTACCAGAGTTAATAAAAACTCTTCAGAAAGTTTTAGTCAAGAATAGCAATGCTTTGGAGACTTCTACAATTCCAATATTTATCCACTTTTAATACACATATTTCATATTCCTATTTGTGAATTAAACTAAAGAGCTTAAGACCATCATAAATCTGAACTGAGCAATATGCATGCAATTCTTTAGAGACAACAGATTCACATCCTGATACTGCTTGACTGCCCCCCAAACAGAGGTTATCTTGTTTTTACTGGAGACCAGCTGCAGCAGAAGCTTTCTAGATTCAAAAGCTATTTTATTGTGAAATCATCTGTATCTAGTTGAACAGAATTAGCTACAATGATGATGAACAGCTAAACTTTGTTTAGCTACAACGTTAGAAGAGTTTCAGATTAAGAAGCTGTTCTTCATAACATGCTTAGTAAGTACATAGGCAAACATGATCCTATTTTTCAAAGGCAGACAGCCTCCAAGCCTAAGTTTCCTTGAACAAAGCCAAGTATTGATTTACCCCACCAGATTTTGCACTGATGATGTTCTGCATTGCACCTCCAAATAGCAACAAACTGTCACAGACAATAGATTTAATTCTATTCTGTGCACTGGTGAAACCCATTACTTAGGAGTGGAAAGATTAATGACAAAACTAGTACAAATGTATTCTCATACAACATCCAAAGGTTCAATGACAGGTTTAGATCTTTTGTTCTGTTTTGAAAGCTAGAAGAGTTTCCTTGAGCTGTGAAATGTCTGTCCAAGACCAGAAACACAGGGAAGTAAGAGTTACTAGAAACCATCACTGAAAGTTAACTAAAACCCCTAACACACCTCTGTTTTTATGAACTGGGCACCAACTCTTTGCTTCACAAAGGGCACAGGGACCTGCACCATTAGCCAGGCGACCTGACACAGAGACTCAGCAGGAGCCAACAACTCAGTAAAAACATTCCAGAATATCATGTTACATACTGTGAGTGTATAAAAGCCCAGGGATTCCCTTGTTTAGGGGTCCCTTTGTGGAGACATCCAGCTTGAGCTGTTGCATGTTGCTGCACAAGTTAAATTACTTAAAGAAACCAGAGATCTGAGACTCTGCCATGGGAAACCTGGGGTCAAGTTAGTGTGGAAACCTTGTCTGACTGAGTGCTATGTGTTGGGAGTCAAGTGAGGTACCCATGGGGTCACTGGAGCCACCCACTGCAAAGGGGCTTTGGTCACAGCAGTAAAATCCCTGGTGGGTGTGACTGTGACTGTCGGAGTGGCTCCCGGATGGTCAGAAAAGAAAGTTTTAAGAAAACTTCATGGAAGAAGTTTCATTTTTCCCATCAGTAAGTGACAGAAGTTTAGTACTTATCTCCTCTTCAAGCTGAACTAGGCCTCCCATTCACCCACCCACCCCAGTACCAGGAAGATTAGGAATTTAAATCCCTAGCCATATAGTAAGAAACCTGCTGACTAGTATTAAAATTTGAACTCATTATAATCTGAACACAATGTTTTCAATAATTTGATTGGCACAAAAAAAATTTTGCAAGTATTTATGAAAAAAAAAACAACACAATCACTTGATTTAGGCAAAGTAATAATTAATACCAGGCAACAGTGCAAAAGCTTACCCATACACAAATTTCCTTGCTTCTAGGAAGATCTGATTTACTAGTTCTCTAGTTGGGCCAGTAATAATACATTCTGGTTCTTGCTGCTGTTTAAAGCTACTGGCAGTTACACCATCTCTCATCATTTGGGCCACAATTGGTACAAGAAAAGCTGCCTAGGAAAAAAAAACAAAAACCAACAAAACAGCAGTATTTATAATGTTTAGCTTTCATCAGTCATGCTAAAAGCTCTATATCAATCTTAAAGCTTGAATGATAGTGCACACAATCAAGGAAATGAGACTGCAAAAGGACTGACCTGAATGCACTACAGGACATGGAAACTTATTTCTCCTCATTTAAGCAGCATGAAAGTATTTCTCTAGATCTTAAGAGTTTAGTAACCCAGCAACACAGGCATGCAGTGGCTAACTTCTGAGTTCTTCAGGCAGTTCCATACATTGATGACATACACTGATAATTCTGTACCCAGGATCAAAACAGGTCCTTAACATGTACTTACAAACTAGATTATTATCAGTAGGTCTGTAAAGTAACTATGTATCAACATTCTGCAGATTACTAGAATGGCAGATCACTTTGCAACACAGCTGCACTACACCAGCACATGTACTGCCATATAAGACTAGTTAACCCTGAAACTGCATCTGCACAGCAGTCCCAAAAGCATTCAGAATATTTAAAGCATAAGCATTGGACATTTTCCTTTCTACAGACAGAAGAGGTTTACCAGAAGAAATAAGCAGGAAGCTATGTTACATCAAAACCAAGATTCTACAATTACCCTGAACAGCAAAAAGCTACACTTCATAGCTGAACATTCTCATACATCAGCTGTCCGTGGTTAGATTTGGGTACGTTATGCAGTGTAATAAGTTGAGACAACTTTCAACTTAGTATCAACTCTTAACGCTGTTCCATGATTAATACTGAATTACCTAAAACCAAGTTCAGCGCAGATCAGACTTGACCAAACCAAGTGTCACAAACTAGCACAACACCCTGTTACAATCTGGCTAAGTTCTCAAACACCCCCGAAAACACCCACAAAAACATAGAAAACAAAACTCACACACACACAAACCAACCAACCAAAAAAAAAAACAAACCAACCACCACCAAAAAACACTCGACAAAACTCCACACAACACTGAAAGAACTCCATACTTTCAACTGCTGAGTTTTCACATAAGCAGCGTCTAGGAATGCCTGCCTATATTTCTGAATCTGTATCTGCAGCCCTGAAGGGTGGCCCACTGTATCAAGACAGTAGTTCACTGAAACTAAAAGGAAATCCAACCCAAAAACGTGACATCATTTGTATCTGTGCTTAACATTACACCTGGCATTGCTATCCAAGTGTTAAATTACTAGATAACAAGCTGTGAAGCATCTGGCACATGGAAGACTGAAATCATCCACCTAAAAGTTCACAGTCACAGCAGTATACATAATGCTTACAGTTTTTCCTGATCCTGTCTGGGCACATGCCATTAAATCCCGTCCTGCCAGTACAATAGGAATGCTGTACTTTTGCACTGGAGTAGGTTTAGAGTATCCAGCTTTAGCAATGTTCACAGTTAAAGTATGGGATATGTTAGCATCTGCAAAGCTCTGTAACAGAAAAAATCAGGTTATTACACAATCACAGAAGTTAGAAGGCCAGAGAAACTTACCACAGGACACAGACATCCAAAAATTAAAGTGTTAACTTTAAAGAGTCTCACCAGTCATCTAGATTGCCAAGGTTCCTACAGGTAAAAGTTCCAAAGGTCTCTTAAATCTGCTCATGCCATTCAAATGCCATTCAAATAACTTTGTAGGACAGAAGACTTTCAGCTGGTGTATCAGCTCTGAGAGAAAACTGCTCAGAAGCCATACGTTTGGATTCAAGCAGGTAAACTCACATCATAGCACGCCATGAAAACAAACTTAAACTGTTCGGTTTCATTTCAGTTTCACACAGTTTCTGTGCTAAAAACAGTAAGGGGAGCTAAAGCAACATTTCTACCCAGGACCAAAAAGCATCATATATGACAAAAATCACTTTAACTTCAGTGAAAAAACCTTTCAGAAGACAGATGGTGAAAATACCTCTGTATCCTCCCTTTCAACACAGGTGCTACTAACCCCTTGGCACTTTTTTCCTCTTTCTTTTCCCTAGAAAGGGCTTTATTTTCTTTTTTTTTTTTTAAACACTAGCCACCCATATGGAGAAGCAGCAAAGTTGTATGTTAAACAATAAACTACAGCCACAGAGAACAGGGATAGAAATACTTTCAAACACTTCTCTGTCCAAATCAATACTTCTCCAACACACATTCATTTACATTATTAAAGATCCCCCAGTAACAAACGTCAGTAAGATAACTCTACCAGCCTTCCCAGCAACTGCTGCCAAAGACCTCTTTCAATATCTAAACTGGTATTCCTCTGCAATTTAATTACTATTTTTCCTATATATGCAGTATTATTTTCTCTGGAACATTTATGTAGTCTGTCAATATTACTGTGAATTCAAATTTGTATCTTTCAAATGGGCAGCACCTCCTTCCAACATCATACTGTCTGCAATAATCCAAATTTTTATTAGTATTTTCATTAGCAGCCAATATTAAACTCAGTAAATTAAACACCCTTGAAAAATCGTGCTCAGCAAACTCTGCAATTAATCAGTTCACTAACCATTAATGCTGCTGGAGGGTCCAGTCCTGACACTTCGACGATATTTTCATCATACTTGTCAAAATTCATTCCTGTCTCATAACGTGCAAAGATGGCTTGCTCATCATCAGGCGGAGGAGGGGGCACATACGTCACCTTCGGACCTTAAGAACAGAACTACTTAAGTTCATGAACAGTATCAAGAAAAGCTAAACTAAAACTATTTTAAGTATGGAGCTACTGAAGTTAAGTTCAGTGAGGTGTCATTTGGATTTCCCTCCACATTCCAGGAAGGTACAAAATTCCATAAATTGACTATCAGAACTTAGTTTTATACTACTAGACCTAACACTCACAAATGAAGTCAGACTTCTGTAAAGCATTCTTGTCTCACATTTGTTTAAGGACCTTACTTTCAAGAGCTGGTCACAAAAATCCTTTATCATCCAGACACATGCTCTTAAAATCCAGGGACATACTTCCCAGGCAACAAACTACTCCTTATGAAGAACTATCTTTCCACATGAACTTCTATACAGACAGGTGCAACTGTTGTGTATCAATAACCAAAACAGTCTTCACATGCTAACAGTTCACCCTGTGGTCATGAAAAAGGAATTACGATCCTGTATTAAGGATGCGTTATGTCCACTAGGAGCATTACCATGTTGCTTCTATAAACATTTCAGTTCCTAAAAATCATTATCTGAACTAAAAATCTGAAAAACGTAGCTTGAACTAAGTCAAATAGAGGCAAATCAATTGTTCTTTGGATATTAAGGAGCACTTCTGAAAACATATACTAATCACTGAATCACAGAATGTTTGGGGTTGGAAGGGACCTTAAAGATCATCTAGTTCCAACCTCTCTGCCATAGGCAGGGATACCACCCATTAGATCAGGTTGCTCAAAGCCTCACCCAGCCTGGCCTTTAACACTTCCAGGGATAGGGTATCCACAACTTCTCTGGGTAATTTGTCCCAGCGCTTCATTACCCTCTGAGTAAAGAATCATTTATCCATCCTTTTTACTATGAAAAATTCTTTTACCACTATCACACAAAATGTTCTTTCATGGAGAATATCAGCCATCCACTAGCCATTACACTGGCTTAATGGCATTTCTAATTTAAATTATGGTATTTCTGTGAATGAAAGATTACTATGCTCTAAGATAGCACAACATACAGATAAAAAGGTACAGCAGCATCAGTGGCAACAGAATACAGGACTGTGAGGGAAAAATCCCTTGTAGAAAACAAACAAACAAAAAACACAAAATCAATATAAAGTTTAATCAGGAATAGCTGGCCTCTCTGAGCTACACATCTTACTTGTCACTCTGGACAAACTTAAAATACTTCCACTTATAGGAAGGGTAAAAAAAAAAAAAAAAAAAAGAGTCTAGAGTGACTGTTTCAAAACTGAGCAAGTTCTTAAGGCTTACTTCCAATTTTGGGGCTAGCACCTCTGCTTCACTGTACATTAACTCAACCAGTAGGAGAAAGACCAAGAAAAAAAATTATGGAAGACAATAGCTTTGAAAATCCAATCACTAAAATTCATAGAAATTACAAGCATGTCTTTTGCAGGCATACAAACAAGATCTCTAACATTTGCAAAAGGTTCTTAACAGGGAGAACAATCACAACGACAGTATTTAGCAGAGCTAGGAAGGAACTGAATTGCCACAAACCACCAATGACAAATCTGAAAGGTTCACCACCCATACTAAAAGTCTCACCTGCACCATCTGTAAATGTCCCTTTTTCTCTAGAGCCAAGAGTTCCAGACTGAGGTATGACCCTTCGCCCATTATTAATACCTGTAAGTAATGGACAGGGTATAAAATTTGTATAATGAAATATGACTGACACCAGTACTATTTACTCCAAGAAATCTGCAGTGCAACAGATCCTTTGTTAACTGCAATCTATGATGTATTATTTCCAGTAACGCTATTTTGTAAAGACATCACCTATGTTCCACAATACAGCCAAAGAACAGAAAACATTTCATAGTTTTCACCCTTGTACTGGCAGTTCTCAGGGAGCAAGCAAACCCAGAAAAAATGGCCAATGTATGTTGTTCCCATACAAACCAGTCAATACAAAAAACTTACTCTCACCTTGTCCAAAGCCATCATGAAATCCTTTGGACCCTCTATTTCGTGTACTAAAACCTTTTACAACGTTTCTTTCTTGAAAACCTGCAGTGCAGCACAGAACATAATAACTTAGGTTGCCTAATTTCACATGTGCAGATCAAGCACCTTTTATCTGGAAATTATTCTCCTCATTCCTTATTAATTCACATAAAAAGTACAATATAACTGATTTACCTAAACATATGAAAAAAACAAAGACAATAAATACTTTTTTGCCAAAAAGTATTCAGCTGGTCTATTATATTGTAATAACAAAGAGAATCTGAAAGAATAAACCGTGCTGGTTTTGTAAAGCAGTAACTTGTTTTTTTAAAGGATGCATTGTTAAGGATGCAGTTACATCCACTAGAGGAATTACTACACTGCCTCTGTAAACACTTCCTAAAAATCATTATTTGAACTAAAAATCTGAAAAACTTAGCTTGAACTAACTCACATAGGGGCAAATCAATTATTCTTCAAATATTAAGGAGCACTGCTGAAAATGCATTCTAATCATTGAATGGTTTGAGTTGGAAGGGACCTTAAAGATCACCTAGCTACAATCCCCCTGCCATGGGCAAGGGTGCCATCCACTAGATCAGGTTGCTCAAAGACCCATTCAAGCTAACAAGGAACAGGGTTGCCACAAATCACCACTGAACAAGTCTGAAGGGTTCACCCCTACATATTAGAAAGTCTTACCTGCACCATCTGTAAATGTTCCTTTTCCTGTAGAGTCAAGAATTCCAGACTGAGACATGTTCCTCTGTCCATCTAGACAGTGTAGTAGATGTAGAGTATAAAATTAGTATAAGGAAATACTACAATTAAAGCTAGTAATATTTACTCCAAGAAATTTGCAGTGCAACACTCCCAACAGATTCTTTGTTAACTCCAGCCTATACTGTATTATACTCAGTGATACCATTTTCCTAAAGACCCCATTCCTCTTCCACAACATAGCCACAAACACAGTTGAAGAACAGAAGCCATTTGTAGCTTTCACCCTTGTACTAGTAGTTCTCATAGAGCAAGCAAACCCAGAAAGAATGGCCAATTGTATGCTGTTCCCATACAAACCAGGTAATATAAAAACCACCTCAAACACTTACTCTCACATTGTCCAAAGTCACCATGAAATCCTTTAAACCCTTTATTTTTTGTATGTGTACTAGAACCTTCTGCAGCATTTCTTCCTTGAAAACCTGGAGTACAGCACAGCAAACAACAACTTAGTTTGACAATTCTGCATGTGCAGATCAAGAGCCTTTTACCTGGATGAAGAACAGAAGCCATTTCACAGCACTCACCCTTGTACAGTTCTCAGGGAGCAAGCAAACCCAGAAAGAATGGCAATATGTATAGTGTTCCCATACAAACTAGTCAATACAAAAAACTTACTCTTACCTTGTCCAAAGCCACCACGGAATCCTTTAGACCCTCTATATTGCATACTAGCATCTTCTATGTTTCTTTCTTGAAAACCTGCAGTGCAGCATACAACACAATAATTTAATTTGCCTAATATCACATGTGTAGGTCAAGCATCTTTTAATTCTTCCCATTCCTTGTTTTATAAATCCACAAAAAAAGTATAATATAACTAAGTGATTTGCCTAAACATATGAAACAATGAAGAAAAAAAGTACTTTTTGCCAAAAAGTCTGACAAGAAGAGTACTGCTCTCCTGTATGATTTCAAGACATAAATCAAACGTTAGGTCTAAGTATCTCACTTTGCATGCGTATATGCCACAAACATTCAACTCTCCAGTTTTGATCCAGATGCAAATCAAAGAAGGGCAACAAGACTGGTGAAGGGTCTGGAGCACAAGTCCTTTGACGAGTAGCTGAGGGAGCTGGGGTTGTTTAGCCTGGAGAAGAGGAGGCTCAGGGAAGACCTCATCACTCTCTACAATTACCTGAAAGGAGTCTGTAGGCAGGTGGGCATCGGTCTCTTCTCCCAGGCAACCAGCAACAGGACAAGAGGGCACAGCCTTAAGCTGAGCCAGGAGAGGTTTGGGTTAGACACCAGGAAGAAGTTCTTTACAAGAGAGAGTGACTGGGCATTGGAATGGGCTGCCCAGGGAGGTGCTAGAGTCACTGTCCCTGGAGGTGTTTAAGGAAAGACTGGATGTGGCACTTAGTGCCACAGTCTAGTAGACAAGGTGGTGTTGGGTCAAAGGTAGGACTCCATCGTCTCAGAGGTCTTTTCCAACCTAGCTGATTCTGTGATTCTGTCATTCAGAACTCTGCTTCAGTCATAAGCAACTGACAGCATTTGTACCTTATCAGTTTTCATAACCAGTACCTGCAGAGTTAGGATTTGAAAATGTGCCTTTCAGATCTACCAACTTCTACTTTTTTTTTTTTATTACTCAGAATCACTTATTCCGTCAGCAGTGACAAGTATTTAGTATATTTTTATTTCTAATCCCTTTCCTTAGTCACTCTCCTGATGGAGAAGGAGAAGAAGTAAAGAGTCATATGCACAAATAAGGTATTTCTCATTTTACAGTGGACAGTTTTAGGTGTTGTTCAAGATCCAAGCAGTCAGCTTAGACTGGAATTTTCTCCTAAGTCCTTATTCTTCAACTGAACATCTGTTCTATCATATCGTAATGACAAAGAGAATCTGCTGTTACGTGACATCAAGAAGTTCTCCTACCACAGCATCTGTAGTTCCTTCTCCACCAAGGCTTGGTGAATACCAATTTGTTCATCATTTGAGTTTTTCCAAATCAATTACATAAAGAAATAAAAACCAAAATCACATCTTAAAGGCTCACTGCAAAAACAGACTAGAGGTATCCATAATTACTATAGACCCTACATACAGCTTGTGAGTTACTTCACAATTGTTGGAGAGTCTACAGCAGAATTTCTCATCATCATTTCTCTGCACAAAGCGCTGCCATCTGCATAGTCAAACAAACCTAGCATTTCCCTACCACAGTGGGCATCGATCCAAAAGATGCAGAAATGGTTGAGAATTTTCTGAAAGAATAAACCGTGCTGGTTTAACTGGGGTCAAGTTAATTTTCTTCACAGCAGCTGATATGGGGCTGTGTTTTGGATTTATGCTGGAAACCGTGTTGATAACACAAGGATGTTTTAGCTATCACTGAGCAGTGCTCACACAGGGCCAAGGCCTTTTCTGCTCCTCACCCCACCCACGAGAAGGCTGGAGGGCACAAAGAGCTGGGAGGGGACACAGTCAGAGCAGCTGACCCCAAGTGACTGCAGGGACAATCCATCCCATATGGCATCATATCACACTCGGCAGATAAAGAAGGAAAGAGGGGATGCTCAGATGTCTTCTCAGCCACAGCTATGCGCGACAGAGCTCAGCTTTTGTGGGAAAGGCTGAACCCGCCTGCCAGTGGGAAGTGGTGAATGAATTCCTTGTTTTGCTTGCATGTGCAGCTCCTGTGTTACCTATTAAACTGCTTTTATCTCAGTCCATGGGTTGTCTCACTTTCACTCCTTCAATTCTCATCCCCATCCCACCAGTAAGAGTGAGCAAGCAGCTGCGTGGGGCTTAGATGCCAGCTGGGGTTAAATCTATGCAATAAACATAACACTGAGTGGCTCCACAGCTGTTCTGCAGGCCAGACCTTTTGATAAACCAGCCTAGACCAGGACTAGAGTTTCAATCTTCCTTGTTTCATAACCAGTCCCACTGACACAGAATTAGCCAGCAGTTCCCACTGCCCCTGTATATTGTACATACCAGGTGGAAGCACATGAAGCAGTACTGCCAAGCTGCCTCCTCAATGTGCACTGCATACAGGTGTGGCACTCACCACTGTAAGCAGTAGGAGGACAGGGACTGAATATTGCTTTATGGATACCAAAGAAAGCAAGCTTTCAGGTCTTGCACAGAAGAGAACTGATATAGTCCCTCACACAGCATAAATACGAATACTAATACTCAGCTTGACTTTTATACTACATGACAACAAAACTATCAGAAAAATGCCCCTCCGCAGGCAGAACAGAATCAAAGCAAGAGGTAAACAAAACATCAATTTTAGATGTCAAGTCCTGCCTTCTGGGAAATGCAGTGGGGTATTTTGTGTTGTGCAGTCAAAACCAAGGGGTGATACTGAGTGCCTACATTATACAGAAATAAGGACCTGAATTACTCTCCAAGTCACAAATACTCATTTGGCTCTGATACAACACAACTGAGCACCTTAATAAGCAAAATTTAATATATAACATAGGACTAGCCATCAGAATTACAGCCATTAGAGGAAGTTACCTTTGGCTTCAAAATTCCTTCCTCTACCGAAACTACTCATTGGTTGACACTGTCTGTTCAAAAATTCATCAGTACCTAGAATTAGAAAAAATAACTGAGTTAACATTCAAAGCTATCTTTGACTCAGTATAAGTTATATATTGTATTATAAACAAATAAATGAAGTAGTAAAAAAAAAGTAAATAAATAAATAAATAAAGGTTGAAGGTCAAAAAAAGTATATTCATTATGTTCTCTCTATAATTTGATGCTGCTACTCCATAGGGGAGACATTAAAATATCACAATGATAATACTGTGTTTTCCTTTAACCTTGTAAACTGCTCAAGTGATCAACTCCCCCAAATGCCAGTCAGAAGTGCCTTTCACATACCGAATGAGCTTACACTCGGACTGAAGCCAGATGAGAGGTCGTTTGGTCTATCAAACAAGCTAACCTACAAAAAAAAAAAAAAGGTACAACATCATAACTTCAGGTCAAGCGAAGTACGTAAACACAGATGCAGTTGCTCTGTCTTCCACTTGAAAAGTTGCCTTCTGCACCTTCTGAAATGCAGACTCTCACACTCCTCTGTTCACTTCAGCTTATTACATTTCAGTATTCTAAACGGTATACTGTTTGCATATGAATGTTACCAAAAATCACATTACACACAGCTAAGATGTGAAGCTCACGAAGTATACAACAAGCACTAGAGTACATGAACAAAACAGCAGCAAGCAAACTGCTGGCACAGAGGAAACCTCTTTAGTTGCAGCGAACTCCTATGGCTACCTACTGTATTTGCAAAAATATACTGTAAAGTAAATTCAAAGTCCTACCTACAGTCCTTACAGAGGAAAACTTCTCACTCTTTCTGCAGCAGCTCTGCATTTAGGACCATGAAGTTTGGGGACAACATGAGGCACTGTATTAACTGAACAACACATAACAGCTGAGACAGTCACCTATGTTCTATTCATTGCCGAGGTAAAATGAAATAGCAATTCTGTGACTACCAGAAGGAAGAGAGAGCAAACAGAACAGCTAAAAGGACGGCTTTGAGACAGAAGTCACAGCTCACCTCTAATCCACACCTTCACCAACAGATGTGGTTCTGCAAGTCTCCAAAAATGCAGTTCCACCACTGCGCTTTCACTGTTCAATAGCCAGCAATAACAATCATCAAACCAATTTGATTTGTGCAACAAATTGTGGCCTACTAATACCCAAAATCCAGCATCTGTTCTCAGTTTATGCTACAACATGAAAAACACTATACCTTGCAGATACAAAAGAGGAATACATCAGAAAACGAAAAGGACACGCAACGTGAACCACCAACTTCCTTCAGGAGTTACAAAACTGCACTGGAATACTCCTTATCACCACCGATCTGCAGTTTTAAGTTTCTACCCTGCCTAAGTTAGCTCTACTTCTTTTCCAGCCTATGCTCATCCACTAGCCTATCCACATATGTACTCAGTTCCTAGCTCACACACCATAGTTAATGAGTTACTCGTATGTGCCGCTTTTATGCGCTCATTTTATTTCCAAAAAGTATGCATCCTTTCATAATCCAGTGCAAAGGGGCAGCATCGAGCATCTGAAAGAGTAACAATAATCACTCACACCAATCACATCCCAGGAGCTTCCAGGGAGGCAAGGCACCTCAACATTTTCAGAGACTGAAACTGCTGCACCTCGTTAAGAAAACACTGTCTTTTCAGCACCAAGTTAAGGTCAAGTTACTCCAGGTGCTTCCGGAATCACAGGAACAGGGGACACCACAGCCCGCCAGCCACCCAGGCTGTGCCGACAGGGGTTGGAGGAAGAAAAGGTAAAAGAAGCAAACACACTACAGCCTAACAATTGCCGCCCCCCTCCCCCCCCTACCTTCTCAAGGGATGGGAGCAACGTCTCGTCCCCCATCTCCGCATTCCAGTCCTCTTCAATCATGCTGTGCCCTGCCAGACCTCCTTGCAGGAGACAGAACACATCAGCAGTCGCCTCCTGCTCAGCTCCGGAAGGTCTAACAGGGAGAGAAAATGGCACCCTGCACCGAGGCTCACCGACCCTGCCTGCGGGTGGGAGTGAGTACAGTACAGTACGGCCCGGCCCGGCCTCTGCGCTGGTGGGGATGGGGGAAGGGGGGGGGGCGGGAAGGAGATCCTGCCGGGGAAAAGCCTCCCGCTTCCATAAGAGCGGCGCCCAGCCCCTTACCTCGCTCCGCAACGAAATAAGATGGCGCCGTCCGCCGACACCCTCTTAAGGACACCGGGCACGTGTCCGCACCGTGCAGCCGGCCGGTCACGTGACCCGAGGCCATCCAATGGGCGCGCGGCTCGGCGTCAGGGCGCGCGGGCGTGCCGGCGGCCCCTGTCGGCTCCCTCAGCGTTCCTGAATTCCCTTATGGAGAGCTGTTTCACCGGGATTTGCTTGGCAAACGTCTGATAAAAGTGAAATCCACAGTCTGGCGGAACCCCAAATAAAACATTAATAATTTTACTGTTTACAAGCACGTTTTTCAAGCGTTAGCATGATAACTAACAGCACTTTGCTGAAATTTTGTTTTAAAATACATTAAATTAGGTTAAAGAGGTTATATATTTAGAAAAACAAAACAAAGAAATAAAAGAAAACCCCAAACTTAAGCACAACACCCCTTTCCCACCATGTTTTGTAATACCGGACTTGCTAGAGAAAAGAGAAAGAGCAAAATTCCTGGCTTAGGAGATGTGGCTGGAGTGCAGGAGAACATCTATAGGACTTGTATCACTTCAATACATCTATTAAAATGGTGGCAAGTACTCTGACACTTCTGCTTGTGTTTCTGAGCTGCTAGTCCAGTGTGTGTATTCTCTGTATCTCTCTTCATGCTGTGGAATAATCCAGCAATGCTTGTTCAGAAAAACATACAGGAAGTATATTTCATAAACTTGATAATACTCATTAACCTGCTCCCCAGGGTGAAATAGATTTTCCTCATCAGAAAAACTATTTGAAAAACTTGTTTGAGAACTTCTATCTTCTGTTGCAGAGAAGTCACAGCAGATGTGGAATTCTGAACATCTAGTAGGGGCTTTGGGCACCAACTCAAATTCCTGCAGCAGTTGGAGAATTTTGGAAAGTGGTCTCTGAACTAATGCTTTCATTATTTTCCCCTTAACCATTGTCAGTTAAGCTCTGTCCTTTCCAGCTGCTCATTTTTCAGGAGCATCAAGACAGGATAAGGCAGTTAAGAAACTTAAACAGCTTCTCTGTCTCATAGTGAGGTTAAAACTGCACCACTAGGTGATATATATTATGCTGTGCTTCGTGCAAGTAGCAAAGATGGCTGCTGGCAGTTATTAGCTTTCAATAAGTAGTCAGCAAAACACACAACGTCCAAGGATGAAGAACTTGCAGTGGGAGTATCTCTGTGGAAAGTGTTAAAAACTATTCATGAATTCCTGAAGCAGCACCTGAAACTAGCAGGCTCATGAGTTAAATTTCACCCACTGTGCGAACTCCTTAACACACCATCTTTTTGTCTAAACAAGGAAAGAGAGTAGGCTGCTTCGTGAGACAAAATGGCTACTGTTTTCATTGCACTGAAGCTCTATTTTGGATCACCTTAAGGAAAAAAGAGAAGTGTGTCTGATCTCCAGAGAAATTTATGGTTGATGGCAGATGTGCTTCTCTGGAACAGCTAAGCCAAACTGAAATCTTTCAGATTGTTTATCCCCCTTTCCATCAACAGGTTACCGTTCCCTCAGCTTTTCTAGTAACTTCATGTTCTGCACTCCCTTTTTCACTCAAGGAGATACATTTTAGGTTAATAACTTTAATGGTAGACAGGGGCAGCAACTATGAATGCAGTCAGGTAGAAGATCTGTAATCAATAGCAGGTGATCTCAGTTCATTTTAGCTACAATCAGATGTCATGTGACAGTAGATGGAGTTGGAGAGTTATTTTCTTTCCTTATTCCTTTGATTCAGCTCATTGTAGGACACTATGTACTCCCTCCAAATTACTTTCCACCACACCAGGAGAGGCAAATGATGAAATTTTGTGAATGGCAAGAATTTACATGATAATCGTAATGAAATTGTTCAATTAGTTGAACAAATCAATGTCCAATCCTTAGAGGATTCTCTGGGAAATTAAAACTTTTCTTTGCCTCCCCAAGGCTGCTAACGGCACAAGTCATTAGGGACCACCCTTCAGGTCATTTTACCCAACCAGCGCCACTTAGAGCCACCTAAAGGGAAAGCAGAACAAAGTATCCAAGATATTTAAACAGTATCATATATAGTACATTCAAATGTAATATGGAGCCTCAGACAACCAGAAAAACACATTATAAGAATTAATCCCAAGTGTGAATGCAGACCCTCAAAGTGAAGAAGAAGAAACCAGCAATCTAAACATCATATTCCTCCCAGAGGTGGGCCCCAGATGCTGACAACCTGCTGTAATGTCCCCTCCTGTTACTACCACCCAAGAATGAAACCACCAACCTCAGAATCCCAGAGTGGCTGCAGAAGAGTGAGGGTGAGCACAGCCGCAGGAAAAGAGGTAGAAAGTAAGCATGTACATAAACCCCCTTATTCTTTTTTTTTGTGTGTAACAATTAGTGCTGGACTAAAAACAATTAGACACTTGGGATTTCAGTTACATTTTCAACAAATTCTTGGATTTAGTTTCATATAAGGTGTGCTTCTCTTTGCCTACAAACAAGATTTTAAGTGTAATGCAGTTTCTACATCTTAAACTCTATCCTGATGTATTATCAGTATCTTTCAGAAAGGTACCTGGAGTTATATCTAACAAAATGCAAAACCCACCAAGTTTGTTAGCCATGCCCTTATTTGCAACAATGGGGAAGGTTATTGATTCATGTAGTATAATGTTCTATAATGCCTCAATTTTATGAAATTGTGCATGTTATGATTCTTTCACACATGCAAGTACAGACTGAAGTACGCCTTAAGGCAATAAAAAGAAGATTCAATGTAGTGTAAGGTGGAAATTTCTTAAAGAGCTGGATTTCTCTTACAGATTTTTCCCTTTGTCTTACAGATTTACCAAGAGCTTAAAAACTAATTTTGGGTCCTGTTTTTTTAGACACTGTCCAAGCATGTAGGAAGAGCTGCTCTTTGACCAAAAGATAATGTGTCATTGGAATAGAAAGCCACAACACAAACACTGCAGGACAGAGACTGAACATCCTTTTGTGAAGTCAGCTGTAGCAGCAGTTTAATGAGGGAGCAGGAGGAATCTCTACACTTCTGCTTGTCTCGCTTACAGTTCTTACAATAAAACATTCTTCCTAGGCATAACCTAAGGATTGTAGCAGGTGACCAAGAATGCAATTAAATACAGAAATGCAATGAAATAATCTATCTGTTATAGTAGTAACTATGGACATCTTTCATAGCACAGGACACAGAAGACAGGCTTGCAAGAGTAAGACTAGATGCTTGCATGCTGAAAAAAACAGTTCTTCACACAACTCTGCTTTTATGGCTTTCAGTTTAATTCACTTTCATAGCACCAACACAAGGTTGCACTTCAAATTCCTGTGAGAGCAGTTAGATAGACTTCTTGACTCATCAACTAAAATCTTCTAATGGCCAAGAACCACAACATACACTTGGATTCTAAGAGTGGCTCAGAGGCGAAAGTTGATGGTGAATTTGCTGGGGTACACAGAAACAAGAGTTTTGATCCAACCAACTTTCTGTTCAGCTGCATTTCAGGGTGTTAAGTCTCTGCTGCCTTGTTTCCATCCACAGTCTGAAATTCAATTACACAGCAGTTTTCTTGCAGAACAGTTGGGCAGTCCTGCTGCTAGCCACACAATCTGGCTTAGGCTGCACTTGAACAGGAAGTACAGGGTGGGATTTATGTGTAGCTTGTTTTGTACTGTTCTCACATGGGGAAGCTCTCTCTGCTGTTTTCCTTGCAATTCAGCAGTTTTTCCAAGCATGAACTATAAATATCCCTGGAGTTTGATGTTAACCAGTGTTTCAACTACGAAAAGGATGGTCCCAACTTGATTTAAGTAGAATCAAATTTAAATAAAAAGAAAAACAAACAAACAAAACAAAACAAACTAACAAACCAAAACCAAACAAAAATACCCCAAAAACCAAACCAAAACAAAAAAACCTTAAAAAAAAATCCAGACAAAACCCATAAAACAAACAAACAAACAAAATCAACCTAGGATTAAAAGTAGTGAATTTTTAAAGTGTATTGTATGGGAGATTGTCCACGTTTATTCTGCTCGGTGTCCTTTGCTCAGCAAGTATTTCACACCTCTCTCAGCAGGTCAGGAAGCCCACTTTACATCGTTCCCCACAGAAGGCGCGTAGCCAGTCACGTGAAGACCAGCATGGTTTGTTTTGGGCAAGGCTTATGCATACATTTTGTCACCACGTTGGGCTGCAAAAGTATGGAAGCAAACGGGTGAGCTTCTTTTTTTTTTGTTGGTGTGTTTGGCGTTTTTTTGTTTTGTTTTGTTTTTCACTAGCGGCCTCTCATCAGCCATCACCAGCAAGTGAGAACCTTTTCCTCTCAACACTCAGTTCATGCTTACTCGTTCCACGACCTCACAGGGGAGCCTGGGCTGACACACACTGCCGGCCGGCTCCCGCCCCGCGGCTCCCTGGGAGCCGTAGTCCTTGCGCTGCGCAGCGGCCGGGCGGCTTCCTCGTCCGAGCCGCCGCGGGAACTACGCGGCCCGGCACGCCCTGGGCTGTCCGCCCCCTTGCGCGTTCCTTCCTGTCGCCGCCGCGGGGCCGCCGGAGCGGAGCAGGTACAGGAGCCGGGGCAGCGGCGAGGGCAAGGCAGCGCAGAGCGGCTCGGCGGGAGCCGCCGTGGGGGTCTCAGGGTGTGGAGCGGCTCCAGAGCACGGTGCGGCGGTGCCGCCGCCTCCCCCGCGCCCCCGCAGCCCCCGCCGGGCTCAGCCCGGGGCGCCCTGCGGGGCGGAGGGGCCGGGCGGGAGCCGCTCTGGTGGCGGGAACTGAGCGGCCACGCCGTATTTGGTTCGCGGGAACGTGGGCAGATCGTCAGAGCAGTGTCGGAGGTACAGGAACGGCATGGAAGCTTCTCGGGCGGTCCGTGGAGCAGCGAAATGCTTGCATAAGTTTTCACGGGCCTGAGGGAGATCCCGTTAAGCTAAAAGCAAAAATGGTGTTTAAAATGTAAGTTAGCTCCTAAGGTGATAGTTTTATGTTCTTGTAAGTATTTATTTACAGTCCCCACAAATATATATGTATATACATACACAAATAATACAAGCTTTACCTGTTGAAGACAAAACAAGTTCGGTTTCTTCTTAATTTTACTTAAATTTATCATATGGCAGTGACCATGTACTCCTTGGTTCAGAGTTACACAAAAGCTCAGCAGTAGTTCAGCTTGTACATTCAAGAGTCTTTTTTTCTCAAAAAGTTGCTAACTTCCATTGCTTATACAGTTTTACTCACCTTTGACCAATTCAGTTGCAGGAGAGTGTGAACAAACTAAGGTGTCCATAAGATGCCATGAGAGATGGTGTACTGTGCGCGTTTTAAGGAGCTCTTAATATATGCTGCTACTTTCAGGACCAGTATAGAATCCTTCAGTGCCTTCTGATGGAGGATTCACTGCCCCAAAAGAGGAACTGAGGAACTCTGCTGTCTTGTGCTCAAGTTCTTGTCTTTCAGTGTAGACTTATTTCTCATACTTTATGTATGCTCAGCCTGCAGCTTACTTGAGATTTGTGCCTTGAGCTTTATTCATCTACTCACCTGCTCAGAATCTAAGAGGAGACCAGGTTACACTAATTGGCACTTCTAACAATAATCTTCCTTATTTGAACGAAATACTTTGATTAGCCAATTCTGGTATTTAAACCAAGAGTATGAGGTGAGTTTTTAGGACCACTGACTTTAAATAAGATTTGAAGCATAAATAGCTCTCGGTGCTCCAGCTGCTGTTTTTCTAGCACCATGATGGCATGATAGAGGCTGTGGGGGTAGTGATCCTCTCTGCCTTCCTTCTGCCCACTATGGGAGGTTCTCTGGTAAATACCAGTCCTACAAAGCAGCTAAGCACAGTGTGTGTTCACAGGATGGCTGGGATGACTGACTGACTGAACACAGTTTGTTCCTGCTGTGGAGTAAATGTGATTGGTAACCCTCTTGCATGGCCTGGCCTGTCACTCTGAATGATCTGTCAAGGTGGGTATCTTAAAGCATCAGCACACACATGTCAGTTGCTGAGACATAAACTGGCATTGTTAAATTCACTGTCCAAGCAAACTAAAAGGGTTTTTGCCATACAGTGCAAAGAGGACTAGATCACAGAACAGCCAATATTCTGTGGCTACAATGAGGGCTTGTCTTTGCTCCTTGATGCTTTTTAGATTTTGAAACCAGGAGAGAGAACCTGAAGGCAGCAAAAGCAGAAACTCATAGTGGCAAGTGAGTGAGGATTAATGAAGATCTAGTCCTGTTAAGATTACCATCTGAAAGCCATGTGGAGTCTTTCCTGGAATGAGACTGGGGAATAATAACTTGCATACCCTTAGGTATTGCTTCACAGTTTATGACCAGCAACAGAAAAACTGGATTAGTAAATTCTGATCCACTTGTTCCCTTTTGCTGCCCTTCTGATGTAGTGCTTCAGGTGTTTCTAGGACAATTATAGATAGGGCAACAGGCCAAGCTTCACCGCTGGCAACCTGTGAAATTATATCCTGAGAAGGGACAACAGGATTCCAAGTATGTGCAGACTTCTGCGCATTGGAGGATACCTTGACATTAATGGTGTTTGAAGATGTAATTGATTAGATAGTAATGATGGTGAGGACTGTGTTGATAGCATATGATAGGAAAAAGTGATTGCTGTTGTAAACCCTTACACGGAAGAGGATCCCAAACATATTGTGATGTGCTAACAGTTTGGACGGATTTTTTATATCTGGAAAAGTATTTCAAATTTTCTTTCTAGATGTAGCCATTCCATCATAAGTGGAAGAAGGACAGCTGAGCATGCTTTAAGGCAGAGTACAGCAGTTCTTAAAAGATGCTAGTGTCAATGTTGCTCCACATTTGTGAGGGGTTTGATATTACAAAGGTATGTCAAAGATGTATTTTCTTTTTAATAGCTGTTGTGGAAGAGCTGCCTTTTTATCTTAACTGTCCTAAGCACAGCTTAGGGAGGTGTTTCAACAGCACTTAACATTGACTTTCTTGGGGGTAGCAAAGCCAGAGTATTTCCTTCTGGAGTCAAATGCTTGGAGAACTAAGTTACATGATAGGATTTTCACAAGCAAAATCAAATACTTTCCTTGCCAAAGCTGGATTGGAAAGGAAAAGAACTATGGATGCAGAGAAATATTCTTAGAGTCTCTTTTTCCTCTGCAGCAATACAACAGTGCTTCAGGGGAGAACATAAAATTTCTTCCTTTGTTCCTGCCTTATCAATAAGATTATAGTTGCAGTTAATTAGTAAAAGGTACTTAGCACTCACTTTGATCTTCACTTCAGTGTGAGGCTGATCTGCCTTACTTGCTGCTCAACAAATCATAACTGTTCTTGGATGATATTTGCAGTGTTTATTATGTATCACTAAGTTTTGTTTAAAAGTTAATTTCTCAACATGCCCATGAGCTGTAGGAAGTACTGGCATTATCCTTATTCTAAGGATAGGTATTAAAGCACAGGAAAAAATCCACAAATTTTGAAAGCTCAGTTTGAGAACAACTTGATTTATATTTATATTTAACATATATAAATATATATAAATATATATATATATAACATATAAATATATAATATATTTAACATAATGTATTTAAATATATTTATATTTAACATCATTCAGTGGTGCATAACACATACGCTCCTTTGCTGTCCAGTGTTACATGAAGCAGACTCTAAGGAGCAGGGGAAGAAAAGGGGTAACATGATGTAAAAGATGTGTGATCCCCCAGGCTGTGGCTTTAATTACACTTCTATTAGTGTTGCCTTCTTCTCCAGACCATACTTACAGTCTTTTTAACTGGACAGTGAAACTGCTGGTTCTACGAAACTATAACCTAGACAACCCCAAGCCAGCACCAGAACAACTGTATCCCTCTTATGATTTATTTTTTTAGAGAGATCTATTCCACAGTCCTACTTATTCCACCAAGACAGAAAAGAAGACAAAAAGCTGTGCCCCCAGAGACAGGGGGAGGAAAGACAGCATGAGCAGCAGGAAACAGCATTGCTTTTAACTCATAGCACTGCTGAAGACAAAGTACCATGAGTTTATGTCTCCAACTGCTCCATCCCATGTATTAAAAATGTTTATTGAGAGTGCAGTCCAGTCAAAAAGCACAGATTGTAGATAAAAGAGAGGCTAATCAGGTTCATCGTTCTTCATTTTGCTCTTCTGCTTAAAATTGTCCTTTAAACTGTCCTGACTTCAGCTGCAGCCTTTACATGTGTGATAGCTGCCTCTGTTTGTAGAGTAACCCGACATTGGTCATAAGCTTCATTGTTATCAACAATAAGCACTTAAAAAATAAACTGTCTTCGCAAATCCAGCTTTTAAGTGACCCTGAAGAGTCAATAAACAGCAGCTCCACAAGCCCAAAATCATGCTGGTAAGCCAAACTTAGTGTGTGATATGTTTAAGAAGGATTATTTTTCTTCACGGAATACTATAAAATCTTCTGGGTTCTTAATTTATAGCCACAGTGTGGAGAAAATCAAACTGGTAATCAGTGTTGTCAGCATCCGTCAGATTGATTTGTAAAGCACAAGTAAATTATTGGTTTTAAGGAAGGGATATGCATTTGATGTCTGCTTAATCTGTGTCATAAACCATGGCCTGTGGAAGGAAGGGATCTCAGAACTGCAGTCTTACGAAAACTTCTGTCTAAAAACACTTCCAAGTATTTGGAATTTGAATTTATTTCAGTTTTCAATTCAAGCATTAGGACTTTAAATTTTCATCTTCATTTTTATGGCTAGACCTGAAGTGTGACTTAAACTCTTAAGAGAGATGCAAAATGCAGAAAAAATGAGGTGTCTGTGTTTGAGACCTAGGTGTGTATGTTCATAAAATCATGAAAGATGTTCAGGTAAGAAAGATAATAGAATAAAAGAAGATAATCTCATGTTTTAATGGGGATGGCAGAGGTGTACGTGTAGCAGTGTGTGAAATCTTTGGGGCCTGTGGTTTTGTTTCAGAAGTATTTAGTTGCTGCAGGAAGCTGATGTGCACTGGGGTGAATTTTAACTGTAAGAGTGCAGGGTATCAGTAAGGAGAAAGGAGGTAATATAGTTGCTGTAGAAAAATAAGGGGAACCAACAGAAGTGAACAAAAATGGAGTTTGGAATGGAACAGTGTCACATGAAAGGAAGTAAAAATATTGGTGTGAACTAAGATATCTCTTTATAGGCAGTGCTAAGTAAAGGCGGATTGGAAAAGCGATTTTGGCAGTGTGTAGGAGAGACAGAAAATAGGAAATGAGGAGCAGGAATCCACTCGCTAAAGCATCACCAGAGGAGCTGAGAAGGATGAGAGAAAGTAAGACATTCAGTTGAGGCCAAAGAACAAGCAGCAGTATTGTGGAAGAGAAGGACTTCAGGGTAAAGAATCAAAACTGGTGGTTTATAGAAGGTCTAGAGTGGCAAAAGTGAGGAAGCAGTAAGTTGGTGTGGGTAAGAGAATTCCTGTCTTGGAAAGGCTCTAGAAAAGGGTACAGGTAAAAGCTTTAGAGAATTTAACAGCAAAAATGAAGTTCAAGAGAAAGAAAAGCTATCAGCGAGTGCAAATAAGGCTCTTAAGATTACCTCAGTTGTTGCCACTGATCACTTATGTCTGCTCAAAGAGAGAAAATGAACGAGCTAAAATGATGCCTTTAAACTCAGCAACTTTGCTCAAATCTCTTGTCATGGGTGTTGAAACTAGGAGGAAACCGTCAGCACTGCAAGATGAAATGGCTTAATCCATGCTCTATCCCCTTCCTTGGACAGGCATGCAAGTGTGCCTGTCTGTCTGCCAGACAGATAGCAAGCCCCAAGCTCAACACTGATTTGGATTTAAAGCAAAAGAAAGGAAGGTTAATTTTCATCTTCCCCATCCAGTTCAGTGTGGGATCACACAAATGCCATTGAGCGGTCAAAGGCAGGACTAGTTCTTTCAGTACTATTTCCATGAACTGAGCCCTCCAATGATTTTCTCCCCTTACAAACAGAGAGCCACTACCTGTGTCTGTCTTCTACAAAGCACTTTCTAAGCAGGTTGAGCCAGCCTTAGTGCTTCTGCAGTCCCTGTCATATGCTCCTTCAGTGTTTACTTATGCCTCCTTTAGCAATTTTTTTCAACCCCAGAGAGTGGAACTTTCCTTCCTTTTTCGTTGTCTTCTTCAGATTATTTGGTTGTTTTTTTTCCAGAGGTATTAACAGGATAAGCTAATGAAAGAGGTTTGACAACGTGCAGCTAAGAAGGGGTAGAACTGTGTCACTGCTTACCTAGGGTTGGTGTGATTTCTGGGATTGGGCCTTCACAGTGTATTTCCATGAGGATGCAGAAGGATGATACATACCTTATTCTTTCCATCTTGTCTTCTTCCATCACTACCCCAGGTTTCAGACATCCAGTGCTATCCTTCCTTGCCTTGTGCCAGCTCTGATTGTCATCTCTTTCCATCAGCCTAACATTCTAAAGCATTCTGAAACATTATGAAAGAGCACATCCTTCTACCATTTTTGTTTGAAGGAGTCCTGGCTGAGGAATTCTTTAGGAGGTAGCAGGGATGAGAGCTGTTAAAGCCATTACATTTGTTTAGCTGCACAAGACCACAGAAAATCCCCCGTGAGGACTGTAATTCAATCTAAGTCGAAATCCATTAGCTTGAAAGTGGTCTGCTCCCCACTATTTGGCCCGGAGTGGTCTGAATGCATGTAATAGTTGTTATTAATGCATTATTAAACCATTTATTGCCTTTAATTCAAAAAGCTTGGACACGGTAGACTGCAATAATCTGATCCTTGTTGTGGAATTGGAATAAACTGCATATGTATGTGTCTGCTGCAAAGTTTGAAGTACTTTAGTGAAACAGTAGTCTCTAATAACTGATAAATTATTCTCAGCTGTACTGTTACACAGCTCCTTTAGAGATTTCAGTTTAATTCGTATTGCCTGTTGCAGCGCTAAAAGAGATTTAGAGCACAGTTGTACATTGGCCAGTTTACTTAAATGGATAGTGTGTTTTAAAAAAATACTGTTCCCACCATACCTGCCTTGTGATGTTTGCATTATGGAATGAGAATTCTCAAGTGGCAAGGTGAAGGTGCTTTGCACCCCAGGAGCTTCTGAAGCTGTGGGACTCTGCCAGTGTTAAATTTGTAGCAGGGACACAGTTTTACTTAACTGCTGTTGTCTCATTTTTTTTAGGCTTGAATAACTGACAGAATCTAAAAGAAGGAGACGCATTCACCAAATATGGAAGAGGATACCAAACCTATCTTGGTTCCTGTTGGAGGCAATGAAAGCGATTATGGAATCATGAATATACAGTTTAATCCAGAAGACTATAAGTGCAAAAGGTATGAGGAAGGCTCAACCTACAGAATTATTATATAGCAAGGAGTAGTTTAATCTTTGCTTTTAACAACAGAATCCTACAAAGACAAAAGACTAACATTTGGAAACCAGGATCTGAATACAAACAGTTCCTACTTTGTCAGTATATGATACTATTCTATTTCCAGGCACTAGGTGAACAAGTGGTATTACTGTGTTTTGTTTGTAAGGGTAGAACTTTTCTATTGCCACCACTTCAGAGAGAGTTCTGCAATAAGAACTTGGCATGTGGCTTTTAAAGTGCTCTTCAAACATGGAATATCATGTGTGTATACTGGTGCGTGATTTTTTTTATTTAACACAACCAACTGAAATGTAGAGATCATGCAAGAAAGCTTGCCAGATGGTGTAGGTAAATGGCTGTCAGTATGTGTAGATGATGCTGTGTGCATTCTGCAGGTGATGCTGGAAAAATACATTTTTTGTTAGTACTAAGGGAACTGAGTGACCTTTACTGCCTTTAGAGTTAAAAATATATAGTGCTTTTTGAGACTGAACAAATATGAAAAATTCAGCAGTCCAGCCTTACTGCTGTGCCTTCAAAAACAATACCTATCTAGCTAAGTGGTTATTTTGCATTTTTCTTGAGAGTTTAACAGCTCTGTCTCCTGAAGGAGGTTGGAGTGGGAGACTTCCTCTGCTGCAGTTAAGATATCTGTGGGCTGGTCCTGGAACCAAAACTGAGATTGGAGTGGGAACTGCCCTTCTGATACTAGCTGGAGGCACCAGCTCTGCAATTTTATATGAAGGATTAGCCCTGTACCACCTCTTGGACCCTGTTTATGTTTTTTTCCCCTCTGCATCCAGCATCGTATTTCAGTAAAGCAGTTTTCCTGAAGAAACTGAAGATGGCACTGTTGTATACAAAATACTGTTGTTGAGATTCACTTTAGCCAAAGAAAGTTTTTTATGATAGTGCTTTGCTGCTGTCTCAGCCTGCCGCTTTGGAAAGCCATCAGAGCCTACTTATATGCGAGCCAGGGGCTAAACGATCTCTCTTTTGTCTGCCAGCAAAGGAAGAAGGATAAGGGTCTGAGTGAGCCCAGGGGAACAAACTGAGCACAGGTGCAGGAGCATATGGAGTCCTGTATATAAAGGTTAGGAAACGCTAGAGTACTTTCATGTGGGAAAAGGCAATTGTGCTAAACAAAATCTTGCTCTAACTTCTTTTTGGGGAGTATCTGAGCCCCTCCTGGCCCTCCTGGCATAAGAAGATTGCTAGTTTATATGGCTTTTGGAAGCTCCTTGTTCTGAAGGAAATATGTGTTTTGTTTAAAGAGGAGCAGTGGGTTTCAGGTGGCATGGTGATGTAGTGGCAATGAGAGAAGTTTACATCTTTTTGATATGTCAAAACGCCAAGACTCACTTTTTTAAGTGAGGTTAGGTATTGTTTTCTTATTGTGTTGTTGGCTTTTTTCTTTGTGATTTCCCAAGTTTGGAGACTCAACTTCGTAAAACGCCATAGCCTGGCATTTGGTTCCCTCCCTGAAAGCAAATGTACTTGGACTGTGTTCCCGCCTCCACAGCCTCCAGCTGTGCAGATATGTTTACTTTGTCCGTAATGCTCCTCTCTTGAGTTCATTCCCCCGTTTTCTACAATCTAGTTTTTTGCCTTCTAAGCATGCAGAGGGACAAAGATGAAGGGCATGAGCCCTGGGATATCAGAGAGGCCTGGAAATCATAGTGGGGCCGAACTAGTTTGAACTCCATCTGTGTATTAGAAGAGGCAGCTGCAGACTTTAGAACAGGCCATCAGGGTCTCTGTCACTTGTAGTCAGAGCAGTGGGCAGTATGAAGGGCTTCTTCATTAGACCTTTAGGGAATAGCAGCTCACGGGAAGGAGGTTTATTATGCATAAAAGTATCAAACAGTGCAAGTGCAGGAGTACAGTGCAAAGTATGGTCTGCTTACTTTGCTCCTTTTTTTGACTCGCTGTTCAGAAACCTGACCCAACATTGGTGGTTGGTCATTTTCCTTTGGTTGAGATAGCTCTTCAAGGGTTTTGTTTGATTTGCTTGTAATTACTGTATGTCTTTGTGCTGTTCTGTTCTTTTGTTTGAGTTGCTTGAGATTTGATGGCATTTGCATAGTTATTTGGTTTTCTTAATAGCTTGGAGGATTTGGGATTTTTGAAAGGCATGCTTTTCAGTGTTTACACATAAACAATAAGCTAATTGTTTGTTAGAGTTGTAAATTACTTTGTTTAGTATTGTTTTGCTAATTTGGGGGAAATATAAACCCACTTTTAATCCTTTTAAATAGAATGTTATTGTTCTTCGAGATGCCCCGAATTACTCACACCGTATTTAATGTGTTTTGCCCATTTTGTAGGTCCCTTTAAAAACTAGAATGTCATTGCTGCAGTGGCTTATTGATGATTATTGTATGCAAGAGAGGGAGTTTCATGTTTTCTTTTGGTTGTTCTTTAAATCTTTTTAATGTCAACAGATACTGCAGTTGTCTGCAGGAATACTTGAACCTTCAAAGAAGCAGTTGATGTTTTGTGTTCTTTATTTTGCATATGAAAAACCCTGACAGTGCCTCCTGCTAAAGGGAGATCAAGGCTTCTAAGCATTTTTCTATTCTTTTTGAAGTCACATCTTTCTCACAATGCAGGAGACATCAGCAGGTGAAATTAAAGTTGTAAATTAAACAGTGTCTGTAGATGGCAGTCAGAGAAGCCTTTTACATGCAAAAGAGGTTGATTCCCTTTATTTTCAAAGTTCTTTTAACTTACAAAAACGCAGACAGTGGTTGGCAACCTGTGCAGAACTATCTTTCTTGCATCCATTATGCCTTTACCACTCCACACCCATGTGGTCATTTTACTTAATTGCGTTTTCCATTTTTCTCTGTTGCTAATATTTTTATAAATTCCTAATATTACTCTTTTTAGCTGGAAAGAATTGGAAACTCCTTAATTAAGAACCTTCGTAGTTCTTTTTAAGCAAAGAGTAGAATATTTTTGCCTTTGACACAGAAGAGTAAACAGTGACTGAAATGTGGTGAGGTAAAGCTTATGATTCTTAACTTGTTAAAATTTTGTGCTTTGAAAGGTTATTTTGGTTTTGCATCCAGCATTTTAAGATACTTGCGTGCTCATGCTGTAATAACTGTAATGGTGATATGAAAGCAGAAAAATTTTAAGTAAAAGGCGTTGCCAAGAGAATGAAGATCTTACAGGATAACTGTAAGCACAGTGTTTACAATGCTTCAGTAAATTTAGATAGCTTAGAAAGTCAGTCATGGAATTCTTTGGCACAGGTTTCCTTAAGAGAAGCACACTGACATCTGTAATCATAGAAGATCCTGAGCTGGAAGGGATCCACAAGGATTCTCAAGTCCAGCTCCTGGCCCAGCACAGGACAACCACAAAAATCACACAATGTGCCTGAGAATGTTGTCCAAAGGCATCTTGAACTCTCTCAGGCTTGGTGCCATGACTGTTTCCCTGGGGAGTCTGTTCCAGTGGCTGGTGTTCTTATCCAGATAGGCAGTTCCCAATTATGAAATAGCATCTTATGAGTACAGTCTTATTATGACTTCTTTTCCTTACTTTAGCGTCCCATATAATAAATTAGTTTTACTCCTCAGTTTCTCCTGTGCCATATACAGCATTCCTGTAATAATTTGTTAACTCAAAACAATAAAGCTATAGGAATTTACTAATTTATTTCTGTGTAACAATCCTATTATATTCCTGAAAAGTAAATTAGTGAAGTGTCAGAGAAATGGCTCCTCGTGATCTTTTTGGAGAAGAGGAAAGAAATTCTAAAGCAACCTGTAAAGAAGTTTTTCTTTTTCATATTTGTTTAAAAATTAAAAGTTTGTGTTATGTGAAGTCATTAATACTGTCATGTAGAGCCAAAAGACACAGTGGCACAAAAAATTCTATTCCATTGTAACAGCTCAATACTTAGCACATTTTTGATCAGAACTCCAGAATCAGTTGTTTGATGTTTAAAAATACTTCAGCAGAGGTACTTGAAAAACAATATTATTGAGTTTAAAACTTCTTGAGATAGATGTTAGTCCTACTCCTTCATTGCTCTAAAAGTTGTAGTATATTGCTGCAAATATCCAGAAGAAAGATGTAGCACCCTTATGCATTTGCAAAATTGTATGTAGTTTGCCAATGTTCCTATTATGCTGTTCCCTCTAACACTCCAATCCAACACTTGAACTTTGCCTACCACAATATTTGGAAACAACCTTTATCAAGAGCATCCCTTCATTTTCTTTGTTTGCAAATATTGCTACTGAACTTCAAAATATAAGAAGTTTGGACAGAAGCCCTCTTCTCTCTTTTCCATATCTAGAGAATTCTTATTCTCTGTCCCTTTGTGTGAGTGAAAAAAGCTGAGTTTAGCTGCAGGTTTTCTGAGAATGGTTTCTGAAGTACACATGTGGAGTGTAGTGTGTGGAAGGTGTGGACCTCCTGCATGAGCTCCTGCAGTTGTTCATGTTCATGGTGCTGTGGAAAACAGCTCTGTTTTACTGATGTGGTAAAAGATGTCCTGGCAAAAGAGCATTATTTTTCAGGCTATTTAATGAAATATTAATTGTAATTGTGTTTTTCAGTATGGATAAAGTTTAATGGACACTATAGTTTATCTCAGTGCATGGAAATTGTCTGCACTGTTTCACATCCACAGTCACACCCTCCAGTCATGTAACCTCTCCCCTTCCCCCAGATCACATTGTCCACCATCCTTTTCATAATAATTTTGCCATGTGAGACATATAATGTAATTACCTTTATAAATCAGTGTATTTTAATAGAAATCTGTTGCAGCTGCTAATGCTTGCATGTGCAGGAGTGCTTGCCCACTAGACATATGGTTCCTAAACAGAGTTTTTCAAAATATATCCAAGATTATATCCTACCTGCTTTGGGCTTTGAAAATCTCAGTCTTCGAGAATTTCTTTGAGTCTTTGAGAGAGCTTCTTAGGCTCCTGTCTGCATATGCCCTGCAATCAGTCTTTGATCTGGGTGTTGCTGGGAGCAGGGAAATGACCTTGATCCTAGACAGAATGCTACCCTTTTCTAGTGGTGATCAGTGAAGAAGGTTCCTCCCAGCCTCCCTCTTGGGAGGCAGAGTCAGACTGACAGAGTCAGCATCCAAGTCAGACTGATTTCAAAGAGATCTGCGAGAAACATAAACGTGTGTACTCCTTCAGTCAGGAGGCAGAAGTAATAGATATGTAGAATTTCTTAGGACTTTTTAAATTTTATTTTCCTTACCCATAGATTAGATTCTGGATCATATGCTTCTGTTTTGTGCTATACCAAAAATTCCTTGTTTAATCCAGACCCTGTTGATAGTACTGAAGAAAATTAATTGTCTTTAAAGAATTTCTTACCTACAGATAGGTTTTTGCTGCCTGGGATTTTTTTTCTTTATATTTGGTTGTTGACTAACAACACTGCTTTCCCCATAGAATAGGATGCTGTATTCATGTTTTCTATAATTTCAGTTTTAAAATCATCTGTGGCTTCTACTTAAATTACTTTAAAAATAATCTCCTGCTGTCTTCCACTCTGGAAGAATTTTCTTTGACGTCCACATCAGCAGTTGTTGAACACCATCTTCAAGGAAGTCTTCATGAAGGTCTTCACACTATGCAGTTGCTGTAAAACTAGCAAAACACATACCTTTAAGTGTCCTAAATGCAGTGTGTGTCACTGATTCAAAAAGAAATCAGCAGAGAGATGACTGGAGGTGGGGCTGCATTTAAGCATATTACTTTTCCTGTTTTCATAGCTACAGTCTTTATTTTGCAGGTCTTCTAATGAAATAGTTTTAGCTGTGTCCAGTGATTGGATCAGACTCATAAATTTTAATCTAAAACGGGTGAAGTCCTTTAGAGCTGACAATCGACGAGTATTTTTGCACATTACCTATACGTGGAATTAGTTAGCCCCATGTGCCTAGGACTTGAGTAATAAAGCTTATAGCTTAAAATTTATTCCTGTTCAGTTGAGATATCTCTCTAAATTGTTTATAAGAAAACCACAGAAAATCAAACACAAACCAGAGATTTCCCCCCTCATAATCATAGGAAAAAAGAGGCAATTGAGAATGTTTTAAAAATTCAGTGTTCATTTGCATTTCAGTAAGTGGGAAACAACTTAGCAAATCTAAGCCATTTTTTACTTGATGAAGCAAGATGTAAGAATTAATTAAGTTTAAGATGAAGAAAAGAATGAATTTGTGGAAAGGGAAGTTTGTGTTCTCTATTTTCCACTTTTGTGAGTCAGGTTTTCTTAGTCTCATAAATAATCCTACCTACTATGTCCCCTCAAGTACACAGGAATAGGGACCTACTTTAATCTCTTCCAAAGAGAGAGGAAAACTGTATTCCTTGTATTCCTTCCAGATGAAAGGTGGTGTCATGGTACAAATGCTTATTGGTGTTGAGAGCTGGGGCATGAGGGGTTGACCAAGTTCCTTTGTAGTCTGGAACAGAAATGGGTATTGACAATCAGTCAGTTCAAATAGATTTTGCTTATGTTACAGGAGAAATGGCATTGATTTATTTCTGACCTAATTTCTGTCCTTGGTAGTCAGAAACTTGTGGGTCCTGGTTTTGGAGTGGTTCTTGTTCTAAGTGATGTAAACATCAACCTGGAAGAAGATCAGAAAGCTGTTGAGATAGTTTTAAAAATTAAAAAGCCTGGTAAAAGGAAAAAAACCCCAACGTACCAGGGCTTAAAGGCCACCATTGTCCTCTCTCTTGTTTGAGAAATTAGCTTGTCAGTGCTAGAAGTGAATGTATGCTAGAGCATAGTATACCTATATGGAAGTAAGTTATACTTGATTAAAAAAAAAAATCTTTGCAATATCTTGATTTGGTCACATTTATCTAGTAGTGCCCCTTGGATGAAGCTGGATTTATATCGTATTGTAACTTTCACTTTGCTTGCTCTACCTCTGTGAGTGCAGAGAAAAGAAGGGGCATGTGATGTGCCTGCTTTCTCCTTCAGTGTCTGTGACCATGCCTGCAGTCTAACTCAGGTGGGGAAGAGGAATGGAGACAAAGTCCATTCTCCGTTTCATTGGCTTAAAAAAAGTATGAGCACATGGACTTATTTGGGCTTGGTTCTTTCCCCATTAAACACAATTCCATACAGTGTTTTTTGCCTAAATTAGTAGTTCCTAACCTTTTTTATAGGTGGTCCTCATTACATTACCACTGCTTGTTCCTCTCTTTGCTTTCTGCTTCTGCATTCTCATGCTTTCTGTTCCTCATCACTATTTCTGGGAACACTGATTATAAGCTCTAATAAGCTTGCCCAAGGTTATTAACATGTATTTCTGGTGTGATTCATTGTTGAGAACTAACAGACTGTATATTAGGTCTGAATTTTGATGTTAGGCTGCCCTGCAGAATCTGAGTAGGAGGCCATTTTAATATGGATGATATAAACTCATGGTTCTTTCATGGATGGCAGCTTCCTTCATGGCATTGATATTTTTTTGCATTTGCTTTGTGTCAGTGAATAAGAGAATCATCCTGAGTGTTGATGAGCTATTCTGTGAGTTGTGTGTTAGCTCTTGTATTCTAGGGTTTTAAGAGTTTTCTTTTTTTTTTCTTTTTTTCCTCTCCTTTAGACCATTTCATGTGGAGCCTACAAACATAGTCAGTGTGAACAATGATGTGCAAAGAGTTACTGAGGAAGCTTCAGCAATGAATAAGCGGATTCATTACTACAGCAGGCTCACCTCCCCTGCAGACAGGGCATTGGTAAGGCAAGGCCACATGAACTGGGTGGTCTCTGGCATGTTGGGTCTTCCACAACCTAGATTTGTATCAGCAGCAGAAATAAAAGGTGGGGAAGAATCACTCTGCAGCTTGCTCGGAACTAAATAACCAGTAGCTGAGTGCCTTAAATAGGTCTTGTTTTATCACAAGCTGTGATTTACTTCTTGTGCAATGCCTTCACCATTAAAAGAAAACATACAAACAGCTTGAATTTTATAACATGATCCAGGCTGCCCAGATGTATGACCTCATTTCTCCCATCTATAAGATTTAAGCAGTGGTCAGCTGCAGTGATTGAACTATTGAACTAGCGTGATCCATGCATAGTGTCTTTACAGACATTTTGCAGAAGAAAAATGCGTATTTCTGCTGTCTAGCTAAAAATCCTATCAACTGTTGGTTTTTTTCCCCCCGGGGAGAAAATAAACATAGTTCAACATTTTATCTGGTTTTCTGGTTGGTTTGTTTTGGCTTGGTTTGGTTTTGGTTTTGGGTTTTTTTTTCTTGTTTGGGTTTGGTTTTTTTGTTGGTTTTTCTTTTTAATAATGTAGTGTCCTGGAAACATTTTGTGATTTACAATGGTTGACTTGCTGTATTTGGTACAATAGTTACTGTGGTGTTACTAATACGTCTTACTTTTTATCCATTTGTTAGATTGCTCCTGATCATGTACTCCCAGCTCCTGATGAAATCTACGTCTACAGTCCATTAGGAACTGCTTTTAAAGTTGACACTTGCACAGATGGCTACGGTAAAAACTCCAGTCTAGTGACAATGTATGTTAAGCACCTTGCCATATATTAGCCAGAAAATGCATTATTATTGCATGTTCTATATTGCATGCATAACTATTGTAACTAAGAGGGCAATATGAAATAAGAAGGATTCTTAAATTATTCACTGAGTTTTTTCTTTTCTTCCTAGATTTATGATATGGAATACAATGATGGGTACATCCATATTAAGTATCCCATGGGGAATAAAACAGGTAAACTATGAAAAATGTATGTGTATGAAAACATTTTTGGTATCATGGCTTGCTCTTCATTTTTCTGTAGTATATTGATAAATAAGCTGTATTTCTCGCTCTTAACAGGCAGGCTTCACTTCTGGAATTATTCTCATTTTACTCATGGGCATTTTGACTCTTTATTGCTGCTACAGAGTTGTGAAATCACGGCAAATAATACGTAAGAAATCCAAAGCTTTATAATGCAAATATTTCCTTTAAGCGTGAAATACAGATATATAATAGATTCTCAGTTTATCTACGTCTTTACTATATGTTAGACCTGACCTGCAAATAAAAGCTGTGCCTTTCAATGTCTCTCTATTTTTTTAGTGTGCATCTAAGCTCTGTAAGTTAAATGATCATCTTCGTTATTAGATGATCCTTCAGTTGCTTGGGACCTAGGTGGTATAGCCAAACCCAAATTCTTAAAAAGCAGGATTTCAGATGTTGACTTACTAAGTGTTTGGACTTAGGAAGAGGCTTCACTTCTCCATAAGCACTATCTGGTTCTCTACATATATTTCTGACCAAATTACACAGTGGAACAGCATGGGCTGTAGCTACATCCCTTTGTTCTGTATATCTGTATTACCCTAACATTTGTGTGTATTCTGTGTTGAAAACAATTTATGGACAGTCACCCAACTGCCAGCTGCTCTAATTAGAATGTAGTTTTATTGTTACAAACATCTTGCAGCTCTTGTAGTTGGTGCTTTTGTGCATAAACTAACCTCTCACTTGCTCAAATAAAGGCCATTAAGACCTCCAGTTTGTGGCAGTGCATTTCAAGGGAATTGTTGAGGAACAGTTCTTGGTCAAAGTAGTAGGATGGCCACGATAACAGTCTCTATTTCAGGCTTCTTTGGTTGAACATTTAATGAATATTATATTTCAAAGTTACCAGCAGTTTTCTTAGTCCTTGAAAGCACTGTAACTGTGTGTCAGAGTATTCTAAAAAAAGAACACAATCTTTCATTAATAGTTCTACTGACTCTAATATAAGATTTTGTTAAAATATGTTTCTGGTTTTTGTATCTTTTTCAGCTTTAATAGATACCTCAAACTGGGAATTCCCAGATGTTTGCAAGTATTACTTTGGATCCTTTGGTCAGTGGTCAAGCCTCTTGTTTTCTATGATATCACTTGTTGGAGCCATGGTTGTTTATTGGGTGCTTATGTCCAACTTTCTGTTCAACACAGGGAAGTTTATATACAGTAAGTATACATTTATTGTTAACTTTTACAGCAATCTTGTGGAAAGATCAAGACTTTGCTTTACACTGAAAAGGTCTGTTTTATGTAATTATGATTTTCCTGCTACTTTGCATGCAAAATCAAGTCTGCACGTGGTGTTGTGGGCACAGTTATGTGTGTTTTCAAAGCCACTTTCTCAGTCTCTCTCTCAAAGTGCGGTTTTAATGAAAGACAAAGTACCATTCATCTCGTTTGCATGTCAGTAATGAGGCTTCTTGGTGTAATTCAAACAACCTAAACCTGGTTGCTTGTTTTCACTTTGTCTTTTCACTCCCTCTTTGTTCGCATGGTTGTAACTATTTGAACAGCCATATAATAGGCTAGACTATTGAAATGATCCAGGTTAATGAAATGAAAAAATCTAGTTTCATTCTAGATTTCAACAAACACACTTAGAGTGTTGCTATATAGAAAGGTTTTGCAAGTGTTTGTGAAAAAACAATGAACTGTAGCACAGTGAAAGGACAATGCGGCGTGTGGTATTGCTACAAAACAGGACGATTATTTACACCCTTGTATGTGCACAGACATAGAAGCATTTGTGGGTACAATCAGTTAGGTAGAGTTGTGGGAATGGATGATGGAATTGAGAGCTTTGACAATCTGACTCGTAGTGTTGAGTAGCTCAACTAAGATTTAAGAATTTCTGTTTTGAAGGAGTTAGCAAATCTCTGAGGCAAATAACAGCACAGATACTTAGACCTCTTAAACAGTGTTTAATTAGAATTCCCACCATCCCTGAAGGACATGCTTTATTGGTTAATGAGTGATGTATTTTACAGCTGACATAATTTATATGTTGTTATGGCCATTTCATTTTAGCTTTGGGGTTATTTTTAATAAGTTTAACTCTTGAATCCTAAATTATTCTAAACCAGATAACTCCAATTCTAATAAGCACAATTCAAAATGATTGAAACACTTACTTTTCCCTGGGGTTGGCATGTTATTTTATCACTTATCTATATTTGTGCAGAATTCTTACTTAAGTTGTTTGCTCTGAGATAACAATCATTGGATTCTTGTCCTAACTTTCATAGTTAATTACTAGGTTATAAAATGGGTAATAGGATGTAGGTTTTACACAATGGCACCTTCCAGGCAGGTATTTCTAAGTATTCTAAGTAGGCTACCATATTTAGTTCTAATACACTCAGATGACTTTTTAAAAGATTTGCATATACACTTTAGGTGGGAGCAAATTGATTTCATGTGGGAAGATGGTCTAGAAGTCAGTAGTACACAAAGAATGCAAGAATTGTGAGCCAATGTAATGTCATGTCTTAATGTTTTTTAACATGATGTCCCATGCTTTTGTTCTCTTTTTGTTTTATGAAGCAAAAATTAATCCACAAATGCAATTGCTGGTCCTAAACCACTTTTTAAGTATAGAAGAAATGTTAGTTGGCCAGCCATCTACAACTAATCTTAAAGTGCTTTAGTTCTGTAAGAGCTATTAATTCTTTTGATGGCTTCACACTAGGTACTTCTTTTTTAACTAGCATCCCAAAACAGTGGTGAAGTGAGGAGGTGATCAGTGATTTTAGTTAAATCTTCTGATTGTTGTGTACACTGAACCAAAAGAAGTAAGTCTGTTTGTGATTCACGGTGTCATAAATCAAAATGAAGAAAGAAAACCGGTTTTCTTCCCACAAGACCTTTTGCGTTCTTTATGAGAAACAAGCTGCTGTAAATTGTGTTTAAAAAAATCTGAGGCCAACTGGCCCTGCTGATCTTCAGTGTGTGTAATACAGCCACATGCAGCAGAAGCAAAATTTAATCAGTGACACAATAATTCAGTTTCCAAGCTGATGGAGCATTTTCTGTGTGTATGTATACAGAAATAGAACAAAATTGATATCCAATACCCTCATACAGGTGAAGCTGCAGAAACTGGGAAACAACTGGTGTGGTAGAGCAGTAAAGTATCACAGAAGTGTACAGCAAATAAAATAATACTAGAGATGTCTGCAGACAGTAAGACCTTTTTCCAGAGTTTCCCATCTTTAAAATACAACATGGAAAAAGCATCTCACAGAGCCTTTTCTGGAAAAAAAAAAAAATTAGTAGGGGAAGCTTTTTCTGTATAATACCGTCTGGACTAAGGGAATGTTTGCATGCCCTTTTTTTCTGTCCCAAAAGAGGCTGGATTTAAGATGCGTCTCCTCACTGACCTACTGTCCAACCCTGCAGATCGAGGAGCTGGGACAAGCAGAGGTGTGCTAGTGGAACAGGAATCATCAGCTGAGAGCATGGAATCTTGGAAACTCTATAAATGGACAGGGCTGCTGAGAAGAAAGTAGTACAGTGTGGAGCTACTTTAGAACAATTCTAAAATTGTTTTAAAATATCCTCTTGGGGCTGGAGGGGGTGCAAGCTCCTGTATTTCTGATGAAATTTAAAAAAAAATATTTTCTTACTTAATTTTTATCAAGTCAACAGATAAAAACCTAACAGTAGGTTTGGGACATTGATAACAAGATATTTTTCTTTTTAGACTATGTGCATGACATTAATGTAACAGATATTGTTCCTGGCACCAATGGAAGTAACAAAGGTAAGAAGCACTTAATAGTATTGTGTTTCCTGGTTTGGGGTGGGCAAATCATTGTGTTTCCATGCCTAACCACATTCCAGTTCTAAAGTATATATCGTAAGTTCTAACTATGTTTTTAAAAAAACTGTAATTTTCTATCTGGCCTTTGTACTTTCACAAATAACCACATAGTTAGAAAGCTTAATAATTGGAGAGGAAAAAAAAAAGAAAAGAAAGTGGGTGTGAGAATAAGTATTAAAAAGCCAATGACAAGTTTGTGTATGCCAGATACATGCTCCTTAAAACCATGAATGTTAGACTTCTTAACAGTAGTTACACAATGAGGAATTACCTTAAGGAATTTTAACTTTCACACCCTGAAGTTGAGGCGCCTCAACTGTTTACTGTTTAAAATCTTCTATGGGGCAGCTAGCCTCTGCTTGTGTTTTTTGGAGAGTCCGACATTCACATTTGCACAACTAAGAGAAGAAAATGGAGTCAGGTATGAAAATAGGTCTGTTGAGAGTTCTTAAGTAGGCAGAACAATGTAGAATGAAGGCAGGCATTGTTAACCCGTGGGTAGTGACTGAATTTGTAGTGCTTTGTTAAGAAGCAGAAAGGTTTCTCCATCCTGGGTGCATAAGAAATGAAACATATCCTAACCAGCTGGGCAGCTGTGTGTCACAAAAGCTGCAGATGGGTTTCTAGAGAGCAGATGATAGAGTCAGGCAAAGGAATTGAGAAGTAATTCTGAAAAACGGTTGATTTGCGTTTGCACTAGTGTTGAATCTTGCTTCTCCAACAGTCCTTACCAGCAAGACACCAGTAACTGCTGCAGTGCTTTTTCTCTTGTGCTCCCTCCTACTTCTGCTGTTCTCTCCTGTTCTTGTGCAGCAGGGGAGTATAACTTGGAGGCAGAGTAGACAACAATATTCCACACTGTCCTCCACCAAATAAAAGATCTGAGGCATCTGCTTCACAAAATTAAGGGCTGCCAGATGTTCAAGTGGCTCTTGACAGGACATTCAGGGCTACCAAGGAGATCAATAAGAACAAAAGCATTTTTCAAGGTCTGAAAGACAATCCTCTGTTAAGCATGAAATTTACCAGAACACTTCTTACACCTTTGCCTTTTAACAGAACAGGAGTGCAGCCAATGTAGGAGGGTGGCTATTGAGTATTGCGGGATGCCAAGATTTAAAATAAGACGTTATGAGAACAATATGACAGGTTTATGTTTCAACACATAGCTTCATAGTCATGTGTTAGAAAAATCAAATGAACATGTTTTTATCAAGGAATCTTTTTGTTTTGTTGGTTTTGTTGCAGTCACTCGTTCAGGTGCTGCCATTGATCAGCCGCCACGTAACAAGAGTGTGACGTTGCCTTTTAGCAGTGTTACGGGAGCATGTCTTAAATTTCTTCTTTTATGTACAAGTGATGTGCTTGGCCCTGGCACAGCACCAAGATGTCAAGAGCTTTTTGGTTTAATGTGTGAATTTTAGATGTGCCAGTTGCTTTGTTGCCATCCTTAGTTTATGTTTCTAGAGCAATGTGCAGTAATTCAAGATCTTCTGTACACAAAAGTACTTGCATCTTGGTTCCTATGATTTTACTGAAGTGTTCAGGGACAGATTAGGATGCTAAATTTGCAGCCAGATGCAGAGGTGCATTGCTAGGATTTGATCCAGCAGGTGCACATAGGCACTGAACACACCTAGTTATAAGTATGTGACCTTGAAAGCTGATCCTGTCCCACAGCTTGGGCTTCAGACAGATTATCGTCTTTGTTGTACTCAGCTGGAAGAACTGTAGCACTGTCAGATTAGTGTGCAAGGTGCCTAGCAGTGGAATCTTAGCAATGAACTCCTGATTAAAAAAAACCAAATAGAAGTGAGGAACTGAGATGTCGAACATTACTTTTGAGCAGTGCTCAATAGGTAAAACACATCAGAAATCACAGGTCTTGGCTGTGAATATTCTGTGCAAGTAAAACTCTTTTAATGTGAGAATATTTTTCTTTCCTTTCTTCCAGTCATTTGTCCAAGTGCTGCTAGCAGTCACCTGCCATGGAACAGGAGTATGGTGTTCTCTGCTGACAACATTACGGGTTTTACGCTGTTTGAGAAGTGGTGGAACAAATCACAAACAGTACCATTTTATCTGATTGCTGTTCTTCTACCCATGCTAAATCTGAAGTCTCCATCCTTCTTTGCAAAGTTTAATGTCCTAGGTAGGTAACAAATACTATGAAAGCATTAGTTCATTGTAACTAAAATGTATAGAAGACAGTGAAAGCTACTCCATTAAGTAGAATTGTAGTTTCTTTTAGGCTAGAAAAGACCTCTAAGGTCATCAAGTTCAACCATTAACCCAGCACTGCCAAGTCCACCATTAAATCATATCTCTAAGTGCCACATCTACACATCTTTTAAATACTTCCAAGGATGGTGACTCAGCTACTTCCCTGGACAGCCTGTTTCAATGCTTGACAACGCTTTCTGAGGAGAAAGTTTTCCTAATATCCAGTCTAAACCTCCCCTGGCACAGCTTGAGGCCATTTCCTCTTGTCCTATTGCTTGTTTCTTGGGAGGAGAAACAGACCCTCACTTGACTACAACCTCCTTTCAGGAAGTTTTATAGAGGGATGACGTCTCCCCTGAGCCTCCAGGCTAAACAACCCCAGCTCCTTCAGCCACTCCTCATAGGACTTGTGCTTCAGACCCTTTACCAGCTTTGTTTCTCTTTCCTGAACACTCCAGCACCACAATGTCCTGCTTGTCTTGAGGGGTCCAAAACTGACAGTATTCATGTCACAGATGCAGCCTCACCAGCGCCCAGTACAGGGGGACAATCACTGACCCAGTCCTGCTGGCCACACTATGGCTGATACAGGCCAGGATGCCATTGGCTTTCTTGGCCACCGGGACATGCTGCTGGATCATGTTCAGCTGCTGTCAATCAGTGTCCACAGGTGTCCATTTCCACTGGGCAGCTTTCCAGCCACCCTTCCAGTTTTTCCTAGCAGCCCATGTTGTGCCTCAAAGGAGGTTGTTGGTTTATTAATCCCTGTCATGGTTTGAGATCCCCCAAATTCTAATTCCCTAGTCTAAGCTCCCTGCCCCATCTCAACCTAGTATAAGATGTGTTTTTTCCAGACAAAACACGAGACTCAGAATGGGGGAAAGGGAATGTATTATAATGACTGTACAAATAAATATTATAATACATTATACACACGATCACAACTATCTCTACCATGACATAAGTATTTACAATGGATCAGATCTCTTTCCCCCTCCAAATAAAAGTCCAGGAGGGAAGAAGGACAGATCCCTTCTAGTCTCTACTCTGAGCAGCAGTATCTTCTAAGGCAGCAGTCATCTGTCTTCTTCACATGCAGCAGCTGATAGCTGGATTTCTTTTCAGTACACACAAGGGGATCTCCAAGCCCCTTGGCCCATCGTCTCCAAATGAAGGGTCTTCAAGACACAAGGGGGTCTCCTTTCACCCCTCTTGGCTCTCCTGCGACTCCAAGCGAAGGTCTCACCTGTGGACTGCCAGCAGGGACTAAACTCGCTTCACCACAGGCATATCACGAAATGCAGGGGCATCTTTGTGAAAGTCCCTTCCTCAGGGGGGCTCACCCCTGAGTCAGAACATCTTGGGCAGCATTCAGTTGAAAGCCTTTGCCTCAAGAGTTCTACCAGAGCTCCTGTGCTCTGTCTCAGGCTGCCACCTTGGCAGCAGTGGTGGGGGGGGGTGGAAGGCCAAGGTCACCTCCCTCTGCATTCCTCTCCGTCCCGGTCCAGCTTCCCAGGATGCTCTGAGCTTCTCAGCTCCTCTCTGCAGTGCATGGTGCACTTCACCCCTCCCTTCTAGGACGTGAGGGGTCTCCAAGGAGTTTGGGGGGTCTGGTTCAGTTCTTACCCCCAAAACTCTGTCTCTCTGCTTCTCTCTGCTTCTCTCTGCTTCTCTCTGCTTCTCTCTGCTTCTCTCTGCTTCTCTCTGCTTCTCTCTCTCTCTCTCTCTCTCTCTCTCTCTCTCTCTCTCTCTCCCTCTCTCTCTCTCTCTCTCTCCTTGCAGGAGTTCTTTCTCTGGTGCTGCATGCCTTTGTTGCTGCTTGGTCTTATCTCTCCTGGCTCTCTGCCACCTTCTCCGGCCAGTGTTGCTTCTGCCGCCGCTGCTGCTGCTGCTCACAGTGAAGAAACATCTCCCAGCTCACAGCTACAGACACATAGTCCAGTTTAACACTGTTCCAAGTCTCTGTAGCCCCCAGCTGGGGTTGGGGGGGGGGGGTCTGAGGCCCCAAGGGGCTTTGAGCCCTTTTCTAGTGGTGTCAGAACATGGCGACCACTTCTACAACCAAACTACAACTAACCTTCTCTTCCGTTTGCTTGTGGTATGTTTACATTTCACAGGAGCGCAGATTGGACAAAACTTCAAAACTTCCAGGGGTCACCACCCCCTGGGGTTTTACCATTTTCTTAGCTTCAGGGGGAAAACCTGGTTCAAACCACTACAATCCCATAGGCTGTGCTTTCTGTGCTGCTTTGCTTGAATCTTACAGTTGATAGGGAGTTAATTTTTCTTCCCTTTGCTTGCTTGATAATCCTGTAAAACAAGTTCCGGTACATCTACAACCGATTTTCCCAAATGGTGGTACACTTACTACTGTGCAGCATTTGATACATACTACTGGGTATAGTCAGGCATACCCTTCCTCGCCTGGTAAACATTTCAAAACAGGCAGTTACTTCCAAAGATTAATTGCATCTGACCTGAAGTAATTGGCTGCCAATCAACTGATTAATTAATCACAACATCATTCATGCTTTGTCCCAGCCCCCAATACAATGGGCTGTTTTGTGCTACAGAGGCAGCAGTTGTAACTTTTTCCTTCCATGTCTTGAGATAGAAGATCAAGGTGGGTGGGGTTGGTAAAGTGGATAAAGCACATGGATGATGGGTGGAGTTGGTCACAATTTATGGAGTATCAGGGGTCTGAGAGCATAGCATTGAAGCCCACAGTGAAGAGAAGGGAAAAAGTAGATGGAAGTCAGAGAACAGGTTGAAAAAGTTGGAGATGTATTGTAAAGTAGGTAGAGGACAGGGATTTGAAGGTCTTGGTTGTCCTCTGTTCCATTGTGACACTTTATTAGAGCTTGAATCTGCTGCTGTTGGAACTGCTGTGTAAATACCACACAGGAATTTGGGTACTTGATAGTGTTCCTGTACAAAAAGGAAGGTTTTTGTGTAGATAGGTATGACATAAGGAATAAAACCCCCTGAATATTAATTACTCATATTTTCGATAGATTATTATGTAATTCACAAGCTGTTCAAAGTTGCCTTAATTTTTGTAAACCTCGATGTTTACAGGGCAAGAAGAAACAGAAGGCAGTTTTTGAAATGTTGACTGTAATCTTAGTAGAGATCTTTCGCTTACCTTTATACTCATGGAAACCTAACTCACTAGGAATCTACAGAATATTTTAGCTCATCTTCAAGTGCAGAACCTTTTATCTTCCTGATGTCTTGATTATGCTGTCAGTTGTAATCAAATGATAATTTCTTCAGTTATTTTTTAACCTGGCAGATATTGCTAGAATGAAATTATGGGGTTTTTAAATCTATATTCTAAACTGTAAAAGTCTAATTTTTTGGTTTTATGTAATTATAGCCTGTTCTCTGTTCACTAGAAGTATTATTGGCCAGGAGGTGAATTGCAGTAGCCTTAATTATTGTTGCTCAGTTTTCTTCAATTTTTGAGCAGTTGCTATTCTGTCCTTATCTCTTTCAAGTCACCTGAGCCAAGATGGTATGCTCTCCATCCCACATGAATACACAGCAAGGCATTTATACCCATCTGTGATCTTATTTGTAGTGCTGTAGCTGTGCAGAGTACTGCTGGATGCCTCTGAACCAATGAGTTGGAATGCAAATCCAGTGTTGTGATCAAGGTCATCCAAGGTTATGATTAAGACAAGGCTTTAATTTGTAGCGATCAAATATCATTATCAGCTTCTAGCTCCCAGTGTAAAGTTCACAATTGTAGTAAATGTGTTTATTTCATTGGGCTGTTTGGTTCAAAAAGTCAGTGACTAAATGAACATTGTAATAGCTGG